>NC_135309.1:146503879-147128879 GCF_048772815.1 Callospermophilus lateralis
GGCGTGCATGTCTGGAGGAAAGAACTAAAACAGCCAAAAGGCCTGCGAGCTACAGGATCCCAAAGACTTCAATAGACAAGACAAATAAGAAAGACTTACAACAGGCCACAAGGACACCCCTCTGTATTCTAAGCAATGTCATTTGTAAATACTTGTTAATAAGTTCAGTGAACTGCTAAAGGGAAGAATGATCTGGCAGATTAGAACAACGTCTACCAGTCCACTGGATTCTTTAGCCATGGTAGGTGCCTTGAGGCTAGACTTACCTGGGACTTCCCCCAGTGCTCTAGTTCCTTCTACTACTTGGAAACACAAACTTGTTCAATATGCTTGGCAGCCCCAGACAAATCCGTGGTGTTATTCAGAGGAAGTGCGAATCAGTGCTGGTTGGGCCCAAGGTTAGCAGAAAAGGGCAGAGGCCCAGAAACTCCCAGTTTTTTGCCTGCACAGAGGCCGCGGCAGCATCTGATACACTTCATCTTCTCCTCATGTGTGAATAACGTCATGAAATACACACGTGCAAATAGCTTTCTTTTTCACCTACAGAGTCAAGAACAAGGATCAGGTTCACTGGTCAGATTATCCTTGAGGTAACCCCACAGGAGGAACAGAAAACCTTGGAGATAGGGGAAACAACCAAGTGCACATTTATTTTAAGCAATATTTTTCAAAAGCTGAGGAAGTTTGAAACTTTTAAATAGGCATGAATTTGAAATGGATGGATGGATGGAGATGGATGCATTAGATAAAAAGGGGAAGGAGGAGGTTGGTGAATGATGGCACATGTCTTTAGACCACAGAGCCCTGCTCAGGTTTCTTTTGCTCCTCTAAACTTTCCAAGCATAGCAATGCAATTGCACTGTGGTTTTGTTCTGGGGGTTTGTTAAGCCTACAGCAGTGACAGGAACCTAACAAGGATGAAGACCAGGTACAGCAAGTACAGACACGGTCCTTACAGGATTCTTGAATTTTTCCACTTCTCTCCAACTCCAGGACCACCACTCCCATCAGGCCACCCTCACCTCTGCCCGGCTCCCGTGCTGTGGCTCTCTCTTGCCCTCCTTTTAGCCTGCTCTGCACACAGCAGCCAGAAGGATGGCACTCCCTTTTCTGGGTCCCCTTTCATTACTGTGCCCTGAGCTTTTCCTTAGCACTGACCACAGTTTGTACATATCTGTGTGGAATTTTGACTAATGGCTCTCTTCCCTTGCCCCATGCTCACCAGGACATCCCGAATGCCAGGTGGTACTATCTAATCAGAAGCTCAAGGGTGTGTGAGAGGACGTAGGAGTGAAACACAGCTGCCAATCTTCTCCTGAGTTGCAGCTAACTGAGGCCGTGTGAAGTTTTCTGTCTGGGGTTGGTTCTCTCAAAAAAAAAAAAGGTCCTGAGTCAACGATTCAGGTGCAAGTGCTTAATTGAAGGTTCTGAGAAGGAGAGAGGAGAGACCCAAGCTAAACAGAGAAGAAGTGAGGGAGAGACCCAAGCTAAACAGAGAAGAAGCCAGTGAAGTGGGCATGGGATCCAGCAGAGGCATAAGGAGGCTCCGTGGTCACAGCAGGCACCCTTCTGGGTTCTTGGAAAGAAAGCGTTAGGGCTGGGGTTGTGGCTCAGTGGTAGAGTGCTTGCCTGGCATATGTGAGACCCTGGGTTTAATCTCAGCACTGCATATAAAGAAATAAAATAAAGGTCCATCAACAACTAAAAAAAAAAAAAAAAAAAAAAATTTAAAAAAAAAAAAAAAGGAAGGGTTAGGCTGATCAACATGAAGACTGGCCCATAAGGCCCAAAAGTGCCTTCTCCCATCTCCTTGTCTCTACCTGTGACCAGGAACTCTAGATAAAAAGCCACTGCAGCCCCCTGTCCAGGGTTTAGTTCTAGCTCACTTTCCATCTACCTTCTCAGATTTTCTGCCTTGGTTTTCCTCAGCTGGACCCACAGAATTTGCATTTTGCTATTTTCCATTTGCACTGGGTAACCTGGCTCCAGATGTTGGGGCAGCAGTTGCAGACATTCCAGTACATACAGACCGCAGAAACACCGCTTAGCCCCTTCCCTGACACAGGGTGCCTGGTTGGTGCCTGTTACCTTCCTGGGAGGAAGATCAGAGGCTCAGAGGCATTGTCCAGTCCAAATCTATGTTTATTTGGACTTTTTATTTAATAACTCATCTCAATGAAGGGAAAATATGGAAGTTATAAAAACCTCCTTATTATTTTTTTTAATATTTTTATTTTTTAGTTTTTTTTAGGTGGACACAATATCTTTATTTTTATGTGGTGCTGAGAATCGAACCCAGTGCTTCACGTATGCCAGGCAAGCACTCTACCACTTGAGCCACAGCCCCAGCCCCTTATTTTTTAATTAACTAGAAATTTTGGAGTATTCCCTCAATATCTTCATCTAACATCTTAAATGACTACCAACGGTAATCTACCTTTTGAAAATTCATTCACTGCTGCATTTCTTTCCTTCATCTCCACCAATGATAATATGCACTAGTGCCATTAATAAGCAGGCTTCCCTCATACATTTCATCCTTAGGCTTAAAGAGGATAATTTCCCCAAAGTCTCATAGCTAGTAAGTGGAAAGGTATAGATTTGAACCTGGTCTCACTCCAAACCCATACTCTTAACTAAGGCAGTCCTGATGGCAGCCGTTGGGCAGCTTATGAAGCTATTCCTGTACCGTCCACCCCACCCAACACCCACACTCAGTTCTTCAAGAAACTTGGGTGATTAGAAACCAGAATCAGCAAAATTCCCCACCTCTCGAGTCATCTACAGCTGCGGCCTCTGCGTGAGTTGTTCTTCTGCAGAACCTAAGCCCCTCATGCTTCCCCTATCTGATCAGGACCAGCACCAAGCCTGGGCCTTTCCATTTCTGACCTTCTGCAGAAAGACCTTTGGAGAGCTTCTACATCCCCTCCCTGAAGCCTCGCCTGTGTAATTTTATTCCTTGTATCTGAAGTTCGTCTATTAACCTGGTACCCCAGACTCCAGGATTTAGATCATGCCATGGTGTTGTCAGCCCCCAAGCCACACCTACTCAACATGTCCCTGACGCCCCCTGCCAGTCTTAGAAATCACAGCACTCTGTCCACCTCTGAGGACCAGTCTTTCTCTAGGACTGGGATTCCCACCTGAGAACATTCCAAGGGCCCCTTCTGATTTGTTGAACTGGACTTTCTTCCACTATGCTTCCTAATTTATTGCCATGCTTCACTGGTCGTATCACTTTTCTTCTCCACCATGAATTTCTATTCATGATATCCGTTAAGACCTATGCAAAACTTGGGATAGGAAAATGAAGTATGGCAGCGAAAGAGGCTATATGCCAATACTGATGGCTGTCCAACTTTCACACGCTTTGGTGTTCAGATCCATCCAAGGGAAGACTGAAAGGCATGAGCCAAGGCAGATGTGGGACTTACGTCTGGGACAGAGAGTCCTGGGAGGAGTTGATAAAATGGATCTGAAATGCTACATGCCATCTGCATTATTGGCAGACTCTGTTTCAAATATTTTTACAAAGCATACATACATAACATTATTTCTAATTCCAAAATTCACACACACTTATTCTTTTTTAAAATCCAAATAATCCTGAATTTCATAAGTAAAATATAGAAGCTCCTGCCACCCTATCCTACTCCTTTCTCCTGCCCAATCCCACTCCCCAAACAGTTATTAGGTCGGTGTTTATCATTTCAGATATTTTCCCTATGAATATACAAAGTTATATATTTTTTACTGTGTAGACTTCTCGGCAGCTTGTATATATTATACATGTGTGTGTGTATTATATATATATATATATATATATATATATATATATATATATATATATATATAGTTGTTGATGGACCTTTGTTTTATTTGCTTATTTTTTTTAAAGAGAGAGAGATAGAGAGAATTTTTTAATATTTATTTATTTTTCAGTTTTCAGCGGACACAACATTTTTGTTTGTATGTGGTGCTGAGGATCAAACCCGGACCGCACGCATGCCAGGCGAGCACGCTGCCGCTTGAGCCTCATCCCCAGCCCTTATTTGCTTATTTATATGTGGTTCTGGGAATCAAACCCAGTGCCTCACACGTCCAAGGCAAGCACTCTACTGCAGAGCTACAACTACAGCCCTGCAACTTGTTTTTTTAATTGAACAGTCTATTGTAGCCTATCCTCTGGGAACATTAACATATATATGCATATATATTTATGAAACAAATATATATGTATACGTACATATATATGTGTTAGCTTTCCATCACTGTGACCAAATACCTGAGAAAACCAACTCAAAGAAGAAAAGATTTATTTTGGCTTATGGGTTCAGAGATCTCAGTCCATGGTTGGCTTGCTCCATTGCCTATAGCACTGGGGCAAGGTGGAGCCCAAAGATGGAGAGGGTGTGACAGCAGAGCAGAGCTGCTCACCTCAAGGCATCCAGGAAACAAAGAGAGAGGAAGGGGCTAAAGTCAAGGTATGCCCCAAGGGCATGCCCTTAAGGACCCACTCCCTTCGATTAGCTCTCTACTTTCTATAGTTTCCATCACCTGGGAAGGTGTGAATCCATCAGTTGTGAGTCCATCAATGGTTTAATCCCCCTAGGAGGTTAGAGCCCTCATGAGCCAATCAATCCCCAAAAGCCTCACTTCTGAACACTGTTGCACTGGGAATCAAGCCTTCAACACATGAGTGGGACATGCCAGGTCCAAGCCATAGCACTATCTCATTTTTTAAAATAACTGCTTGATTCTATAATATAAACATCCATTTACATAAGCACATAAAGTAGCTCTAATTTGTTTAATCAGAAAGCTATTGATGAGTAGTAGGAGGGTTTTTTCCATTTTGTACTAGTGCAAACAATGCTGCAATGATCACTCTTGTACATATATCTTTGAACATATGCATGAATAATTATATAGACTAAATTCCAGGAAGTGAGATTGCAGGAGAGCCACTGCAAAATTGCCCTCCAAAGAGTCTAATTGCCCTCGGATCAACAGTGTATCAGTGAGGAAAAAGATTAGTTTTGCAAATCTTCCTACAAAGTACTTTTTGCAAGAAAGGGAGGCAGAATTGCCTTTGGGAGCCAACATCATTCATCAGAAAGCCCTGAAATGTATCAAGTCTCCAGGACTGGTTATCATGTGATAAGCAAATGAGTAACAAAGTCAGGACCCAAGAGTGATAGCGGGTGAGGCGCTGGTCTGTATGTAGTAGCTTGAGGGCAATCTCTCCTTAGGAATTCCAACCTGTGCCATAAGCAATGGCTCCTGTTGTTGAAAGAGGCTGTGCCAGGCTGGACGGGTATAACACTATGTAAATCTGCCAAGAGTACAGATCTCCAGAATTTTTAATCTTAATTTATTGATAGGGGGCAAAGCAGAGCTTGCTGTTTCTATGGTCTTGAGGAGATGACATCCCCGTGGATTTATGGAGGCTCTATTTACAAAAGCACATTAACCCCCATGGCTACTCTTACCTGAGGGAACATAATGCAGAGCCAATTTCACTTGTTTCTGCTTGAGAGTTGAGCTGAACATGAACAGAGTCATTGACCGTGAAGTCAGAGCCTGTGGTTGAATCCCAGTACTGCCACTCAACAGCTGTGTGGCAAGTTAAGTTCTTAGAGTCTTTTCTGGTAGAAAATGTGGTTAAAATCATTCCTCAAAGGTTCGTCATGAAATTTAAACAGGCTGAAAAGCATCTGACAGAAGGGCTGTCCTGAGACACCTGCTCATATAAACTCTTTCAGAAAAATATAATTCATGATAATCCCCTGGGCTGCAGAATTAGATGACACGCTTGGGAAAATAAAGGGAAATATGAAAAATTCAATGACATTCACCTCAGAAACACGATTTACTTTCAATACCACCCTTAGATTCCCATTCCCGTTCTCTAAAATTACTCTGTGGAAAAGACGCAAAGGAAAATCTTTAGGCACCATTTCTATTCCTTGACATCAATTTTGCATAACATAAAACACTTGATTTTAAAATATTGTTCACACAAACCATTAGAGGAAAATGGAACCAATGTTTATGTAAGAGTCACCTCTTTTTAAACTTTTGGATCTTTATAAAGATATCTCATGGGGGGGGATTTGAGGGTTGAAAAGTTAAAATTTTAGCAACAGATGTCAGAAAGATTATGGGTAAATTCAGATTTTTTTTCCTCTTCAATTCTACTTAACTAAGTGAATAATCATTCCAAGATCGACCACCAGAGGGCCCTAATGCAAACTGAGTCACAAAATGAGATATTTGACCTTACTGGCATCAAAATACTCCTCCTTAAATAAAATGTTCCCCTTTTTCTCCAGCAAAACTTTGAATACAAATATCTCACTCTAGCATTGGCTGAAAGCAGCAAAATATCTTACTATATGTAATCGCAGGTTTAAAAGCATCTTATTCCAGATTAGCATACATGTTGTCTCATTAAAATTAGCATAAAATTTTAAGTAGAGTGGAACCAAGAACATGTTCAAACAACCATGACTTATCTCTTGGGTTCACTTCTCTGCATCCTCTGGTTTTTTCTGTTTGAACCGCTCCTCTGGGTTTAGTGTTCAATATGCTCCAATGAGGCTGTACTGCAAAGAGCGGGGTATCTGGACAGCAGAAGCTGGATTTGAACCCCAGCTTCTCTAAATAATAGTTTTGTGTTCTCCAGAAAGACTCTAAGGCTTCAGTTTCCTCACCTGTAAAATGGAAACAGGAAGAGCTTGCAGAGCTGTGGTAAGGTGTAGGAGGTTATGCGGATGACAACCACAGCACATTCTGGTGTGTTTGTCATTCAATAGTGACATTTATGGGGATTACATGTGGCAATTCATGTACACAAAGATGCAAATAAGTGCTATATGTAATCGCAGGTTTAAAATATTTCTATATTTTATTTTCTATATTTCCTGAATTATGTTTTTCATGTTGTGATATAGAAATATCACAACATGAAAACTGAGGTTAAATAAATATCAAAGTCACAGAATTATCAAATAGCAGGGAGGGATACAAAGTTCCAGTTATTCTGATCTCCCATACTATGTCCCCCTGGAGGGCAGAAGGACAGGATATATTAAGCTGCTTTGCACCTCCAAGGCTGACAAACATGGTAGATTCTCAAGAAATGCATGGTGAGGTTGATGAATATGCAATGTAGCAGTTTCTGGGGGGAAAAGTGAGATAAATACAATTTACTCTGAAAGACGAAAAGGATTTGGCCAAAGCAAGGTATTATTATCATTATTATTATCATTATCACTATGATTAAATGCAGCACCGTTTTGGCAGATTGCAGGGTAATGACACACAGAGACTGTAATTCAGTCTAAAAGGTGATAAACTTCCAGGAAACAGAAAGAAAGGGGAGCTGAGCAGGGGCCCAGGTAGCTCAGTTTCTGAACCGAGAGGATAGCTGAGACTGTGCAAGGAGAAAGACCAAAGATGGCCCTGGGACACATTCACAGAGCAGCTGGTGGAGGATCAAGCAGGTAACCAACCTGGATGAAGAAGGGCAGGCAGAGTGACACGGGGCACCGGAAGCAGATTCTGCTAACAATGTACCATTTCCAAAGGGCAACGCATTACCCTAGCAAGCCCCCGTGAAAAGTCTGAACTTGAAGTGGCCTCAATTCTGAAAGCCGTGAGAAAGATGTAATCATTGTTTGCCTGGCCTCAGGCTGCCATCCATGCCCCTGTCCCCATCAGAGTTCCTTGCAATCAGAGACTGCCTAGCCCATCTTCGTATCCATAGTGCTGCACCTAATAGCTTGCTCTGAAACCCTCTGCAGCCTGAAAAATAAAAAGCCCCACACTCCCTGCCAGCAGCACGGGAAAAGGCTCTGCCAGCATCTGTCCTGACACATCAATGTCAAGTGCTTTCAGCAGCAGCACCCTCAGAGCTCCAGGACCTGTGTTTTCTTGCTACACAGGCAATAAGAAGCATAGACCTGCTGCTGCTACAGCAGGCCAGACAGAAGCTAATTGCAGCAATCTGAACCTGCCATGACTAACATGCTTATTTAATTTCAAATGTTTGTTTGTTGACCTACAGAAATCAAATATAGCGGTCTCACCGGCCGAGCCTCCACTGGAGCCCTGGGAGCAATGTCTGTGTGCAGAACAATTACACAGGCCTGAATCTGGGCAGGGGTTAGGTTGCATGGTGATACCTGGATGGAATCCACTCTGGAAAGATGTCAATTCTGTGGGGAATGTGGTTCAATTTGAGCACAGAATGAAAGGCGTGAAGCTGGCCACGGGAATGTCCTTGGCCAATGAGGGCTTTCCAGCAAGAAGGTAATTTGCAGGAATAATGACAATTCCCTTCACCAAGAACCTACTTTGTATCATGTCCTTGATGCACATTATTGCATCTATTCTGCCCATGCTTATGAGACAAATATAATTGTTTCGATTATACAAATTTTTAAAAATTAAGTCTCCAAGGTTAAATAATTTTCCCCTGATCATATTGTCATAGTAATGCAGGTTAAGCTTCCCTAATTCCAAAATCTGAAATCCCAAATGCATTATATTTTGAAATTTTTTGAGCCCAGACATGACATCAGAAGTGGAAAATTCCATACCTTTCCTCATATAACAAGTCCCAGTGAAAATTCAGGTACACTATCAGGCAAGACTGCACACACCTATAATCCCAGCAACTAGGGAGGCTGAGGCAGGAGGATAGCAAGATTGAGGCCAACCTGGACAATTCAGCAAGACCCTGTCTCAAAATAAAAATAAAAAGGACGGGAGATGTAGCTCAGTGGAAGAGATTCTTAGGGGGACACACTAAAAATACCGTACAAAATTGTCTTCAGACTGTAAGTATAGGTGTATATGAAACATAAATGAATTGTGCATTTATATTTGGGTCCCATCCCCAAAATACCTCATTACATATATATAAATATTTCAAAATTAAAAAAAGAATCTGAAGGGCTGTTGTTGTAGCTCAGTGGTAGAGCACTTGCCTAACACATGTGAGGCACTGGTTTCAATCCTCAGCACCACATCAAAATAAATAAATAAAATAAAGGTATTGTGTCCATCTACAACTAAAAAAAAAAAATTTTTAAAAAGAATCTAAAATACTTCTGGTCCCAAGCATTTTTGATAAGGAATAACTGAATCTGTAACTGTAGCAAATATTTGGGGCTATCTACTATAATTTTTAGCTGAACATTTAATATAATACAAGTTAGTCCTCATGCTAACCCTGTGAGGTAAATATTTTTAACCCCATTTTCCCTGTGAGTAAACTGAGGCTGAAGGAGTTTAAGTAATTTATCTAAGGATTAAAGATTTTGAGACTCACCGTTTGGGCTGTATTTCATGAGATTATAAAGTGTGAAACTAAGATTCAAACCCAGCCCATCTGGTCTTAAAGTCTGTGCTGCTTTCCAGCTCAAGAATATTCAATTCCCCAAATGGGGATCTTCACTAACAGGCCACAATGGTCCTTTAAGTCCAAATACATCCACATAGGTCACTCTGATCCAAGAGGAGTCAAAGCAAGATTTCAAAGGATTGGAATCACAGGGAACTGGAAGGAGACTGGAATAAGATGGGAAGGACTGTTAAAGCACATTACCCAGATTAGCAGCCAAGCGTCCTGTCCTGACAGAGAAAGTGAGTTTCCATCCAACATGGGAAGCCCTCATTTATTAATAATAATAATGGTGCTATAACTTTTGGTATTTACTGAGCATCAAGTATGTATGAGACACTGTTCTAGGCTCCTACGTGTCTTCTCTCATCTATTATATATTTTACATACAAGACAACAGAGGCTCAGAAGCCTGGAAGACCTGCCCAAGGTGACTCAAGCAGGAAGGTCAAACACAGCACCAGGAACTATGTCTCAATCTAACGCCCCCAAACTGGGCTCTTTCTGCCACTAACATCACCAGGAGTGAGCCCATTTAATGCCTCAGTTAATTAGGTTTCTTTAACTGCAAAGTGAGTTCATAAGTTCCTTTCTTCTACGATAGAGATGGAATGTATTAAGGCATTTCTTAAAAGTATATTAAAGACTTCAAAGTTTTCCAAGCTGTCAATAAATTCATAATACTCCTATCACAGGAAAGGAGCAACACCTTTAAAGAAGACAGTCACAACATCAAAAAGATGCATCTCTGTTGTTTATTGTAATCAGTAGAACCCACAAAACCTGAAATGGAATTGTATCACATTGCATGAAAATATGCTAGATACACACGAGAGAGCACGTGCATGCACGCACACACACACACTCACACACACACACACACACACACACACACACACACACACACCTTCACTATCCTATAATTAATGGGGATTCCTCCCTGCAAAGAAGTGGGCAGGTGTGTGGACTGAATAGTATCAAGTGAAATTCCAGGATGCATTGCAACTCCTCTGCCCCTACAGGCTTTTTTGCCCTGAATTATCAGGGAGCTCCCGGGGATTCCTTAAAAGATTCAATAGCACTAGCAGACCAATCTCTCTGCTTTGTTGAATGCTTCCAACATAGTCATTAGTCATGAGTCCCTGAAGTCCCCAGCACCAAAAAAAAAAAAAAAAAAAAAAAAAAAGGACTCTTTCTCCTCTGTAGCTTCTTTGCCCATAGGAAGAAAAAGCCAAATGGTTCATGATTTGCTAGCTTCCAGTGAATTTAAGAAACACATTTAATTCACATTTGCCTATCTCAGAGTCACAACATCAAGCAAAAATGCTAGTAGGTATTTCTTCTAAAACAATCAGTTCTGAATATTTTCACAGACCACCAGAATCTTGCTAAGAATATTTAAAAAATGTGGACTAAAGCCCAGATATTTAGCCATCCTGTACGATGGGTTTATTACTCCATACACTGCTAAACCCCTGGAGAGTGTCATTTAATTAAAGGCAGAGAAGTCTTCATGGATAGATTTCTAATTTACCGTTTCTATGTCAAGAGTCTCAGAGGTCTCGTTTCCGTTCAGAAAATTTTACTGCCACAAAAAGAGAGATTAATGAAATTAAATGACTACTCTTTCCTAAGAATCAGACTTGCTGGCTCATACCTGAACTGTAGATTTGGGACATAGGTCAAGAGTACACCCTGTGTACAGGGAAATCCCCTTCCTCCACTGCGTTAAGCTCACACCACCAGCAACATTCTTTAAGGTTTAAATTCTATACAGAGGTATTACAGAGCTAGTACAACTGCAATGCTTGAAACCCTTATGAACACATTTCTCCATCCCATCTATCACCTTGGTAAAGATTCTTGTAAAACTAATGGAAAACATTGATTTCAAGATTTGGAAGAAACTCTTGGGGCTCCTCGTGGAGAAATAGGTGTGGCATCAATTCCAGGGGACATTTCCAACTCTGGTCCTCATGTCAGGTTTCTGCTGCATCTTTCGAGGGAGTTCACAAGATTTTGTAACCTCTGGGGTGCAGTGTTGGACAGTTTAGAACAGAACATGGGCCCCCATCCTCCTCTTGCCTCACCCGTACTGCCTCCAACGTATTTTGCCTTAGTCTGAGGAACTGAAAGACTTAGGTTTTGAAAAGTCATTTTAAATAGAGCAAAGGTTTGTTTACTGAGCATTCTATTGATCACTGGGGTTTTTTTGTTGTTGTTGTTGTTGTTGTTTTGTTTTTTGTTTTTTGGGGGTTTTTTGGTAACTGGTCTGCCTACAAATGGTTATTGTTTTAAATGATCATTGTTGAGGTCCTGTGATCCTGTTGCCCCACCCAGCAGCCACTCGGCTTCTTGTGGCTTGTTTTCACAGTAACTCTAGCTGTACCTCCCCTCTGGTTTTCACTGCCCTCCCTCAGGTGAGGACTTCATCCCTCTCCTGTTCTGCCTTCCTCTCTCCTCACCGATGCCCTTGACAATACATCCTGTGCTTCACGTGCTGCTGTTACTTGCTCTAAAGAACAGGTCCAGGGCTGGGGCTGGGGCTCAAGGGCAGAGCGCTTGCCTAGCATGCGTGAGACACTGGGTTCGATCCTCAGCACCACATGAAAATAAACAAACAAAATAAAGGCATCTGTCCATCTACAACTACAAAAAGAAAAAAATTAAAAAAAAAAAAAAAAACAGGTCCAGTTTCTGTCATTCCTGTGCTTAAGAGATTTCACTAGCCCCCACTGCCCTACACTTGCTTGATACTGTGAATCTGAGGTAGGCAAATGTGAATTAAATGTATTTGTTAAATTCACCGGAAGCTAGCAAATCACCCCTTGATCTGCCACTGAATACTGTGTACCAAACGGTGCCCAATGTCTGTCTTTCCAAACTCATCCTCCAACTCTCTTCTTTACATCTTTCTGTGATTTTTCTACCTTCCACTCTTAATTCCAGCAATGTCAAATCACCTCCCTTCCCGTCTCTATCTATCAGAATCCTAGTCCCATCTTTTCAAATTCTACCTCCTTCCTCAAGGTTTGCCTGACCCAAACCCATCGGCTCCCAACAAATAATATACCAGATATGAAGAGACGGTCAGACCCTTCCCTGAATCCACACTGCACATTCACATTCCTAAAAATGCCCCCCTTGCCCAGTAGGAGAGCTAGTTGTGAACTCGCCCTAACCACAAGCCACTTACAGGAGCATAATCAAATTTGTTTTCTTACAACATTTAGGACAGTGCCATGTGCTCAAGAAACGTTTGTAGGTGTATCTTTGCAGGCAAACAATATACATTTGTTCTGCTATCAAGAAAATTTGGAAGATTTTTAAATTTTCATACTTATTAATAAAAGATTTTAAGACAATGCAATGTGCTAAAAGGCTCAATAGTACATGACACCATTCAAAATAAAACAATCAACTAAGCCACCTTGCTCATAAGTGAGCCAGAGCCGGATCCTGCAGATTTAATGATTCTCGTGTGCAAAGCTGAGAATGTGCATGTGAATGCTCAAGTCCAACAGCCTTCTCTAGAGTCTCCAGTCCTTTGTCCTTTTCCTCTATGGAGTTTCTTTACAGGCCTTTTTTTTTTTTTTTTTTTAAACTCAAGTTGGTACTGAATTTTTGGCACTTAGAAATCTATCACTTTAAAAAGGGAGCTCAAAAAGTAATAAGCAGGCCCAGCTTTGTGTTCAGTGCCCAAAAAAATATGCGATTTCTCTACTTTAATCTGATCCAGCCAAATGGCCAGTCCAATGCACAACATATGTCCAGCCAACTGGTTTGAGTCCATGCATTTAGTTCCTTCTGTAGATTAATGAGATTATGGCATTGTTAAAAAGAGGCAGAAAATGCTAATTTGACATCTACCATGATATACTTTACAGTTTGGGGGGTTTCTGCATTTTAAGACATTTTTAATTACTTTGTTATGCTGTGCCAATGCAGACCATATGCCCATTCTTGTCCCTCCACGGCTGTCTCCATAGTCACCTGCACATTCCCAGGCAGTGCAGACTGTTGAGACCTTGCTTATGACAGCCTCTGTCTAGAAGAATCAAAAAAGCAGCCTTTTCCTTCCACCTGCACATGAACTTCACGGTTAAAGTTGTTTCAGAAGAAAATAAAAGTCACTTACATATTCAGAACTAAAGAGTGAACTGACCTGAAAGGAAAACTTACTTCAAAACACTAGAAGTTCACCTGGATTTAAAAGAAAGCCAGGCACATGGCAATAAAATGCTCACCGACTGTATACATTCCTCTATGACTTAGGAAAAAAAAAAAAACTGGAATTTTAATTATGTAATGTACATTATCTACATTTTAAAAAATCATATGTGGTTCTGCAATTTATCACTGGCTGTATGCTATTGTGCTGCCCAGAAGGTGTTGTAGATGATTGATGTGACATGTGCTAGCATGTAGAAGATTATTCTGTTCTTTGCAAATGCTTCTGAAAACCCCAAAACTTTAGCAAAGCAGAGTTATACCTTCCTTCTTTGATCCTCAGGAGAGTCTGGGCCCTATTACCATCTTTTTGTATGGTGACAAATTTTCCGTGGAGGGAATGCTCAGGATGAAGAGCAGCTCTTTATCCATCCAAAGCCTTTCCTAAACATCTATTTGGAGCTGACAACCAGGATCTCAAAAATTAAAAATCAAAAGTTACTGGTGCTAATTCACGAGAACCTTCAGTAGCTTGATACTTATGAAGAACCTATTACAGACAAGGCAACACCCTGAGGCACTACCTGAATTAACTCATTTAACCCTCTAACTATGAATAGGTCATATTGCTATTATCTTTCTTACAGATAAGGGAATAAAGGTACAAAATGTCAAATAATCTTTCCAATGTCATTTGATTGGGAAGCATTAGGGTCAAGATTTAAACTCAGAAGTCTGGGATAGTCTCCACCCTGAGCCACCACATACTATGAAAAGAACAGGATGAGCAAAGACAGCATCTCCCTGAAAATACCAAGATGAAGGGAACAAGCATGTTTTTCCAAATTCTCTTGAGCAATTATTGGAAATGTTTTGTTTACCATGAAAGCATTTTAACATTTTGGGGTTCCAAAATACGAAATAATGGTGTATAGATTTAGTTAAATATTGGCACCATGGTGACTCTCCAGCCAGGAGGTACAAGGGAAAACAATGCAAAACAAAACCCAGGCATATGCACCTTGAATCCACCCAGCAAGAACACAAATGGTAGGGAAGAGAACAGAGCTCTTTTCCTCCCCACCCAACACCTGCTCCTGGTGCTTTTGCTAGAGGAAGGCAGCAAAGGGCTCCCAGGTGCAGGTGGAGCCTGCATCTTCTCCACCCCCAGGAGGTGTGGTGGAGATCTGCAATAGACAGAAAAAAGGGTGGGGAGTGGTCAGGAGGCAAGAGTGCTCCCGCAGAACTGCTCTTTGGCACCAGCATCTCCTACTGGGGAGGAAGAAGCAGCTGGGGAACACCCTCTTCTGCGGCTGCTGGGGAAATAGAAAATGGAAAGTCCCATGGTGAGGAGGGAGTAGTAGAAAAACAGAAGTGAGTCTCCAGCTTTTCTTCTTTCAGCATGACATGAGACTGAACCTCCTACACTACCTCTGTCCTTTTCCTGATTGCCTTGAGATCAAGTTTGAGCTTTTTATGACAATCATGGGATCCAGCCCCTGCTTACCTCTCCAGCTTGATTTCACACTCACACTCTCTACCAGCCAGTACTAACTTTTAGGGATCAAACTAGTTCTCACCTCTGGGCCTTTGCACATTCTCTTCCCGCTGCCGGAAACACTTTCCTTCTTCCTCCCTTTATTTTTAACCTAGCCAACTCTTACTCACCTTTCAGGTCTCAAAGGATTTCACTTCCTCCAAGAAGCCCCCTTGATTATCTTCTGCGTGCTCCTACAGCACCCAGTGCTTACTCCCATAGAGCATTTATAACCATGCATTTAACCTGGCTGCAAAGCAGCACTTAAAACCAGCCCGTTGTGATGGGCTGTTTGTTCCTCACTGTTTCACAGAACTGTGAGCTCCTAATGGGAAGAGGCCCACTTCCCTGCCCTAACTTCACCAGCACCCCAGTACACCATCTCTCTTACCTCTTAGGTTTCTCATTCCTACTAGATTACAAGTTCCATGAAAGCAAGGGCTCCATATGTCTTGCCACTGTTGTATCACAGAGCCTAGCACATAACATGAACTTTAGGTTGGCCAAATGAATAAACCTCTCTGCACCTCAGTTGCCCCTTCTATAAAATTGGGCAAACAATATTCACTTAAAGAAATATGTATGTGATGTAATAGAAGACAGATCAGTGGAGTAGAGGAAAGGGATTGAGGGGGTGAGAGGAGGGACAGGAAAAAGGGAGGAACAGTGGAATATGAATCGGACAAAACTTTCCTATGTACATATATTCAACTTTATGTATATCCATAATGCACTAATTTTAAAACTTATAAATAAATAAAGATCAGTAGAGTAGAGGAAAGGAACAGGAACAAGGAGGAAGGGAGAGAAAGAGAAAGTGCTGGGGACTGAATTGGAGCAAATTATATTCCATGCTTGTATAATTATATCAATATGAACACTAATATTATGTGTAAATGTAATGCACTAGTAAAAAATAAATATTTGTGGGAATTAAATGAGAGAGCATTACAGAGCACCTGACACAGAGTAGAAACCAATGATTGGCAACTACACTGTCCATTCAGCATATATCCATGGTTCCAATCACCCCTTAAGTCCTAGCGACACTGCATTCAGCAGGTTACCTACACCCCATTTAAGAAATAACTGTCTATTTCCTTAAAAATCTTCAGAGAGGAAGTCACATCTCTCCCTCTGGCAAATATCTGTTTTTCCCAGTCCTTTATTAGTCAATTAGTTTATAATTATGTCTCCATCATAAACATATACTAAATACATTCAAATACACTATTCAAATACACTATCTATACACTTCTTTTGATATCCAAAATAACAATAACAAAATCTTACACATATTCATGTTTTACTCTCCCTCCCTTCCTTCTCTCTCTTTCTCTAGCTCTCTCTGTTCTCTTTGACTGACAGACAGATACACACACACACACACACACACACACACACATGTCTATAAGACACCAAAAAGTTTTCACGCGACAAAGAGTTGGCTAATCATTAAGTTGCCATCTACTGAGGACTCACCAGGTGTCAGCAAGAGGCTCACCCAGAGAAACAAAGATAGATGAGGCATGAGCCGAGTACTTTAGGAGTTCCCAGCTTTTGGTAAGGAACAGGCACACTAACAAATCATTTCACAATATAGGTAAGTGAAAATTCAGGGTAATACCATAGCCTCCCAGAAGAGGGAGCTAGGAGAACAAGACCTTCCAATGGCCCTTGCAAGCAGGCAGTTTTGAACAAGACTTCTTGCCCAGTTGCTCTCACTCTGTCCTCTGGAAAGATGGAGAACAGTTCAAAAGCATCTTCCTCTTAATCGCTGCCTCGATCCGTCATAAAGACCAGGCTCTAATGAATACAGAAGTCACCGAGGACACAGTCCTTGTCTGAATATCTCACTGTCACAGAAGTCTTTGAGACAGGACTTGGAATCTGCCCAGTTGAACTAACAAAGGATTTCTAAGTACTAGCTATTCTACCCTTGTGGGTGGTTATGAGAATACATCACTCCATTTGGTTTCTAGGAGGCTACTGTAAGCACTGACTTGGTTTTCAACTCTTAAGATACTTTGTTTCTTGAAAAACAGGGCCCAGCTGATATTCAAATTATTATTTAATGCAAAAAGAAGAAGAAGAAATTGTATGAATTATAAGTGCAATAAAATACCATTTTTCTGCTTACTAATGAGTAGGAACCCATTTCTTTCTGTTCTGAGTGTGCTTTCAGAGATGGGCACATGGAGGAATCCACTGCCAGAGACAGCCCTGAGAACAGGTGGCACAGAGGTCCTCTAACAGCTTTGAGTCCTGTGCTTAAAAAGGCATCTCTAACCAACTCCTTCTCCCATGAGCTCAGCTCTGGACGCCAGAGTCCCCCACGTAGAGCCTCTTCACATGCAGAGCACCGAGTTCATCACAGGGATGACCTTTCTGAAAGCTACTGAATACCACCCAGAACATACTCAGGCATTAGGGCTGGGAAGCAGACCTGGTAAAATGTACACAGAGGAAGAAGTTAGCAATACGGAGTGACTTTAGCTCTGATGGGAGGTGGCCCAAAGGCCTGGTCCCTGGAGGACTGAATTGGTTTGCTAGGGCTGTCACAACAAAGTGCCATAGACTGGGTGTCTTCTGCAACAGGTAGGTGTAGGCAGGTGAGTATCTGTCCTCTGTGTGTTCACATGGGCACCTCTGGGTATGTCTTTGTCCTCTTCTCCTCTTCTTTTTTTTTAATATTTATTTTTTAGTTGTAGTTGGACACAATACCTTAATTTTATTTATTTATTTTTATGTGGCACTGAGGATCCATCCCAGCGCCTCACGTGGGCTAGGCAAGTGCTCTACTGCTGATCCACAACCCCAGTCCTCTTCTCTTTTTGTAAGGACACCAATGTTTTGGATGAGAGCTTTCCCTAATTATCTCACTTGAACTTAATTACTGCTGTCTTTGAATGTAGTCACATTCTGAGGTGTGGGAGATAAGCCTCACAGAGGAATTGAGGAGGACCCAATCCAGCCCAGAACATGGAGAGAAAAGGAAACCATGAGATAAGGAAAGGGGGAGGGGAGAGGAAGGGAGTGCAGCTGTGAGTCTGTGCGGTAGGCACCAAAGGGTGAAGGGTTTTGGCCACCATCTCTCTGCTGATGACTTTCAAACCTAATTGTCCAGCGATGACCTCTCTCTGACGTTCTAGTTCCACTTTCCCAATGGCATGCTGGACATCTGCCACTTGATGACCTGCCAGCACCTTGCAGAACAGAAAAATACACACTGAACTCGTTTCTGAATTCTATTATTGCCATCATCAACCTTCCAGGAGCTTTTGCTCTTGATTTCTTGTGTCTCAGCATATAGTCCCATTTCTCAGGCCGATTGCTATCACATCTCCTCTGGTTGGTATTATCTGGACCACTGAAAATATTCCCCAGTAGTTCTCCTGCCTCCAGGCTCTCCTTCCACCAACCCATCTTCGCACGTGCCTCTTGGATTAATCCTTGTAAACACTGCTTTCACTGTGTTGTCTTACTCTCCAACCAAACATATTTTCATGTATGCCTTCCTCCCCAAACTCCACAGGGCAGACACCATACAATCCCCATGACACATAATAATAATTAATTATAAATGATTATTATAACACTAATTAATAATAATAATAATTTTATTATTATTATAATCACCAAGAGCATTCATTGAGTGTTTACCATGTGCAGGGCACTAATGCTAAGTGTTTTCCAACACTATCTCATTTAATTAAAATAGCCATCAAGTAAGGTAAGAACTATTATTCTCCCGCAGTTTTACAGATGATGGAGGATTAGAAAGGTTAAGTAACTGGCCCAAATTAACATAACTAGTAAGTGGCAGAGTTGAGATTCCAAGATCTGTGTAGCCCAGAAGTCCCTGCTAATTGTGCTTTTCACAGAGTCAGAGCTAAGCCTACCTTTAGGAATTAATTATAGCTACTCCTGCTACAAATGCAATGGGGTATGTGGCAGACAGAATAGGGCCCCCCAAAGATATACCCACCCTAATCCTAGGCACCTGTGAATATGTTACATTATATTGCAAAGGGGGGTTAAGTATGCAAATGGTTAAATCTGTTAATCAGATGACTTTAGAATAGGGAGATTATCCTGGACACACTGGGTAGGCCCAGTGTCATCACAGGAGTCCTTCCAAGTGGATGAGGGAAATCAGGAGAGAATCAGCTTGATGCAGTGTAAGAGGAATCTGACCTGCCAGTGCTGCTGGCTTTGAAGATGGCAGCCTCTGGGAGCTGGAAAGAAAAGGCAAGGAGTTTGCCCTGATGGCCTCCAGGCAGGGCACAATCCTGCGGACATGTTGATTTTCACCCAGTAAGACAAACTTGTGTCAGAGTCCTAACCCTGCAGAATTGTAAAATGGTAAATTTGGTTATTTTAAGGCACCCAACTTGTGTTAATCTGTTACAGCAACCATAGAAAACTTATTCAGAGTGCATAGATTCCCAGCTTCTCCTAAATTATCCTGAGGAATGGGCATTGCCCCAGTGGAAAATAAGTAGGCTGTTCTTTGGACCCCAAATATCTACCTCCCACCTCCATGACAATTCTTCATGGGCAAGATCACACCGCCCCCAGTAACACCTGTTTCCTGGGCTGACCCTGTCCCACCCTGTCTCTGCACTATTCTAAGACTGGCTTTACCAAGGACAAGAAAGTCACATGTTTTAGTGACAGAATTCAGTCAGGAAAATTGTTATTACAATCAAAACATGTACTGTATCCTTTTAAAACATCATTACCTAGTGTTTTTATTTCAAAGCACTTCCCATATATTATCTTAGGCATTGGTGCCAGCCTTAAGTGTGCATACTTATGCAGTTGCAAGTGCACACGGTGGTTTTTGGATAGCAGTATTTGAGTCAATTCCAAGAATTTTATTCTCAAGAAGCCCAAATAGCACCAGAGAAAAACGTATTCTTGAAATGGTAGGAAAACCAACAGTTCAGTATTTTTGTAGTAAGTAAGTGACACGGAGCAGGCAGGTGATAGGAGATTCTAATATAGATTCACAGCCACCCCCCCACCCCCACCCCCACCCCACCCCAACTCCCGTCCTGCTTCTTGCTGAGCCATCCTCGCCCTGTAGCTTTGCTTAAGTGATTTTCTTGGCTCTTTAACTATGTATACACCTTGGACACAGCTTGCAAGGAGATGGCCTTGGTGCTGGGACCGGCATTCTTATTTTCCCTGTCTGTCACCTAGACCCTCACAGCTCTGCACTTTCCTCTCAGATCTTAGCCTCTTGGCTAAGATCAGTTTGATGTTTGTATCCTTTCAGAAATGGAAACAAAAATAGCCACCAACCAGCCTTCTCTTTCCAAAGTGCTTCATACACACACACACATTACCATTGAACATGCAGCTTAGGGCTGTCTTTACACCATGGACTTTGGAGCTAGGCTACCTTGTTTCCAATCCCGGTTCCACCACTCATCAGCTCTGAGACCTGGAGCCCTCATAACAGTTCTAGAACTCAGCTTTCTTATCTGCGAAATGGCAATTTTAAAAGTACTTCTTTATAAACTGAGAATTAGAATACAATATAGTCAATACCACAAACTGTGTTGCCTCTTGTCATGTAAGTACATGAGACCCCTGGAGCTCAGAAAAGTGGAACAACTTTGTCCAAAGTCAAATGCTGGATGAGGGGCAGAGACAGGGTTTGGAGACAGGTCATTGGGTCTGTAAAGCCATGTACTTCCCCCACTGTGCTGCGCTATCTCACGTTCATCCCTGATTCCTGCTGAACCTCAGGCACGTGTTTTCATCCGGCCCATCCAAAGATAAAAGAGGTTATCTCCCGCGCCCCACCTCCACTCCGGGAACTCCCAGGAACTCAAAACAAACAGGAAAACTGAAAAGAGCCCGCTTCCTCCCGCGCCAGCATGCCCTAGGGAGAAAAGGACAACAGATCTGCGCTTGGTCTGGCTCGGACCTCAGCGGGTGTCGCTTTCCAGCTGCTGCAGCAGCCAGGTGTGCTGTGGCGCAGTGCACGCCCCGGAAGGCGGTCTCCCCGCGGTCGCCTGCAGCCCGAGCGCTGCCTGGTGGAATCCCTCCCCAGCTGGGGAGGAAGGCAGTTGTTTTCTTCCTGGTGGAACGTTCCACTTGAAACGGTTCCACAAGGGCTGTTCTCGCCTCCGACTCCGGGAAGAACTGTAATTAACACAGCAACAAACGCCCACGACGCTAACTGGCAAAGGGAGTGTAACACGAGCCGCTGCTCCAACCGAATTGGGCCAATTGCTTTCCCTTCTTGCCTCCCATTTGGTCTGTTTTGGTTCTGCAGTCATCCAACTGTAGCGTTTCTTAAAACATGTCAGTGGCTGGTGTTTGTGTTTTGAGCTGAACAGTTTCACACACGTCGCTGGAGACGGTGCTCCACCAGCTGCTGTGCCGGGTACTTGCTTTCTGCGGCTTCCAGAATGTCAGGTAGAAAAATTAAGAGAGGAGCTAGAATAGTGGGAGGGAAGAGACCCAAGGGCACCTGCCGCCTCCGATGTCTGGAGTTGGGTCCCTAGTCTCCTCCGGAGCAGGACAGGTAAAACCAGTCTTCCAGGTCTGCAGGGGGGACGCCGGGGAAGTCCCACCTCAGCGGTGTCTGCGCTCTGCCTCTAACTCTGAGACCTGTGGGCGCTGGGGCAGTGAAAGAAGGGACAGGGGCGGGCTCTCGCGGATCCTGCAAAGGATACTTGGAGGCCAGCCCGGCACGACTGGAGCAGACTTCGCTTGGGGTAAGGTTGCAGGTGGTCAGGTTTTGGGGAGGTGTCCTGGCTCCTTCACGTTTGAAGAGTCTGATCTCTGATAGATACTGCCATCACATATAACCTTGCACCCGTTAAGTGCTGTCCACTGCCCTGCAGCTTGATCATCACGTGGGACCTTGTTACATGCAGCATCTCAGGCCCTGCTCCAGGCCTACACTTCAGAGCTACCCTTTACCTAATCCCCAGGCGACTTGTAGGCACATTAAAGTTTAGGAAGTACTGACTGCTGTGCAAGTATTATAACTTCTTCCAGAATCTTTCCATCAGAGTCCACATATGCCCTTCAAAAATTGTGGAATAGGCAATTGCTCTTAGAGAAATGTAAGCCTGCTCTCAGCTAAAGATATGCACAGGTAGCATCATGCATACCGATAGCGCTCTGCTAATTACTGCTAAGGGGTAATATGGATAGGGGGTGGAACCTGCTATACAGTACAACCCAGAAAAGCTCAGAGGCTAGATGGGGAACCATAACCCAAACAAGTAGAGTTAAATAACTCTATGAGCAGAAGATTACCCAAGGCAGAAAAGATTATCTGATGAGCAGCTTAAACAGTATGTTCTAATATTCAGTAAATTCACTGTACTAAATAACCACTACCAATTTTGTTGTATGTATACAGATTCATCTATATATCTATCTATGTATAGAGATGGAGTATATATTCTAACATAGTGCCTCACACATAGTAGGTGATTAATATGTATTAAATTGATAGCTAGATCCTGTTGAAACATAATCTCCTGGAGGGAGAATGGCGTGTTTTAGACCAAACCATCATGTGTCTATTCCAAAATAAAATGCATTACCTGTGACCAACAGTTCAATTCATATGTCTTTTAAAACATTAGTTATGCACATATTCACCATAGGTACTCATCCTCATTTGAACATGCTGGATTGTAGGAGTCCAACAGTTCAATTCATATGTCTTTTAAAACATTAGTTATGCACATATTCACCATGGGTACCTCATCCCCATTTGAACATGCTGGATTGTAGGAGTCCAATGGGGCCCAGCATAGCTACTTCAGGAATCCTATTAGGTCTTCCCAGCCAAAACAATCCAGCATACCTCTATATATCCATTAAGGTTTCCCACACCACAGTACCCTCCCAAGTCATAGATGGTAACTTTTTCCAGGCCATTTTGTTCTTATGAGTTATTGATCTGCAAGCCAAACATTTTCAAACTGAGGCTTCACTCAATGGCCTATAATATCTCCATTTTATTCTGTCAAGTATCAAAGTCCCTTAACTAGGCACTTCATCTTGTACATTGTACAGAGTAAGTACCAGTGAAAAGCAAGGGTGGAACATTCCTCAACATTTGGTAATCAGGATCATTGCAATATTTAAAATTTATTTATTTTTGCATCGAATGGGGCTAATACCAACAAAGTATCAGGGGTTTCTTTGTTTTTGTTTTGTTTTGTCTTTCTGTTTTGTGACTCTTCTATGTTTCAAGTGCCTAAGACAGAGCCTAGAAAACAGCAGGTGCTCAATAAATATTTTGAGTTGAACCAATTTGAATTGAATGGATGCTTGATCCTATAACCAGACTGAAATTGTCACTCTGTACCACATTTTGATACAAATGCCTGCTCCTGTCCATTTCCAAAAATCTTTAACAAATAACCTGAGGTATCCCGCCTGCTTGAGACAATTAAAATCAGTGCTATTAAGTCAGTGCAAAGGTAGGCAAACAATGGCTCTAGAGGGAGGGTTGGGAATGGGACAGAAATGCATCTAACAGCATGTAGTAAGAGTGTAAATAATGTGAAGAATGACTTGAATGTGTACAGTAGGAAAGCAGGAAAAAAGGCTGAAAATTCCTAAAATATCAACTGCTATTTCTAAAATAAAAATTTCCAAAGGGTACAAAGTTCTTCCCCATCCACTATAATAACAACAGCTGATACTTACTGAGGACTCAATATGTGCCATTACTATCCTCGATTTGTACACTGACCCAGTCCTTACGCTGAACCAGAGAGGAAGGTAGTGTTATTACACCCATTATACAGATGAGGAACAGAGGCACACAGAGGTCCAGTCATTTCCCCAAGATCACACAGCTAAAAGGCACAGAGCCAGGATTCAGAGTTTAATTCCAGTGCTTATAACCAGTGTGCTGGGAGTGAGGGAGGGTAAAAAACCCCATGTGAATTTGAAACAGAAAACAACCTAACAGTGGAGCCTGCCAGGGTGTCTTTTGCCCTTCTGTTGAACCTACATCAGTTCATTGCCAGGGCCCCTCAGTTTACCCTGGGGATCACCAGCAGCTGACAGCCACCTATGTTAAGATCCTCTGCTGGAGTGTCTGTACAGGAAGGGCAGGCTAGAAATGCTAGGGAGCTAAAACTTCTCCAGGCCTTTAAGTCAATGCAAGATGGGGGTCAGTATATAAACAGTTCACTTTCTTCTCTCGGAGTGATATTGTGATAGTTTGACTCTGAGGTTCATTCTACTGTCCTTCAGTGAGCTGCCAGAGGGACCAACTCCCAGGGGTCCCCTGTGTTAAGCTCCCCCTGATACACACTTCATCGACTCTTTTCCCTTTCTTACCTCACTGACCTGCTATGTTTCCTGGAATCACCTTTCAAATAAACTCCTTGTCTCAGGGTCTACTTCTGGGGAACCCAAATCAAAATACAAGTCTAACCTGATATTGATCAGGACTTTTTCTGTTGCAATTGATTTAACAATTCTGACCCCAAAGTAAGGATGCTAAGTACCCTATTTCTAAAGAGAGCTGAATACAACCACAGGCAAGACATCTGCTTGGTGTCTACCAAGAGGTGGTGGAAATAGCTCTGCAAACGCATCACTCTAGTCTCCTCATTTCTCTCCTTAACCCCAATCCATATTAGGAGACAATTGGGGGGAAGGTAAAGAAATGTGTGAAATCCTCAGTTAAGGAGTGAGTTCCATCATTTTTTCTTCCCTCCGCATAGGAGCTTCCTTTACCCAAGAATTGTACCAGAAGTGGACATTCCAAGTCATGGAAGGTACAGAGGGCCCCATGGGGTTTGCTAAAAGCAAATGCATGCTCTCTCCTCCACAAAGAGAAACTGCTTCCTGGTCACACAGAGAATCAAGGTCACATGCCCATTTTTACACATGTCCCTTTCTCCCCATCACCAGCGCCAGGAGAGCCAGAAGTGAAAGAGGGAGAATATAACATGACACTTTCACGACTTCAGGGACTTTGGGTGAAAAGGAGGAGGTGGTATGCTAAACTAGATGAGAAATTGAAGCTGCTAAACTGGATAAGAAGTTGAAGCTTCGAACAGGACTAGACTGGCTTCATATTGTTTTGTTTTTAATTAACTTGCAATGACTGAAAAACTGTGGGTTCTCCTTCTAATATAGGTAAAAGAAGGGAAAGGAAGATTCTACCTACTACCATTAGGACAGATTGGAGAAAAAGAATCTTTAATATTTATATCTCAACCAAATTAGACTTTTCAGTTTTGCAAATTATACTTGTTTCATAAAGAGAGCTCAGCAGAGCTTATCTGAATATGTGATCTAACAAGTACTCTTCCGCAAGGGTAAATTGTCAAATGCCAATGAAAAACCATTAGGAAGCAGCTAAAAGTTTTTTGCTCCCCATTATTAGATTTAAAAAAAAAAAAAAATTCTTCCCAAATCTTCAAGGAGAGCTGAACAACAATGTCCAGACTGAAAGAAATTCATTTCTGATGGCAGCCCACATGTCTACTGTAACCAGTGCATTTATTTTTAAATATTGGTGATCTTGACATTGAAAGAATTTAAAATCTGTTTCAAATGAGAATTCAACAAACTGAGATTTGATGAAATTCCTTAAGGAATACTGTTGGTAAACTTTACAAATAGCATTATTGGTTTGCAAAAGTCACCAACATATTGTCATGGTTTTGGTAGAGCCAGACACTGTATCCAGGGGGAAAAAAAACAGAGGAGAAAAGAAAGGAAAAGCTTTCATCATCAGCAATGTTGAGAACCATAAAATCTATAATTAGATTTGGAGAAAAAGCTGATGGGAGTTGAGACCCCAGTGATGCAATCAGCTAATCTGGAACTGGTTAAAATTCTGGCATCGCCTGGGCATTAATTGCTATCTAGTACTGATATAAAATGAGGAATAAAAAAAAAAGTAAGCAAATAAACAAAAGTGATGACAGATAATAATGATAAAAATATCCATTGTTCTTCCTTTTTCTGATGATTATTTCCCAAATAAGCAATGAGGAGGATACTAAATGCCACATTAAATAGAAATATCTTATAAAAAAATGTGTAGGAAAAACTGAAGATGTTCATTAAAGAGCATTGAAGGATTGGGGGAATAGGTCAGTGATAGAGTGCTTGCCTAGTACGCACAAGGCCCTGGGTTCAATCTTCAGGGACAAAAAAGAAACAAAACAACACATTGAGATTAACAATGTTTTGTTTTGTTTGTTCGTTTGTTTTAATTCCAAACAGAATTTATTTTTTTCAAGCAGAGAGTGTAGATACATCTTTAACATTAAAAACATCTAGATATTAGCCTGGTGCTGTGATACATGCCTATAATCCCAGCTACTCCATGGGAGACTGAGGCAGAAAGATCACAAGTTCAAAGCCAGCCTGGGTAACTTGGCAAGACCCCATCTCAAAATAAAGAAAACAAAAAAGCCTGCAGATATAACTTACTAGTAGAGCATAGACTGGGTTCAGTTCCCAGTAACCCCCCACCAAATCTAGATATCTATTCCAGAAGAAAATATGAGGTATCAAAGGCACATATTTACAGATTCCAGTATTAATGTCATGACTGGACATTCACCATTCTTTTTGGCCACCCAGCATATGATTCTCTTCACTGTGGGGAACACCACTCCTTTGTCCCTTCCTTACATCTGAGGCAGAGCCCATTTCTCACTGTACAGATGAAAAATGCTAGGCTCTGGGTTTCTCAGTCTTCCTGTGGCTGGGTACAAGCACTTCACCATGCTTCATTCATCAGATGCATTCTGGAGATGGGTGGCAGTGGTGGCAACAGCAACATCTGAGTTTTAGAGGCAGCAGTGACAACAGTGTGGTGGCAGTGCTTGGTGTACCAATGTCAGCAATATCAGCAGCCAAAGCTGTAGTATCTGGTGTCCAGAGAGGGCCTTTGTGTAGCATGACTAGGGCATTGGTCTGAGCCTGCAGTTTCTCCACAGATTCATGAGCTGCCTGATATCCTGTAAATGCGTTTTCAGCTTCTACAATCACCAAGAGCTCTTTGAATAAGATAATTATTGTCCACAATGTATTGTAAATTGCAAAATGATTTGGAGCAATCATATCCATTATAATGAAATGAAAATGAAATTTTAATTTGATCAAATTCTCTTTGGGACAAGGATCTTCCAAATGCAGTCCCCAAGAAAAGTAAGAGAATACACCAGGAGAATAAACCTGTACTATCTACAAATTTAATTATGGAAAATGGACATTACAACTTTCACCCATAAGCAATACCTAATTCTCCATAAGATTTAAAGTGAAAATTATTTTTTTTTCAAAGGCTTCATTTTTAATTTTTTTTTTGTAGTTGTAGATGGTCAGAATGCCTTTATTTTATTATTTTATTTTTTATGCTGTGTTGAAGATTGAACCCAATGCCTCACATATTCTGGGCAAGCACTCTGCCACTGAGCTACAGCCCTAACCTCCAAAAGCTTCTTAATCAAGAAATTTTTTAGCTGATACAAAAAAAAAACAAGGTCCTGGAAACAGGAAGAGTTAGAGGTTTCTAAATCTATGACTAAGGAAAGTATTGTAAGAGGAACATAAAAGAGAAGTTAAAGTAAGAGTATTAGGAAGCTGTGAGGGACATCATGAAATAAGCAGAGGTCAATTTAATTGGATGTCATTGGACAATATGCTTTACAATACGTAATCCATAAGCTCTCTCAAGGAAAAAGGATCAAAATTCTTTCCAGAAACAGTTAAAAATAAATAATGATACAAAATAATAGTTAAAACAAAAATAGCAGCAGGAAAAGCACCTTTTTTTTTTTTAGAAGATCAAGGTTTCCAGCAAACATTCCCTAATTAATTCTTTCAATAGCATCACAAAGTTATTATTTAGGATTTTCATAGTTAGCACTCAATGTTTTCAAAGTGTTTTACCAACAGTAATTAGCTGTTTTTTTTTTTTTTTAAAGAGAGAGTGAGAGAGAGAATTTTTTAATATTTATTTTTTTAGTATTTGGCAGACACAACATCTTTGTTTGTATGTGGTCCTGAGGATCGAACCCGGGCTGCACGCATGCCAGGTGAGCGCGCTACCGCTTAAGCCACATCCCCAGGCCTTAGCTGTTCTTCTCAACAGCCTTGCAAAGAAGAGCAGTGTTGTTATCCCCATTTTAAAGACAAGACAGTGAGTAAAGATGTGCAGAGAGTGGAGACCACTGACAAACTTCATGGTAATCACTTCCACATTTTTCTACTATTTTCCTCTTTAAAATATGTAAAAGCACTTCTTAAAAATTGTCTCCTTTTAACTTTGCTCAAAAACCCAGTGAAGTAGGTAGAATTATTGCCTCTCTTTTGCTGATGGGAAAACTGAGGTTTACACACATACACACACACACACACACACACACGCACGCATGCACGCACGCACGCACTGCACATAAGAGAGGTGGTTGCCTGTTTTGTCTGCTTGAACATCCTCACTCAACTACTGGCCCAGGATCCAACAAGACAGAAGCTGCCCAGAGAGACATCCTCCTGGAACAACTTCCCTTTCAAGGGAAAAGAGTGCCCAAAGCATCCATGCCACATGGTACAATGACTTTTGGAAAATCCATTTCAGTAATGAACAATTCTGAGATAATTTTATTAATAGCAAGGATCACCAATTCCCTCAGACAACTGGGGACCATCTTGATCAGAAAGATGGCACTTGTACACATGAAAACAAACAAACAAAACCACAGATTCCCTGATGACTTTAGGAAAACCAGTCTTGTTGAGAATAATATAAGCTGATTAGTCTTTGAGAAGAGTAATTCAAAACTAGGCAATCAATTTAAGAACAGAATCAACTTAAACTTATTTACAAAGGTTTTCATCATATATGGTATTTCTTCATAGAAAATACAAAAATTAATCATACCAGAATGTCTTTTTTTATTCTCTGTAATTATGCTAGACTTCATATTTTCCTTTTAGGAGAAAAAAAATGTCAACTGTTTTATTTGTAATTTAGTTGAGCCATTATCTAAATGTTAGCAATTGTAGAAAACTATGAATAATAAAAAAGAAAAGTTGTCAGATCGAAGTCTGGCCTCCTTTTATCCCCCCACTGCATGAAATTTGACTATATCAAAGCAAAATAATTTGGAATTAGTAACACGCTATTTTCCATTCATCTAAATGACAATTAAGCTAAGTGAAGAAAATTTGGCCTTGAAGTGTATAAAATTATTCAACATTAAACAAAAAAGAGCTCAAGGAGTCAGTGTATTTTCAGTCACTACTCTGCAAATGATGTTTCATTTTCTTGGAGATACTGCTTTAGAAGATTTATATTTTAAAGCACAATATTTTTCCTTTTTTAATGATACTGGGGATTGAACTCAGGGTCACTCTACCACTGAGCTACATCTCCAGCCCTTTTATTTGTTTGTTTATTTGTTTGTTTGTTTGTTTGTTTGTTTGTTTTGAGGCAGGGTCTCCCTAAGTTGCCCAGGCTGACCTTGAATTTGAGATCCTCCTGCCTCAGCTTCCTTATTTGCTGGGATTATAGGTGTGCACCATTGTGCCCTTACTAATACACACTTTTAAAAAACTTGTCCTCTCCTTACAAGCATATTATTGTAACTCTGGTCAAATGTTTTAAATGTTTATTTCTTTTACTTTTATCTCACTGAATTCTTCATCTGAGGAAAGCACCCATTAGAAAACCCAAACATGAGCTATGACAGAATTCTACAAATAGAAAATAACCTAAAGGCGTATATTGGGGTGATTCCAAAAGCAATGACATGCCAAAACCCAACCAATCCACACTATAGGCATTTCCTTTTAATTCTGCCTGTGAGTTCTTGTTATTTGGCTTCTCTTAAGAATTGAAGCCAAAAGCCTTCTACAGTCCCTTTTTAAAGTGATTTTCTTTCTCCAATTTTGAGCAAAGAAGTATCACGAAATTCCTTCCTTTAAGAGGATTTTGAAAACACTCACTCTGTTCTCAACAGCTAACCTTCTGTGGCAGACCAGTATACTGGCCACCATTTGGAAATACCGTGAAAGAATTTGGGAAGGGGCACAGGGCACCCAGGAGTGGTGAGCAATAGAAACCAACAAGGACCAGGTACCAGGACCAGGCCAGAGGTAGCCAGATCCATCCCTTTTCCACTGCAGCACCTGGAGCAGCTGGATGTGCAGCCAGTTACTCATATCCTTAACCTTGCCTTTCTTCTCACTGAGCTATCTACACTCTGCAAACCAGGGTTGCAAAAAGCAGGTACTAAATCAAAGGTCAAGGTCCACCTGGTGTGACAACTGTATGCGATAGCATGAGGCCCTTGGGAAAGGACACCATATCACTGTCTTAACATTCAGGCCCATTTACGCTGCTCCAGCTTGGCAGTAACAACACTAATCGCTAACAGTTAAAGGCATAACGTGTCTGATGCTGTATAAATCTCAATACACACAACAACACCCTGAAGTAGACATTATTCCACTTTTTACAGGCCATAAAACTGAGGCACCAAGAGGTTAAGTAACTTACTTACTAGGATTGAAGCCTCATTTCTCTGACCCCAGAGCCCACTCATTAATCCATAGGCTAATTAAATATGCATATTGTCCTAGCCTGGGTCCCTATGAGAGCAGAGCCTAAGGCAGAAAGTTATATGGTAGTGTTTAGTTAGAAAGTGCAATCCTGGGGGCAGGAGTGGAGGAAAAGGGGAGCAGGCAGGGAAATGAGAAGAACCGACACAAAGATACAACATGGAACTCACCACTGCTGACTGCTGCTGACTGCTCAATCTATAGGACTTTGCCCTCCAACCCCCCAGGAAGTCATATCAACTGCATCTCCTCATGGGGGGGGAAAGGGCAAAATTTATCCATTGGCTCCTACTGTCTGCTAGTCAAAAGGGTACCTCCTAGGGCTTTATCTCCTCCACCCCTCCAGGTTACCCTCAGGTGAGAATGAACCCAGAGTTCAGTCCCTTAGGGAATCAACAAGGAATCCAGAGCTGGAGGTGAAAGGTGTGCTGTGGGCAGAGGATGAGGGGCTGTCAGCTGACACCTGAAATCAAGCTAAGCCCGTGGAGAGAGAGAGGTAGGCTCATGCATATGTACTCTGTCATGATATTGGGTTTCCAAATGGAGTAAAAAGCCATAAACTGCTCACATGAAAACCATAAAATTGTATATATCTTGAAGTTCATCAGTTGCTCCTCTTAACTCTACCACAGAATTTAGAGTACGTAGGGGTGTAATATACTGACCCGAACCAGAAATCATCTCATAGAGTAATTATGTTCATAACCCAACCTGATACTATTCACCAATGGTAGCAGGTCGGAAACCTCTCTAGGAAGAACTGGGAAGTCATTCCTAATTCATCCCTCCGTCCCCACCTTTGGGTTAGATATCCCCTAACAGTGTCCTATGCATAGATCTTTGTGGTTTCTCTTTCATTTTATATATAATTACCTGTTTATGTGTCCTTCTTCTCCCAGCAGACTTCTTGGGGAAGGGACTTGGTCTCACTGGTCTTAGATCCTCAGCACAGCATTGCATAGCCTAGCATGAACCAGTACTCAAGGAATATAATGTAAGGAAGAAGACAGAGGCAAAGGGCTGAAACGGTTCTGTGGGCCAGAGAATCAGGGAAGAGCATGCAGACAGAGGAGGGCTTACCTGAGGCTACCAGTTGTGAAGTTCTGATGGAAACTATCTGTTCACTTGTGTGACTTTCTCTACCAGCACCTAGCTGGAGAGTGGAGGGCAACTCTGATCCAGGTGTCGTTAATCTTGACAAGTATGTGACCAAGCGATCCGAAGACAGTATTTTAGCAAGATGTTAAATGGCATTTCCTATTTTATCAGAGTTTCAGTTGAGACTTCAATCCATGGGAGATGGGCTTTAAGTCTTGGTAGATTCATAAGAGCAGTGGTGTCAAGACTTATATCCACAATTGTCAAGAAGTGGGTAAAAACCAGTCCTACTGCCCTTAGCCCATTGTCTATCTCTAGACTATGAAAGAAAATGGAAGTCCCCCCCCCCCACCAAGAATTGTTATTCTGGGGGAAAAAATGCATCATGGCATTTCCCTTTATCTTTCCAAGGGAGAAAGGAGGTTGATGATCACTATCCTCAAGTGATATGAGGGAGTGTGACTGGTCCAGTAGCCTAATGAGGGCTATCACTGGTGAAATTCTAGGATGACCTTCCAAATGAGCTAATATAGTTTCTTCCCTTGAATGCATGTGTAACCTGTGGCTGTGATGGGGTATGGCTGCCACAATTATATTGCATTATATGACAAGGGGGATTTTGTGGTTAAAGTCCCTGGTGAGTCAAGCCAATCAAAGGGAAAATTATCATGGCTGAGCCTAACCTAGTTAGGTAAGTCCTTAAAAGGACATCTAATGGTCTGATGTACTTTTGCTGCTCTAGAATAAAGCAAATACCCATGTTCTGAGCTGTCCTTGATAATTACATGGCAAAGAACAGTAGTGGCCTCCAAAAGCTGAAACTGGTTCCCATTTAACAGCCATCAAGAAAATGGGGCCTCTTCTAGGAAAGTCAGTCATACGGCTGCAAGGAAATGAATTGTGACGACAGCAGTGAGTTTGCAAGGGTCCCAGGGAAGAATCGCAGCTCCAGCTGACACCTCAATTTCAACCTGGTGAGGTCCGTAGCTATGGAATCAGGTAACTCCTACTGGGACTCCTGGCCCACAAAAACTGTGAGATAGTAAAGTTGGGTTGTTTTAAACTGCTAAGCTTGTGGTCATTTGTTACACCACAAACATTTGTTACCACCACAGGAAATGAAAGCAGGGCCTCAGTGAAGAGTGGTATGAAATCTTGGGAAATATTCATGCCTGCCCCTGAGAACTGGAGAATGGCAAACACTGGTGCCTGCTTCTCAGCCGGAGAAGTCTGAGGATGAACAGACTTCTTGAAACTGCAATCTGTAACGGCTTGATGAGGAGAGAAGTCAGCAGGGTATGTATTTATTCCAGGCCAAGTTGTCCTGCAGAAGAAGCTGGGAATGAGACGTCTCAAAAGAACTCTGCCCAAGAGAACTGCCTGTTGGGAAAAAGCAATCTCAGCAGAACGGGATGGGCAAGGCACGTGCAGGAGATCAGACTGACACTAAGCCATATGCTCTGACAATGGACACTGATGGACAGCTGCTATCAGCACCAGTCAAGCCTATCCTCAGGGACATTTGAAATACCTAGAGACACTTCTGGTTTTTGAACTGGGGGCATAATGGATAAAAGCCAAGGATACTGCTTTTACATCCCACATGGCATGGGGACAGCCCCACAAAGCAAAGAGTTATGCGATTTGTATAGAGAAGCGATCAAGAGATATCCTGAACACCTCTCACTGTTCAACTAGTTTAACAAAGTTTTAATGATAGTAACCACTTCAAAGAGAAGAGGATGTAACTTCAGCATGAGACTCAAATTTAACAGTGTGTTTTACAAGAAGGTAGAAGTTCCAGTGAGAGATAAGGAAATTTCCCATTGTCTAGGGTCAGGTTTCCTAGAAGCGGAGCCTGAGGCAGGGATTCTTGTGCAAGAGAGTCAGTAAGGGAGTGCAACCCGGGTGAAACTCCTTCAGTTCATCTCCCAGATGCCATAACAAAGATCCTTAAGCTGGATGTCTTGAAACAAAGAGAACTTTCTCTGGAGGCTAGAAGTCTGACGTCAAGTCATCTGTAGGACTGGTTCCTTCCTAGGGCACAGAGGAGAATCTCTTCTGTGCAGCTCTTCTAGTTTCTAATGATGACCAGCAACTCTGGGTGTTCCATCCTTCCAGCCTCCAACACCATCTTCACCTGGCACTCTCTGTGCCTGTGTGTCTTTCGCCTTATCAGGACACCACCTTAGGGATCCACTGTACTCCAGTATGTCCTCCTCTTACCCATTGTATCTGCAAGAACCCTATTTCCAAATAAAGCCCTATTAGGGATTAGGACTTCATCATATCTTTCTTGGGAAACACAAATCAACCCATAACATCCCTTAAAGAAATGAGGGTTCAGCGTAGGGGAGCACAGGGGAGAAGTCTGGTCAAGCTATGAGTTTAGTTTATCCCAGCCTCATCCTCATCCCACATGGAGCTCTGAAGCCTGAATAGCATCAAACTCATCTCCTGTCAAGAGAAGGGAATAGAAGCCTTTCATACCCACTGAGTCACCCAACTTTGGGCTTCAGGCTGTCCAGGAAAGGAAGATGAATCATGCCAGGTAGCCAGTTCTGGGTTGGATTTCCATTCACACTAGCACAATAGTTATTATACACATCAGAAACACTGCTAGACCCTGGTTCTAAGTCTCTGACACAGAAGGTCTAAATTAGAGACCGAGAATGGCATTCTTAGCAGCTCCCAGGTGATGCTCTTTCCTAGTCCAGGGACCACACTTGGAGAAATACTGATGTAGGGCCATTTTAAGAAGGGGTACTTGTGAGTAGTCAGTGACCAAGACAGAGCATTGAGGGGATGGGATAGCACACTAAAGGGTATAAAAGGAATCTGGGCAGGGCAGCAACACTGGAATAACTGTTATATCCTTCTTTATAAGTCCAAGGTTCGTGGAAAATGGAAAAATAAAACCAGGAGGGCTGCAGGGAATCAGTCTCCCTAGGAGAGAGCCAGAGTTTTGTTAACAGCAAAGAATGGGAGAAGTGCCCAAGAAAAAAGGCTGTGGGAAGAGGGATGATACCACTATAGGCTGCAGGTTGTCTGGATTAAAAGGCAGAAAAAGGAGCTCTTATTTTTTAAACACTCAGTGAGACAAGTGGAGTGTACAGTAATGAGGCAGGTGATTGTAGAGCTACAGAATCATTCTTAGAACTCATCTGTGTGCCTTGTGACCAAATTGGTTGTCAATGCCAATCCACCCCCCCCTTTACAATCTCTGACTCATTGAGTGGCTGTCAACCATGCAGCAACACCACTCATTCCAGGAGCCTGAAGAAGCCCATCAACTGTGCTACAGTCTGATTACTTTACTGGTAGAGACAAAGCTTCATGGCAGCATAAAACTGTGGCTAAAGCTTAACTATATGGCTCTTCTAGTAAGAGAGTGATCAAAGATTGCATAAAATTACAGTAATTTTACTATACCCAAGAAAATGTTCTGTGGCTATGCAGGGTAAAGAAATTCTCTGAAATCAATTATAGGAAAGACAAATTAAAACAGGAAATTTAAAGAAACACTCAAAAATAAGTAAAAGGATGAATTAGCCTTGATGTCCACAGAAATTGCTGGAAGAAAAATCTGGGAATAAATTTAGTATTACTTTAACAGCATCAAACTGAACTATGAGAACAAATGTGGAGAAAATAGCAAACTATCTCCACATTGAAAATAAAGAAAAGGTTTTCTAAGAACTTCCTTTCATTTCAAGATGAATGGAAAGTAGATAGAAAGTCTGCATAAAACAAGGAGAAAACATTCTTCCACAGAAGAGTATCCTTAGAAGAAGAAGAAGAAGAAGGAGAAGGAGAAGGAGAAGGAGAGGGAGAAGGAGAAGGAGAAGGAGAAGGAGAAGGAGAAGGAGAAGGAGAAGGAGAAGAAGAAAAGAAAAGATTTTGAAACTGGGACCCACATTTTTATTCCCTTCCCAGGGCAGCTTTATGGGATAAAAGACTTAAAAAGATGGGAGTCTGAAATACCTATAATTTTACATTGGAAGGATATTTTACTTTTTTTCTATATATAAAAAAAATGTATTCTCACTACAGAAATTTGGGGAAATACAGAGTATTTCTATTTCTAAAAGTATGAAGAAGAAAATAAATGGTATCCATGATTTTACCATGGAAATAAAATCATGAAATACATATTTTTCTCCATTATGATTGAGATTATATTATTTTTATCACCTTATTTTTCCACTTAACATCATACCAATAAATTTTTCCAATGTATAAAGGGGTCTTTTTTTTATTGGTTGTTCAAAACATTGCATAGTTCTTGACATAGCATATTTCATACATTTGATTCAAGTGGGTTATGAATTCCCATTTTTACCCCGTATACAGATTGCAGAATCACATCGGTTACACATCCACATTTTTACATATTGCCATACTAGTGACTGTTGTATTCTGCTACCTTTCCTATCCTCTACTATCCCCCTCCCCTCCCCTCCCATCTTCTCTCTCTACCCCATCTACTGTAATTCATTTCTCTCCCTTGATTTTTTCCCCTTTCCCCTCACATCCTCTTCTATGTAATTTTGTATAACAATGAGGGTCTCCTTCCATTTCCATGCAATTTCCCTCTCTCTCCCTTTCCCTCCCACCTCTCATCCCTGTTTAATGTTAATCTTTTCCTCATGCTCTTCCTCCCTGCTCCGTTTTTAGTTGCTCTCCTTATATCAAAGAAGACATTTGGCATTTGTTTTTTAGGGATTGGCTAGCTTCACTTAGCATAATCTGCTCTAATGCCATCCATTTCCCTGCAAATTCCATGATTTTGTCATTTTTTAGTGCTGAGTAATACTCCATTGTGTATATATGCCACATTTTTTAATCCATTCATCTATTGAAGAGCATCTAAGTTGGTTCCATAGTCTAGCTATTGTGAATTGTGCTTTTATGAACATCGATGTAGCAGTATCCCTATAGTACACTCTTTTAAGGTCTTCAGGGAATAGTCCGAGAAGGGCAATAGCTGGGTCAAATGGTGGTTCCATTCCCAGCTTTCCCAGGAATCTCCATACCGCTTTCCAAATTGGCCGCACCAATTTGCAGTCCCACCAGCAATGTACAAGTGTACACTTTTTAAAGGGGTCTTTTCGATGTACATAAATCAACTTTGTTTATACACTGTTAATTTATGCTATTAAATTACAAAGAGTGTTATCCAGAAATTTCAGGGTTCTCACTGCCAAGAAAGCTGCTATATTTTGATACCAGTGCCCAATGGGACAAGTGTGGGAAAGCAATAATTATATCTTTGTGTTGATTCATGTCTTGCATATCTGCCCATATTCTAGAAACTCTTTCTCCTACCCTACAACACTACCAAACTCTCAACAATACAATAAAGGAAACAAATAGACTATTCTAGTTTTGGCTGTGTGTGTGTGTGTGTGTGTGTGTGTGTATTAGGTATGTAACAGATAGATAGCTAGGTGTACCTAACACAGACTCAATTTTGAATCCTGCTTTTTTTTCCAAAATGAAAGTATATTAACTTTGTTGGGTTTTGTTTTCAGATTAAAGTAGCAATTTATGCTCCTTTCTCAAGTGTTAGTAATAGAGCAAATTAAATCAATGGGAAAAGTTTAAACGTAAACATGTTTTAAAACAAAAGGTAACTACTAGTAATCCCCACATCAAAAGGTAAATCCATCTAACAATGTTTTCAACTGGTAAAATAGTGTCCTATCTTTACCTAACTTGCTGAAAGACTATAGTGTAGTGATTAAGAGTAAAGATTTTGATATCAACATTGTGTATTAGTCAACTTTACATTATTAAAACAAAATACCTAAGGCAGCTAGCTTTATAAACAGAAGAGGTTTATTTAGCTCACAGTTCTGGAGGAACTAAAGTCCAAAAACAGTTTGACTGGGCTGAAATCAAGGGTCAGTGGGGCTCTGCTCCCTCTGGAAGCTCAAGGGATGGATCTTTTCCTTGCCTCTTCTAGTTTCTGGTAGCCGTCAGCATCATTGACTTGTGGCATCATGGTCACATTGTCTTGTCTTCTTTGGTTTGTACCAATTCTCCCTCCATCTTATAAGGGTACTTGTAATCACATGTACATATCTAGATAATCCAGGATAATCCCTCATCGCCAGACTTTTAACTTCATCACATCAGTGAATCCTCTTTTCCATATAAAGTAAACTCCGAATGTTCTAAGATGAGAATAAGAGCATATTGGGAACCATCATTCAACATACTAAAATATGCATTAAAACTCTGTGTGTGTGTGTGTGTGTGTGTGTGTGTGTGTGAGAGAGAGAGAGAGAGAGAGAAAGAGAGAGGGAGAGAGAGAGAAACAGCCACAGAGACCTTGAGTGAGACCAAACTTTTAAATTTTGGTACGGATGAGCCAATCCATCTATATTCCTAGGCACAGACTGATCTCCAGAGACAAGAAATTGGTTGCTGCTCCACAGGCTTTTATAATCTGCTTTGAACACACCAGGTGGATCGACAATTACAATATTTTCCAAGCTTTATCTGAACAAAGCAAGTTCTAGCTCCCATCCTCTCCATGTGTTGTTTTCAGTAAATACACATTTGGTCTTGTGTGAATAAAAAAGATTTCTCCAGCCTTGCTTCAGGATCCATATATCCTATCCCATTTGTCTGATTCTACCACCCCCATGCCACCTCGCTAGTTTTTCAAATGCTTTAAGGAATAATCAGTTTATCTTAACAGATGAAACTTCCAGATTTTCTGTCTTTCTAAGGAGATTAAACCCAGGCAGTAAAAGCCAGAGGCCAACTTTCCTCAATAGACAGGAATTGCATGTCTTTATGTATATTGTCAAATTTTCTCAAAAAGAAAATGGAAAGTTGAAAAAATGACTCTCATGAGTATAATAATCAGTCCATTTTAATATCCTTCTAAATTAAAAGGAATAAGTGCTTAAGAATTCATGCCAAATAAATACAACAACAATAGTGCATTTGGAGGATTACATTCATTCCAAATAAATACAATAACAATAGTGCATTTGGAGGATTACATACATGCTGGGAGAAAAAGTTCTAAGACCTCCTAGTTGATTGATTTCCTTGGTTTAAACAAAAATGTGAAGGTACACAGATCTTACAAAACTTCTGATGTATATTCATTTCACTTCAGAATTTGTTTCTTCAGAAGCAGCTAGATCAAGGTCAAGAGTGCTAGCAGGAACTGGGTAGAGGGAAAAAAATGATTGGGTAAGTGTAACCTGAGTCACTCCTGAAAAGCCTAATACAACAGCCATAACCAGCCTTAGCCCAGAAAGCAAAAATGCTCTTTGAGAAGCAAAGTGGTGTGGTGGAATGAGGCTGAGAATCGAAGTCATGAGCTCTAGTTCTGGCTTTTCTTGCCTCATAGTTACATGAAAAGGATCTCGGACTTTTTCAGTGAGTTGCTTATAATAGGCCAAGGGGGAGAGTTTGAGAACCACAAAACCCAAGATGATTATCGAGAACTAACGTTCACATCAAATATGTACACATGTGTATGCACTCATACGCACCCATCTCCGAAATAGAAAACCCTTGATGAATAATGCATATGTATTTTTAATTGCCATTCCACTTACCTCTGTGAAGGCATAAGTAACTCAGGGAAATAAATCAGATCAAAATCATTCTTGGTTTAACTTCCGTAAATTGCTACTTACATTGGGAAAACAGGCAATTATCTCTTTCCAAGATCTTTGCTCATCTATTTCTGAATAACAAATCACACCATGCTTAAAACAACAATCTATTATTTCTTGTGATCCTGTGTGTTGGCTGGGTGTGCAGTGTCCACCAGAGTGCTGGGACAGCTGGAAGATACATAGAGACATCACTCAGGCAGCTGAGGTGGGAGACTGACTGGGAGCTCTGATGTGCTATAGGGTCAGAGACTCAGGTTCTCAATGTGGTCCCCTCCACATGGTGGACTGAGCTTCCTCACAGCACAGCAGCTGAGCTCCATGAAAAATCATCCTCAGTGCCCCAAATCAGAAACTGCTGATCTTTCGCAGAATTGGGGCTTGAACCCATGCTAGGAAAGCACTTTGCCTCTGAGCTACATCTTGAGCTAGAAGTTGCCAATCTCTTTAGGCCTAGCCTCTGCAATTTCACATTGTCACCTCCACCACATTGTATTTGCCCAAAGAAGTCCCTGGGGCAGCTCAGATTCAAGAGGATGATGGAGTGGGGAAAGGTAGCTCACATCTCTTAATGGAGGGAGCAACAAAGAATCTGTGGCCACTCACTATTACACAAAAGCCAATGAGTTAGTGGTACTAGATATGCTCAGGATTCAGGGACGGGGCTACAGGTAACGAATGGTAGAGCAGTTACAAACAGAGAAGTGCTTTTCTCCAGCCTTTCTGTTACATCAGAAAATGGAAAGTCTTTATTGTTGAAGATACTGATATGTGGTTGTTCTGTTACTTGCAGCTAAATGTATCCTAGTTACAAATCATTTCATTTTCATTATTGAGAATACCAGCCGCAGAAGCTGTGCTGGGACGACTTAGGAGACCAGAGTGAAAGAACTTCAGGGAAGTTTTCCTGAACAAATGTGAGAAAAATTTCTCAGGACTTTCAGAGGTATGGCCAAGTCCTTGGGCAGATAAGTTGACAAAGTCATCACAGCTTGGACTTAATATGAACATGAATTGAATTGGATTCACAGGCTGGTGAGCTACACAGGGCAGACATCGTCTCCCACAGTGTCAGGCTGATTATACTTAATGAAGTTGTCTATTTTAGTGCTCCTGAAAGTGCCAATGTGCAATGAGATAAGGAGATCGCACCAGAGTTTAAACCAATGGTTTCCTTCACTGAGAAGTCTTGCCACCAAAAAAAAAGTATGCTTATGCTTATAAACTTCCAAAAAACTTATAAAACAAGTTTTTTGTTGTTGTTGTTGTTGTTGTTTGTTTTGTTTTGTTTTGTTTTGTTTTAAATCTCCTATCCTTTGGCTAATTGGTTAGTTTGCAGATCTGTAGCTGCTCCATGGACCGCCCAGGCTAATGAGTTGCAGAGGCCAGGCACAGAGTCAGCCTACATATGATACTTTTACAAGGAAAGTCATCCCAAGATTCCATCCTGAAAACTGTTCCAATGATTCACAGCAAAGGACTTCCTTATATCTAAATATGCTGGCTACCAAATTAAGCTTCCTTTGAAATTTTCCTGAATATATTGATCAGTGTATTTGTAGGTATCAAAAAGTCTGAATCTATTTATTTTAACTATTAAACTGATTTGTGATTTGTTCCCAAATAAGAAAGTGGTAACTATCTAGTCAAGGTGATGTGATGTAAAGAAATTTTCTGTCCCATGCCACTTGCAATTTGATTTTTCAATTATACCCAATATAGCACAGTTCTCTTTTTCAGGGGGTAAAATAATAATAATAATAATAACAACAACAACAACAATAACTAAATATCTAGGATGTCATTAGGAATTACATTCTATTCAGTAATAGAGACTGGAAGGCAGAGTAAGAGGAGGAGGAGACACTGATTAAACAAATTAAGAGTTTCGCTTTTCTCACACAGAAGTATTCTGGAGTTAGATGGCTCCAGGTTGGTATCCTGGCTCTTTGATGCCATCAGGCTCCAGGTCTTTTTCCTTTCCACTGGGCCATCCTCAGCTACTGCTTCACGGTCTCAATTTGGCTGCTCCCGTCAACGGTGTATTCCTGTTCCAGGAAGAAGGCAAGAATAAAGAGCAGAAAGCACACGATAGTTAATTCTGACCTCTTTTAGAAAGTTTTATTAAAGGGTCCACTGAGGAAATTTCAGTTCCATATCTTCTTGGCCAGAATGCCAAGTCCCGGTCAGCATGGGGAAAAAAAGATTTCTGTCCCTCCCTCACATTAGATTGCCATAACAAAGTACAAAAACTGGTGACTTAAATGAAAGAAATTTATTTTCTCACAGTTCCGGAGGCTAGAAATTCAAGATCAAGATGCAGACAGCCTCTCTCTGAGGCCTCTCTCCTTGGCTTGAAGATGCCATTCTCTCTCAGTGTCTTCACATGGTATTTCCTCCGTCTGTCTGTATCCTAATCTCTTCTTCAAAGGATGCCAGTCATACTGGATTAGGGCCCACCCTAGTGACTTCTTCCTTCAGTCTTGGCAACCACGAATCTACTTTCTGTCTCTATAGGATTTACCTATTCTGAACATTTCACATAAATGAAATCATACAACTTGTAGTCTTTGTATTTAGTTTATTTCATTATAATGTTTTCAAGCTTTGTCTATATTATGACATTGATCAGTACTTCTGGTTTTTTTTTTTTTAATGACTAGATACTATTTCATTGTACAAATTTTGCTTTGATTTTAAGAGTTCATTATTATCAAGTATTTTTATATTAACTCTCTGAGACCTTGGAAAGACAAAAAATAGATAAATAAATAAAAAGTAAAAACTCATATTAAAATTCTACCCCACTTTATGGAGACCTTATGGACTTCAGTTATGCTATCTACAAAATGAAATGTTTTTCTTTTTCCCCCGCTACATCCTTTAAGTCTCAAGCTTCTAAGAGTCTTTTCTAGAGTTTGGACCTTAAATGTCCCCCACAAAGGCCCATATGTTAAAGGCTTGGTCCCCACCCAGTCTGTGGTATTATTGGGAGGTCATGGGACCTTTAAGAGGTGGGGGCCTAGTGGTAGGAAATTGAGACACTTACTGGGAGCATACTCTTAAGAGATATGTATCACCAGTCCCTTTTTCCTGTGGCTTCTCACTACCATGAGGTAAGCAGGCCACCTCTTCTGCATGTTCCTGCCATGATGTATTGTGCTTCTAAAGGCCCAAAGAAACAGGGCCAAGTGACCATGGATTGAAGCCTCTGAAACTGTGAGTCAAAATACTCTTCCTCCTAGATAAGTGTTTATCTCAGATATTTTGATCAGTGATCAGAAGCTGATGAACACAGTGATCTCATTGAGTCCCAGGATACCTTTACCTTTGATGAAAGAAAATATGCAGACTTGTGGTTCAATTTTATCTAAATGGGATACACTTTCCTATAAGATGTAGAAATGTTTTGAATGTTCTTTCATTTTTCAATTGTCTCCAAAAAAAAAAAAAATGACTAAGCTTTCAGAGGGACCTGAATTCAAATATGGATAGGTTTGTGAATAACTGGGTTTGGAGACAAATCAGAAAACCAGAATAGCTATGAAAATATTCAGTTCTCCCAGAAATTATACACTGAGGAATAAATACCCACATCACCTCATCATACTTTTGAAATGAAGAAAGAAGATACTGCTTTGACTATTCCCATCTTTGACTTTTGATGAGGGAGGAATTTATTCATGCAAATATACACACAGTTAATGTGTGCCACTTGTATTTGTGAATACATCTGGCTCAAAAACAGAAGAATCTAGTAGTCAGACCCACCTGCAATTTCCCCAATCTACACAAAAAGACAAGCCACACCCATCACATTTAATAACAAATTCTTTTCGCATCTGGTTTAACTGAGCTTGAAAAAGGATGCCTGTTATCGGCATATTGTATGTTCTCATTCCAGAATCTCTTTCTTTCATTCAATTCACAGGGGACTCCGTGGGTGGCAGTTGAGAGGGTAGATGTCAGAATTGATTAATCCATCGTTGTATATTTTATAGTGAAAAGAAAGATGAAGAGCAGCTGGGTAAGAAGTAAATAAGTACAGAACATCTGTGTGTATATATAAATGAAAATAAAGGGCTTGAAAGAACATACGACAAATTGTTAATGGGACTGGAACGCCTTCGCGAGGCACATGTGAGCGGATAAACTCAGGAACCGCTACTTGAGTGAAGTTTCTGGGAGTCCATAGACTGGAACACCTCAAAAAAGTGCTACACGTTGTACCCCTTTTCACCAACAGAGAGGCACAATCCTTAATGAACCTCTTGGGATTTGAAAACAACATATGTCACATTTCAGTGTCTGTTTACTAAGTGACCCTCAAGGCAGCCTGCTTTGAATGGAACCAAGGGAAAGAGGAGCTTTCTAGCTGATCTCAGCTTATGAGTATGCTTTATGACTTCCCATGTCCAATAAAGTTTGAAATGTCTGTGACTGATCTGAAAAAAATACATTCAAAGACTCACTGCCCTGCCTCCTAGAGTTTCATAGAAAAGTCATTGCCTGCCTTAAAAATAACTATTTTTCTTCTGCAAAAAGCAGCTTTTGGCTTACTACTTACTGTGCCCTAGTAAAGACTCAATGCCTTCCTGTATTAGTTGCTACTGCAACGAATTACTGTACGCTTAGTGGTTGTCGTAGGTTGAACAATGGCTATCCAAAAATATCAGGTCCTAAATATCAAGCTATGAATGTCACTTTATATAGAAAAAGGTCTTTGTGGGTGTGATTAAGTTAAAGATCTTCAGAAGGGTTGATAATTCGGGATTATCTGAGTGAGCCTTGATTGCAGTTACAAATGTCTTCACTAAGAAAGAGGTAGATAGAGATTTAAGAGACAGAAAAGGCGAAAATACTCACACAGAAAAGACACTGAGAAAATGAAGGTTGAAGTTCGAGGGAAGTAGCTGCTAGGTTAAGAAACAGCAGCAGTTACCAGAAGCAGGAATAGAGGAGGAATGGATTCTCCCCTAGAGGAAGCATAGCCTTGCCTGTGCATCTGATTTATCCCATGATACTGATTTTCAGCCACCAGAATAGTGAAGGAATAAATTTCTGTTGCTTTAAGCCACTAAGTTTGTGCTAATTTGTTATAGCAGCTATGGGAAACTGATGCAAATGTAGATATACTCTCTCACTATTTTGGAGGTCAGAAGTCCAAAATCAGTCTCACTGGACTAAGGTCAAGGTGTTGGCAAGAGGAATGATTCCTTCTGGAAACTCTGAAGGGAGAATCCATTCTCTTCCTTTGTCAGTTTCTAGTGGCAGTGGCCCTTAACTTCTGACATCTTCATCTTTCTTCAAAAATGTATGACTCTAATTACTGCTTTAGTTATCATATCACTTTTCCCTCTGACTGTGACTCCTTTTGTGTCCTCCCAGGAAGGGGTACCTTCATATAATCCAGGGTAATCCCACCATTTCAAAACCCTTAACTTTGTAACATAAACAAAGTTCTTTTCACCATATCATGTGACATCTATAGGATCTGGGGATTTGCATGTGGACATATTTAGGGGCCATTATTCAGTCTACCATACTATCTAACTATCAGATTTCAATTGACTATGCAACCTCATCTTCCCATGATGAGCTGCAGTATTATCTGACCCAGCAACCCTAAAAGTATGTGCAGCTGCACTCCATCCTCAAGGAAAATTATTAAGCTCAAGTCAATTCTGAAGACATCAGCATGTTTCATAAACTCGTGGCTTACACTCTCTGTACTCCTGCTGCTGTTACACTGCCATATCCTCCTCATTTCACAGGTAATCTCCTATGACAATTGCGTCAGAAGCTAAAAAAAAAAATAATAAAAGATTTTTCAATCATTCTACATAAAATGTAGCATCTTCTTTAAGTGGATTGCCTCAATATTACAGCGCCGCTTATGTGAGGATAGCAAGATAGAACTTGGAGCAGTACATGAGCTCTTGCTCTTTGTTTGGAAATAGAAATCCCTAAAAGTAAAGACAAACATCAATTCATGGACAAAGGTTACCAATTTGGTCAAGTGGTCAAGGTATTACAAGAAATCAGAATGGAAAATTGATGAGGAGGACATCTGGGGAACACCTAAATGATGGTGAGGCGATTGCACTTTTCAAAGATGACCACACCAACATATCACATCTGTTTAAGCCAGCTTTTACACTGTTATGGCCAAAAGACCTAACAAGAACAATTTTAAGGAGGAAGAGTTGATTTGGAGGCTCACAATTTCAGAGATCCATAGACAGTCCATAGACAGCTGACTCCATTACTTGGAGCACTTGGAGCAGCAGGTGAGATAGAACATCCATGAGAGAAGAGTGTCACTGAGGAAAACAGCTGGGAACTTGGCACCCAGGAAGAGAGAGAGACTAAACTCAGCTCACGAAATATATACTCCAAAGGCACACCCCCGATAATCTACCTCCTGCAACCACACCCTGATTTCCTACAGTTATCAGCCAGTTAGTCTCCTGATTGGGTTAAGGCTCTCAAACCCAGTCATTTGACGTCTAAACCTTCTTGCACTGTCTCACACATGAGTTTTGTGGGACACCACATATCTAAACCATAACACCATCTCACACGTGTCTCTTACAATATGATATTGACAATGCTCCCTTAAGAGGTGAAGTCTATATTCCTTTCCATGAGTCTGGGCAAATCTATGACTTTGGTGAAAATTAAGGCTAAACTACGGCTTTCTTCTGGTCCTCTTAGAATGCTTGCTCACCTTTGAAATCTAGTGACCACACTGAGAAAACCAGGCAGCCACATGAAAAAGATACACATAGATCTTTCAGTCTCAATCCCACCTGAAGATCCAGGATATTATCAGCATCAATCTCTAGATATGAGTGAATAAGTCTTCAGAATAATCCAGCTCCCAGCTTTCATTCACCCAAAGTAACACTAAGTACAACACAGATGAGCTATCCCTAAGAGACTTGCCTAACAGCAAATTCATGATCAAAATGAATTCTATCTTAAGCTGTTAAATTTGGGATGCTTTGTCACATAGTAGTAGATAATAGACATACAAACTCTCAGAACTGAGAGAATATTCTCAAAATGTAAAATTTTTTTGTTTCCATTATAAATGCTAACTAAAGTTCAAACGCTGCATATAAGACTCTCAAAAATCTGGTGGACAAGTAAAACTGTTCTGTGCATATCAGTCAGACTCTTTCCCCAGCCACCGCATATTTACTCTATGGGCATGTGAACAGGTCAGCATGGTGAGAGGGATGGATTTCCCTTCATCAAGGCCAATCTGGCTACTTGTATTGCTGAGTGCTCAATCTACTAACAGCATAAACCAGTGATAACAGTATGGTATAGTCCTGTAAACTAGTACTGATAGATATTTTTCTACTCTGAAAACCTTTCATCATAGAGAGCTGGAAATGACCCCAAATGGAGTAAAAACATATCCTGGATATAGTTTATCTTTCCTAATGGTCATATTTCTGTCATCCACAGATTTGCTCAATATTTTGTTCACTCAGCTACATTTTGTAAATGTACACAAAAATAAATAAATATGTGATGAATTGATGCCTATGGCGGTAACAGACATCAGCATGTATCCTATTACTAAAAGCAGTCAGCCTTATAAAACAGTAGAATGGCTTCTTGAAAACTCAGTTGTGGTGTCACCTGGGAAACAATATTGTGTTAGGTTTGAATGCTTTCCTACAGAATGATACAGGTTGTGATTAAAAAACAAACAACAAGAGGCCAAGATGGAGTAACAGAATCCAAATCAAATCTCCCAGCCACAACATCAACAAAATGGGACACAAGCATTTGAAGACACTATACATCAGGCAATGAAGGACAGATATCCCTGAGATCAGGTGTCAAATGAGATAAGCTTCATGACTGCCCCAGCCTACTGTCTTGAGAGCACTTCCAGGCTGCAGTGCAGGGACAAGAAATCCACATGGAACCTAGTAGACTCCCTGAGTTAGGGAGATGGAACTGATGAGAATTTAGGGAGACCAAAGTGACGGAAGTCACATGGAAGTATATGAGAGGAGAGAATGACACACAGAAAGACTCCAGAGATCTGCTAGGGCTGCTCCTTATGTCTTCAGTAGAAGACATAATTTTACATAGCCACAGATAATAGACACACAAACCCTCAGAACTGAGAGAATATTCTCTCAGTAGAGTAAGGATCATCTTATGAATGTGAGGAAATACTGTAAGCCAAGGAAAGAACAATGTAAAAGAATCAGAGGGAGCTGTACCTTGTGCCCACATAAGTCAAGAACGGTGCCCACAAACCAGATGGAAAAATTCATAATCCACAAGGCATTTGGTAGAATACTGGGAAGGCTCTGACCTCAGTAGTATGAAGTATAGCCCTCGACCAATCTTGAAAATCCTCAAAGCAAAATCCAAAAGATTCAAACTGGGCCCCTGAACTTATCAATCTGTATTAAAGGAAAAGGCTCAAAGAATGTTTATAGAGGCTGGGGATATAACTCAGTTGGCAAAGTGCTTGCCTCACATACACAAGGCCCTGGGTTCAATCCCCAGCAACGCCCCCCCCCCCCCCCGCAAAAAAAGAATGTTTACAGAAATACAAAAGGATACAGCAGCCCACAAGGTATGCCTTCCTGTACTGTAGGAACTCAAAAACTACAAACATTTCCCAGGTTCCTTCACAACTAGGGTCCTAAAGGCAAGTTTTTATTTGTTTTGATATAGGGTTGGGTTTTTTCCCCCCAACTAAATGTATTTTCCTGTGACTTGGAAGGCAGATATAAGGCGAAGACATTTTTCTTAATACTTTGATTCTAAAGATATATGTACTTCCAGGCTGGGGTTGTGGCTCAGTGGTAGAGCGCATGCCTCACATGCATGGGGCACTGGGTTCAATCCTTAGCACCACATAAGTAAATAAAACAAAGATATTGTGTCCATCTACAACTAAAAAATTTAAAAAAAAAAAAAAAAAAAAGATATATGTACTCCCTTTATTCTGCAGCCACATTCCTGTATCTAGGTAGGAACTTCATAGCAGTGATAATTGAGATAGAGATTTCCTGATTCATTTAGCAGAGTTCACTGAAATCTGAGCTGCTGAATCAAAAATTCCAGGAGGAGCCTCCCAATTTTGTGCCTAATAGTTAAAACAGATCCCTTTTCTGTTGAGGACAGTGACTTATTATTCTGAAAATATGGCCTAACTACCATTCCTCCAATCCTTCCCACTCCTTATATTATACCTCTTTTACATTAAAACTGCTGGAATTAGGGTTGGAGTTGTGGTTTAGTGGTAGCACCCTTGCCTAGCACATGCGAGGCACTGACATTAGCATGTATCCTATTACTAAAAGCAGTCAGCCTTATAAAACAGTAGAATGGTGTGATTCTCAGCACCACATAAAAAATAAGCAAATAAAATAAAGGTATTATGTCCATTTATAACTAAAGATACATATTATATATATGTATATATATATATATATATCTGTTGGAATTATTCATATTTGTTAAAACAATATTATAGAAATTTGTACTAGTTAGCTATTGCTGTGTGACAAACTACCCACTCAAACTTGGAGGTTTAAAAGAGCAAATATTTATTATCTCACAGTTTCTGTGGGCTAGAAATTTGGGAGTAGATTAGTTTGCTGATAGTGGCTCAATCTCTGGTGCTGTTGCAATTAAGATATCAGGCAGGGGGAAGGGGCTACAGTTCAGTGGGAGAGTACTTGCTTAGGAGGTACAAGGCCCTGGGTTCAATTCTCAGCACTGAAAAAAATATAGATCAGGCAGACCTTCAGTCATCTGTGTTAGTCAGCTTTTCATCACTGTTATCAAAATACCCAACTAAAACAACTTAGAGGCGGGAAAGTTTGTTCAGGGCTCATGGTATCATCAGTCTGCAGATGGCTAACTCCATAGTTGACTTCATCCCTCTGAGCCCAAGGTGAGGCAGTAGTACATCATGGTGGAAGGGCATTGTAGAGGGAAGCTGCTTCATTCATGACATCCAAGAAGCAGAAGGAGGGAACAGGATAAGGGACCACAGGGAAGGTGAATCCTTTAAGGACTTGCTCCCAGTGACTCACTGACTCATCTCCTCCAGTCTTGCCCCACCTGCCTATAGTTACCACCCAGTCCATCAGTCCATTCTAACTAGGATCAATGGATTAGGTTACAGCTCTCATAATGAAACCAGAGTTTTGAGATGAGATGAGATTCCCCACTTTGCCAGTTTCCTCTGGGTTCTTGCCTCGCAAATTTTGAAGAATAAAATCCACAGACAATCACAGAAGGGAAGAGTAATTGGAGCAGGGGATTTATTTAAAAGACAAGAAATAGAACTCCTGCCATGAGGGGGTAGGGAGGGTGAGAGCAGAAAAACCCATTTTCGTGTGCCAGCTTAGGAGTTTATATATGGTTTTGCACAGAGCATGGAGCAAAATCTATGTAAAGTAGGTATTGAAAAAAGCATCCTGGCTACCATCTGGGTTCACCCCCACCTTCTTCCCTGTAACTTCTATCTGGTTTCACCTCCACTTTCCATCTTCCACCTCTAGGACAAAAGCGTTGGTTGGAGGTGTTCCCACAGGTTAGTCTCAAGGTCTTTTACATTTGAAATAAGCCTTGATGGTGTTCATTAATATGTCTACTGGTTAGCCTCCAGAGGTGATTGAATGGGGCTCATTATCTGATTGCCTGGTTATTTTACTATCTATTCTATTTGATCCTCATTCAATAATATGATCATTTCACCTCTGAAATATTTTTACATTAACACAAGAGACTTTGGGGGAGACTTCATATCTAAACCATAATATCCCAACCCTGGCCTCCAATAACTCATGCACATTACACAATGCAAAATGCATTTAGTCCTTCTCCAAGAGCCCTTAGACTTACAGTTTTAGCATTGCCCAAAAGTCCAAATCTAGTCTCCTCTGAGACTCAAGGCAAATTCTTGACTGTGAGTCCCTGTAAAAATCAAAAGCAAGAAACATATCCAATATACATTGGAGCAGAATAAACATTCCCATTCTAAAAGAGAGAAATAGGGACATAGAAGGAAGGAATGGGACCAAAACAAGACCAAAAGCAGCCAGGTAAACAGGTCCTGTAACTCCATGTACAGCATCAAGAATACATGGTGATTTGGAGATATTCCCTTGAAAGGGTCTGGGTAGTCCCATTCTTTTGAACTTGCTGGTTGCAGCACACATCACCTCTCTTTCAGCAGTCAGCAGCTGTTCCACAATCAGCAGCTTTTCTCAGCAGAGAGGTCACATTCCTGGCATTTAGTTTCTGCTTCACCTTCACAGCTTCATTGCCCACTACACATTGGCCTCTCAGAGGCAGCCCATAGGGACTCTGACCCTGCTACACTTTGCCTGACCTCCCAAGCTTTCCTTTGAAATCTCAGTTGAAGCTTTCATGACCCCTTAACTCTAGCATCCTGCATTTCTGCAGAAAAAGCCCCATGTGGATGGATGATGCCAAGGTCTGTTTTCAGTTTGTGCAGTACCTGGGCCGCCCAGAATCACAGCTGGAGCAGCTTCTGAAAGCCTGTGCTGCTGAGCAGGGTGAAACAACTTCATAGGGCCCTCTGTGCAAGCACAGAAACCTCCAGATCTCTTCTCAATGAAATTTCCCTTCTAAGTCCTGGATCCTGCAGTGGGTGTGGTCTTGCAAATTTCCCAGATGCCTCTAAGCTGTCTTCCCTATAGTCTCTGTGCACACTACTTAGCATCTCTTATGTGATTATAACCTCTTTAACAATCACAACTTCCTTGACCCCAATTTTACAAGCAATTTTCTGGCCAAACCGCAAGTTTTTAACATCCTTCAGCTCTGCTTTCTGCTTTTAATTCTTGCAGCAAATTTGGCTAAAGCTGTCAGGAAAAAATCCCTTTCACTGACTGAATGTTGTGCTACCATGAAGTTTTCTCCACCAGATTATAGACCATCACCTTTAAATTCAGCATTACACAGTCTCGTGACATGAGCAAATGTAGTAACTGCTTTTTCAGAATGTAGCATGAATGAGCTTTAGTTTAGTTTCTAATTGAGTTTTTATTTTCCTCTGAGGCCTCCTGAGCACTGCCGTTATGGTCTGCGTTCTGATCTTCTGAGCTCCTGCCGCAGTCTGGCTGGGCACAATTCAGGAGCCACTTGTCAAAAGAAACTAACTTTATTTTTAGAACTACACAAGATAAACAAAACAGCTCCTCAGGAATAAAACCCTCAGAGCCCAACTGCCACCACCGGCTTCCCACAAGCCACACACCCAACAACCTCTTCTTCCCACAATCCTCCTGCTCTTGAGGCCGATTGGCTGGGTCGCATGGGCGGAGCCAAAAAAGTCCCCCAATGAGCAGCTCCGTGGTCTGAAAGGGCAGGGAAACAGCCCAATGAGCATCACCGCAGAGGAGCCAATCAGCTAGGTGTTGCTGGGGCTGCTGTGAGCCAATCATCAGCTGGTAGTCTGAAAGGGCAGGGATACAGCTCAATGAGCATCTCCACAGAGGAGCCAATCAGCTAGGTGTTGCTGGGCCACTGTGAGCCAATCATCAGCTGGCAGTCTGAAAGTTTGCTGGAGCCCCTTCGGCTGTGGCTCTCAACATCTCCCCCTCTCTGTTTAAACAAGAAGCATGTGGCTTAGGGACCGTGTCTGCCTTAGGTTGTCCAATAGTACATATGGTCCTTACCCGTTATTGGATGAGCTGACCTCAGGGCGTCAGTCTCCTGTCTTAGGTTGGTACCATAGTAATTGGATCTTACCCGTCATTGACTACCAGTCCAGTATACAGCCACACCTGTGTAGAGGTCTTCGTACCAGCGGGGGGGTGAGGTTCTTTGCCTCACCTCTGTTGGCCCCCAAATTTTAGCTGAACGATCATGATAAACAGAAGGGAGGAAGATACACCAAGCCAGCTGACGGCTCCTTTTGGAAAAATTGTATCACTGATGACACCATCAGCATAAATACCCCAACACTACCAGAAGTTGCTGCACCAACAGATAGTTCACAATGCATACAGGTGAGTTCACAATGCATATAAGTGATACATAGTCCAGGCAAGTTCTGCAAGCAGTTCAGTGATGGCTATTGCAGAAGCTGTAGATTGGTTTTATCTTTGTCTTCATGCACTGAGATGAAGATAGGAATTCTGACAATAATGGCTAAAGAAAAATTATATAACATTATATAACATTCCAGAAGGCACTAAAAGAAAACAATTTTCTTAACAATTTACATTGTCTTCACTGAAGATAGGAATTCTGGCAATAATGGCTAAAGAAAAAATTATGTAACATTCCAGAAGGCACTAAAAGAAAACAATTTTCTTAACAATTTACATTGTCTTTAAGAGAATTATTAAATATAATGAAAAGGAAAGGTGAAAGTAAACAAACAGATCTGTTAACCTCCTTTTTTGTTCACATTATAAAACAATCTTCAACAGCTGTTTACCCAATTTAAATTAAACCATTTAAATCACGTGAATAAAAAAAAGAAATTATTTGGATCCATTTTTTCATGAGCGCTCATCATATATGACATATGGACATACGTGCATTCAAACACAAAACACAAGTGTGCACACATAATACATACGACACATAACATAATAGTAAAGGCCTTATAACTTTTTACAGGTGAAATCTCCATTGCAATGTTTAAAAACTCTATAGTCAAAAAATAGAACTGATCAGCAAAACATTAACCTAGGTCTGTATGAGCTCAAAAAAAAAAAAAATATGGGAAAGGGCAATAATAAAATAGATATTGAAAAAAGCATTCTGGTTCTGTCGCAGATGTAAGAATAACCAAACTGGAGTTCTGGATATCACATCTTCTTTTTGGTCTGTAGAAATCGCTTTAGTTAATCTGTCTGGAATCCAAATCAGCTGCTGTTCTCCCTGTGGAAACACATAAACAGACCCCCGATTCCAGGCAATCACTGGGTCAGGACCTTAGTTAATCTCTCTGGAATCCAAATCGGCTGCTGTTCTCCCTGTGGAAACACACAAACAGACCCCCGACTCCAGACAATTACTGGGTCAGGACCTTTCCATTGTCCTGTTAGAATATCCTTCCAAAGTACCTTGGGCTTATATACATTTTTTGGACACATATGCCTTTCCGCAGCACTAAGCCCTGATGAATCCAAATTTAAAAAGTTTAGAGTAAAAAGGGTTATTTTAAGTTTATCTTTGGGGAATATATACCCCTTCCCAATTCCTTCTTTTTGCTTTAATAAGTACATTTTAATAGTTTGATGAGCTCTTTCAACTATGCCTTGTCCCTGTGGATTGTATGGGATTCCTGTTATATGAGTAATGCCAAATGATGAGCAAAATTGTTTAAAAGAGGTAGAAGTATAACCAGGGGCATTATCTGTTTTTAACTGTTTTGGAACGCCCACAGTGGCAAAATTTTGTAAGCAATGAGCTATAACATCTTTAGTTTTTTCTCCGGCATGAAGGGAGCCCATCAAAAATCCAGAAGAAGTATCAACTGTAACATGCAAATATTTTAATTTTCCAAATTCTGGCAAATGTGTGACGTCCATCTGCCAAATATGGTTAGGTATCAATCCTTTAGGATTGACTCCAAGATTAACTTGTGGTAAAAAGGTCACACAATTTTGACATTGTTTTATTATTTGTCTAGCTTGTTCCTTAGTTATTTTAAAACGCTTTTGTAAAGTATTAGCATTGACATGGAACTTTTTATGAAAATTTATAGCTTCTTCTAGTGTAGAGAAAATATGTATGTCATGTGTAGTTTTATCTGCTAAATCGTTGCCCAAACTAAGGGCTCCAGGCAATCCTGTATGTGCCCTGATATGTCCTATAAAGAATGGATCTTTTCTGTCCCAGATTAGACTTTGTATAGTGGAAAACAAAGAGAAAATAGTAGAGGAAGGGGAAATCCTACCAGCATCTTCAAGGGATACTATAGCATTAACTATATACTGACTATCGGAAAATAAATTAAATACAGAATTTTTAAACATCACAAAAGCTTGTAATACTGCCTTAAGCTCTACCTTTTGAGCTGATTGTTTGGGTACTAAAAATGTAAAAGTTTGATCAGGTGTAACTATTGCTGCTGTACCATTATTTGATCCATCAGTGAATATATTTGGAGCATTCCCGATAGGTGTTTTTCTTGTCATTTTTGGAAAAATTACAGGATGCGATGACCAAAAAGACAATAAAGGATTGGATGGTAAGTGGTTATCAAATGAAACATTAGATTTGCACATGATTATTGCCCAAGTATTTAACTCATTAGCTAACTCATCAATTTGATTCATAGTATATGGAGTAATAATTTTATTGGGAGAAATTCCAAACACTCCCTTTGCTGCTTTTATTCCTTTGAGTATTAATTGTCCTACAGCCTCAGGATACCTAGTAAGAATAGTGTTAGGAGAATAAGATAAATGTATCCATAATAATGGGCCTTCTTGCCAAAATACTCCTGTAGGAATATTTTTTGTTGGTAGTACAATAAATAATAAAGGCAAACTTATATCAATTCTATCCAAATGCATATTTTCCATATATGTTTCAATGATTTTTAATGCCTTTCTTGCTTCAGGCGTTAACATTCGGGGTGAATTTGGATCTGATGGACCTTTTAGGATATCAAATAAAGGTCCCAACTCTCCTGTTGGTATACCTAGATAAGGCCTTATCCAGTTTATGTCTCCTAATAACTTTTGAAAGTCATTAAGTGATTTGAGTTGATCTACTCGTATTTGAATTTTTGGTGGACGGACCATGGTTGAGGATAATAGAATTCCTAAATAATTAATTGGAAAATTTAATTGTACTTTATCTATTGCTATCTCTAGATTATAATTTTTTAATAAGTTTGTAAGTGTGGCATAACAGTCCAGCAATGTGTTTTTAGCTTTGTGTGCTAATAATACATCATCCATATAGTGAAATATTTGTAGTTCAGGATTTTGATTTCTAAGTGGCTGGATTGCTTTGTTAACATAAATTTGACACATAGTTGGGCTGTTAGCCATCCCTTGAGGGAGTACTTTCCATTCATATCTCTGATCAGGCCCTTCATGATTCAGTGCAGGGATAGTAAATGCAAAACGTGGACTATCCTCAGGATGAATTGGAATTGAAAAAAAACAATCTTTAATATCTATAACTAAAACATACCAAGTTTTTGGCAAAGCAGACAATTGAGGAATCCCCGATTGAGCAGGTCCCATAATAACCATCTCATTATTAATGGCTCTTAAATCTTGCAATAATCTCCATTTACCAGATTTCTTTTTGATGACAAAAATGGGAGTATTATGGGGAGATACAGAAGGTTGTATATGTCCTTCTGCTAATTGTTGTTTGACCAGATCATGGGCTGCTAGTATCTTTTCTTTAGTCAGGGGCCACTGAGGAACCCATACTGGTCTTTCTGATTTCCAAGTAATTTTTATTGTCTCAGTGGCCCTTTCTGAAAATCCAACCCATATCTGTCTGTTCCTTGATCTATTTGTATTGGTGCTGCTATACCTTGTTCTTGTTTTCCTAATCTTTTTCCTTTCCTAAAACCTTGTCTAGTCATAATAGTGGGTGCATTTTGGTTGATGTTATTTGTTAATGTCAAACCTAATTGATCTAGGACATCTCGTCCCCATAAATTTATAGGAAGATAATCCAATACATATGGCTGTATAGTTCCTTCACATCCTTCAGGATCCTTCCAATCTAATACCATTGCACTTCTATGGGGATTAGTCGCCACTCCTAGGCCTCGAAGCGTTTGAGTGGCTTGTTGTAATGGCCAATGTTTTGGCCATTCTTGACGAGAGATGATGCTAAGGTCTGCACCTGTATCCAGTAGCCCATTAAATTCATGTCCTTGAATATTTAGTTTTAGCATGGGGCGAGAATCTAAATTTAAAGACAGCATAGCCCAATCTACACCTGTGGAGCCTAATCCCTTGGAACCTCTTTCTGTAGCACGACTGGAAAATTTATCATGTAGGCTTGGTATTATTAGTAACTGTGCTATTCTATCTCCTGGTGAAATTACTGATATACCATTTGGAGAACTGGCTATAATTTTTATTTCACCTTCATAATCGGGATCAATTACCCCAGGACTTATCATAAGTCCTTTTAGAGTAGAAGAGCTGCGTCCCAATAATAAGCCTACTGTTCCTTTGGGAAGAGGTCCTTTCACCCCTGTGGGAATGATTTGAACTCCCATCTCTGGAGTTAGTACTGATCTGGCGGAGGCGCAGATGTCCAACCCTGCGCTCCCTCTGGTTTGTCTGATGAGGGATCTGATGGACAATGTGTCCTGGGCACTACCCTGATGGGGTTGCTGGGTTCCTCCAGTGCTCCGTATATTTGTGGTTTTGGGCCCCGGAGCATTGGGCCCCCCTGTCCATTTTTTGGCAATGGAGCCCAGTACCTTTCTCCACGATATCGTGGATAAACACTTGGTCCTTGTTCGTTTTTTGATAATGGAGTACCCTCTATGGTGGTTTGAGAACGGCATTCATTAGCCCAATGTCTCCCTCTACGGCATCGTGGGCAAATACCCGGTATTCTACTCCTTTGATACCTAGTTTTGTTAAACCCTCCTCCTATGGGGCAATTCCTTTTAAAATGTCCTGTTTGTTCACAATTGTAGCATGTTCTTGGCCTGGAATCTAAAGCCTGTTTTACTGCAGCTGCCACAATTTGCCCTTGTTCATTAATGTCTCTGGCATCTAAAGCCTGTTTTACTGCAGCTGCCACAATTTTCCCTTGTTCATTAATGTCTCTGGCATCTAAAGCCTGTTTTACTGCAGCTGCCATGACTTGCTCTTGTTCATTAATGTCTCTACATAATTTAATATATGTGTTTAAATCTTCATGTTTCCATGGTCTAATGATATCTCTGCACCAACGATTCGCTTGGTCATAAGCCAGTTGTTTTATTAATGGCATTGCTTGTTCTGTATTCCCAAAAACTCTGGTGGCTGTTTGAATAAGCCTATCTACAAATTCAGCATAAGATTCATTAGTTCCTTGTATTATCTTAGATAATTGACCTTGTAAACCTCCATGTCCTTGTAAAGTCTTCCATGCCTTAACTGCGTCTACAGCAATTTGTAAATATACACCAGGATCATATGCAATTTGTTGCTGCTGATCCTCATAAGGTCCCTTTCCTAACAACATATCTAGATTTCTCTGAGGATAACCAGCTGCTGCATTTCGCCTAGCCGTCTCCTTGCAAAATTCCTCATTGGCAACCTTCCATAACAGGTATTGTCCTCCATTTAGCACAGCTTTACACATATTAGCCCAATCTGCTGGCGTCATGTTCAAGTTGGTAATGGATTCGACCAAGCTTACAGTGAAGGGTGCTTGAGGACCATAGGTTATTACAGCCTCTTTTAGCTGCTTCACTGTTTTGAAATTTAAAGTATGGTAAATTCGCTGCCCTCCTACCTCAAATACAGGGCATGTTAATACTTGAGATCCTGTCTCAGGATCTGAACTATCCACTGCGGGGGTTGGGGGCCTCTCAGCATATGGACGTGGCCTTGTCAGTTGGACACTTACGCCCTCTGGTGATAGAAAGGTGTTAGTAGCAGTCTCCTGTAGAGGTGGTGCTGTTGGTTGGACACTTAAGCCCTCTGGTGATAGAAAGGTTTTAGTAGCAGTCTCCTTTTGTAACTTTCCCCCTGATGGCTTTTTCTGCTCTAAACTTTCTTTCTCTGTCTGATTAGTTCGAAAGACCTTCTCTTTTACTTGAATCTTTTCCTTTTTCTGACTAACTTGAGAGACCTCCTCATTTACTTGAATCAATATGTCTTCTCCTTCCTCTACCTTTGTCTGAATTGAAGGTTTTGGACTAAGAAAACCAGATACCAATGCCCACAATGCCAATGTGCCAGCTGGCAGAGTTCCTGGGCTGTTCTTTTCTATTCTTTTTAAATCTTCACCATGATGGTTCCATTGTGATATACTTAACAACTCCTCCTTAAAAAGCCATGGGCTACATTTTTGCATTGTATCAACGTATGCCCTGACTGCTCTTGATTTTACTGGGATGCCTCCTTCCTCTAACAATTTACTTAACACTCTTTCGGTTTGTTTTTTACTAATTTCTGATCCCGTGTTTCTACTATAATACAACCCAACAAGATGACGCCAAACAAAACCGAGACAGAATGAAATAAAAATGGAACCACACAAAATCATTATAACCTTTCTATCCTCCTTACATGTGCATCCGTCCTTTCTCCCTATCTGTTCCTCAGACGTAAATAGTTTTTCCTCAGAAGTGAGCGGTTTTTCTTCCGTCTCACTCATCTCCAGGGACAGGCAACTTAAAACAAAAATGAAGCAAAACAAAAGAGGAATCTTAAAATGGCTCCCCATCCTCTCACCCTGCCCTCAGGGGCGAGCGGTTTACTTACCCTCAGTCGCTCCCCGTGCGGGCCACCAAATGCCGCAGTCTGGCTGGGCACAATTCAGGAGCCACTTGTCAAAAGAAACTAACTTTATTTTTAGAACTACACAAGATAAACAAAACAGCTCCTCAGGAATAAAACCCTCAGAGCCCAACTGCCACCACCGGCTTCCCACAAGCCACACACCCAACAACCTCTTCTTCCCACAATCCTCCTGCTCTTGAGGCCGATTGGCTGGGTCGCATGGGCGGAGCCAAAAAAGTCCCCCAATGAGCAGCTCCGTGGTCTGAAAGGGCAGGGAAACAGCCCAATGAGCATCACCGCAGAGGAGCCAATCAGCTAGGTGTTGCTGGGGCTGCTGTGAGCCAATCATCAGCTGGTAGTCTGAAAGGGCAGGGATACAGCTCAATGAGCATCTCCACAGAGGAGCCAATCAGCTAGGTGTTGCTGGGCCACTGTGAGCCAATCATCAGCTGGCAGTCTGAAAGTTTGCTGGAGCCCCTTCGGCTGTGGCTCTCAACATCCCTGAGCACTGCCGTTATGGTCTGCGTTCTGATCTTCTGAGCTCCCACCAGAATTGCCTATGAAGCTCCCTTTACATTCTAAAGTTTTCCTAATCTGCATCTGTAAACTTTTCCAACTCCTCCCACAAACCAGCTCCAAAGGCTTCTGCAGGTTAGTCACAGCAATAACCCCACTTCTAGTACTAATTTCTGTGTTAGTCAGCTTTTCATTGTTGTGACACAAATAGTTGACATAGGTATTCTAATGACATAGAAGAGGGAAAGTTTGGGGGAATCTCACAGTTTCAGAAGTCTCAGTCCACAGATAGCCAACGCCAGGGCCAATTCCTTTGCTCTGGGTCCAAGGTGAGGTAGAACATCATGGTGCAAGGGCACAGCAGAAGGAAGCTGTTGCATTCATGGCAGCCAGGAAGCAGAGAAAGAGAAGGAAGTAAAGGGCCATAGGGAAGATGTACATTTTCAGAGCAAGCCTCCAGTGACCCACCTCCTCCAGACACAACCCACCTGTCTACAGTTACCACCAGGCAATCCATTTAAACGAGGATAGACTGATTAGGTGACAGCTCTCATAGTCTGATCATTTCATCTCTGAAATATTCCTGCATTCACACAGGAGATTTGGGGGGACACCTCGTATCTAATCCATGACATTATTTGAGGTTTAATGGGGGCTGGGAGATCTACTTTCAAGATGGCTCACTGCCAAGTCCATTGTCAGGATGCCTCAGTTCCTCATTTTCTGTTGACTGTAGGCCTGGGTACTCTCCACAGGGTTACCTGAGTGTCCTAACAACACTCCAGAGCAAGCAATCCAAGGATTGAGAATGAAGAAGAAGCTGCAGTGTGTTTCATGACCTCCTCTCCTGAGTTGCATGCCATCACTTCTATTGTGTTCTATTCATTAGAAGCAAATCACTGTAAGTCTAGCTCCACTCAAGGACAGGAAATTTAGGCTCCATTTCTTGAAGGGAGAAGAATAAAAGAACTTGTGGGCATATTTTAAGCCACTACATAATTCTCTACTCATGTGAAATTACATTACTTTGCATAGTTTCTGTCTAAATACTTGTCCATTATCAGTAACAATTCCAAAACCTCACATCAGATTATCCCTTCTCTTGGAAACTGATCACATTTCTTTAATCTTTCTTCTATCATCCTAATTTTTCTTCTCCAAAGGCAAAGTTTCATGAAGATTAATTTCCCTCTCTTACTCCAGCTAATACAAAAATGAAAATTTTCTCATATTCATTATGAATGCTATATTTTTTTTTTCATCCTGAATAATTGGCAATATCCACAGACTTATCTTTTCCAGGAGTAAAAAATAAGATTCTACAATTGTTTCATTGCAGGAGGCCCCAAGAGTAATTAAACTAGGTCACTTTAAAAATGTCAGGTTAAGGTCTTGTGATATGTTATTGAATTCATTGAAAAAGTGAATCAGAACACTTATGAATAATTTCAATCCACTCGATATTTTTTAAAGAAGCAATGAAATTATTTGTAAGGTTTCCACCCAAAAAAGGTAACCACCCTTATACAGTACTAATATTTTCTAAGATGTTTCAAATAATCCAAGATATTTCAGAACCACACACCCTAATTTTAAAAAAGATTCATTTGCTTTGTTTTTGGTTTTGACAAAAGGCAATTGTCAGGACAAAGATTTAAAAATCTGTTGTCTCTAATAATTATATCATCGGTTCTATTAATATAATGCCAAAAGAGCTTCTATGAAACTGTACTTGTTACAAAAATGGAGAGGTTGAATTATCCATTCGTATTTGTTTTAATATACTAAAACACAATTTTGAAAATTTATTTTCTATAAACCCTTTCTATAGGTACTCATAACAGTACAGGTGATCTAGCACTTAGCACTGTGTCTAGCTACTAGCATTGTTATTGGTGTAAAATAAGTGCTCACTAAAATTACTTGTATTAACTAACAGATTAACACAGTTAATCACAGTGAGTGCTGAAGAAGAGCAGCATCAACCTGGTTGGCAATCATTTCAACGTCAATTAAAAATCTTTCAACTCATTTTGCTCTGTTTTCTTTTGTGCTCTAAATATGGGAGTTGGTAACAATTTTCAGGACTGATATACAAAATGCCACAAATAACAGTCCACCTCCCCATACCTAACATGCCTAATAAGTGGGAAATACTAAAACATTAAATATATAGTGAGACGGGGCTGGGGTTGTGGCAGTAGAACGCTCTCCTAGCACGTACGAGGCCCTGGGTTCGATCCTCAGAACCACATAAAATAATTTATTTAAATAAATAAATGTATAAAAAAGAAATCTATAGTGAGTGAAGTAGTGATGCTGAATCCTAAAATCACATTCCCAATGCAGTATCAAAATTCTTGTTATTGATGGGTCTTTTTGAAATACTACATGTTTGTCTACCTGTACCTGGTTGGCTTCCTATCCAATGACCACAACTCTTCTTTACTCCAAATTATTTGTGTATTTTTCATTTTAAAACCTGAGATAAATAGTGCTATAATGAAAAGCACAGGATGAGAAATGAGTGTATCTGGCATGAGCGTTAAACGATAGAAATAACCTCAACAGATACATGGTAACAACAGATGCATTCAATAGAGTAGGATAAAAAGAGAAGGTACAGGGCTGGGGCTGTAGTTCAGTGATAGAGTGCCAGCCTCCCATATGTGAGGCACGTGTGTCCTGAGTTCAATCCCCAGTACAGAAAAAAAAAAAAAACAGAGGGAAGGCACATAGACTAGAAAGCGTAAAGCATTTTGAGCATCTAGATACATTTTATTAGCTACTTCCTGATCCTAAGTAAATAATGCTGCCATTTGTGAAAAAACACAGCATGTAGGTACACCACGCCTGTTAATTTTGGAGAATGCAATTGCCTTGACTTATGCAACCCACCCTTCAACCAAAAAAGGTGAACACCCAAGAGAATATGAGTCATGACTGTGGCTTGACTATTTAGCTGTAATGTTATTGGGTAAGTATGTTATTTAACACACACGCCCCATTTTTTTTTTTTTAGAGTTATTTGCCTTTTTTGACAAAAAGGAACTGTCAGGACATAAATATAAAAATCTGGGGAATCTCTAGTAATCATATTAAGTATACTGTCAGTACCTAGGGAAGGAAATGTCACATATAACCACAATATTCTTTACAAATGGCTTCTAGGATCTAGTCTACCCAGAAGGACATAGCAAAATGATATGCTTGAACCTAATGATAAACTTGGAAATAGTCTAGTCTCCAAGAAGAGTTATGACAACAGTTTCTGTGGTCACATTAGATAATGACTAGTAAAGTCCTCTAATTACACTCCTAGTGTAATGAAAATGAAAAATAATATTTTAGAACTGACAAGCTCAATAAATGATGGCTATAAATCAAGTTGGGGTGCTTACTCAGCTCACACATTAAATATACATTTCCTCCAAAAATATTTACATACCTACTAAGTACCAGTGACTGTGTTAGGGATGGAGGCAAAAAGAAGAAGAAAATAAAATTCTTCCTTCCAAAAGAATACATAACCATAGAAGGGGAGAAAAAGCAAGAGAGGAAGAAAGCATGGGTCAAAAAGTTCACAATGTCCTCTCTCTTTCTCTAAGTATACTTTTTATTATTATCAAATGCATACAAACACATATATTTGATTCCTTGAACAAGTAAATCAAAAAGTTTTGCCCTACTGCTTCCATTTTACTCTTAATAAAGGCAAATGTGTCAGTCTTCCAGAAGGATTATGGAAGAGGCAGCACAGATTTCCAACCTGAGATTAGTATGGAAAGAGATGGTCTGCTTTAGGACTCTTCTGAATGACAGAATTTTCTTGGAAATCACAATGTGGTCTAAATTTCACTAATAGGAAAAAAATCCACTAATTTGAACAATATCAAACATTAGTATCTTTTTTCTTGTTTGTTTTTGTTTTGGGACATCATGTGAAAAAGCATGGATAATCAAATATTCAGAAAATCCCCATGTGGATAATCAATAATTAGTTACAAATGTATTGACAAGTTTTATATGGACAACTGTGATTTCTCCTAATTTCTCCCAGCTTACCTCAAAGCATCATAATTTGGAAAATAAACTAGGGTCAGTCTTAAAGTAATGGCCTAAGCATAATGCTTGCTTTATATGTTTGACTGGGTCATGTACCTTTCAATAGCAATAAATTAATATTTATTGTATAATAAGTATGTATCAGAAATATGCAATTTGTACACATGGGAAAAATAAGAATTCATACCTCATTTGAATCAAATGTATGGTATATGATATGTCAAGATCATTGTAATGTTTTGATCAACTAATAAAAAAAAGAAAAAAAATATGCACATATCTTAGAGGAGGAGGAGATAGAAAATTATAGTTTTTTAAATATTTTGTAGTATATATAAAGACAGTACTGTAGTTATTCATTTTATTTAAATTAAATGTATCCCATCCCCAACTACCTTCTTTGCATTCAACACTGTGCTAGGTTCTTCACAATCATCAATCTATTTCATCATTATAACAACTCCTTGAGTTAGGTCTTGGGTCTATTTTGCTACTCAAAAACCTGAGGCTTGGATTTCTGGGAGAAGATGAGATTTAAACTTCTTCAAAGAATTGCTATCCAACGCCACCTAACAAATTATTGAAAAAATTTTATTAGCAGCCACCAAACAAGAAAATGTATTTAATGCTATAAACCTCAAAAACAGGTGTCCAAAGAGAGAAACAGGAGATCCTGAAACTGAGAAGAGGAGCAAGTGGCTCAGCTTCTAATACTACCTCCATCATCCAGATGTTGTAATGAATCTTGAAATTTCTCGTTAATCTCAAGTCTAGAGGAAAATAAACTAAGCAACCATCCTTACTTTCTCCTTCCTCTTCCCCCTTCCCTTCCCCTCTCCCTCCCCTTCCTCTTCTCCTCATTCTCCCTCCTGTCACTTAGGAGTAATGGAAACTGGCAAAGAAGAGGATAAAACAGGGACATGAATAGCAACAGTGAAGGCTTCAATGCTATCCGTGGTGTACTTCCTCGGAATGGTGTACACTCCCTGTAGACGCAGAGTGAAACAGAGATGCCACCTCCCCTTACACACATTCAATAGAGTTAATGGGAAACAGAACCCCCTGCTCCATGATACAACTCAGGAAAAAGTGGCCTCAGATGTGGCAGAAAAAGGGTTCCCAGATTACCTAGAAGGGTAAATAGAAAGCATGCCTAGATGGAGCCAAGCATGAAAAATAGCACCAACCACCATGGAAACATAATCAGGCACATTTTAAAAAGGAAGACTGAAAATAAAAAATCAAAAGAGGGGGAGGAAGGGGAGAAGAAAACATTGGAGAATAGACAAAAAGTTCAAACCAGAAGAAAACCTAATCCAAGGAATAGAAGGAAATTCCTCCAACTTTCATCACTATAAAAAAAAAAAAAAATGCATTAGAGGATAAAGAAAGGAAGAGATCAAATACATGCTCAAAATGAGATAAAAAGCAGGTTCATTGAAAAATTGAGGACTGAAATAATATGATCATTAGAGAAGAAAACAAATATCTAAGAAATAAAATAGTTGCTGCTAAAAATTTGAATTATCAGGCTGGGGATGTGGCTCAAGCGGTAGCGCGCTCGCCTGGCATGCCTGCGGCCCGGGTTCGATCCTCAACACCACATACAAACAAAGATGTTGTGTCCGCCGAAAACTGAAAAATAAATATTTTTTAAAAAAATTGAATTATCAGCACAGAGGAAAGACCAGAGATAATCACAATACATATTGAAGAAAAGAAATTAATACAGAGGAAAACTATCTGAGGTGAAAAATGAAGACAATTATTCACCCTTAATTAGAAAATTAATGTAGGGACCACTCAGATCTCTAACTGCGAGGAGTGCAATGTTTAATATTTCCCCTTCTGTTATGAATGTAGGTAATAAACCACAGTTTATTTTATTGCCACAAATAGAGTAATATTTGCTCTAATTGTGACTTTGTTATCAATAGGAAGTAAATATTTTCATGTTATTACAATTAAAGCAAAAACGTCAAATATCATTGATGTTCATTACTACTTCAAAACAAGGTAGTTATTAGACACATCATTAGATCTTATTACTTAATGCATTTAGAAAGAAGCACGTGTATTTCTATATGACAAAAATTTTTAAATATTTTGATGATTGGTTTTCAATATATGTAACAGATTCTCTTTGTAATTCTATGCATTTTACTTTATACTTTTAAAAACATCATCTTGAAAATATTCCATAGACTATTCCATAGACTTCACCATGCTGCAAATGGGTCCATGACACAAAAAAAGTTAAGAACTCCTGTAGTCATAAATGAAGATCCTGCAGCCCTTCCAGCATGCATGATGCATGGAAAGGACCCACACAAGGAAGCTGAAAATCTATTCATCTTACAATAAATTGATCACAAGTTGTAGTTAAAATATCCATTTTCACCTAAGGGAATAGAATCTAAATATTAATAATGTGGAAGTAACAAGATAGGGCTCCCAACTTAATGGAGAGATCACACCATTGCTAGCCCTTAGCAACCACAGTAACCTAGAATTTAAAACAACACTCAGACTCCTGGAACATGGTAGAACTGGGGAGAGTTACACATTCATGAGTATTTTCTTTCATAGCATCTAACCTACATACAATTGTCCAAATAAAAATATTTTTCATATCAGCAGTAAGTATAGTAAAAAGTACTCCAAAATATTTTAAAACTTTTCATCTATGGAGGCTGAGAGAGTCCGGGAGACTTAATGAGATATAATGTCTTAATTTCTTAATTATTTTAATGTCTTAAAATAATTTTTTTAAAGGGCTTGGAATGTGGCTTAATGGTAAAGAACTTGCCTAGCATGCACAAGGTCCTGTGTTTAATCCCTAGTACTAAAAAACAAAAGAAAATAACAAGGATTTCCAAACCATGTGTAGTATCTAATATGTCTTATAGCAAAAGTAGTGTTATTCCCTACTCATAACTCTCCAAAATCTTCATGTTAGAAACAATGATGCGTTTAGGGATTTTTTTCCCCCCGAGATGAATAGTCAGGCCTGAAGTCATTCTTTGCCCAAACTTGTTTGATAAGTGCTTTTGAAATCTGAACTCTAGCCGTTCTTTTCCTTAGCTGAAAAAACAATACACACATCAAGCCACTTTGTATTTGTGCTTTGACCCTCATTAATGTTTCCTGTTGGTATTATTTTCAAATCATGTCATTCATCCACTTAAGTTCTTAATTCATAAGAAATAAATGTCAAATTTTTAAAAACTGCGCATCAGCAATGGTTTCTCAAACGTAAGCTAACTTTAGGATAAAATTTTCCCCCATAATACTAACTTTTCCCAATAGCTGTCAAGGAATCAGTTCAAGTCTTTCCAAGTTCACAAGCAGCCTCATAAGATTAATTTGCGCAAAAATGAAGATCCCAAGAATCACAACTAGAGTAGACCTGGTGATCCTTCTGAGTGAACTTTCCTTGCTGCATGTCTCAGCATCTCAGCTTGGACATCTCCTGTTCATATTTATGGACCTTTTTGTTCATCCATCTCCTGTGCCCCAGGCTGAATTAGCTGCTTTGTGTTCTGTGTTTCCATAATATTTAAGTTATGGTCTTCTGGAATGCTTCTTTTTTTTAAAAAAAAATTTTCAATTAATTAATTTATTTTTGGTGGTGCTGGGGATTGAACCCAGGGCCTTGTACATGCTAGGCAAGAACTCTACCAGCTCAGCTATGTCCCCAGCCCTGGACTGCTTCTTAACCACCATTTGAATCTCTATATGGCTGTCCTCTCAACTAGATTATGAGTTCCTCAAGGTTATGGTGTTCTATTTTCTTAGGGATACAGGGATAACATGGGTGTAGAATCAAAAACTGAAATCAGGAGAACGAAATCTGATGGGGAGAATGGGAGGTAGAGCCCAGGATGTCTCCTCAAGTCAGTCTTCACTCAAGTGACTTTTTACTTTTAATGTATTCAGTTTTAATGTGGGAGGAGAAAGAAATAGGGTTCTGAGCCAAAAAGAATCTTACTAACTATATAGATAGATAATTGTCTTAAGGGTGGTTTAAGGTTCATCTCCAACTGTGCCTTTAACCCAGGCTGACACATATAAGCTGTACAGGCATTCAATAAAAGAGAAATCTAGGTCTCATCCTTCCTCGTGGAGCAACTGTCTTCCACTCTTCTGCTTTGTTTTTCTGAACACTTGTTCTTTGCTTTCACCCCCTATCCCCACCCCCACGTCACTTTATCACACTGGGAGATTTTGACTTTTTCTTCTGAGAAGCAAGGGGAGGACATCCGGGTCCATTTTTAGGCTTCAAAATGCAACTCTGAAGCCCAGACTGCAGATTCTACTGCTTTGGAAGAAAGCTGAAGAGGTGGCATTGCTCTTCTCCTATGGAGTAAGAGAGGCAGAGATGGATAGCCCTACACACAACATGGAGCCTGCCAAGAAGGCTCCCTGAGTTTCTTGGTCTTGTTATATGGTATGTATGATACTTGAGCAGAAATGGCCATCCCACAATTCAGGTGGGGAGGGATACACTATGGCCGCAGTCCCAGGGACTCATAGTAGATCTGAGGAACAAAACATATGTGTGGCTTCATTGGAGATCTCCCCTAATCAGTCTGGAGGATTTGAGTGAAAGTAGTTAACCTGAGAAGTGAAAATAACGCAAAGAAGTTGAGGAAGTGATATAAAGAAGGCAAGGGGAGGCAGACAATAGGAGTTGCACTAGATCAGCTATCTCAGTGAGAGCTGGAGCTCAAGTTCCCCGGGTAGAATTCCTTGGAAATCATGCAACACATGTTACAGAATTACCCAGCTGTGAGTAAGTTGGGGTATTTATGCAGAAAATCTATAAATGTTATAAATTCTTCTAAGAGTCAACAGTTGTGGGTTACTGGAGTGAAAGAGGCAGAAAGTTAACTCTTCTTTTTACTTCTAGCTTCTGTGTTTGGTCCACATGTTTTTCCACAGTTATAGCTGGAGGTGGAAGGAACAGACCTTGGGTAGAGATGCAGATGCTAGCAACCAGAAGCCTACAAGTTGAAAAATCCAGGGATAAGGGTGGAACATATGTATACCATGTTATCTCCCTGGTCCCTGGCACATCTCAATGATGTGGCCTAAGTCCTTGGCTACTTCTGACGCAATCCTAAGGATGCACAATGAGAGGTGGGACTGGAAGTAGAGTGTACATTTTTTTTTTCCAGGGTAACTTAATACCCTATTTTGTATGGAGGAAGATACAGCTACTTTGTGCTGGTGCCTTCTTTAGGCTATTACACAGATGATGATGAGAAACAACTGGCTTCACCCTATGCCTTATTACTCTGATCCCAAAATAAAGCAGAGGATGGAGATTAGCTAGAGCCTACATACAAATTCACATATATGACAAATTTCAGGGTCTCAGAGAACTTTCTGAACTAGGATCTTTCTGAACTCAAATCTGTATCAGTCTAGGTGGAAGCAATGGGGTAAAATGAACAGATTTCCCCACCCCCCCAGCCCGTTCTAAAAGTCTTGGAGCCACTCTGTGGGACGTATTTTATGACGTAAACAGGGCCAGGGGAGCCTAAGAACAAGAGAAATGTGCTGTGGTCATTTGAGCCCAGACTGTGTCTGGTGTGCTTCCTAGGTGAGAGCTGTTTGCTACTTAGGCAACTAATGGAGAAATCACCCACTGTCCTCACTGGTGATGAGCCTCAGTTGGAACCAGAGACCTTCTATTTCAGATGGTATCTTGTCCTCTTCCTAGTTAAACCCTGAGGAGAGAGCAGAGCATCTATCAGGCTATAGCTGCAGCTACAGGCCCTGGAATTGGTGCCACAAGGTAAGTGATGGTAGGATCTGAACTGTGTGCAGGAAAAATTAACACCAGCTTGGGACCTTTAAAGAGGGCATTGTAAAAAGAAGACTGACATAGTTTGGATGGGAGGTATCCCCAAAAGGCATATGCATTAAAGGTTTGCTCATCCACTTGTGGTGCTATTGGAAGGTGATGAACTTTTAGTAGGTAGGGTCTCGTAGAAGGAAGTTAGGTCACTGAGGGCATGACCTTAAAGGGCTACTAAGACCTGGTCCCTGGTCCCTCTTGTCTCTTTTTTTTCCCCAGCTTCCAGGAAGGGAATCTCCTTCCTCTGTCACGTACTCTTGCCACCATGATGTTACTATGCCACCACAGGTTCAAAGCAACAAGGCCAACAGACCATGGACAGAAACCTCTGAAGCTATAAGCCCAAATAAATCTTTTATCCCTTGAAGATGATTTGTTGCTGACTAATACAGGGACCGAGAACTTGAGGAAGAAGAAAGAGTAAGAACGTGTATGTGGGTGGTGGGGGGGTTGGCAGGGAGGGAGCCGCCTTCTGAAGGCCTGAGAGGCAAGGCCTCCAGCCCCTTGTGATACAAAGGGAAAGTTTTAAAGTCATCCCAACCTGGTCTCCTACACCATTCTATTCTGGGAGGACTGTATGTCATTGCAGCCTGTGTCCTTCTGGGGAGGACTAGTAAAGCAGGAGCTACTCAGGAAAGGGCTGTTAACTGTTTCCTGACCATTTTGCAGAGTATGCAGTCCAGTTTCCACAAATGAAGACAAATATGTCCCAGTGTATATGCACAATTGTGGGGCTGGCCAAGCAAGTCCAAAGTCTGTAGGACAAGCAGCTAGGAAGGGGAGATGGCAAACAGGATAGAATACTAAGGGCATAGGCAAAAGCTTGTTCACAGGTGGTCAGGAAGAGTAGAGCATAAGCAGGCCAGAACCCCCTGCACAGTTTCTGTCTCTCCTTCCTCCCTCTCTTCCAAAAGAATCCTGTGTCCTCTTTTAAGGCCTTGTGCTTGATCCACTGAGATCCACTCAGGACAATCTTCCTAACTTAAAGTCAACTCATTAGGGACTTTAGTAACATTTGCAAAAGCCCTTCTCATCAGCACCTATCCAGGTGTTTGAGTAACTGTGAGAAGGTTTTTGTGTATTAAAAAGCAGTTGCTGCTTCCCTTTATCCTTCAACTCTTGGGAGACAACTTCTCCTGTAGCCTACCCTCTCCAGTACTGTAGGAGAGAGGGAAATTCTGGGAAGTGTAATTTTTCCTAACTGTGCTGATATAAACCACCACACAGGGAGAACTGACAGAGGTAGAGAGTGTACCAGTCATCCCTTTGAATTATTAGGTGGAGTTACTAGCAAGTGTCATCCACTAAGGGACCTGCCAAGGAAAACAACTCTGTGAATATGAGGGTCTACAAGACCAAATGCTCTCATTTCCACTTCTCACGCAGATATAGAAGAAACACCCTTTTGGAATCCAAAAGAGAGATATCACTACAATCCCGACAAGGCATGCTCTACTGAATGGGGAATCAAATGTGATGCATGAGCTCAAGTGCAGAGGCCCTGTTAGGGGACATTAATTCGGAATGACTGGTGCTGTCCTTCCCAGGTCCTTGCTCTCATCTGGTGAATCACTCAAGTTTCAGTAAAGAAAACAAATACTCTCTATTTTAAAAATATATTTTTAATTATAAAATATATGTAACATAAAATTTATTATCGCCACCATTTTTAAGTGCACAGTTCAGAGGCATCAAATACATTCACATTGTTATACAACTATCAACACCATCCACCTCCAGAATACTTTTCATTTTGGAAAACTAATACTCTATTCTCATTAAACCAGAATCCCCTATCCTCCTTGCCTCTGGGCTCTGGAAACTACCATTTTATGTTCTGTCTCTATGATTTAACAACTCTGGGTACCTCATACAAGTGGAATCATACAGTATTTGTTCTTTTGTGACTGACTTTCATGATTTCACTTAACATAATGTCTTCAAGTTTCATTCATGTTGTAGCATGTGTCAGAATTCTCTTAAGGCTGAATAATATTGCATTATATGTAATACTACCCTTTGTTCATCTATTATCTGTTCATGGACACTTGGGTTGCTTCCACCTCTTGGCTATTATGAATAATGTTACAATAAACATGGCTGTGTACAGATAGCTTCAAATCTCTTCTTTTAATTCTTTTGGGCATAAAACCCAGAAACAGAACTGCTGGATCGTATGGTATTTCTATTTTTAATTTTTGAAGAACTGCCATACTATTTTCCATAGCAGCTGAACCATTTTACATTCCTACAGCATACGCAACGTTTCCAATTCTGCCATATCCTCATCAACAGTTATTTTGTGTGTGTGTGTGTATGTTGTTGTTTTTGTTGTTGTTGTAGTATTCATCTTAATCAGTGTGAATTGGTTATAGTTATATTAAGCATGTTAAGAATTAAATACTTTTTTTTTTCAGTACTAGGGATAAAACCCAGGGCTTCATGCATGCTAGGCAGGTACTCTACCATTGAGTCATGTCTCTATCCCTAGGGAATTAAATACTTAAAAATTGTTTGAAGCACTAAAACAGCAAACTCTAGATTACACTTCTAGGGTGTTTTGCAGAACTCTGTAAACTTATCTGTTGGAGGAGTGGCTACATTTGTCACAACCACAGATGAAGAGAATCAAATGGCTGTTATCATCTCTAACACCATAATAAAAGGGAAAAAGAAAAAAAGTTGGGAGGTGCTATTGTTGGAACTCTGGAGTACAATACTAAACCATATTACTCTTGTATCAATTAATTACGGCTACAACAAAGATGTTTAAAAACCAAACACAAAACTTCATTGGCCTACAAGAGGTGTATATTTAGCTTGTGAGCTTGCAGTTGGGCTTGTCCAGGGCAGCCGGACGAGGCAGCTCAACTTCATCTCTCTCTCATCCATCTCCTGAGACCAGCAGGCTAATTGGGGTATATTCATATTACAGTCATGTCAGGTGATTGGAAATACACAAGACCTCTTAAGATTTAAGCTTAGAACTGGCCCATCTACACTTCCACCTATTTGGCTATTTTCCTCTGTTTAGTAGCATGCTAAAGGTCTACAAAGTTGGAAAGTAGATCCTGGAACATTTCTGAAAAAAATATATATATTTTTGCCAGCACAAAATAGCCAAAACAATTGAAAGCAACTTCCACTACATGTCTTTCTTTTAAAGTCCACACAAATGCATCTCATTAGCAACCCTTAATAAATATTAAGAACCCCAGCTGCAAATGAATCTCAAAAAATGAAGTTTTTACCATCTCAGCATCTGCAGCACAAGAGATTACATTGGGAATTAGGAACAAAGGCCAAGTGCTAACTGGCCACATACAACATACCTGGCTGGGTACTCATAACATTGTGGTCTCTGGAATCACCTCACTACTAGGTTTCACTGCATTTTATTGACCCTAATGGTGTCTGCAAGCCATAGCAGTACCCCAAGTTTCTCACTCCTGGAGGTTCTAGTGTGTGGCTACCAAGACCTCTTAAATCAAACTCTGTGGAGTCACCCCTGAACAAGTTTGTCACTCCACCAGACACATGCTGCAGGGGTTCATTTATAGATATGATCTTTACTAACCACGAATTTGAGAAACTAATCCTCTAAAATTTTAGTTTTCCTTTGAGTTTTAAATGTTACAGTATAAAAGTAGTCCTAGAAAAAGATTTCTCACAGAAGCAGATAATTTTTGCATGTTATACTTATGTAAGGTTTAAGATAAAATAAAACACATTGCTGATTAACTTAGACTTTTTGTTCCCAGCTTCCTGAAACATTGTTGAGTCTTAAAAAATAATGGGAATTGATGTGCAAATGTGACTCTTCTTCATATTTATTGCTGAAGACCTGGATGTGTGTTGATGGCATTATTTCCCACTTTTGATGATTTATTATGGTCTACCATGATAGAACTTTAGGCATGGATGGATTATGGAACACAGAGATCTTGAGAAAGCTATAATTCAGCCAATGCACACATAGTCAAAAGCTGCCAGACTCTTGTTGTTATTTGTGGTATTTGAGGGGCTCAGGAGAGGTCAGAAAGGAGCAAGGGCCACCAGACAACACGGATTGGCAAAAGACAGCAGAGAGCCAGTAGGCACAGTGGACGCTGAGGAATCCTGGTTGCTCCACATGCCTGATTAAAGGGCAGGAGAGGGTACATTAAGATGGAGGAATTCAACAAGTCAAGAAAGTCTCTGCTCTGGAAAGAAAGCCAACCACACATTCAGGAGGGAGAAACTAAACTCCTCAAAAACAACTAGTCTGTTGTTTTTGAAAGAAACAATTCAGGATTTGTCAAAAACTCATGTTCAAGTTGACCAATGCTCAAAAGACATAAATTGAGCGTGAGCCAAATTGCTATTGGGAAAAGCAGGGAATTAAAATGTGGAGGGTTAGGGAATAGGAATGAGTCCCAGTGATGCAAAGAACTGGAGTAGGAGCCAAACAAAATGCACAAGGAAACAAAGCAGGCAAGGGATGGGGGTGGAGAAGAATAGACTGCCTTTGGTTTGACCTCCACCAAGTTAGGAGGCTTGACCTTGGGATACACTGAGGATTTTGGCAAGAACTGGGGGAGACATGGGGCAGCAGGTCAAAGCAGGCCAGGCAGCCAGCACAGAGAAACAAAACACAGTGGACAAGGAGGTCTTCAGAGTTCAGCAGTTGCTACAAAGACACATACCTCTAGCTGAAAGAAGAGCCAGTTCCCATGGTACAGACTGCTCAGGGGATCCAGTGCAATGAGAATAACCATGTTTGAGTGACAAAATTTAAAAGGCAGGAAATGAAAGCAATCAATGCAAAGCAATAAATACCAGTACAGCTCCTGTTACAGTGATAGGGTCCAAGAGTACCAGTTTTATAAAATTATTTTGTCGTATTTTAAAACATTTAACTATAAAATACACAAAACACCTGTGTCTTTAGAAAACTATTCTGGTATTAATTTTCAACATGTACTTAAACATTCAATTGAAAGCTAAATTATTAATTAATTAGCTTATCAAAATCAGGTTTCATAAAAGTTGCTACTATAAATGACCTTTAATAGAAGTACAATTCTGAAAAGACAAGAAGATCTAGAAATCTGGAATGAGTCTTGCCTCTGATAATGACTAAGAATTGTTTTGGATGACATATAAAAGATAACACTCTATATCTCATTTGGAATGCAACCATTTCACAATAGCAACTAAATGTATATAACATATATATGGTTAAGTATCATTAATATCATATAATGTTTAGAGAAGAAACACTTGTGATTCTTCACATGGAATATATAATATTTAAGGTTAATGCCAGCTTAAATTACATAGAACAAGATACTAAAGAATACATGCATGTGTGTGATTAAAAAGTTTATTAAGATATATGTTGGCCTTGAACCACAAATAAATTTGTACAATCAGCTAAAACCCTCCATAATACATGAATACTGTGTCCAGAATTTTTCCTTTTCCTTTTTATTTATTTCTGCAGTACTGGGGATTGAACCAGAAGCCTCAAATACATTAGGCAAGTGCTCTGCCTTCAATACTACATATACAGCCTTTTTCATTTTATTTTGAGACAGGGCTGTGCCGCAGTCTGGCTGGGCACAATTTAGGAGCCACTTATCAAGCAGAAACGAACTTTATTTTTAGAACACACAACACACCACAGGAGCTCTTCAGGAATTCCCTCAGAGCCCAACTGCCACCACCGGCTTCCCACAAGCCTCTCAACCCCCCCACTCCTCCTGCTCTTGAGGCCGATTGGCTGGGTCATGTGGGTGGAGCCAAAAGAGTCCCCCAATGAGCAGCTCCGTGGTCTGAAAGGGCGGGGAAACAGCCCAAAGAGCATCACTGCAGAGGAGCCAATCAGCTAGCAGCTGGAAGTTTGCTGGGGCCCCTTCAGCTGTGGCTGTCAACAGGGCTGGCCTTGTTCTTAAGATCCTCCTATCTCACTCAGCCTCCTGAGTTGCTGGGATTATAGGCACGCACAACCAGGCCTGGCTTTTTTTTTTTTTTTTTTTTTTTTGATACTGGGAATTGAACCCAGGAGTGCTTTTCCGCTGAGCCAATTCCCAGCCCTTTTTCTTTTCTTTTCTTTTCTTTTTTTAATTTTCAGACTGGATCTCACTAAGTTGTTTAGGGCCTCAAAATATTACTGAGGCCAGGTTTGAATTTGTGATCCTTCTGCCTCAGCCTCTGAAGGCCCTGGGATTACAGGCATGCACTACAGTTCCCCAGCTTCTTCTTTTAAAAGAAACAAAAAAAAAAAAAAAAAAAAAAACTTCAGGAAATGTTGGTGAAGGTGACCAATGTCTTTTAAAACTTTGAAACTCGGAACTTCCTCTGCCTGCACATTTCACATTTTTAGCCAAGTCCTTTCTCTGTTATATTTCACATTGAGATAGCAAAATGGGATTCAGCCTGCTGTAAAATGAGACTGGCTAATCAGCACAGGAGTGGTGTTAATTCAGCAGCAAGAGTCTTACAGGCAGAGAATAAATGGTTGCAAGATACCTAATAGCAGATCAAACTGGAACACAAAAACACTTTGTTGTGTATGATAATTATGATCCATTAGATGCTCTGAGTTTCAAAAGTTTATCTTCAGAAAATTGCAAATAAAGTTAGTTTTCAGAGACAGACTTTATTTACTGCATTTTCTTCCTGACCTGATTTTGCAAAAACCTGGTGGCATGACCTTCAAGAAAATAGAGAAAACATGCCCCTTATAAATCTCATTTTTTAATACATTTTAATGTTATGACCACAGCTCCTCTGTTTTAATGTTATAATTATGTTATTTTAAAGCAGGCTCCAGGGAACACCAACATTATTAGCTAACTATAGAGAGTAAAGGCTATAGGATTTCAACTATATTTAACTTAAAAACAAGTTTTCAGAAATCTTTAATGACTCTTAATAAACTCTAGGTTAGTTAAAACTAGAAGGGCAGTCAAATATATTCTAGAGTTTCATCTCTCTTACCCATGAACTTTTGCTCATGTTGTTTATACCAAATGCAATTCCACAGAATTTTCTTTGCCTAATCACAAGCTAAATATTTTTAAGGGCAGCTCAAAGTCAGAACGTGTGTGTGTTCGTGTGCTTGTGTGGACATGGACACCTGTGGTGTTCTGGTCAGGGCTCATAAATACAGACACCCAACCCAGGTGCCCCACTGAAGGTACATTTACAGAGGGCATATAAAGATTCTTGTAGGAATAGCGAGCTTCATGCAAAACAAGGAGACCTTTTCTATGTCTCAGGAACCAAGTGACCTGATCCTTGTTCTTCTCTTATCTAGATTCTTGCACTATCCGAACATGATCATCAGTCGTGGTTTGAAAGCCTGGCTTCTCAGCTCCAGTGAATACCACCAACTGAAATGGCCCTTTGTGTTTCTTAGTGCAAGTTTCTGAAAAAGAAACTTGAGTTGGCAATGTGACTTGTGATAGACACTTTTGGGTTCTCTCTCTAATTAGTAATCAATAAAATAAAAAAAGACAGGTCACAAACCTGATTATGCAGACCTCTTGGACAGAACAGGAAAAGTAGATATGGTATATAGTAAGACATGTGCATATGGATAGTTATTACTTGTATGGCACATTAGACCTTCATAATGTTACATTTTGAAATTTACTCTTTGTCTTAGTCAAAATTCAACATGAAAAAAAAAAAAAAACAGATTTACTTATTTACAGTGGAGCCACTGCAATACAGAGAATTGTTTCTTGGCCAATTTATTGGGTTTTTGTTTTGTTTTGTTTTGTTTTTGTGTGTGTGTGTGTGTGTGTGTGTGTGTGTGTGTGTGTGTTAAGATTTTTGAATTCTTTATATGTCCTTTGAGTTCTTTATATGTCTTATCTGATGTGCGTGTGGTAAAAAAATTGTTCACATTCTGTAGGCTCTCTCTTCACTTCACTGATTATTTCTTTTGCTGAGAAGAAGCTTTTCAGCTTGAATCCTTTCCATTTATTGATACTTGATTTTATTTCTTGAGCTTTAGGAGTCTTGTTAAGGAAGTTGGGGCCTAATCTGACATGATGAAGAGTTGGGCCCACTTTTTCTTCTAGTAGGTACAGGTTCTCTAGTTTAATTCCTGGTTCCCTGATCCACTTTGAGTTGAGTTTTGTGCATGGTGAGAGATAGGGGCTTAATTTCATTTTGCTGCATATGGATTTCCAATTTTCCCAGCACCATTTGTTGAAGAGACTCTCTTTTCTCCAATGTATGTTTTTGGCACCTTTGTCTAGTATGAGATAACTGTATTTATGTGGATTAGTGTCTGTGTCCTCTATTCTATACCATTGGCCTACAAGTCTATTTTGATGCCAATACTGTGCCATTTTTTTACTATTGCTCTGTAGTATAGTTTAAGGTCTGATATTTTGATGCCACCTGCTTTACTCTTCTTACTAAGAATTACTTTAGCTATTCTGGGTCTCTTATTTTTCCAGATGAATTTCATGATTGCTTTTTCTATTTCTATTAGGAATGTCATTGGAATTTTGATTGTAATTGCATTAAATCTGTATAGGCTAAGGAACTGAACAGATACTTTGCAGAAGAAGATATACAATCAATCAACAAATATATGAAAAAATATTCAACATCTCTATTGATCAGAGAAATGCAAATCAAAACTACTGTAAGATTTAATCTCACTCCAGTCAGAATGGCAGTTATTAAAAATACTAGTAACAATAAGTGTTGGTGAGGATGTGGGAGGAAAGGCACACTCATACATTGCTGGTGGGACTGCCAATTGGTGCAACCAATCTGGAATAGAATAGAAAACTTGGAATGGAACCACCATTTGATCCAGCTATTCCACAACTCGGTTTATACCCAAAGGACTTCAAAACAGCATACTACATACTACATCAATGTTTATAGCAGCACAATTCACAATAGCTAAATTGTGGAATCAACCTAGATGCCCTTCAGTAGATAAATGGGTAAAGAAACTGTGGTATGTATACACAATGGAATATTTCTCAGCATTAAAATAGAATAAAATCATGGCATTTGTAGGTAAATGTATGGAGTTGGAGAATGTCAAGCTTAGAGAAGTAAGACAATCCCAAAACACGGAAGACCAGATGTTTTCTCTGATAAGTGGATGCTGATCTATAATAGGGGGTGTATAGAGGGGGAGCATGAGAGAATGGAGGAACTTTGGATAGGGCAAAAGAGAGGGAAAGGAAGAGAGGGGGCAGGAAGGTAGAAAAAATGGTGGAATGAGATGGACATCATTAGTCTAGGTACACGTATGAAGACATGATTGGTGAGACTCTATTTTGTGTACAACCAGAGACGTGAAAAATCGTGCCGTATATGTGTAATATAAATTGTAATGCATTCTGCTGTCATATATTACAAGTAAAAGAAAGAAAGAAAGAAAGAAACTACAACCCTATCAGATTAGGGCCCTTACCTTTATGACCTCATTTAACCTTAATTACCTTCTAAAAGACCTATTTACTTATACACATTGGGTGTTAGGGTTTTAATAAATAAATTGGGTGGAGAGAACACAATCCCATAGGAGATACAGCTGCTCACCACTGCAATTCACTGTGAAACAGAAAGGGGAAGAAGTGGGTTTGAGGGAGAACAGGACCAGGACTGATAAGTCACCACAACACTTCAAGAAAGCTATCATTACTCTTACTTTATAAATTAGGGAAAGGAAGCAGGTTAAATAAACTTGTTCAAGATTACCAAGCTAGGAAATGGCTATGCCAGATTCTAATCCAGATCTTCTAATTCCAAATCCAATTAACAACGACTTCTACTGAGACTCCACCATGCATTTCAACTGCCCTGGACCCACCTTTCTCAGGAATTATATACCACTTTTATTCTTTACTTTGTAATTCATTAATGATTACTATTTTGTTTTATTTCTATCCTTTTTATGATAAATAGTCTATTATTCTACACCTCTCCAAATGAATCCAAAGTACTTTAAAATCATGCATCATATAATATCTCAAATGGCAACCATCCCATTGTCTGGGCATACAGTAGGTGCTTTGACTGATTCATTTCTTCCATCACATTAATAAATGTCATTAAGTATGGCTCTGTTATTTCTTGTTTCTAAAACTTTCCATCTGTTCTCCAAAATGCCATAGTTTTCTGGTTACCAATCAAATTTTTCTGTGGCTCCAGGGAATCATCTATATAAATATTGTTCATTATTTTCGTTGTAATTTTATAGAATTATCTATTGGTAAAAATCAGGATCTTTAAATGCTTTCCCTCTTAACTGAGTTAACCTGTCAAAGTTATCTTTTATCTTCTCCATTACTCATCCTTATTGGGAAACTGTTCTCCTCTTTTGTCATAGCTGTCCTGCAAATATCCGGCTTGGTCACTATCAATTGGCAATGTGTCATACCATCCTTTGCAAATAGAGTTTATAGAAAAATCAGAGATTCCTTTGAAAAAGCTCCTTGAGGTAAAATGATAATTATTTCTTTTGTCATTGCCTACATTATGAAATATGGCATACATTTTGCAATCAGAATATTATTAGTACAATGAGATATAAAATAAAACCAAATTTTTTGTAACTCTTGCATTAAAATATCAAAATAATACTGCCTTATACATTACCATAACTTGGCTGCCATTCTATACCCTGTCTAGGGTATAGAATCCCACTCCTTGGTCACAGCATCTTGAATGAGTGTCCCATTTTATGACAAATGTAGTATAACAGTGGGCACAAGGTATATTAGTTGTATCTTTGACCATACCTGACCAAAGATCATCAAGCTTCTGAAATTGCCAAATGGCCTTTTATAGGCTCAGATAACCCTTCTATTTAAGGATGATATTCTGGGTAGGATGGTAAGGACCTATTATTCCCAAGAATGTAATGAAACTTTAATCAGTAACCTATAAACAGTATTGTGTCTCGCCAACAGTTCAGAGGTCAGGAAATAAAGTAGAAGTGAGACCAGTCCCTCTCCCTATCACTACCATGACATATTTTCAGATTTTGCACTTCCCTTCTGCACAGCTTTTGGCTTTGCCATATTAGATTCTCATTCCTAAGAGCGAGGGAATACAATAAGAATGCTACTGAACTTGGTTGAAGCTGTCATTAGCATGTGATCCCTCTGGGGTCCTTATGTCAGTGAACCAGTGGTCAAAAAAATATGTTGACTCTTCTGTTAGAGAAAATAGACCATGATTGAGATGAGAATCTAAGCAGGACTATGGATGGAATTCAAAGGATTCACTGGGGTATCTCTTGATGCTTCCCTGTCTAGTGATAATTGTGAAAAGGTGATTGCAGCCATAGTCCACTCTGGCATAATTGTGGCTCAGATGCCACCACCACCTCCCATAAAGACAGGGCCATTTCCACCCTCTACACTAGCCAAGCAACCTATACTAACTGAAGTGTTAGCCAAAGGTAAGGGACATACAAGATGGTTAAGAAATAAGGAGATGATGAATGTAAGTTATGAACATGACACTGGCTATTGAAAGAAGAACTGCAGTTTATTTCTGCTGTAGTCTGAATAGTTATCTTCCCTAAAATTCATACACTGAAATTATAATCCACAAGGTGATAGTTGTAGGAGGTAGTCTATTAGAGGTAAATAGATCTTAAGAGTGGAGCCCTTGTGAATGGGATTAATGCCCTTATAATATAAACACAAGGGAACACATTTACTCTTTCCTCCAAGTGAGAACATAGCAAGAAGACACCACGAACCAGAAAGTGGGCCTTCATCACACATTGAATCTTCCAGCATCTTGATCTTAGAGTTTCAAGTTTCTAGAACTGCAAAATAAGTTTCTGCTTATAAGCCACTGAGTTTATGGTATTTTGTTGTAGCAATTGTTATTGTGTGGTACCCCCACAAAAACTTCTATTAATGAAGAAATGCTCAGAAGTAGTGATTATATTATGAGTATTGTACCCTAATCAGTCCATTCCAGTTTGAATGGACTGACAGGGTGATAACTGTAGGGAGGTGGTGCATGGCTGGAGGAAGTGGTCACTGGGACCTGCCCTACATCCCCATATCCTTCCCCCCTTATCCCTCTGCTTCCTGGTCCCACCACAAGATAAGCAACTTCCCTTGCCACTAGGCCTTTCCCCATAGTGTGCTGCCTCAGCTTGGACCTAGAGCAATGGAGTCAGCTGTCTCTGGACTCAGACCTCTGAAATCATGAGCCCCAAATAAACTTTCCCTCCTCTAAATTATTCTTTTCGGATATTTTGTTCATAGCATCACAAACATTAACTAAAACAACAACTTAAATGGTATAATTCTACCTAACTCTCTTATATCGAGTTCTTAAGAGATTGCAGCTGACTATCAAGTTAAAGAGGATACTGAGAGAAATTACATTTAATGGACAGCATGAGAAGATCTGAGGTTTACTGTAAGGAGTGGACCATACTGGATATCATTTTATCATTTTAAATCTTCTCAGCCCTACCTCTTGCCTAATCTACTGTGTAACACAGTTTCGTGCAGGTCCTACCCTCAGTGCCACCTTCCAGCCCCTTGCCTTGGATCTGTATTCCATGCTTCTTCCTTCTATACCAGGGTTTCTCTGATACCACGGCAGAAGAAGAGAAAGACCTCTGGTCAGTAGTAAATGTGCAACCCAGAAGTGCAGGGAATTAAAACTGTGAAACCATCCTCAACCAAAAGGAGCTGGGAAACAATGAATAAGTGTTTCCTCCTTATGTCCCCCAGAAAAATAATTCTAAGATGCATTCCTAATGTGATTCAGAATATTTGGGGTTGGGGGGCAGTTTCCCTAGGGGTATTAAATTTGATAAAACATTCTTTTTTTGGGGGGAGGCATATACCAAGGATTGAATTCAGGGGCACTCGGCCACTGAGCCAAATCCCCAGCCCTATTTTGTATTTTATTTAGAGACAGGGTCTCACTAAGTTGTTAGCATTTTGCTGTTGCTGAGGCTGGCTTTGAACTCCCAATCCTCCTGTCTCAGTCTCCTGAGCTGCTGGGTGATAAAACATTCTTTTGATAAAGTCTTTTCTTTTTCTCTGTTCATTCTCTGTCTCTCACTCCTATTCCCTGAGATCATTTCCCAAATCAGTTGTCTTCTGCCAAGCCCTTTCTGTGGCACTACTTACACACTGGTTAACAGTTCACACACTTATTTATCCCCCAAAATGAATGTACCTTTTATATTACCTCTACCAATGTAGGAGAATGTTTACTTCCACCCCATCTTCACCATCATAAATAGGATATTACAGGAATTTTTAAATCTTTGACAATTCAACAGGCACATGTAACCGTTTGCATTCCCTTTATTATTTTAATGTACTTTTTTAGTTGTAGGTAGATACAATACCTCTATTTTATTTTTATGTGGTGCTGAGGATTGAACCCAGTGACTCACGTGTGACAGGCTAGCACTCTACCCCTGAGCCACAGCCACAGCCCCCTTTATTTTTCAAATCAGGAATGAGCTTAAGCATTTCTTTTCAAATGTTCAAAAATCATCTTTGGGTGAACTGCCTATTTCTATCTGTTTTGATTATCTGTTGCTGCATAACAAACCATCATAAAACATAGTAGCTCAAGGGGCTGGGGTTATGGCTCAGTGGTAGCATGCTTGCCCAGCATGCATGAAACATTGGGTTCGATTCTCAGCACCACATACAAATAAATAAAATAAAGGTCTATCAACAACTAAAAATTTAAAAAAAAAACAAACATATTAGCTTAAAATAACAAGTTATTCTCATAGTATCCCCATCTCCACTCTGCCCCAGAAATGCTGGGGACCTAAGCAGGGATTCATGCATGCTGTGTGAGTGTTCTACCATTGAGCTACAACACCAGCCATCTCTCATAGTCCTGTGGGTTGTCCAATTTCAGCTGGGCATTTTCACTTGGGGTCTTGTGAAGTTGTAGTCATCTAAAGGATCCACTGGGCCAGACATCCAAATCTGCTTCCTCATTCCCACACAGGGTGCCTTAATTGGGATGATGGGACCAGCTGGGCTAGCTAGACATTTCTCTCCACACAGCCTCTCCATGTGGTTACTTGAGCTTCCTCACAACATGGTGGGCTCAGATGGATTTGTGTGTGTGTGGTGCTGAGGATTGAACCCAGGGCCTTGTACATACTAGGCAAGCGTTCTGCCACTGAGCTACACCCCCAGCCCACTTAGATGGATTTCTTAAGTGTGAGCTAACCCCAAACTGGAGAGGTAGATAGGAGCCACATAAGGTTTTGTATTTCTTACTTTACTTTCCAAACTTGAACAGTGATGTTTTTATTTTATTATATTTAGTTTTACAGTTTTTATCTGATTAAAGAAAATGATATCAGTTTTCCTACTAGAGTCATAATACATTATTTTCTGTTAAAATACATTTATTTCTTTATCTACATAAAAGTGAGTAAATCTGGAGAAAATTACTAAATAAATAATTGTTTAGAAGACATTTGGCCATGGGAAAATAATAAAGGTGTTACAAATATCTGAAAGTTGGGAACTCCTATTAAAAGGGGATATCACAAGGTTTCAAGACATTTAAATATTATCTATGTATTCTGGAAACCCCCAGATTCATAACTCTGTCTGAGATCTGGCTCTCAAGCTTCAGATTCATGTATCCATTAACGTTCTGGAAAGTACCATATATAATAATCTCAAATGGTACATTCAAAATAAATCTGAGTCCTGCCTCCCTCACTAGCCTATTTCTCCTCTCTTCCTAATGTCAGTAACTAGTACCACTATTCATACTCAATGGCCTGAGTCAGGTACTCAGGAGTCAGCCTTGAGGTGTTCTTCCTGTCTGCATCACTCTCCTGTCTCAACTCCTTTCTATACAACCCACAGCCTAGCCAGGCTATTTTCAAAATGTATCTTGAATCCATCTACTTTTCTCCATCCCTAATTCCATCTCATGATTCAGCCTTTCATTGTCTCTGACCTGGATCGTGACAAGACCTTCCTAACAGAATGCACTGTTATCCCAAATTATTTTTCACGGTGATATCCTTAAAACATAGGTAAGATGTGTTTTCCCCCCTACTTCAAACCGTCAAAGTCTCCCCATTGCTTTGAAAATAAAATTCAAACTTTTGTCCAGGGCCCATGAGAGTCCATATGATCTGGCTCCAAATCTATGCACCAAACAAACATATTTCATGCCCCTCTCTGGCTTGTGTACTGGATTCCATTCTGTTTTTTACACATCAAGCTTGTCCAGCCTGGAGAGCTTTGCAATTGCTGAACTTCTTCCTATGGGTAGGAAGAAAGAGGCTGCTCATTCTCCAATGTAGCTTCCTGTGAGAGGCCTTCACTCACACTCTATGCAGAGTTGGCTTCACCAGTTATTTTCTGTCATCCTTTCTTTAAAGTAATTATCACAATCTGTGATTTCTGTGTTTATATATTTGCTTAAAGCTTTTCCTACCTCATAAATGTAAGCTCCAGAAGTATCTGGGGTACTGGTCACAATATTCCCAGCACCTAGTACTTAGCTTGAGGAAGGACAGCTGAATAGAAGGCAGATAGTAGAAACTCAAACATTTGAATACTAGATAGAACCAGCTATCCATTATTCTGAGGAATAACTTCCTTCAAATCACAAAGTAACTGAAAGAACCAAGATCTGAATGCAGATCTGTCTTGCTCCAAAGTTTATGCTCTTTCTCCTGTATGATCCTGAACCTTCTTTACTCCACGCTACTGTGTTCTTAGTTACTTACTAGTTACTTAAAATTAACACTAATAAAGAAACAAGTGGTGTTCAATGTTAATTTTTTATAGCCTTTAACATGAAGATAAAATTGACACCTTGAGAGTATTGGTAAAAATCCATCTGTGTGTTTAATTAAATTCAGTAAAACATTTTCTTTTCTCCAGAACTTTAATTTCTGATTTGTGCTTTCCTGTAGAAAGAGTAATATACAAAACACTTTTAAAGTCTGAATTTATCAGCTTTCACACTAGATTTGAGAAATTATCATCAAGCTATTTTACTGTAGCAAAACCATCCAAGTCAGGGACGTTTGGCATGCCAGAAGACATCAGGCAAAATCAGCTACTCCGTGACTGAAGATAGCACTTGTCCTAAATTCTGCTCAAGCCCAGACGCTTCAAATGAAAAAACAAAAAACATCTACCCTGAGATGTTCCGGGTAGATCTTACTCATGGCTTATCTGTGTTTCTGTTTTAATGAAAGAGTACTAAGTGTACACTATCACAGAACAAATAGAACATGGCTTGTGTTTCCCAATTTATGTAGTTGATTTCATGTAGTACCATTCATGTCTATCATGCTATTAAAAATATGTTTCTTCTCATAACTGAATGGTGTGATATCGCATGGTCATGATACATTGTGGGGAGAATCTTATAAAGTGGAAGGGTGCTAAATTAGTGGGTAAACTAAAGGTCACAGACCTAGCAGTTTCTTAAACTGTGTTCCATGGATTATTGGATTCAGAGTTGCAAGAAATGCTTGTTACAAAGTGAAATTCTTCATACCCTCCCCAGACTTTATCCTACATCTCTGAAGAATTATCTGAGGGATAATATACATGTGGAGAGATTCTGAAATAATTTCACACATTTATCACATGGTTGAGGTTAGTTATTTGCTCTCTTTTTGTAATACTAACCATTTGGATAAAAGTAATACATCAAAATTCTATCATACTAATGTTTTATTTGTTGTTATCAAGGATATAATTAGATAGAAAATTAGATAAAATATAAAGAAAATTTCTGGAAGTTTTCCATTTTTCTTCAATTTTTGAGTGACCTAGTCTCATGAACATCAATTAAAATATGAGTCAAAAGACTTCATTACCTTGCTTTATCTCTTCATGTGAACACATCTCTTATAGTTAGATTACTTACTAATCCAGCAATGGCAATCATACATGGCAGATAAATACGTTTTTGTTGTTGTTGTTGTTCAGTTTTGTACCCCTTAGAAGATAAGCAATCTGCCAAGAAATTTCCATGAGTAGTTAGATTCCTTCTGCATCCATATGCAATGCACTAAGTCATTAGTCTAAAGGTATCATATTTTCGGGGAATCCCCTCAGAGACTGATAAAAATGATAAGTTAGCTATTGTTGCAAGGTTTGATTTTTTAAAAATAATTCCATGGGAAATTTCAAAGATAAAAATTGCCATATAATCTTAATAGTAGAAAGTATCAAAACCACTCATAACTTGGTGCAAAAATCCGTAACTAGATTCACTGAAAGAATTGATAAACAATACAAAAGTAAGTCTTTTTTATTACTTAACTGAAATATTCATAGTGACACAAACATTGCTTTTGCAATGCATGCAAGTTGTTGTTTCTGTATAATTTAGAACTAGTACTATAATATCTGCAATATTGATTATTATTGCCCTCAGGATCACATTAACCATTTTAATATGCAGATGCAGTTAATGTTTCACTAAAGTAATACCTATTTCTTACATGATTATAATTCAAATGAATCATTTCTTTCAGCATGCTTTGTCTTAGTATTCTGAATTATTTTAATTTAAAATTATTGCCTGTCTTTGTTTTGTCTGTGATTACACTACCTTTTCTTTGGAGGTTATTTATTTATTTCTTACCTAAAATACATGAAGCTGAAGTATTTTAAATGAATTCTCTAATATCAGTATAAAAGTAAAACTGACTGATGCCAACAAGGTTCTGGATGTTCAAGGCTAGGCTGGGAACTTCTGCTCCTGTATTTGAGATGTATGCTAACCAAAAGTAAGTTGTTTATCACTAAATCTATTTATGCTATTTGTATTAGTTGATATAATTATATAATTTCATTAAACATTACATAAATCAGAAATATGAGTGCAAAAAACTTAACCTTGGATTCTATAAAAACTAAGTAAAAATGCTTCAAGAGCTTCAAAATACTTTAAAAAGTGAGTTGCTAAAAATATTAAATTACATGTAGATGAGGGGCTGGGGATGTGGCTGAAGCAGTAACTCGCTCGCCTGGCATGAGCAGGTCGCTGGGTTCGATCCTCAGCACCACATAAAATAAAGATGTTGTGTCCACCAAAAACTGAAAAATAAATATTAAAAAATTTTTTTCTCTCTTTCTTCTCTCTTTCTCTCTCTCTCTCTCAAAAATAAAATGTAGATGAGGCAATTGGGGGAAAAAAATATATGAGTTGCAAAAATCCAGAAAGATTTCACATTCAGAGGTAAAGAGAGAGCCTATATTTTGGGAGCAAATTTTTGCCACATGCATGTCAGATAGGGCACTAATCTCCAGGATATATAAATAACTCAAAAAACTTAAACCCAATCAATAAGTGGGCTAAGGACCTAAACAGACACTTCTAAGAAGAAGAAATACAATCCATCAACAAGTACATGAAAAAATGTTCAACATCTCTAGCAACTAAAGAAATGCAAATCAGATCTACTCTAAGATTTCATTTCACTCCAGTCAGAATGACAGTTATCAAGAATACAAGAAACAATAAGTGTTGGCTAGGATGTGCGGGGGAAAGGTACACTCATACATTGCTGATGGGACTGCAAATTGGTGCAGCCAATCTGGAAAGCAGTATGGAGGTTCCTTAGAAAGCTTGGAATGAAACCACCATTTGACTCAGCTATCCCACTCCTCATACTACACCCTAAAGACTTAAAAACAGTATACTACAGTAACACAGCCACATCTATGTTTATAGCAGCACAATTTACAATTGCTAAGCTGTGGAAGCAACCTAGAAGCCCTTTGATAGATGAATGTATATAAAAAAAAAAAACTGTGGTACATATACATCATGGAATATTAGGAAGCATTAAAAGAGAATAAAATCATGGCATCTGTATGTAAATGCTAAGCGAAATAAGCCAATCTCAAAAAAACCAGAGCCAAATGTTTTCTCTAATAAGTGGATGCTAATCCATATGGGTGTGGGGATGCATGGGATAAGTGGAGAAACTTTGGATGGGGCAAAAGGAAGGGGAGATGGGGCAAAGGGGTAGGAAAGATGGTAGAATGAGATGGACACCATTACCCTAAGTACATGTATGATTGCACTAATGGTTTGACTCTATTTCATGCACAACCAGAGAAGTGAAAAATTGTGCTCCAATTGTGCACAATAAGTCAAAGAGCTTTCTAATGTCATGTATAACTGATTAGAACTAATAAATAAATAAATAAGATTCCACATTCATGCTGCTCTGCAATGTCTTATATGCTGTCTCCATATTAATGAGACATGAAGAAAATACAAATGAGATTATGATTTTTTTCCTATTATAAAAAGGGTAACTAGCATGCATGAGGCATTGGGTTTGATCCTTAGCACCACATAAAAATGGACAGATGAGATGAAGGCATTCTGTCCACCTACAACTGCAATGAAATTAACCAGAAAACAAAAGGTTAAAACCCTAAACAAGGGTCAAAACTCAAAGAAAATAACTCCACTGAACATTTGGTGAATGGATGCATAAAATACAAACTTTGGTTTTAAAATATGTTGTATAATTTTTGTTTTGTTTTTCCCCTTCACCCACTTTTTTGATTAACCAACTACATCAGCAATGAATGTGTCAGCAGAGTGTTCACTGTATTAAATTACAATGTAGAAGGACGGACAGTCTTACTGGTGAGTTAATATTCCAATGTGTCATAAAAAAGCTGAAACTTTTTAATAGTATAAGATTTATATCATTTGGTAAAACATACATGTTTGGGAGCTGGAGCTATAGCTCAGTTGGTAGAATGCCTGCCTTGTATGCATAAAGCCCTGGGTTTAATCCCTGGGCCCTGGGTTCAATTCCCATCACCCCCACCAAAAAAAAAAAAAAAAAGTGGAATATCTTGTTACATTTGAAATAATATTACATAAATTGCTATGTCTTATGAAGTATATTACCATTTTTCTTTCCTTTTAAATTTCCATTTAAGAAATAGAATGAATTAATTTTGTTTTCTTATTTGTTTTGTTCTACTTTGGGGGTTGTATTTTTGTTATTGATTTAATAAAAGATGGAGGAAGAGAATACAAAGGTAATACTTCCCTTTTCAGGCTTTAGAATTAGGAAGTATAAACACCAGCAAAAGAATCTTTCAGAAATACATTTTATAGCTTTATTAAGGCATAACTGAGGGGCTGGGGATGTGGCTCAAGCGGTAGCGTGCTCGCCTGGCATGCGTGCGGCCCGGGTTCGATCCTCAGCACCACATACAAACAAAGATGTTATGTCCGCCAATAACTAAAAAAATAAATATTAAAAATTCTCTCTCTCTCTCTGTCTCTCCCTCTCTCCCTCTCTCTTTAAAAAAAAAAGGCATAACTGACATATAATAAACAGCACATATTTAAAGTGTATAATTTTGTGTTTAGATATATGTATATATCCCCTATGGCTGTATATTTTACATTCCCACCATCAGTGTACAAGAGCACCTGTTAATTCACCTTCTAGCTAACAGTTTAAATAGTCAGTTTTTTTAATTATACTTATTCTAGTGGATGCATACTGGTATTTCATTGCAGGTTTTTGTTTGTTTGTTTCTTTGTTGTACTGCAAGTTTAACCCATGGGCACCTAACCATGAACTACATCCCCAGCCTGTTTTTGAAAAACAGGACCTCACTAAGTTGCTTAGGGCCTCTCTAAATTGCTGAGACTGGCTTTGAACTTGTAATCCCCCTGTCTCAGCCTCCTGAGCTGCTGGGATTACTGTGCACCATTCATTGTGGTTTTAATTTGAATTTCATAATTACTAATGAGCATATTTTCATGTTTTTTTCTATAATTTTTTTTTGGTGAAATCTCTTCAAAGTTTTTGCACATTTTCTAATGGATTGTTAGTCTTCTTATTAAGTTCTTCACATATATTAGATAAAATTCCTTTGTTAGATATATGTTTTGCAAATACTTTCCTCTAGTCTGTGACTTACATTTTGAATTTTATAATAATTCCCTTTAAGTGGAAAAACTTTTACATTTTGATGAAATATAATTTGTTGAGTTTTTCTTTTAACATTTGTTATTTCTGCATCCATTTTTAAGAAATCTTTGCCAAATCTAGTGTTACTAAGATTTCCTACTGTTTTCTTCATAGCTTTTTTCAGCAGTTAAAAAAAAATGTTCTTTTTAGTTATATGTGATAGTAGAATTTTGACATATTATACATATAGGGAGTATAACTTCCCGTTCTTGTGGTTGTACATGATGTGTAGTTACACTGATCAAGTATTCATATATGAGCAGAGTAAAGTTATATCTAATTCATTCTACTGTCTTTCCTATTCTCGTTCCCTCTCCCTTCCCTTCATTCCCCTTTGTCTAATCCAATGTACTTCTCTTCTTCCCTCCCCTGCCTTATTGTGCCTTAGCATTTGCATATCAGAGAACATTTGGCCTTTGTTTTCTTGGGATTGGCTTATTTCATTTAGTGTGATACTTTTCAGTTCCATCCATTTACCAACAAATGCCATAATTTCATTCTTCTTTATGGCTGAATAATATTCCATTGTGTATATGTACCACGTTTTCCTTATCCCATTCATTTGTTGAAGAGCACCTAGGTTGGTTCTCTAGCTTACACTGTGAATTGAGCTGCTATGAACATTGATGTGGCTATAGATTTTAAGTCCTTTGGGTATAGACAGAGAAGTGGGATAACTGGGTCAAATGGTGGCTCCATTCCAAGTTTTTTGAGGAATCTCTATACTGCTTTCCAGAGTGGTTGTACCAATTTGCAGACCCACAAGCATTGTATGAGTGTATCTTTTCCCCCACATCTTCACCAACATCTGTTGTTACTTGTGTTCTTGACATTTTGACATTCTGACTGGAGGGAGATGAAAACACAGTGTGGTCTTAATTTGCGTTTCTCTAATTGCTAGAGATGTTGAACATTTTTTCATATATTTGTTGACTAATTGTATATCTTCTGTGATGTGCCTGTTCAGTTCCTTTGCCCCTTTATTGATTAGGTTATTTATTCTTTTAATTTTTTTAAGTTTTTTTGGTAGACGGACATAATACCTTCATTTATTTATTTTTATGTGGTGCTGAGGATGGAACCCAGTACTTCACACATGCTAGTGAGTTCTCTACCACTGAGCTACAACCCCAGCTTATTCTTTTAGTGTTAAGTTTTTTGAGTTCTTTTTATATCCTGGAGATTAATGCTCTGAGGTGCAGGTGGCAAAGACTTTCTCCTATTCGGTAGGCCCTCTCTTCACGTTCTTGATTGTTTCCTTTGCTGTGAAGAAGCGTTTGACACCATCGGATTTATTGATTCTTGATTTTACTTCTTGCACTTTAGGAGTCTTTTTGAGGAAGTCAGTTCTTAAGCCAACATAATGGAGAGTTAGGCCTACATTTTCTTCTAGTAGGTGCAGAGTCTGGTCTAATTCCTAGGTCCTTGTCCACTTTGAGTTTTTTATAGGGTGAGAGATAGGGGCTTAATTTCATTTTGCTACCTATGGATTTCTGGTTTTCCCAGCACCATTTGTTGAAGAGGCTATCTTTTCTTCTATAGTTTTTGCTCTTATATTTAAGACTATAATTCATCTAAAGTCAATTTTTGTTTACCCATGAATGCCATAATAGGTAAAATTCCTATTTTTATAATCTTGCTGTCTATTTGTCCTATCATCATTTTTTAAAAGATTATCCTTTCACCACTGAATTACCTTAGCACATTTAAAAAAAAAAATCAATTGACCTTGTATATCTGAGTCAGTTTCCAAATTCTCTATTTTATTCCATTGGTCCTCTGAAAATTTTCAAGTGGCTCATTATTATATTCAAAACTAACTATTGTTATAGGTTGAATTGTGTCCCTCTCAAAATGTTGAAGTCCTAAATTCTAGTACCTCTGAATTGGACCTTACTTGGAGATAGTCTTTACAGAGGTGATTAAGTCATTAGGGTGGGCCCTAATCAATATGACTGGTGTCTTTACAAAGGGGGAGATTTGGAGACTTATTCATATAGACAGAATGCCACATACACATGAGAAGACCATCCACAACCAAAGAGGAAGGCCTGTAACAGACCCTTTCCTCACAGCCTTCAGGAAGAACCAGTACAAAACCCTGTCCTAAACTAGAAAACCTGGGGTGGAGAGAAAATGGTGTCAACCTCAAAATTGTTAGAGAAGGTTTAACTTAGAAGAAAGGGGAAAATAAGATTCCCAATGAAGATGAATCTGCAATAAAGAGGGTAAAATCAAATATGTAAACAAAATTGTTACTATGAAAGAAAAAAATCACCAAACTCAACACCTGGAAGAATTCATTCCCAAAGAAACTGAAATAATAGAACAATCAGAAAAGTGCTTGAAAATAAGCATGCCTTATATATTCAAAGAGATAATCGTAGAAACAGCACCACTAAAAGAAAAAAAAAATGAGTTACAAAAAATAGGAAGAAATTGAACACAAACAGATTGATTTTAAAAAATTAGAAATTCTACAAATAAAAACATAATCACTAAATTTCCTTTTAAATGAAAAAGAAACAAACAAACCCGGAGTCAACCAATAATACAGCACAGGAAAATAAAGACATGGAAAATGCTAGAGAAGTTAAGAGAGATATATGGATGGATTGAGAATTTTCTTAATAGGAGCTCTAAAAATAAAGACAGCGGCACAGGCCTGAAATCCCACCAGCTTGGGAGGCTGAGACAGGAGGACTGCAAGTTCAAAGCCAGCCTCAACAACTTCGAGGTGCCAAGCGACTCAGTGAGGCCCTGTCTCTAAATAAAATACAAAATAGGGGCTTGGGTTGTAGCTCAGTGATGGAGCATTTGCCTAGTATGTGTGAGGCACTGGGTTCGATTCTCAGCACTACCTATAAATATATAAAGTTCTATCAACAACTAAAAGAAAAATTTTAAAGAAAAATGCAAAATAGGGCTGAGGATGTGGCTCGGTGGTCAAGTGCCCCCAAGTTCAAGCCCCAGAACCAAAAACATATATCTAATAAAGACTGAAGAAAGTGAGAGTTTTCCAGAATTTAAATTAATACATAAATAGAAAGCATGAATCCTTATGTTGCATTAAAAAAAAAAATGGTTGCAATTAAATTTCTTGTCCCATAACTCTTTCTAAACCCACTCAGAGGTAGAGTCTGTATTACCTCCCCTTGAGAATTGATGGGCCTTTGTGAATTCCTGGACCAAAAGAGCACAGTAGAAGTGCTGCCACATGACCCCTGAGGCCGGGGCATAAGAGGCAATCACTTACCACTTCATTCTCTCTGAAGATGTTTGCCCTTGGAACACAGAAATCATTTGTGGATTTGCCATAGAAAGGCTAATGGGGGGGGAACCAACCTCCAGATTTCAGACCTAGCTGAGCCCTCAACTGATAGCCAGCATTAATTGGCCAGCCACAGTTTCTTCAATGCTCAATGGAGCTACCCTAGATGACACCATGAGGAGCAGAGAGACAAACTCCAAGCCCTCCTCACCAAGCTCTGCCCAAATTGCATATTTGTGGGCAAAGTGATTATTGTTGTGTAAAGCCACTAAGTGTCTGGTGGTTTGTTATAGAAACACATACAAACACTGAGGGGTTGCTTCCCAGAGAGCCTCACTGAAAAAAATTATTAAAGGACACATTAAGAAAAAAGAAAAACCAATTAAGAAGAAAGAAGTAAAATGCAAGAAGAAATGGTGAGCAAAAAAGTTGATATGGTTTTTTTGATAAATCTAGTTAACTATTAACTAAAAAAATTCAATGCCATCTATTTATGTTGAGAAATAAAAAGATGAAATCACAATGGAGACAACATAAAAGATGAATTCATGGATACAGAACTGAGTGTTTTATTATTTTAGATGTTTCTAGAAACACAAAGTATATAGGAGAATATGTGAATCAATAGAATCTCTTATTCATTGATGGTAGGAATATAATTCAATACAACCATTTGGGAAACAATTGGGCATTATTTTATAAAAATGCAGAGCCATTTTAGAAGACAATGGCACAATCTGGTAGACTTAGCCATACTTATTTTACAATATAGCACTTCTGCTCCTGAATATAGTTCAGAAAAATTCTATGTATGGTTCAGAAGATATGTATTAGAATATTCATAGCAGCAGCATCCATCATTTCAAAACACTGGAAACAACTTAGATGTCCATTAGTAAATAAATTATAGAATGTGGAAGATATAAATTATGAGAAGTATATTGATTTTTGGTTTGGGTGGATATTCATAATCCCCCCCCTTTTTTTTTCCTTTTTTGAGGAAGGGCAAATAAAAATAAAATAGAAGTTAAAATGAAACAACTAAATATCATTCATGAACCAATGATGACAAATTTTATTAATTCAATTGTGTTCACCTGTAATCCAAATAAAATATAATATGTATATAAAAATCACTAAAAGGGGGTTGGGATTGTAGCTGGTTGGCAGAGCAATTGTGAGGCACTGGGTTTGATCTTCAGCACCACCTAAAAATAAGCAAACAAAGTAAAGATATTGTGTCCATCTATAACTAAAAAGTTTTTTAAATATTTTTTTAAAAATCAATGAAAGGGTAAATTCTAAACTATGGTAGGGAGTAAGTAGGGGGAAAACCACTGGTAAAAAAATCCATAACTCCATGTATATGTGTGTGTGTGTTCTTTTTCATTGCCATCTATAGAAAATTCTTTATGCACTAGTTACTGGAAACCAATGACCCAGACTGAGCATGCCCAGATTCCCAAAAGGGTTAGCATCTCATCATTCAACTTCACATACTATCTTTGGAACTGGGGCAAAGGGTTTTTATTTGTCTTGTTCAAGTCTGTATTAGTGAAAATGCCAGTGACCATGAGTGTTAATGTGATTGCACCTTAGAAACACATGGCTTAAGATGCATGTTAGCAGAAACCAGTCTGAAGATGTCACTCAACAAAAACATTTCCAGAAGCTTAGCACTTAATTGGCCTTATTAGCACCATCTGCTCATCAGTCTTGCTTGTGGAAAAGTGTTTTCATCAGATATCAACAAGTTGAAAACAAGGCAGATCACCACACTTTGCTTTTAATTTGACACCACATTTTGCCTGCCTCTTATCAAGGTTTTAAATCATCACATTAAATAAGTGAGTTGAATCATTGCACTTAACATTACACTTAGACCTTGGTTTTCTCTGTGATCCCTGAGGCATGTGTAGATATCCAGAAGTCCTTTTCCTCCCAAACCCGCCTCTCTCAAATTGCATAACTGGACATTTGGAAAAATCTTCTCTTAGTGACGATATTCAGGCAAACCCTGTTCACACACTCCTTTTTTCTTTTTTCTACAAATCTGGTTGTACTGATGTATTAGATATAGAAAAATTGTGCATAGGAACTTGCAGAAATTGCCAGCTACAATCATATGCTGCATGAATGATTTGGATGAACAATTACTCCTAGCTGGGTATAGACGGTGGCACATGCCTATAATCCCAGTGACTTGGGAGGCTGAGGCAGAGGATGGAACGTTCAAGGCCAGCCTTGGCAACTTAAGGAGAACCTGTCTCAAAATAAAAAGTAAAAAGGGCTGGGGGTGTAGCTCATGCCCCATACCGAAAAAACAAGACAAACAAAAAACCCTACTATTATTTATAGAGGCATTCTCCTTGACAGCCTTTTGACAACTGAAGACCAAAGATTCGAGAGTTTACTGTATGGACTTCCTAGTTTAAATGTCTGCTTTAATATTATGAATTTAATGTAGTATATTTTAAAGATAGTTGTTTAATAAACTAAAGAAATATTATAATTGTTACAACATTCATTTCAGAATTTGACTTACAATTTAGGGGAAGTTAAAATTAAGTTTTCAACTCTTTATATTTACACATTGTTTGAAATGCAGAAAAGTGTAACATTAAAAAGTGATTATTTGTCAAAGTGGCAGTTTAGCCAAAGCTAACATAACATTGAAAATCTGCAACTATGTATGGTAAACAAGTGTCGAGCCTATTTTAGGAGATTTTTCTCTGATTCCCATTTCCCCTGCTAACAAGTTTGGCAATTCTTACCAAACACCTTGTTAGTTTAACTCCTCTTTCCAGCAAAGAATTATTAAGGCTTAGTAAAAGGGGTTTTTATTACAAGAACTTCATCATCACCTAGACAAAAATAATATACTGCATTTATTAGCTTTCTACACAGTAAAAGTACAAGTAGTTTAACCTATTACATTCACACATTTTAAGTTTCACCTTGTTAATTTTAAAATCTGTCTACAAAAATATGTACTCTGCTAATCTGGAAAGGATTTCTTACTCATGACAATTAGTACAGTATGACAGTTCATCTCATATTTAACAGTTTTGAGTAAAACTGTATTATAAACAAAGAAAATAAATATATTAAATGTATATTTAACTTACTAAAATGGAAAATATTTGTTATGTTATTTATCAAGAAAACCTAATATCTATTAAAACTAATCTCAACATCAACTTTGTAGTACTCCTGACTAAAAGGTTTATTATAAATCCTGTCATGGAAAAAAAATATCACACTAATTCAAATTGAAGGAACAATCTACAAGACAATAGGCCTACACCCTTCTATGAGATCAATGTTATGAAAGATAAGAAAGCCTGGGGAAGTGTTTTGGATTTAAGAAGAGTAAAGATGCTACAACTAAATGCTACATGGAATCTGTGATGGGGTCCTCAGTCAGAAGGTAGATTATCTATATAAGATATTATTGGGACAATTGGGAGAATTTGAAAATAGACTGCATATATGCCAATAATAATAGATTCATGTCAAATTTAAGTATGATAATTGAATTGTTATTAGGTAGAATGTCTTTGTTCTTGAGAGATGAGAAACAGAGTGTTGAAGCATCAGATGTCTACAATTTATGTATGTGTGTGTGCACGCTTGCTGGGGATTGACCTCACAAATGCTACCCGTGCATTCTGCCATTGAGCTACATCTCCAGTCCTAGTGATTCACTTTTTAAATGAATCAGCCAAAAACGTTTATGTATACACATATCTATAAATACATATATAAATACATATATAGAGGGAGGAGGGAAACAGCAAATATGGCAAAATGTTAATTTTTAATCTACTTAGTATGTGACTGTTCATTGTACTATTTTTCAACTCTTCTATAGCTTAAAAAATATAAAATTGGGAGCAAAAATGCTGAAGTACCTTATTTTAAAAGTATGCTGTATCTAACAATAAGTGAGGGATTCTTCCTCCTTTCTCATCCATGCCCTTCTATCCTCATGTCCCCCAGTGGTACCCTTGTTTGTTGACTAAACTGGTCTGTCATTGCTCTGGGTCTCTGGTGTGATGCAGAAACAATCTGAACAATAAATTCACTGTAGCCATTGGCACATTCTGTTTTACAAGAAGGCGTTCATTTTCAAGCGCACATTATTTATTTAGTTCAGACCATCTGCATGTATTTTTTTTGTCCTTTGACTATTCAAAACCAGAATTCGTATGTTATTCTAATTAAAATAAAAATTTTATAAAGCTTGTGGAAAGGAAACTTTATTAAAAATAAAAAAATTCTCTGTTTCTCAGTTTTCCATCTGTCAGTTAAGGAAACATTACCTGCCACGCCATATTGCTGTGAGAATTAAGTGAATTAAATGTATGAAAAGACTGAGTTCAGAACTAAAGAAAGAAATTGAAGACCTCAGAAGATGAAAAGATCTCCCCATTTCTTGGATAGACAGAATTAATATTGTCAAAATGGCCATACTACCAAAAGTACTATAAAGATTCAATACAATTCCTATTAAAGTTCCAATGATGGGGCTGGGGATGTGGCTCAAGCGGTAGCGCGCTCGCCTGGCATGCGTGCGGCCGGGGTTCGATCCTCAGCACCACATACAAAACAAAGATGTTGTGTCTGCCGATAACTAAAATAAATAAATATCTTAAAAAATTTAAAAAAAAAAGTTCCAATGATGTTCTTTATCATTAAAAAAAAAAAAAAAAAAAAAAAAAAAAAAAAACAGTCCTGGAATTCATTTGGAAAAATAAAAGGCCCAGAATAGCCAAAGTAATCCTCAGCAAGAAAAGTGAAGCAGGAGGCATCACAATACCAGACCTTAAATTATACTACAGAACTATAGTAACCAAAATGGCCTGGTATTGACACCAAAACTATGAAGATCAATGGTACATAATAAAAAACACAGACACAAATTCACACAAATACAGTTATTTCATACTAGATAAAGGCACCAAAAACATAACACTGGAGAAAAGATAGCCTCTTCAACAAATGGTGCTAGGAAAACTGAAAATCCATATGTAATAAAATGAAATTCAACCCCTATCTCTCACCCTGCACAAAACTCAACTCAAAGTGGTTAAAGGACTTAGGCATTAGACCAGACAAGCCGTGCCACTAGAAGAAAAAGTAGGTCCAACTCTCCATCATCTCAACTTAGGAACTATGTTTCTCAACAAGACTACTAAAGTACAAGAAGTAAAATTAAGAATCAATAAACGTGATTTTATCAAACTAAAAATCTTCTTCACAGCAAAGAAAACAATCAAGAACATGAAAAGATATACAACCAGAAAAATGAAAAATTGTGCTCTATATGTGTACTATGAATTGAAATGCATTCTGCTGTCATGTATAACAAATCAGAATAAATAAATAAATTTAAAATACAAATTTAAAAAAGAACATGAAAAGAGAACCTACAGAATGGGAGAAAATCTTTGCCACCTGCACCTCAGGTAGAGCATTAATCTTCAGGATATACAAAGAACTCAAAAAACATAACAGCAAAAACCAAATAACCCAGGCAATACATGGGCTAAGGAACTGAACAGACACTTCACAGAAGAAGAAATACAGTTGATCAACAAATATATGAAAAAGTGGTCAACGTCTCTAGCAATTAGAGAAATGCAAATTAAAACTACGCTGAGATTTCATCTCACTCCAGTCAAAATAGCAATTATCAAGAATACAAGTAACAGCCTGGTGTGGGGTGCACACCTGTAATCCCAGCATCTTGGGAGGCTGAAGCAGGATCACCAACAACAGCCTTAGCAACTTAGCAAAGCCCTAAGCAACTTAGTGAAACCCTGTCTCAAAATAAAAAATAAAAAAGGCTGGGATGTGGCTCTATGGTTAAGCACCCCTGGGTTCAATCCCTGGTACCAAAAAAAAAAAAAAAGAATACAAGTAACAGTAAATGTTGACAATGATGTGAGGAAAAAGGCACACTCATACATTGCTGATGGGACTGCAAATTGATGCAACCACTCTGGAAAGCAGTATGGCGATGTCTCAGAAAACTTGGAATGGAGCCACCATTTAACCCACCTCCTGGCCCTGACAACAGAGGTTAGATCCAGTACCCTTGGACAATTCTTGACCCCCACCCAGGGAGGAGAATCTTTCTTCAAGTGTGTGATTCTCTTCTTGACTCCTGAAGAGGAAGACAAGCTAATCGGGGAAGAAAGATCTTCCAAGAGAGAAGCAGCCCTCTTTAGCCCCTGTTGATGGCATTGAAAAGGTTTAAGTAAGCTGGAAGTAGATCTCTACATGATGGAGGGAGGCTGTCCAAGAGCCAGTCCTGGCATCAAGTTCATGGAAACATGCTAATGAGATTATGTTTAGAATTTGCACTGTAGGGGCTGGAGTTGTGGCTCAGTGGTAGAGCATTTGCCTAGCGTGTGTGAGGCCCTGGGTTCAATTCTCAGCACCACATATAAGTAAATGAATAAAATAAAAGTCCATCAACGTCTAAAAAAAAAAATTTTTTTTTTTTTTAAAGAATTTGCACTATATAGAATGGCTTGGTGTGAATAATAGGTGCTCAATAAGTGCTCTCTAAGTGCATGGATGAAACACAAACAAAACCCTCCTTTTTAACCTCTCAGAAGTATAAGCCTGTTTACACCACCAGGTGTTTCAGGGGGGCTCTTTCTCCTTGGAGGATATTGATATTTGGGGGTGGGTGAACAGCTTTTCACACAGATTTCTCCCACAAGCAAAACACACTTGCGAGGAGGGAAGGAGAGTTTCAGATTCTCCAGTCTGTTTTTATGAGAAAGTTAGATATTTAGACATTTCTGCTTTATTTGTCCATCAGTACTCTCAGTCAGGAGCCTAAGAAGCAATCTGTCTTTTTTTTTAAATTAATATCTATTTTTTAGTTTTCGGTGGACACAACATCTTTATTTTTATATGGTGCTAAGAATCGAAACCAGCGCCCCGTGCAAGCCAGGCAAGCGCGCTACCACTTGAGCCACATCCCCAGCCCAATTTGTCTGTCTTTTCTCTCATCAGGGAAGATGTAATATTAATATTGCTTCGCACATCTTTGCCATTTCACCAGAATTTTCCAGAACGCTAGGCCAGGGACGATCTCCGTAGCAGAAGGTAGTGATATGTGATACATCAGATATCCTGAAGGGTCCTCCTAGTACCCTGGGAGTAACCTTCTGAATCGTTCAGTCTCCCCTCAGTGACCACAAACTCCTTCCTGTCCCATTTTCCATCTCTGTCCCCATTCACTTCCCTTAGCCTTATCCACTCAGTGTAAAACAAATACTCACACATCTATGTTTGTGATCATGTTACTACTGTTGCCTAAAGACCAGGTGGCACAATAAAATTATGGCTATCATTACATATACATCAGATGGACCTTGTCATAAATTAATTTGATTACAATACTAAACCGGCATATAACCAGTCTTTGCTCTGCACCTGCATCAATCACGTCAATCGTTACTAGACAAAACAATAACAAACTTCCTTCTGCCAGGCTGGGCAAACCCCTCTTCAACAATCTCTTTCTGTTTCTCGAATGTTTTCTTCATTTTCTTAACATTGCACTGTCAAATAACTATTAAATGTTACACTGTTAATATTTCGCTATCAATAAAACTGCTTTCCATCAATAGTGACATTACTATCATTAACAATATTCGAGGGGATATGGCTCAGTGGCAGAGCACCTGCTTAAGATGTGTAAGGCCCTGGGATCAATCCCCAGCACTGGCAAAAAAGAAGAAAAGGAAACAAATGTTCACGGTGCTTATTCATTGCTAAGAAGAACTGAATCTGCATATGTCTCTATTGCCCCAATCGTACAATCATGGTATTCATTATTTTCCAGTGTTTACTGGGTGCCTACTGTGTGTTGGTCGGAATGGTATTTTTACCTTAAAAGTACTTGCCCGAGAGTCATGTTGGATCATGAAGTTTTCAGTTTTTTCTTTTTCTTTTTGAAAATATAACTTCTTGTAATTATATTTCAATTATATGATTATGTAATGATAAATGTGATACGGTAAAGTAAATTTGAAGAAAACAACTAAAGAGCATGCTTTATTGTATTTGTCATTAATATTTAATACTCAACCATCAGCAAACAATCTAACCTTCATTGCCCAGGCTCAATTAGAATGTTCCTTTTTAACTCAGCCTCCCCAGTTAACTTTTCATGCTATTTGATTTATGTGCTTTTGGTTTGCCATCATTAGTCTAAATAATTCAAAAACACTTGAGTAAGTGAACACTAAATTAGATAATTATTTCAATTAATTCATGTTTCAGTTGTTAAAAATCATACTTTAAGTAATTGTGAAAAGTTTCTCTAATTATAGACACATGTGTATATACATATATATATTTAGTTGGCAAAAACAAATCAAATTATAATTTATGTTGAACTTGTTTTTCATCAATAAAGTCTAGTGTGAAGAATTTGATATTCTACTATAAAATGTTTAATATTAAGTTTTTAAAACCATCAACATCGTTTAACATCTTTCATTTTTAAAGGAAAAGACTAAAATCTTGCTCTTAACTAAAAAAAAAAAAAAAATCAAGTGAATCTCTGTTATTGAGTTATGTTCCAGGATTTATTTCCCAAAGCATAAGGCTTTGGTTTAAAAAGATAACATTACAAACTTGTCAATTTCTCTTACATATTAAGAAAGGATAATACTGTTAAAACAGTTACATGGGCAAAGAGAGTTGCATTGCACCAACAGTGATTTTCAATTTATATACTTAAGTAAAATTTAATGTTTTTATAAAATTCCAACAAATATTTATTTATTAAGATATTATACTAGATAAACCAATACATTGGTTTCAATATTGTTCATATCAATAGAGATTTAAATGTTTAAGATGTCGATAACAAATATACACTCTACTTTTGAAATAGAAGTTCAACTTTTATAAAATAAAAAATTTAAGTAACCATTAAGTATGTTGACAGGTAAATTAATCATTCACTTACAGAAGATGTCACAAGTTTCGGGTAAAACTTAGCATTTTGAAATTATGTAACAAAAGAAACAAATTCCTTTGTTTTAAACAACTTTAATGAGAATATACAATAGTTGAAAGCAAACACACTTCCCAATTTTAATTAAGTAGATTTTAATTTTGAAACAATAATCCTTGAAAACATAACATTAGTCTAATAAAAAGCATTATTAGTTTTTCACCATTTTGCATTATATATAATTAAACAATGACAAATTTGTTCTTCATAGATGTTAGGCTGACATCTCCACTTATTACTACCTGTTTGTACTGGAGGCATTCTTTTGAGCTACTTCAAGTATTTTTTGGAACAAAGCAAAACAAAAAAAAATTTTTTTAAATCATTACATATATGATTGATATTTCTTTTTCCAGAGCATCTTAATATTTTTTGTGATCTCCAGGGATGAAGATAAAGTCAAACACTACATAGTACTATGTACTGTAGTCTCCCATTATGAGTGAGTTCTAAGAATATGAAATCAAGCTGGGCTTTGTGACACACGCCTGTAATCCCAGCAGCTCTGGAGGCCAAGGCAGGAGGATTGTTACTTCAAAGCCAGCCTCAGCAATGGTGAGGCACTAAGCAACTCAGTGAGTAGGACTGGAGATGTGGTTCAGTGGTCAAGCGCCCTAAATTCAATCCCCGGTTCCAAAAAAATTTTTAAAAAGAATATGAAATCATACTTTGTTCTATATTTAAGTAGGCAGCAGTAATATACTAAACAATTGCAATAAGCAATCTTATAAATAGATACATATCTAGTTCTTACAACATGTCTAGTTCTTACCAAAGCATCTTTCTCTTGGACATAACTGATCAAAATATCAAAAAAGAGGGCTGGGGGCGGCTCAGAGGTAGAGTGCTTGCCTGGCACGAGTGAGGCACTGGGTTGGATCCTCAGCACCACATAAATATAAAATAAAGATATTGTGTCCATCTATTACTAAAAAATAAATATTTTTAAAAATATCAAAAAAGAAAGCCAACTTGTTCTCCGGGTCATCTTTCATATACTTACTCCTACTCAATCCCCCCACCCCCATGATCCCAAGAGGCAATTCTAATCATCACCTCTCCCTCTCACTCTACTACCCCTTTCTCAATGCAGTAGCATTCTGCAACCACAAAGGTCCAAAGGATAATGTCAAAACAGAAACTGATGAGATTGGCTGCTTCTTACTTATTATGTTTTGTAATTTATATGGCAATTTAAAGAACCTTGAATTTTTTTCTAGCACTAACATTTCAGAGAAGAAGGGCCTTCCCTCTATACCAGGGTGTGAACCATAATTAGTCTAAACTAAGAGTGTAATCTCACCCTTCTTTGTTAATGGTTGCTGTGATCTACGTGTGTCTAGTTCTGACCAAGAAGACATGAAAGGGCGATTTTGCTCCAAGATGATTCCTTCTTTCTTCCTGAATATACAAAGACACAGCAGAATTGTGACTATGGAGTGTTAAGTCTGGAACTATAGGTCAGCATACTGAGAATGGCAGAGAAGAGTGCACCTGAGTTACTGAGCTCTGTATCTGGAATCTTCTATATTTAGGCTCCTGGTTTTGTGGGGTATCTGAATGTCTGTATTGGTCTGGATGTGGGGTGTCCCCCAAAAGTTCATGTGTGAGGCAATACAAGAAGGTTTAGAAAGAAATGATTGGATTATGAGAGCCTTAACATCATCAGTGAATTAAATCCCCTGACAGGGATTAACTGAGTGTTGACTGAAGGCAGGTAAGGTGTGGCTAGAGGAGGTGGGTCACTGAGGGCATGGCTTTGGCAAATGGACTCTCTCTCTCTCTCTCTCTCTCTCTCTCTCTCTCTCTCTCCTTTCTGATCATCATGTGAGCTGCTTCCCTCTGCCACACTCTTCCACTATGTGTGCTGCTTCACCTTGACCCCGAGGAATGGAACTGGCTTTCTGTGGACTGCCAACTCTGAAACCTTGAGCCCCCTAATAATATTTTCCTCCTCTACAATTATTCTTGTCCGGTTATTGAGTCACAGCAGGAAGAAAAAAAAAAAGGGTGACTAAAACAGGGTCATATAATTAATGGATGGGTAATCTGTTACTTGCAGTGGGAAATCTTAACTGGTTTTCTGAAAATTAGAAGATGAGACTTTGCCTGTTCCACTCAACTTCAACTACTGTAAGTAATGCTTTTTAATGATACCTCTTTTGAAGAGAGATGTTTTCCTCTTTCATTCCTTTTCCTGACTTATGCTGTACACCTAGTCTCATTGCTGATAAGATTATGTTACTCTAAAGAAACTTTATGAAATTATAAATAATTAAAAACCCTTAAAGTCCCCCATTTTTATATACCTTACCCTATCTTTATGATGTACTAACTTTTAAAGTATACTCAGACCTTCATAGCCACAGTTTCTGCTACCAATGGGTTTGTATATGAGGATTCAAACCAACCACAGATGAAAAATCTTTTAAAAAAATTGTATAAAGGCTCACATCAGTAATCTTAGCAATTCAAGAGACTGAGGCAGGAGGATCACAAATTCTGGGCCAGACTCAGCAACTTAGTGAGGCCTTAGGCAACTTAGCAAGATGCCACCTCAAAATAAAAAATTAAAAAACTGGGGATATAGCTCAATGGTAAAGACCTCTGGTTTCAATCCCCAGTAACCCTCAAAATGCATTTATATTGAACATTTTTCTTGTCATTATTCATGTAAAATACAGTATAAAAACTGTTTATAACATTTATATTATATTAGTATTATAAGTAATCTAGAGCTGATTTATAGTATATGGGAGCATGTGCTTTGATTACATTCAAATGTTAGGTATTTTACATAAGATATTTGATAATCTTGGGGCTTTGGTATTCTTGGGGATGGAGTAGAAGTGGTCCTGGAACCAATACCCCATGGATACAGGGAAATGACTCCTCCTTAACCCGACCCTCAACACTAGAATGTGATTTCAGGAAAGGATATTAGAAAGTTGTAACCTGATTAGAATCTTTAAATCAAGATGTTAGAATGCCTTTAGGCAGTGGATTTTCAATCTATACACACATATCACTTGCATCAGTTTTCTGTAAGGCTTGTTAAAAACTCAGACTCCTCAGACCCATCCAAGAACTCGTGAAACTGGAGTGTCTAAAGCTGGGACCCCAGTACCTGCATTGTAATAAGTTCCCTCATAAAAGACTGAGCCACAGGCTTGCAGTGATTTATTTTGTATAGAATTGAATTAGAGGTAAAAGAGGCTTTGAGATGAAGTGCCTGAGATGCTTAAATAATCCTAAAGAAGGGGCTGGGGATGTGGCTCAAGCAGTAGCGCGCTCACCTGGCATGCGCAGGGCGCTGGGTTCAATCCTTAGCACCACATAAAAATAAAAAATAAAGATGTTGTGTCCACCGAAAACTTTAAAAAAATAAATATTAAAAAAAATTCTCTCTCTCTCTCTCTCTCTCTCTCTCTCTCTCTCTCTCTCTCTCTCTTAAAAAAAAGGGGGGGGGGCCTTGGCCACTTGCTGTGTTATGATGATTCCTGGACAGAGAACATATGAACTTCTTCACTTTCATCAAGTGAATGTGGCACAGTAAGACCTCCCCTTCTAAAGAGATCACTCATGTAAATAATAAGGAAATAACATAGCCATCTCTGATAGAAAATTTCTAAAAAAGGGAAGGGAGGGGAATAGGATTAGGAAAGAAAGAATGACTGAAGTTTCCTATGTTCATATATGAATACACGACCAGTGTAACTCCACATCGCATAAAACCACAACAATGGGAAGTTATACTCCATGTATGTGTAATATGTCAAAATACACTCTACTGTTATGTATATCTAAAAATAACAAATAAAAAAGATATTTTTTTAAAAAAAGAAAGAAAGAGAAAAAGAAAATCTCTGACAAAAGTTGCCTTTCCATGCCCCACCTGGGAAAGTAATTAATCAGAAATGGTCATTGTCCATCACCTCAAGTACGAAAGGAGGAAAATCTTCTTAAGGGAAGGAAAAAATGGACAGTCTGTGGATGTAGTGCTCCACCTAGACAAGCCCCTTTTTGTTCTGCTTCCTCTAAAAAAGATGGTTGAATAGAGAGAGAGAGAGAGAGAGAGAGAGAGAGAGAGAGAGAGAGGCGGCATAGAGAGTAGATCTCTAATTCCTATTTGGATCTTTGAAATGATTTAGTACTTAAGGAAAGAGAGAGGATTGAGTAACTAGTATAAGTAGTATTTTATTATTTATCAATATAATTTTGCATAAAGAATAAAGAGATTGCCAAAAAGTATTTCTGATCATATCTGAAATTTACACACTGGCTTATAAAATGACCTAATATTTCCAGAATCTATCAAGAAAAAAGAGTTTTCCCAGATCACTGGCCAAAAGTTCTCCTAAAACTGAATGCCACTGAGGAATTTGGTTGAGTTCCACAAGCACCTGAATTATTTAACCAACTTACTGCATTGTTCTGCCCCATCAGAGTCTTCAGAAGACTCAGGAACCCTGAAAAGAGACCCCTAGTCCCTAGAGACTAATGGGAGACAAAGGGCAGAGAATGTGATGAGTTATGGAGGTTGCAAAACTCAAATAACCAGATTTGAACAAATATATCTATTGTATAAAAGAAATGGGCCTTGGGTAATTGACCACATCAAAATGGAGCATGACCCCTCTGAAGCCCAGCTTTAGCTAAAGGGTATCAGGCTGGAGGATCATTTGGTGTGAATGAGTCTTCCTATTTTTTAAAGGGAGCCAGAAACTTGACTATTTATATGAAAGCTCCCAATTTCTAAATGTTGGCTCAAATGAATTTTAAACATTATGAGAGCCAACAAAATACATCTTTGAGGTTGAATTTGGCCTGTGAGCATACACTTGCAACCACAGAGTTTTGCCCTTCAAGGTAAAATATCAAAGTGAAAAGACTATTGAGGGGGCTGGGGTTGTGGCTCAGTGGTAGAGTGCTTGCCAAGCATGTATGAGGCACTGGGTTCAATCCTCAGCACCACATAAAAACTAAATGAATAAATAAAATAAAGGTCTATTAACAACTAAAAAAAAATTTTTTTTTGAAAAAAAAAGACTCTTACAGGGTAAAAATAGGAGTTCATAACCCACTTGAATCAAATGTATGAAATATGATATATCAAGAACTATGTAATGTTTTGAACAACAATGTTTTTTTAATAATAAAAAAAAAGAAAAAAAAAGACTCTTAAGGTTTCCAAGTTAACCACAGAGAAGACAGATGGGTAAAACTTGAAAATTATTAATGTACTTTATTTCTCTCTGCCTTTCTTAGTACTTGTCTTTGGCTCCAATCTACTTGAAACATTACATCAACTATTGACCTAGAGGGAAATTAGTATTTTTTTTCAGCAAAAATTTTTAAAGAAAATAGCTATGATAATATATGCCTTCTGATATTCAAAGGCTATTTTTTTCTATGCATTTCTTTTTTTTTAGATTTTTTAAAATTTTATTTGAGGGACTTATATAGTTTTCTTATAATCTCTTCATCATTACTCATTATTCAGAGATTTCCTCTTATAAAATGATTTGGAAAGAATTTCCTACCCAGCATGGAATGTGTTGGATTTTGATCAGCGAAATGAGGAATAAGATAGGTATATCACAAACAATCAACTGTAGAAGGGATGTTTTAAGTAAGGCAAAAGTGACAAAGTATGACTGAATTTCACACAACTTCAGCTTAAAAGTGGCTTGATAGGAAAGTAATTTATGACAAATGATATGTGTGTGTATAAATGCTGACAACAAATTCTCCACATTTGTGAACTTTCCAAACAGTAACTGCTGAAAACAGTTGTTTCCTATTTCATTTTCCTTCCTTCTTCTCCAATACATGGCTATCACACCCCTTGGTATATTCCTAGAGATCACTGATGAACACTAGCAGTATGATGGCATCATTTATCAAACAAGCACTAAGCTGTAATCTGTCTTCATCTTGAGGTCATTCCATTGGGCAGATTTGGACTTCCTTTGCCCATAGTTTAGAAGAAGTATTCAAGAATTTTTTTTAAAATCCCCTTTTGTTATTAATTCTTTTGTCTTTTTGGTGTTCAACAGCATGGGTTCTGCCTAGACTCACAATTTTTATTGATTTGTGTAAAATAATTTGCTAGTATTAGATATAGATCATATTTTGGGATGTGACAAGAAGTAAAGTTTTACATTTGTAGAGACAGCTGGTATTCTATTGAGTTTTGGGAAATATGCTAAGAGCAGTTGCTTTATTTTTTCATTTTTTTTGTGTGTGTGTTTTCTTTTTTATTTGATTTAAATTGCTTTCTAACTGATACAAAAAAACAAAAAACAAGGCATATTAAGTGGTAACACATATCTGTTTTTAAGAAAACAGTCTTCACTGCTCATGCCCAATTGACCCTTAGTATTCCCATGGGCTTTGATCCAAGACACCCTTCCAATACCAAAATCTGCAGATGCTCAAGTCCATTATATAAAAAGGCATAGTATTTGCATATACCCCAGGCACATCTTCTTGAATAGTTTTTTATTTTTAATTTATTTTTTATTGGTGCATGGGATTCACTTTGTCATTCGTCCTTTTTTTTTTTAATTTTTATTGTTGGTTGTTCAAAACATTACATAGTTCTTGATATATCATATTTCACACTTTGATTCAAGTGGGTTATGAACTCCCATTTTTACCCCGTATACAGACTGGAGAATCACACCAGTTACACATCCATTGATTTACATATTGCCATACTAGTGTCTGTTGTATTCTGCTGCCTTTCCTATCCTCCACTATCCCCCCTCCCCTCCCCTCCCCTCCCCTCTTCTCTCTCAACCCCATCTACTGTAATTCAATTCTCCCCCTTGTTTTTTTTTCCCTTTCCCCTCACTTCCTCTTGTATGTAATTTTGTAAAACTCTGAGGGTCTCCTTCCATTTCCATGCAATTTCCCTTCTCTCTCCCTTTCCCTCCCACCTCTGATCCCTGTTTAATGTTAATCTTCTTCTCATGCTCTTCGTCCCTACTCTGTTCTTAGTTACTCTCCTTATATCAAAGAAGACATTTGGCATTTGTTTTTTAGGGATTGGCTAGCTTCACTTAGCATAATCTGCTCTAATGCCATCCATTTCCCTGCAAATTCTATGATTTTGTCATTTTTTAATGCAGAGTAATACTCCATTGTGTATAAATGCCACATTTTTTTTTTATCCATTCGTCTATTGAAGGGCATCTAGGTTGGTTCCACAGTCTTGCTATTGTGAATTGTGCTGCTATGAACATCGATGTAGCAGTGTCCCTGTAGTATGCTCTTTTTAGGTCTTTAGGGAATAGACCAAGAAGGGGAATAGCTGGGTCAAATGGTGGTTCCATTCCGAGCTTTCCAAGAAATCTCCATACTGCTTTCCAAATTGGCTGCACCAATTTGCAGTCCCATCAGCAATGTACAAGTATACCCCTTTCCCCACATCCTCACCAGCACTTGTTGTTGTTTGACTTCCTAATGGCTGCCAATCTTACTGAAGTGAGATGGTATCTTAGGGTGGTTTTGATTTGCATTTCTCTGACTGCTAGAGATGGTGAGCATTTTTTCATGTACTTGTTGATTGATTGTATGTCCTCCTCTGAGAAGTGTCTGTTCAGGTCCTTGGCCCATTTGTTGATTGGGTTATTTGTTATCTTACTGTTTAATTTTTTGAGTTCTTTGTATACTCTGGATATTAGGGCTCTATCTGAAGTGTGAGGAGTAAAGATTTGTTCCTAGGATGTAGGCTCCCTATTTACCTCTCTTATTGTTTCTTTTGCTGAGAAAAAACTTTTTAGTTTGAGTAAGTCCCATTTGTTGATTCTAGTTATTAACTCTTGTGCTATGGGTGTCCTATTGAGGAATTTGGAGCCCAACCCCACAGTATGTAGATCGTAGCCAACTTTTTCTTCTATCAGACGCCATGTCTCTGATTTGATATCAAGCTCTTTGATCCATTTTGAGTTAACTTTTGTGCATGGCAAGAGAAAGGGATTCAGTTTCATTTTGTTGCATATGGATTTCCAGTTTTCCCAGCACCATTTGAAGATGCTATCCTTCCTCCATTGCATGCTTTTAGCCCCTTTATCAAATATAAGATAGTTGTAATCTTGTGGATTGGTTTCTGTGTCCTCTATTCTGTACCATTGGTCCACCCGCCTGTTTTGGTACCAGTACCATGCTGTTTTTGTTACTATTGCTCTGTAGTATAGTTTGAAGTCTGGTATCGCTATACCGCCTGATTCACACTTCCTGCTTAGAGTTGTTTTTGCTATTCTGGGTCTTTTATTTTTCCATATGAATTTCATGATTGCTTTCTCTATTTCTACAAGAAATGCCTTTGGGATTTTGATTGGCATTGCATTAAACCTATAGAGAACTTTGGGTAATATCGCCATTTTGATGATGTTAGTTCTGCCTATCCATGAATAGGGTATATTTTTCCATCTTCTAAGATCTTCTTCTATTTCTCTCTTTAGGTTTCTGTAGTTTTCATTGTATAAGTCTTTCACCTCTTTTGTTAGGTTGATTCCCAAGTATTTTATTTTTTGGGGGGATATTGTGAATGGAGTGGTTGTCCTCATTTCCATTTCAGAGGATTTGTTGCTGATATACAGGAGTGCCTTTGATTTATGCGTGTTGATTTTATATCCTGCCACTTTGCTGAATTCGTTTATTAGCTCTAATAGTTTCTTTGTAGACCCTTTTTGGTCTGCTAGGTATAGAATCATGTCGTTTGCAAATAGTAATAATTTAAGTTCTTCTTTTCCTATTTTTATGCCTTTAATTTCTTTCGTCTGTCTAATTGCTCTGGCCAGTGTTTCAAGAACTATGTTGAACAGAAGTGGTGAGAGAGGGCATCCCTGTCTTGTTCCAGATTTTAGAGGGAATGCCTTCAATTTTTCTCCGTTCAGAATGATGCTAGCCTGAGGCTTAGCATAGATAGCTTTTACAATATTGAGGTATGTTCCTGTTATCCCTAGTTTTTCTAGCGTTTTGAACATAAAGGGATGTTGTATTTTGTCGAATGCTTTTTCTGCATCTATTGAGATGATCATATGGTTCTTTTCTTTAAGTCTATTGATGTGGTGAATAACATTTATTGATTTCCGTATATTGAAATATACAGAAATCATCCATCCCAGGGATGAATCCTACTTGATCATGGTGCACAATTTTTTTGATATGTTTTTGTATCCGATTCGCCAGAATTTTATTGAGGATTTTTGCATCTAGATTCATTAGAGATATTGGTCTGTAGTTTTCTTTCTTTGAATTGTCTTTGTCTGGTTTAGGAATCAGGGTGATGTTGGCCTTGTTGAATGAATTTGGAAGTTCTCCCTCTTTTTCTATTTCCTGGAATAGCTTGAAAAGTATTGGTATTAGTTCTTATTTAAAGGTTTTGTAAAACTCTGCTGTATACCTATCTGGTCCTGGGCTTTTCTTAGTTGGTAGTCTTTTGATGGTTTCTTCTATTTCCTCAATTGATATTGGTCTGTTTAGGTTGTCTATATCCTTCTGACTCAATCTGGGTAGATCATATGACTTAAGAAATTTATCGATGCCTTCACTATCTTCTATTTTATTGGAGCATAAGGATTCAAAATAATTTCTAATTATCTTCTGTATTTCTGAAGTGTCTGTTGTGATATTGCCTTTTTCATCCCGTATGCTAGTAATTTGAGTTCTCTCTCTTCTTCTCTTCATTAGCATGGCTAAGGGTCTGTCAATCTTATTTATTTTTTCAAAGAACCAACTTTTAGTTTTGTCAATTTTTTCAATTGTTTCTTTTGTTTCAATTTCATTAATTTCAGCTCTGATTTTAATTATTTCTTGCCTTCTACTTCTTTTGCTATTGTTTTGCTCTTCTTTTTCTAGGATTTTGAGATGAAGTATAAGATCATTTATTTGTTGGTTTTTCCTTTTTTTAAGGAATGAACTCCAGGCAATGAATTTTCCTCTTAGCACTGCTTTCATTGTGTCCCATAGATTTCGATATGTTGTGTCTGTGTTTTCATTTATCTCTAAGAATTTTTTAATTTCCTCCTTGATGTCTTCTATAACCCATTGATCATTCAGTAACCTATTGTTCATTCTCCAAGTGATGCATGATTTTTCCTTCCTTCTTTTATTGTTGATTTCCAGTTTCATTCCATTATGATCAGATAAGATGCATGGTATTATCTCTACTCCTTTATAATGTCTAAGAGTTGCCCTGTGACATAATATATGATCTATTTTTGAGAAGGATCCATGTGCTGCTGAGAAAAAAGTGTAACTGCTAGATGTTGGGTGGTATATTCTATATATGTCAATTAAGTCTAGGTTGTTAATTGTATTATTGAGTTCTATAGTTTCTTTATTCAACTTTTGTTTGGAAGATCTGTCCAGTGGTGAGAGAGGTGTGTTGAAGTCTCCCATGATTATTGTATGGTGGTCTATTAGACTCTTGAACTTGAGAATAGTTTGTTTGATGAACATAGCTGCACCATTGTTTGGGGCATATATATTTATGATTGTTATGTCTTGTTGGTGTATGGTTCCCTTGAGCAGTATGTAGTGTCCCTCTTTATCCCTTTTGATTAACTTTGGCTTGAAATCTATTTTATTTGATATGAGTATGGACACTCCTGCTTGTTTCTGAAGTCGATATGAGTGATATGATTTTTCCCAACCTTTCACCTTCAGTCTATGTATGTCTTTTCCTATCAAATGCGTCTCCTGTAGGCAGCATATTGTTGGATCTTTTTTTTTTTTTTTTTTTGATCCATTCTACTAGCCTGTGTCTCTTAATTGGTGAGTTTAAGCCATTAACATTTAGGGTTATTATTGAGATATGGATTGTTCTTCCAGCCATATTTGTTTATTTATGTTACTTAACATGGTTTGTTTTTCCTCTTTGATTATTTTTTCCCTTTACTGTACTACCTCCCACTGTTGGTTTTCATTGTTATTTTCCATTTCCTCTTCCTGTAATGTTTTCCTGAGGATGTTTTGAAGAGATGGTTTTCTAGCTGCAAATTCTTTTAGCTTTTGTTTATTGTGGAAGGTTTTAATTTCATCTTCCATCCTGAAGCTTAATTTCGCTGGATACACAATTCTTGGTTGGAACCCATTTTCTTTCAGTGTTTGAAATATGTTGTTCCAGGATCTTCTAGCTTTCAGAGTCTGTGTTGAAAGATCAGCAGGTATCCTGATTGGTTTACCCCTATATGTAATCTGCTTCTTTTCTCTTAAAGCTTTTAAAATTCTCTCCTTATTCTGTATGTTGGGCATCTTCATTATAATGTGTCTAGGTGTGGGTCTCTTATGATTTTGCATATTTGGCGTCCTGTAGGCTTCTAGGATTTGGGATTCTGTCTCATTCTTCAAGTCTGGGAAGTTTTCTCGTATTATTTCATTGAACAGATTGCTCATTCCTTTGGTTTGGACCTCTATACCTTCCTGTATCCCAATGACTCTTAAGCTTGGTCTTTTTATGTTATCCCATATTTCTTGGATGTTCTGCTCATGGTTTCTTAAGAGTCTTGCTGAGCTATGTTCTTTTCAAGTTGAAATGCTTTGTCTTCATTGTCTGATGTTCTATCTTCTAAGTGTTCTACTCTGCTGGTAGTATTCTCATTTGAGATTTTAAGTTTGTTTATTGCTTCCTGCATTTCTAGGATTTCTGTTTGTTTGTTTTTTATAACCTCTATCTCCCTATTTAGTTGATCTTTTGCTTCTTGGATTTGTTTATGTAATTCATTGTCGAAGTGATCTTTCATTGTCTGATTTTGCTGTCTAATGTCTTCCTTGAGACTCCAGATCATCTGAAGCATGTAAATCCTGAATTCTTTATCTGACATTCCATCTGCTGCAGCTATTACCTCTTCTAAAGTTGAGTTGACCTGCATTGCTTGTGGTCCTTTCTTTCCTTGTCTTTTCATATTGCTCGCGTTTCTTTCTGCTTGGTGAAACTGTTGTGTTATTGAATTTTCCCCCTATATATTTATATTGCTCTTGTATAGCTGCAAAGTCTCCCTTGCAGGGGCGAGCGGCGGCTGTGCTCCTCCTCCAATTGGGGTGATCTGTCTATCATGCCGGTGGGCTGCTGGGCCCCTTCTCCAGGTCGTGTGGTCGGCCTACCTTGGGGGCAACGGCTGGGCCTCTCTTCCAATAGGGGTGATCTGTCTACCACGCTGGTGGGCCGCTGGGCCTGTTCTCCAGATTGCAGTTTTGCCTACCTTGCAGGCGCAGGCGGCGGCTGTGCCCCTCCTCCAATTGGGGTGATCTTTCGACTAGGCCGGCGGGCTGCTGGGCCCCTTCTCTGGGACTCACGGTCTGCCTACCTTGCAGACAGCAGCTGGGCCCTTCCTCCAATTGGGGTGATGTGTCTACTACTCCGGCAGGCCGCTGGGTCTGTTCTCCCTGTCGGTTGCAAGTCTGCCTACCTTGCAGGCGTGGGCGGCAGCTCTTCCCCTTCTCCAATTGGGGTGGTGTGTCTACCACGCCAGCGGGCCACTGGGCCTATTCTGCTGGTCAGTCGCAGGTCTGCCTACCTTGCGGGTGTGGGCGGCAGCTCTTCCCCTTCTCCAATTGGGGTGGTGTGTCTACCACGCCAGCGGGCCACTGGGCCTGTTCTGGTCGGTGGCAGGTCTGCCTACCTTGCGGTTTGGTCAGCGGCTCTGTTCTGCCCCTCCTCCAATTGGGGTGACGTGTCTCTCTATGCATTTCATAGAAAGAAGCAGTAAGTGTTCCTGAGTGGATGTGGTAAACCAGTTAAGTCTTATATTCCAAACAGTTAAGCTTCCCACAGATCAAGTGAAAGGATCCACAGAGAATCCAGCCTGTTGTTCTACTGGACGATGTTTTTTCTATAAAAAATAGAACTCACTTCTAAAACAGAAAAGCCTAAAAAATTGCTTGATGTTATGCCAAATACATAGTATCAGGACAATGTTAAGTAAGACATGGAGCAGGTATTAAGGGAGCTAGGAAAAACATCCATTTCTGGAACCAGCAATCCAAGAGTTAACTGTTCAAAGAGGTCTAGAAATAGGAAGCTATGTCAGAGTCAAGATAAAGTACTTGGCCAGGCGCGGTGGTCCTGGCTCGTGCCTCTAATCCCAGCAGCTTGGGAGACTGAGTCAGGAGGATCTTGAGTTCAAAGCCAGCCTCAGCAAAGCCATAAGCAACTTGGTGAGACCCTGTCTCTAAATAAAATACAAAAAAGGTTTGGGGATGTTGCTCAGTGGTAAAGTGCCCCTGGGTTCAATCTCCAGTACAAAAAAAAAAAAAAAAAGACAAGGCACTAGTAGAACAGTCACTACAGAACAAGGTAGGTTGTAATCACAGGTCTCAAAAGTCAGTGGAGGGCCTGGGGCTTTGGGTCAGTGGAAGAGTGCTTGCCTAGTATGGATGAGGGACTGGGTTTGATCCTTAGCACTGCATACAAACATAAGCAAATAAAATAAAGGCATGCTGTCCAACCACAAAAAGAAAAAAAATTATTTTTAAACTGCCTATAACAACTGTATAAAAAACAGAAAACCCTTAAAATAAAAAGTTAGAGGAGATAAAATCTAGAACTGCTTTGTTCAATATGGTAGTAGTCTCCAACCACATGTGTTAGTCTCAGTTGAGATTCGGTGTAAGTATATAACATACATTGGACTTAGAAGGCATTATCAAAATGTAAAATATCTCATTAATTTTTTTTAAAAGTTTTGATTACATCTGACAGTACTTGAGATGTATGTATTGGATTAAATAAAATACATTGCTAAAATTCATTGCACTACTTTTTTAAAAAAAACTGTGGCTATTAGAAAATTAAAAATAAAATATGTATTTCATAGATTTCTCTTTGTCTAGAACTTAATATGTTAAGGCAAGAGGAAGATCAGGACCCAGAGACATCACGGTTACAAGTCATGCCATTCACATTCTTCTGTACTTCCTGATGAAGGGAGGGGTTTAGGTGTGGGAGGTGTGGCAGCTTTAGGTTTCACACATAGAAAATAAAGTTAGGAGACTGGGGGTGTAGCTCAGCAGCAGAGTGCTTGCCTAGCACTTGCTAGGCACTGGGTTTAATCCTCAGCACCATAAAAAGATGAACAAATAAAATAAAGGCATGCTGTCTATCTATAACTACAAAAAAATAGAGAGAGAGAGAGAAAGTTAGGCCAAGGTGTGGTGGCTCATGCCTTAATCCCAGTTTCTCAAAAGTCTGAGGTAAAAGAATTAAAACTTTGAGGCCAGCATGGGCATTTAGTGAGACCTGTTCCAAAATAGAAAGAACTGGAGATGTAGCTCAACGGGGAGCACTTGCCTAGCATGTGTAAAGCCCTGGGTTAAATGCCCACTACCCTCCCCCATCCCCAAATGAAGAAAGTTAGTGAGAAAGAGAACTCTGGTAATAGCTATACCTGATTTTGGTTGCTAAAATGAAGGAGGAACAAACAAACAAAAAAAGGTGTATGTGGAGGGATCTCATAAAGAAGAGCATTAGGATAAAGAAAGGAAAAGGGGGGGAAGGAAGTAAAGGGGAGATATTGGGGAACAAAACTGACCAAACTATGTTATGTGCATGTACAAATACACTACAATGAAATCACTATTCTGTATAACTAATATCTACCAATAAAACTACAATGTATGGAATTCATAGGTTTTTGAGTATTATTAGTATAAAGAGATCTAGTAGGATAGTGTTGATTCCAAAGAGCTCTAAATGGCTACCCTTGCTAAAAAGGAACACAGGCAAATTCAAGCTGTCTGATATTTTTCTGTGATAGATGCATACAAGTAAATCTAAATATTAAGTTGGAAAATCAAAGAAGAATTAATACAAGAGTAAAGTGATAGAATGAGATAGTAAGGATAATTGTAAAAATTTTTAAATTTAAAGCAAGCTTAAAAGAAATACAACACATGAGTTAGCTAGACACCTATTACATCAGTCTTCTACATTGCCAATCATTAGTAGAGCTAATCAATCCTGAGACTCTGGTGGCATGATCTGGGAACAACTGCTTATCCATAGCTCATCTTTGGCTTCAAGATTTCTAGCTAGGCTCCATCAATGTCAACAACTGTAATATTCATTCTTTTGCTAGAATTGTTTTTTTCACCCAAATTTTCCTCCAACAGGAAACACCTGACTTTCCTACTGTAGGTTATTAAAGGCTTTATATTTATTTTAGAATAAAATCTAGTTCTCTTACCATTGTTTCTTAATCTAGCCACTGCTTCCCTCTAGTACCTATTGTCCCCTTATTGCTATTACCAATTGATACACTGGAACCAATGGCATGCTCATTCTTAAGCAGAAACTTTGCCCTTCTTTTTTCCTGTACCTGCACTATTCATTTTTCAAATCTTGACATGGTTGACACTTCCTTTAACAAGGCTCCCTGGTTACTCTCTTGATCATGCTTTGTGATGTTGCCACCCAAGATCATTCTCTATTTCATTGTTATGTTTAATTTTCTTTCTAACAATCATCACTGTCTGAACTGCCTTATTTTTTTTTTTTTTACTTATTTATCACCAATTTATCCATCCTTTCCCCAAAAGTAAATTCTACAAGAGCAAGAACCTGTTCACTGTTATATCTTTATCACAGGGTCATTACAGGTAGTTGCAAAATCACATCATAGTCTGTTAGTATATATATACATGATGCCCTGCTCTCTAGGTGCCTGGGGCATATGATATTCAATAAATATCCCAATAAGTGAATGCAGATCTGCCTTTGTCCTTCAACTTCCCCTAATCTTCCTTCAGCTCTTTTGTGTATATGTGAACCAAGAGAATGAGACTGAAGCCTTGATATAGGAAAAAAAAAATGAATTCTGGTTCAGGTGAAATTCTTTCCAAGTCATTTTCAAATCAACAAATTCCCTTGTATCTGTGTTCTATGTTTGAACCTGTTTATTCTAGCTTGGAAAAGCACTCCAAACATTACCTCCACCTGACCCAAGACATATATGCTTCTCATTTTATAATCAAAAACTTTACCTTTTCATAACTGTTCTTCCTCTAAGGGTGGCAAGATCTTGGCAACTTTGAGCTGTTGTACTCATTATTGCAATCACTCATTTGGGAATTTTTAAAATGACATACCATATGAAATTTCTCTTCTTTTGTATTTGTTCCTATTTGCCACTTAAATTTACATCTAACTTTTTATAGTGTACCCCTGCCTTTTCTTCTACTATGTATCATTGAGTAGACAGATTCTTTTAATTCTCTAGACAATTAATCATGTGTCCTGTACACAGTAGATTCTCAAAATCAAAAGCTAATTTGAAATGATTACCTTTATTTTAAGCTGAGTTTCTCATTTGAAATGAAATCTTTAAAATGACCAGTCTAGTTCCCTCTCTAATGATATATCAATGAATATTATTTAAGTATATAAATCCAACTATTAATGTTGTTTTTATTTAGAGGTTATTGAATCGTGTGAGGTTTTCTTTCTAACATTTTTGAAATTTTCTAATTTTAAGTTATTTTCTTTGAGTTTAAATTAAAAAGTTAATTAGAAAAAAATAACAGAATTGCATTGTGTTTTTAAAGGAAATACAATAATTAAACAGATCTTAGCAAGTTTTGAAGACATAAATCCTGCTCAGGACTCAGGAGGATATGTTTTCAAGACCAGAGCCTCCCCCATGTTGCCTGTGATGGTACTGCCAGAACTCACTAGAAGGAAAAAGAGTAGTCAGGTAGTGCCAAAAGTCCAGAACCATGAGCAATCATCTTGAGTCAGAGCAGAAGAAGATAGGAAGAGAGAGGTTTGAGAGAGTTTGAAGTGGTAAGTAAGGAGATCATTTTATTTTATTTCATTTGATGCATTTTCTTTCATCTGATTCATCTAGGCTGAGGCAGGAGGATCATAAGTTCAAGGTCAACCTCAGCAACTTAGCAAGACCCTGTCTCAAAAAAAGAATGAGGATGTAGCTCAGTGAAGTACCCCTGGGTTCAATCTGTAGTACAAGAAGGAAGGAAAGATGGACGGCAGGCAGGCAGGAAGGAAGGAAGACAGACTCATTTAATTCAGCTTACTAAGTAAGCATGTCAGTTACTTCCAAATTCATAATCTCACTTTAACCCTTGTACTAATCTGTGGAAGGTATTTATACATCAGGTTTCAGATGGGGCAAATTACTTTCTCAGAAATGTAAATAATTTGTATTGGATCACACAACTAGTAAGTGGCAGAGATGAGATTCAAACCTCATAATGATTCCTCACAAAATTCAAGCAAGAGAAGCTTGGTGTTTCAGAACTAAGGTTGCAGCTGCTTAAGTTCCTAGAGTGATACTTGGAAACAATCCTGGACACTTCTTCACCTGGTTAGCTTCAGGTGTTTTAACAGAACTCATCAAACCAGTCATTAATTAGTTACCCACAACCTGTTCAGACATGAGCAAGCAAGTAGGAGATATGCTGGGGTTCAGGCTCCACAGGCCTTGCTCAGTCAATCACATTTATTATATTTGCCCAAATTGTGGGGTGGAGATGGGAGAATGAGGATCACGTGGATTTGCAAGCCTCTGTCTCTGTTGGCCTAACACAATGGCAACAAACTGGGCAAGACAATTTCAAGTAAATTCTCAGTTCATTTCTTCTTAGCTGGATGACTCTTAGGGCAGAGATGAACTTTTCTGATATTTAATTTTCTTCTCTGTATAATGGAGAAAACAGCAGCAAATATCTTGTAGGGTTTAAGAATTGAGATACTATATCTAAAATATTTGGTTCAACACATATCATTTTAAGTATTAAATTCATAGTAGCCACCATAATCATATTGATTCATCATAGGTTCTTCCCTCACTAGTTTCTCTTTCTGGTGAAGGTCAGTTAGTTTCAATTCTTTGCCATCTCCTGAGACCAGCTAGGGCTGAATGCTATTGCCTCTCCAGCTCTGGTTCCAGCTCAGATGTGCAAGGGGAAGAAAATTTCATCTTGTGATTGTCCTGAGAGCCCTGAACTTGCCCCAATTTCTGTTTAGTTATACCATCAGAAGTGGCCAAGACCAAGCAAAGTATAGCTATTTGAGATCTAGTAATCCATAGAAGATGCTCAGGTTCTACCCCTTACTTAACCTTTGTTCATCAGTTTCCTCATCTGTAAAATGGGGATGAGTACCACTTAACTGGAAGTTTTGGAAGATTGAATGATTAATGCAGGAAACAGGGCTTAGTAAAATAGGTGCATAAAACACTCCTTTCCAATTTACAGATGAAGACACTGAGATTCAGAATTATAAATCTGATAAATATCAGAGATATGATGTGAACCTAAGTCAATATGATACTAAATCCTGTGCTCCTAACCATAACTAACTATAACCACTTCTGCCAGTACGAAATATACGTATTATTTAAAAACGTATAAAGTTTACTTAAATATAATGTTTACACATAAATGCAAGTATGGATATATGCTAATACTTTGTTAATTATCTGTGGCTTATGACATTTTTCTCAAAGTCTATATTCTTCATCACATCCGCAGAATCTGGGACTAGAGCATAACCATCTTTGGTGGAGTAGGGGGAAACTGGGCTGTGTTCGGCCTATCACAGATACCCAGAAGTTATTCTGAAAACCATCGTTTTAGGGTAAACATCTCTAACATTTTTCAAGTTATCAAAAGTTGATGAATGTTAGTAGATTACAGAAAAAAAGAGTCATTCACAAAGATTTTTCTTGTTAATAAATTGCTAGAAATGTGTGGTCACCCCCCAAAAAGCAACAAAAACAGGAATGGGCTGGAGATGTGGCTCAGTGGTAGAGTACTTGCTTAGCATACACAAAGCCCTGGAATCAATTCCCAACACCATAAATAAAATAGAATAAAAAGTAATTTTAAAAAAAGGAAGACAGTGAAGCCCAAGTTACAAAGTTAATATAAAAATGTTTATTTTGGCTAATTACAAACATTACAAAACCAGTTACAAAAAAATACAAATCACATGTATCATGATTTTATTTATTTATATCTATTTATATCCTATCTCATCCTTAAGGCAGAAATGTGACCTGTATTCTGAAAATTTGCCATTTAGTTTTGCACACCAAGTTAAGCTTATAAGAGAGAAAATTGTATTTGGAAGTCATTTTTTCTACTGATAAGGAAATCATTTACAGATGCTTTCATCAAAAAAATTATGGCATCAATAAAATATTAAACATTGTTAATTATTATTTCTCATTAATGGAACAACAATAAAAAGAATTTTACTAGGCTACTTTTTTTAAATTTATTTTTCAGTTTTCGGTGGACACAACATCTTTATTTTATTTTATATGGTGCTGAGGATCAGAACCCAGCACCCTGCGCTTGCCAGGCGAGCACATTACCGCTTGAGCTGCATCCCCAGTCCCTAGGCTACTTTTTACAGATATCTAACATGTACATTTAGAAAGGCTGCTACGCCTGCGTACCAGTTGCCTCCTGTATATAGTCTCATGGGGGAGATACCCTATGCTTTCAAGAGCCCCACAGCAGGTAGGCTGCAGAGCTGACTTCTTCCACCCACTCCTGGAGGGGTCTCTGCTATCCCCCATATGCACAGTTTCTTCCCACCATTTCTTCCATTCCTAACCTCTGCTATTTCTGCCATTCCTTTTACTCTCAAATCTTCTTTCTTCTTGTGGTTTTCAGTTCCTCTCACTTATTCCCTGCTTAATGGATCTTACAAAAGCTAGCAAGGTGGCTTTTTTGAATAGTATTCATCCATCAGGGCACCTTGGGTTTTGGTTTGTTTTGGTGTGGTCAACCCAATGGCCATGATGCACAGGCTCAAACTTTGGTTTGATGCTCTTCTCTGCAACCTAATTTTTTTTTTTTTTTAATTATAGGTTCAGAGTTGTTCTCAAAGATTCAGAATTGTTAGGATGGATGATGGGCAGGCAAGGACTTAGAGTAATTATATTGGAATAACAAAATAATTCCCTATCGGCTTAAAATTTTTGAAAAGTGTACAAGTCCGAATGAAAACAGTTAATTATTTAAACACTTTCCCAATATTAATTGGTCCTAAAATATATGTTAAAAGTGTATAAAATATCAATCAGAAGCATAACAGGTATCATTATAAACTTAGCTCCATCTTTTTCTCACTGAATTGCATTTAAAAACAATCGCTTATTGCCTAGTGAACAAGAATAAAGGATTCTGGACATGGTGGTGCATGCTTGTAATCCCAGCTACTGGGAAGGCTGAGAAAGGAGGGCCATAATTTCAAAAGCCAGCCTCAGCAATTAGCAAGCCCCTAAGCAACTTAGTGAAACCCTGTCTCAAAATAAACATGAAAAGGGCTGGGGGTGTGTCTCAATGGTTAAGCACCCCTGGGCTCAATTGCCAGCACCAAAATAAATAAATAAATAAATAAATAAATGGCAATTTAATTTTCTTAAAAAGTTCATTCATTAAAAATATAAGTTAAAATCAGACTTGAGTTTATCATAACAATTAGCTAAGTAGCACTAAAAGGCACTAACAGAATTTTTAGAGAACATGAACCAGTAATGATACTTTTAACACTATTAAAAAATACACAAGTGAGGAAATATTTCTTTAAAAATACTGTAACATGGTCTTTAAGAAATGCAGCTTTAGGGCTGGGGATATAGCTCAGTTGGTAAAGTGCATGCACAAGGCCCTGGGTTCAATCCCCAGCACCACAAAAAAGAAATGCAGCTTTAAAAGATAGTGAAGGATTCACTGGATGAATACAGTGGATTCGCTGATGATTCACTGGATGAATTAAAAATATTTCTGAAATAATGAGATAATAATTCTGGCTTGGTATTAAGATAAAACCTGATGGTACAAAGTTGTATAGTAGCGGATTTATTTGGACAGTGTTTATATCTGGTCACCGAAGAAGAAACCCAAATGAAGCATCATCAATCTTAATCAAATGTATACAAAACTCCTTTGTCTAATGGCTCATTACCTACCACCTTGCATGGATTTTATAGCAAGGAATCAAATTCTACCCCATAAGAATTAGAGAAATCCCAGGAGTCAAATTCTATCCTATAAAAATTGAAAAATTCATAAATAAAGGCTGGAACTGGGCTGGGGATGTGGCTTAAGTGGTAGTGCGCTCGCCTGGCATGCGTGCGGCCCGGGTTCGATCCTCAGTACCACATACAAAGAAAGATGTTGTGTCTGCTGAAAACTAAAAAATAAATATTAAAATTCTCTCTCTCTCTCTCTCTCTCTCTCTCTCTCTCTCTCTCTTTAAAAAAAAAAAAAAAAGGCTGGAACAACAAAGTCACCATGTAAGGAAGCCTATTTCCCCACATCAACATTACAATGGGGAACATTCTTAGGTTTAAAAAATATACTGTGATATTATATAATACTATGTCATGGACACTATCATGGGTATAATAATATCAGAGTATATACTGAAGAATAATAGTAATTTTGAAAATTGAATATGACTCCAGATCAATACCTTATTAATTTTGTGTCCTTTGATTTTTAGTACAGTGCTAAATTCAATAAGCATTTGGTGAATGTGTGGCTAAGTGTTACCTATATGTCCAGATGCTAACTAAAAGCCAAAATAAGAGAAATATTTTTCACATTTTCCTCTTAATCAAAAGTTCACATTTAAAGGAATATAGGTGAATGGACTGATCAACCCTATATTTGTGTTATTAACATCTTGGAATAATTAAAATATAAGCATTTCAAATAATCACATTTCTAAATACATAATCCTATCTGAATTTGTGAAATGTTTTTCAATTGAGACTTATTTTCTTTGTACCTCTAGTTAATCCATTCTTTGCTTGTCCATTCTACCTTCAGAATGTGGGAGATACCCAAACTGACCCTTTCTACCACACCTTCATTGCTCCAAATGCCTTTTCCTCTTACTTAGATTACCTCAGTAACTTTTGTTTACCCAGCAGTCTTCCATGTACCCTAAACACAGCAGGAGGAACTATCCTTCCAGTCAGAATGGCAGCTATTATGAAGACAAACAACAATAAGTGTTGGCAGGGATGTGGGGGAAAAGGTACACTCATACACTGCTGGTGGGACTGCAAATTGGTGCAGCCAATATGGAAAGCAGTATAGAGATTTCTTGGAAAATTGTGAATGGAACCACCATTTGACCCAGCTATCCCTCTCCTCAATCTATACCCAAAGTACTTAAAAACAGCATACTGTTTTTAAGGGACACAGCCACATCAATGTTTATAGCAGCACAATTCACAATAGCTAAACTGTGCAACCAATCTAGATGCCCTTCAATAGATGAGTGGATAAAAAAAAAATGTGGCATATATACAATGGAATATTACTCAACAATAAAAGAGAATAAAATCATGGCATTTATAGGTAAATGGATGGAGTTAGAGAAGATTATGCTAAGTGAAGTTAGCCAGTCCCAAAAAAACAAATGCCAAATGTTTTCTCTGAAATAAGGAGGCTGATTCAAAGTGAGGTAGGGAGGGAAAGCATGGGAGGAATAGAGGAACTCTAGATAGGGCAGATGGGTGGGTGGGTGAAGGGAGGGGGTAAGAGATTAGAAATAATGGTGGAATGTGATGCACATCATTATCCAAAGTACATGTATGAAGACAAGAATTGGTGTGAATATACTTTGTATACAACCAGAGATATGAAAAATCGTGCTCTATATGTTGAATAAGAATCAAAATGCATTCCACTGTCATATATAAACAAAATAAATAAATAACAACAACAAAAAAACTATCCTCCCTTTCTCACTGAGGGTCAATCAGATAAGCCTCAAGCAATTTTGCCCCTGGCTATGAGCCTGACCTAACCTCCTACCAATTCCCTGCTTCTTAAATCTCCTCCAGACTGACTCTTCTCTAAGTATCTCAGGACCCTAGCACTCCCTATTCTTCCTAGGAGCCTCTTCCTCATTATCTGCGTGGCTTGCTCACCCCACCTTTGTATTGAGAGTCCAGCTCAAAATTTTCTTCTCTAAGAGGCTGTCTTTCCCCCCATTATCCAACATAGCACTCCTTTCTCCTCCTCCTCCTCCTCCCTCTCCTCCTCCCTCTCCTCCTCCTCCTCCTCCTCCTCCCCCTCCTCCTCCTCCTCCTCCTCCCCCTCCTCTTTTCAAAGCACTTAACACCACCACACATATTTATGTGATAGTTTATTCATTTTACTTCTCTCTCCCCCAGTAAGTTTTGGAAAGACAGGGATTTGTCATGAGCTTCTCTCTTCCTGAAACAAAACAAGTGTCTTGCTGTACCTACAGCATGCAAAACTCCTACTCACCTTGTTTCCCACCTTCTTGGAAAAGAGCTCCCCAGATATTCACATGGTTCAACCCTCAGTCATTCACATCTCTTCTCAAATGCTATCTCCACAGACAAGCCTTGCCCTGACAGCTGTCAACATTCTCTATCTCCTCTATTTTTCCTTCACAGCACTTATCACACTTGTACATTCAATATTTATTTGTTCTTTATTCACTGTTTTCTCTTGCAGGAATATAAATTCTTGTTTGTCATTGCATCCTCAGCATTAAAATCATTTTTCAATAATTATTTGTTAAATAAAAGAATAAGTATGAGACAAATTTGAAATTTTTGTTATTATTATTTTGTACTGGGGATTGAGCTCAGGGGTACCCTAGCATTAAGCTAAATACCCAGCCCTTTTTAATTTTTTGAGTCAGAGTCTTGCTAAGTTGCTGAGGTTGGCCTCAAACTTGCAATCCTCCTGTCTCAGCCTCCTGAGTTGCTGGGATTACAGGCAAACACCACACCCAGCTGAGATGTAATATATATTTATTATAAACACATAGATTCTCAAGATGAATACCCATTAGAGATTCGTTTTATTTTGATCAAAAAATGTTAGAATAACTTTTAATCAACAGATACCGTTAAAACATTTGAAAAATAAAATAATACAAATATTATATCATATGCCATAGAAAATATATTTTTTACTATAATATACTATATTATATTATAGTATAAACATTTTCTATAGTATAGAAAAATGATGCTCATCATATGACCTTTGGTCCCCCTAGTCCAAAAAAGCCACAAAGTAGATGGAATTTGTCTCCATCCTTCTTCCTCTCCAAGAACATATCCTGCCTTCTACTCACCCCACTTCCCTTAAGAATCTTCTTCTCCATCATCAAATGGTTGAATCTCTTTTTGTAGTAACAACTAACCAATATTTGTCAATGACCAGAAAATTTGTCTCATTGATACTTCTCCTAACATATAGTCATTGAACCACTTTTACTAGAAAATGCCATGGATTCATTATAAGATTTTTTAAAATGCAATTATTAACCTTAAGGAAAAAGGTATTAACTCAAGAAAAATGTATTGCCATGACCTACCTGGTCCATTGAATAGCTAGGCTAATAACCCCTAAAGAATAAAGAAGAGGGAAGAAAGTATAACTGCACCCAGAGGTGAATTTACTGTAAAATTTAGGTTTCAAGACTCCTCATTTGCATGAGGCTCCTTGGGAAAGAACCACATTATGTTTTTCTGCATTATTTTTCTTAAGGTGATTGCTATATTATGGCCATTTTTATGAATTAATTAATTGTACATATTAACAGGATACAGCACATTATTTCAACACATGTATATAGGATACACTAATCAAATCAGGGCAATTAATTCCCTTTCATCATTTCTTTATGTTTGGAGACTCTGAGCTACTCTCTTTTAGGTCTTCATAAAATATATAATAGGTTATTGTGAACTATAGTCATTTTACCATGCTGTGGAACATGGGAACTTTTTCCTTCTTTTTCTCTGTGTTGGGATTCATTATCCAACATCCTTTAGAGATTCTTCCCTGACCATCTACATCAAACTACAAAAATGTTTCAAGACATCCCTGAAAAATGATCTGAGTGAGAAGAAACTTTTAGGCAGAGGGAATAGAGATGGATGGGGTAGTAAAGACAGCAGATTTCCTGAACTAAAAGAAGGCAACATTAAGGTGGCCCTCACCAGAGGGATAGGAAAGACACCAATCATGGAAGGGCTGAAAAGCAATGTTAAAGATTCAGTAAGTGGTTTTAAGCTTATACTTTTAAAAGATCATTCTAGTGCTAGTGTGGAAAACAAATACATTTTAGGTCTAATTCTAAATTTGATTATCTATGTGAAATGCCTTTAAAGATTAATGGCGAGTGAATATAAGGATCTATGACAGAATATATTATTTTGAATTTTTATTTATTTTCTTCTCAAAAGAACATATTTTCTTTATTTTTAAAAAGTGGGATTATTGGGCTGGGGTTGTGCCTCACTGGTAGAGTGCTTGCCTAGGATGTGTGAGGCACTGGGTTCTATCCTCAGCACCACATAAAGATAAAATAAAGATATTAAAAAAAAAACTGGGATTATTTCAGGGCTGGGGTTGTGGCTCAGTGGTAGAGTGCTTGCCTAGATGCGTGAGGCCCTGGGTTTGATTCTCAGCACCACATAAAAATGAAATAAAGATATTATGTCCACCACCTACAACTGAAAGCTAAATATTTTTAAAATGGGGTTATTTCCATCTTTCCTACTTTTCAAAATCTCTACAAATACAAAACAAATTTTATAATGATTAATTTTTTCCTTGCACCCGCCCCCCCGGAAGCCAAATTTTATCATTAGTTGTTCTCTTAAATTTATTCCAAATATACACAAGGAAAACAACAAACTAAAACATGGAGAAATCAAAAATATACACATTAAAACTGTAATAATGGGCAGAGGATGTAACTCAGTGGTACTGTGCTTGCTTGGCAAGCATGAGGCCCTAGGTTCCATTCCCACCGCAAACAAACAAAAGACTGTAATAAACTTCCCTTTAACATTTATCAAACTAACAAAACATTAATAACACTCAAAATTGATAAATTTGAAATGGGTTAGTGGTATTGTACATTTGGAGAACAAAACGGTACCAGGTAACAAGAGTTTTCTGAGTGTTTATATTCTTTGACCCAATTAAATCACTTTTGAAAAATTTTCAAAGACACAAGAAGAAAAAGGTTTTTAAAAAACAGTTTTATTTGGCTGGGATTGTGGCTCAGGGCTTGCCTAGCAAGTGTGAGGCCCTGGGTTCAGTCCTCAACATCACAAAATAAATAAATAAATAAATAAAGGTATTGTGTCCAACTACAACTAAAAAATAAAATATTAAAAAAAAAAAACATTTGTAGAGGTGCTAGCTAAAACAGTGACAATTGATAGTAATTGTTGACATCCTAAGTCAATGAGGCATACATGGTAATGGTTGTTAGAATATAATGTTTGTTGTGAGAGGTCCTAAGACTTGATATATATTTCTGGCCCTGGAGGCTTCAGAGTGAAATGCCTTCCTCAGGCAGTCTAGAATCTGCGTGAAGGTTCTAGCACCTGGGAAAACAAACTGATGGAAATATGAATTGTCTCACAAACTAAGGGTTGAGTTAGGTTTCCTTTCTGGTTAGAATATTTTTACGTTGTGACATTGTAATAAAATTTTAATGGGTAGACTTTTGTAAAACTACTTTGAGGAGGACAGATGATAAGTAAATCAGATTACCTACTATGACATACTTCAGAAGCTGTAGAGCAGACAACCTGAGGAAGGGTATCTATTTCATAATTCTTTATATTCTTATACTTTGAAATGCAATTCTAGACCTGGGGTTGTGGCTCACAGGTAGAGAGCTTGCCTGGCATGCGCGAGGCCCTGGGTTCCATCCCCAATACCACATAAAAATAAATAAAGACATTTTTTTAAAAAAGTAGAATAATCGGGGTTTTTTTTTGTTTTTTTTTTTAAGAGAGAATGAGAGAGAATTTTAATATTTATTTTTTAGTATTTGGCGGACACAACATTTTTGTTTGTATGTGGTGCTGAGGATCGAACCCAGGCCGCATGCATGCCAGGCGAGCGCGCTACCGCTTGAGCCACATCCCCAGCCCAAAGTGGAATAATCTTAAAAAAAATACAATGCAATTCTATAATTAAATGATACAGTTTTAAAAATATACAAATTGGGGCACTTTACATAAACATGTCCAACATACCCAATAAGAAAAATGAAAAGGCAGATAAGTTGGATAAACTATGTTTATATTTGTTATTATGAATAAGTTTAATATTCATAATATACAGAGTTTTAATAAATAAGAGGTAGCTGACTACCCCAATAAATATACATAACAACATGAACAATGTCAGAAGATGAAATGAAAATGGACAACAAGAAAAGATTTTCAACTTAATAATAAAGGAAAGGCATTGAAAAGAAAAGGAAGGAAGGGAAGGAGGAAAAGAGGAAGGGAGGAAGAAAAAGTCTTTTGGCTTGTCAGAGATGCAAGGGAGTCATAAGAGTGATGTGTACTAGAAAAGAATATTCTCTTGTACTTTGTGGAATTGTAAACTGATAGCACATTTCTGGAGTGCAGTTTGAAAATATGTACAAAATTTTTAAATAGACATTTTTTTTTTTGTTTTGATCCAGCAATTCCGCTTCTAGAAATGTATTCTTAGGAGATAACCCTTACAAGTAAGTACTCAAAAGATATATATACAAGGGCATTCTCTATAGTACTATTTATATGGAAACCATCTATCCTTTAACAGGGCTGAGTTAAATAACTTACTGTCCAACTGCACTACCTAGTTGTGTAAAAATAATGTAGCTCTATATTTAATGATATCAGATGTAAACAACCTATTATTTCACTAGAAATCAGTATACAAAACTGTGGGTATAGAATCATCCAGTTGTATAAAATCATACACGTGTAAGCACTATAAAATAGCTAGAAAATTGACAAAATTTTAGCACTTGTTATCTTTGAGCCATGACTGCAAGAGATTTTTTCTCTCTCTCTTTTGCCTTTGTATATTGTTTTCATTTTTAAAGCAATGATGAGATAGTATAATTAAAATTTTTTTAAAATTTTAATTTTCGGGCTGGGGATGTGGCTCAAGCGGTAGTGCTCGGCAGGCATGCGCGGGGTGCTGGGTTCATCCTCAGTACCACATACAAATAAAATAAAGATGTTGTGTCCACCGAAAACTGAAAAATAAATATTAAAAAATTATCTCTCTCTCTTTCTCTCTCCTTTCTATCTTTAAAAAAATTTTAATTCTCTTTTGAAAAATATACTTAGGTTATTTTTCATAATCTTTGCTGCTACTACTTTATACCTGCTATTCATTTTAATTCACTTAACTTGTATTGTCAATTATGCAAAAAGTAAAAATAAACCCCGTTTTTGATAGTCTGAATACGATAATGCTAATTTAATCCTAAATTTCTAGAATTTTTCCTCCTTCTCTCATTATTTACATTTTAAACGCCACGAGAGTAAGCCAACTCTTTAGATGGGAAAATCGCCTCCTCTGTACTATAATATTACAGCCCTCTTCCCTCCTTGCCCTAACACGCACGCGGAACCGCGCACACCGTCGCTCGCAGAGCCGCCCGCAGCCAGGGCGCCCCCGGGTTGAGCTGATCCTGGACCACAAGGACCGCCAGTGGACTGTTCCATTTTCCCAGAGCGGCGGGGGGGTGATTTTTAGAAATAGGGCCTACTTAGCCCCATATTCACTAAAAGACCTCACTATCCCGAATGTAAATAGTAGAGAAAATTACAGTAAACAGACATGTGCATTGATATAAGTGAGTCTGAGGTGAAACTTTGAAGTCGAGATTCTCTTCTCCTTATTCATAAAAGAGCTCGCTGGGAAGAATGGATTAATCCGAGGCTTCCCGCTCAGGTAAAGAGGCGGCACAGGTTTCCCCGGTAACTCTCTGAAAACACCGAGACTCTATCAATGTGTCTCCTTCCAGATGTACAAGCAGTCATACCGTCCCTCTGTGTGAATTCTCCAACGCTGTAACAGGTCACGGAAATGCTTAATGCTTACCTCGAACCTCAGGGGGGCAGAAGGTCAGGGCCCGCGGGCAAGCGGCCCCTGAAATGTTATAAAATCTGCCTTGAAGCTCTGTATCCCAGGTATTTTACAGACTCCCGACCAGGTGGCCGTGGACAATAGTAGGAGGAAGATCTTGCGCCTTGGATTTACCCCAACAGCCTTGACCTCGTCAATGTATTATCAGGTTAGAGTACTCATTAAGTATAATTTGATTTTTATAAATTTTAATGTTTAAAGAGGAAAAAAAAATCCACGTGCCCACACTTTTGGCCACTGTACTTGAAGCCGAGGCCAAAAAGAAAATCTCTAGAGGATTTTTACAAGGAACAAGAAGAAATGTAGATTCATCAGGGAGGAAAGGATTCTAAGCACCTGTGTGCCTGGAACTCTACATTCCTTGTCTGATAAACTCTTCACTGAAAAACCTAACGAAATCTCATTTCAGGAGATTAACTTGCTCAAAAATACAGAAGTTGAGAAGGGGTGTGAGCCCAAATGTTACTCCTAAGTCCATGCTTTTTCTACAGTACCATGTTGCCTTGAAGAACCTTAGGATTTACTTCTCTCCCATTTTCAATTGAAATAATTTAACCAAAAAGAATAACTTGAAACGATTATTAGTTTGAGGTAGAACCAAAATGAAAATATAGACATTGGGATTCAGGCTGCTTTCTTACTCTAATATTTTTTTTTCCAATGCAGAATTGAAGATGTGAAAAGTATTGTTTAAATTCTTTCTTTAAACCAACTAAGGTCTTAAGAATATTAGTAATACTTTTTCAAGAACATATAATAAATAATAACCAATAGTGCTATACGGTATATATACTATTTTTGTGAAACTTTGGGTTTAAGTAGTTATGAGGCTTTAGTTTCATATAATGGTGAATAGTTAGGACTTACCCATCCTGTTTTTGTCTTTCCTATAAATTCTCTATGACTTGGGCCAGTCATTTTTAAGCAGTTTATTCATCAGTGAAACAGATGCCAACTTAAAGCAAATTAGTCACAGCATATTAGTTTCTTAGTAAAGCCAAGGATATTTGTTGGTTTTTCATTTCAGTAACATGGAAAGTTTCAGAAAAATCTGAAAAGTTAACTGGTAATTTTAATGGTTTTTTAGAAGAGGGAAGGAAGTTTAAGAGGGAAAATGTGTTTTGTGTTTTAATTTAGTGGTATCTAAGGAGTTTTAAAAATATTGCTTGTCATTGAATAAAATCAGTCCTTTGGGGTAGATGGCATTTTAAAAATGCACACATTGAGCTATTTTGGGGTAATTTACTTAATATCAGAGTCAGAATTCAAACTTACCAACAACAACCATTTATTTAGTTCATTATATGCCAGTCATTGTATTAAAACTTTACAGGTATTGTCCCCTTTAATTCTTACTTTTGGCCACATGAATTAACCACAGCTATAATTTCTAATTTCAGATGAAGGAACTGGCATTTCAAGAGCTAAATAACTTGCAGGAATAGGAACTGCAACATCCAGATTCTTAACCAACACCACTTCCCAGTATATCTGAATAATCAAAAAGGAAACATTTTCAGGTCTTCCTTTCAGCACTCTCATCTAACTCTACCTCATGCCCTAATCCTTAGTAAAAGCAATGTGTCTAATCCAAAGTACTGGTTCTGGAGTAGGCAACCTATACAAAGAGGAAAGTTCCAGACAAATATCTGCATAAGGACCATTCCCAGATATCACAATCTTCTTAGATTTGCTCTCTTTTTAATAGTGCCTGAAGTGGCATCTTTAACTTTAGCCTTTGTAATCAAATATTAGTTTGAGAGTGACTGAGCTATATAATAAACTGTATGATAAAAATAGCTGCATGTGTATTTATAAATAAGCAAAGTATACATACAGTTTGATTATGATTTTTATGTTATCCCTAATTCTCACTCTGGAAAGGGTGCAATTTTTTACAAAGGTGGTTAAGAGCGATGGTATTATTTTCTTTGAACAGATGATTTTCCATGGTCTGGTGTGGGGAGCGGGGAAGAAAGAGACTGGCTCATGCCAATCTATGTTTCATTCCAGTCTGTATTGGTTTCTCTCTCTTTCTTTCTTGCAGTACTGAGGATAGAACCCAGGGGGTTCTCTACCACTCTTCCCAACCTTTGTTAAAAAAATTTTTTTTTTGTTTTTGTTTTTGTTTTTGTGTTTGAGACTGGTTCTAAATTGACCAGGCTGGCCCTGGACTTACAATCCTCTTGCTTTTTAGCCTCTGGAATCAGTAGAATTACAGGCTTGTGCCTCTGCCCCCTGCTGTGTTGGTTTCTTATATCAGGGTAATAAACTAATAGAAATAAATTTAAATTCTACTGTAATTGGTCAGAGTTCATTTATCAATCAAGTTGTAGCAGAAGAGAGAGAGTGTCAGATTAGTGAAAAGGACACAGACTATTTCACTCCTTAGAGGCCAAACTCAGGTAATAGTGTTAAAAGGAGATGGGGCTGATTAGTTACTTGGGTTAAGCACCAGGATACAGAGAATGGAAGAAGAAAGAATTAATAGGGTGGAGAAAAGGTGAGTGCTGCCTTTGTTACAATATGGTCTATATAGCTAGTTTTCCTCTTTTTCTTCAAATGTTTGCAACCTTTCTATTTTGCTTTATCCAGAAAATATTTTTTGAATGAAAACTTGTAATTTTTTGCCTGCATCTTGCGTGGGCAATGGAAATAGGGTTCCCCTAGGTGGAATGGGCTGCCTGAGAAATAAAAGCTAGGAAAAAAAAATGATGAAAAAAACCACAGGACTCAGAAAGTAGTTTCAAAATCCAGGACAGGATGGGTAAACCGATAAGACATGGATAGAGCTTCTAGACTATGGCAAAATCAAGCTTGCGCTTGCTTTATTTATATTAGGAAACATCAAAGGCTTTCCATAGAATGTTCTTCACCAAAAATGATTAAAGGTGGGCTGTCCAGTTCCCAACTGGCTGTACCCATCTCTGGAGCTACTACAAGGGATCTTCTTAGCAGAGCAGAGATAAAGGTCACACACATTGGGCAATCTATTGCCTTGGGAGAGACATGGATAGTTAGAAATGCCAAACCTAAATCTCCCTGGCTACCATACTGAGAGAAGATCCTCATGTAATTCACTCATGGCTTCCTGCAGTAATTTTTCCTTTTTATCATTGTGATTTATACCATAGAAATTTAGAAAATACAGAGGTGAAAAAGAAGAAAATAAAAATAACTAAATGTACTATTACTAAGAGTAACTCCTTTTACCTTGGGATATTTACTCTTTTAACACAAGTGGTGGCTGATTAGGTGCTCAGACTCCTAATTATCATCCCAAGCCCTATCAATTAGATTTAATTTTATCAATTTAGGTTTAGATCTAAATTTTCAAGGTTGTGTTTATGAAATTATATACTTCACATAGAAATGAAGTTTCAAACTGCTAATAGCAAAGACTACACATGAAAATAACATTTTAGGGTATAAAATTTGCTTCTAGGTCAAAAATTGACCTATTACTGTTGTATTGTATTTCTTCTTCCATAAAATCCTAACACTTCATATTAAAAAAAAAAAAAAAAAAAAAGAATCTTACTGGGCTGGGGATGTAGCTCAGAGGCAGAGCATTTACTTAATCTGCTTGAGGCCCTGGTTCAATCCCTGGCACCACCACCACCAACAACAACAACAACAAAAACCCTGAATAAATTGCTTAAATTCTCACAAGTGCCTTTTTTTTTAAAAAAACACCTTTATTTCATTCATTTATATACGGTGCATGAGGATTGAACCCAGGGCCCCAAGCATGCTAGGGGAACACTCTACTGCTAAGCCACAATCCCAGCCCTTACAAGTGCCTTTTTAAAGTTAAAGATTTTTATCATTCTGTGAAAAGAAGAAGATAGCTGTTGCAGCCATCTTGCTGACCTCTCCACATGGAACTGGGTGTGGAAGATTCAGAATCAAACATTTTCTCCTTCCCTGCTCCTATGAGATTTCTTTTTTATATTCACTTTTTTTAAAAATTTTTATTTTTGGCTTTGTGAGGAACCTTATCATCAAACATGATTGCTAGAAGTATTACCAAAAAACAAACAAACAAACAAACAAAAACAGATCCATGCTCCTATAAACTCCCATGTATTCTTTGGGGATGTCAACCCTCTTGTTGTCAAGAAGTCTGATGTAGAGGCAGTCTTCTCCAAGTGGGTTGCTCGGTTCATAAGGCTTTGCCTTCGTCCAGTATGTAAATGAGAGAAACACCCTGGCTGCTCTAACAGGAGAGGATGGCAGAATGATTGCTGTCCAGGTTTTAGATACCATTCTGGCTGCAGAGTCAAAAGTGAACAGAGGAAAAGCAGGAATGAAACAATCTGCAGTGGATATGTATGACTCCTCTTTTGACATGGAGTATGATTTTCAATGGGATTATTATGATGGGATGTAGAGTTACCCAGCATGCACTGTTCCTCCTCCTCCTTTATTGCTAGGGCTGTAGTGCCTTCTAAATGCCAGCGTGTGTGGAGAAACATGCTGTGCCAAAGTGGCTTCAATTTTAAGAGTGGACAGCAGGGATCTTCTTCCAAGTCTGGAAAGTTGAAAGGAGATGACCTTCAGGCCATTAAGAAGGAGATGACCCAGATAAAACAAAATGTGGATTTTCCACTGGAAAGCCTGGAGAAAAAATTGAAAAAGAACAGAGCAAACAAGCAGTAGAGATTAAGAACGCTAAGTCAGAAGAGGAGCAGAGCAGCAGCTCCCTGAAAAAAGATGAGCCTGTGTTTTTTGCTGAAACCACAAGCATAGTTAAGGGAACAGATACTTTGAAAAAAAAAAAGTAAAATATATTAATAGAGTCATGATTCACTTAATGACAGAGACATGTTGTGATAAACACTTTTTTAGACAGTCTTAGTATACTTACACGAAGCTAGCCAGATATTATAGCCTTTAGGCTGTATGGTAGAGCCTATTGCTCCTAGACTACAAATCAATACAGCATGTTACTATACTGAATACTGTGGAAAGTTATAACACACCAGTAAATGTTATATCTAAGCATATCTAAACAGAAAAGGTGCTGTAAAATTACTAGGCAATAGGAATTTTTCAGCTCTGTTATGATCTTATGAAACCACTGATATGTATGTGGTCCATCATTGATCAAAACAACATTTTATGCAGTGCATGACTCGTGAATGTAATATATATATATATATATATATATATATATATATATATATATATGTATATTTACATATATATGTATATATATATATAGTTATAGTTATATATATGTTTATTACATATATATGTTTATTTCCTACACAACTACTAAGAAACAAATGAAGAAACTCTCTGTTGATCTAATCACTTAATTTAAGGTCTGCTTTTCTTATATCACTACAACAGAATTTTCATTTGAAGTTTAGATTATATTGATCATTAATCCAAGAAATACTAGATTCATTGACCTATAATTGTGAATATTGAAACAGTTTATCCATATTTTCACTTTAAAAATGTTCACACTTTTGGAGCTATGAAATTCTTATTTATTCAAAATTTGGTGTAAATTCCTTGTTTTCTTTTAGATTTGAACTATTTTTTTTACTATAATTCTTTAAAGTATATGGGATTTGGTAGATGACAGTGAGACACTAAAGAAAATTTTCCCAAATGTCCAGTTTTTACAGTATCATTTATTGAATAATTTTCCATCCCACTGTTTTTGTTTCCCAAGACAATTTACGTGGAATGGGTATTGATAAATACCTATTGGGTATCTGTTGAGATCATCCTATGTTTTCTAACTGATTCATATAATGTATATTCATGGGTTCACATCTTTTCAGTGCTAAGACCATCAATTATTAGGGTAGATTCTTTAAATTATTGTTGACGGAGTATTTAGTTTCCATTTAAGTTTTTTTGGTTATATTTTTAGTCTCAGGATTCTATTAGTCTACTAAAATGAGCTAGATAATTTTAATCACTTTTAAGTTCTGATTAGTTTATAAAATCTAGAAATTTCTCATTCTATAAAACTTCAATGAAATGATCTGTCTAGACTCAGCGATATTTCAGAGAAATTCTTTAGTAATTTAAAAAGTGTGTATATTTTGGTTGTTTGGTCTTGGTCAACTATATAATGTTTGGATACATAAAGAACTTATGAGAAGAAAATTACTTTTAAGCCCCACTTGCCAGAGATAACATTTTGGTGTAGTTCTTTCTAACCAATTTTAGTGACAAAATTGGCATTACAGTATATTACTTCTTTTTGATTTTTTTACACCATGTTATGTGCTTATTCTCCTATAATTTAATATTTTAAAATATGATATTTTTATAAAACATTCAATTGGTAAAAATTTAACTTTTTTATTTCTGATATAAGTAGTACATTATTTTCCTATGAGTTCCTCCAAAATACTTTTTGAAAAGTCAGTTCATATCTTGAGTTCTATTAATTTACCCTAATAACCTGTAATTTTAAACGATTAATTTTATTTTTACATTAAACAGTTTAGAACTTCAACTGCAATTTATTTCAGTGAACAATAACAACCAATGCCCAAGTTAGTATTTTTGAGGACCAAGATTAAGTGGACACCTTCTATAGATATTGACAAGACAAAACAAACCCTGGGAAGGTAACTTGGTGGTAGAGTCCTGGCTTGACATTCTTGAGGTCCTAGGTTCAATCCCCAGCACCACACAAATACACATACAAAAAGAGTTGATGACTGATTGAATTGGTGGTGGATAGATGGCATGATAGATTAAAGAAGACTTCTAGGTTTTTGACTTGAACAAAACTGGATTTTACAAAAAGCCATTTCCCACTATCATATGTTAAATAATCTATTCCTGTTCTTTGGCTATGACACTTGTAGTTTCTTCCAACTGTTAGTAAATCAGTGTGACAGTTATGTTACAATTATTTTAGCTTTACAATGTGTTTTAATAGTTGGAGAGACTATTAAAATAATTCTTATTTTGAAAAAATCTCTTGTCTATTTTCACCTGTTACTCAATATTAATTTAGAATCAGTTTTTTTAAAAAAAATTAATCTGAGAACAGTTTTTTCTTCTCTCTCTTTTTTTTTTTTTTTTTTTAGCTCTCAGTGTGAAGTTTTATACATTTCTTTATATAGATTCCACACATTTCTTGTTAGGATTATTCTAAGTATTTTGTTACTGTTGTTATTGTGGTATTTTAATTGCATTGGATTTGGTTTATTTTATTGATGTAAGATGACTAGATTGTGGAAACGTTGAAGAATGCTACACTGATGATACTTTAGATCTAAAACTTTTGGGAAGGACCCAAAATTGTTTAAGCCCAAATATAGCATGATTATGTTTTCTGTTTGATGTTGCAAGCAAAATATGTTCATATACTGAACTTAAGACTGCAGAGAAAAAAGTAAAGAGAACTGATGAGTTTGTGAAAGAACTATAGTTATTAATATTTAAACCAGAACGTGGGTAGTGGGTAGTTGTTACTTGGCATGTGCATTCATGTCCAATGCCAGCACTGCCCAGTGCTAACTGCAATCACAGAATTTAAAGAACTGCTGAGCTATTTGGTAGAAATAAAATCCAAATTTCAAAAGAAATTTACAACTTTTTATTAGCATGAATTATACTTTAAGTTTTTGCAGCTGACTTTAGAGTGATGTGTTTGAATTTTCTAAGCATCTGCCTTGTCAATGTGACTCTACTTCAAGAGCGACTGATTAAGCTAAAAGCAAACTATGCTCAACAAAACCCCAAAGTATCCCTGAAATTTTTAAGATGAATATACATAACACACATTACTATTCTGAAATGTCTGCGTCTTTGGCCAAATTCTTGCAATATTTTAGTCTACCAACTCTTTTAATATATATTCTCTTTCTTGAATTATGGAAATCAAATATAAGAGCCACTTTCAGTAATGTAAACCTGGATTGGGAATTAAGATGGGTTCTGTGTATACATAGTCCCGGTTTTGTTTTATTTTAAAACAGCTTTATTGAAACATAATTCACATACTGTACAATTTACTCATTAAAGGTATACAAGTCACTGGTTTTTAGTATAACAACCATCAACAGTCAATTTTAGAACATTTTTATCATTTCAAAAAGAGTGCATACACCTCTGCTTTAAGCAACCACTAATCTACTTTCTGCCTGTATAGAATTCCCTTTCCATTTATACAGATCTCTTCTACCAGTTCATATGAATGCAATCATAGAATATATGATTTTTATGACTGGCTTCTTCCACTTTTCTTTCAGATTCATTCATGTTGCAGCATGTATCAGTACTTAATTGCTTTCTTGTGGTCAAACAATATACCATGATATGTATATATCACATTTTAATTTATGTGCTTGTCTGTTGATAAACATTTGGGTTGGGCTGGGTATGTGGCTCAAGCGGTATCGCGCTGGCCTGGCATGCGTGCGGCCCGGGGTTTGATCCTCAGCACCACATACAAACAAAGATGTTGTGTCCGCTGAAAACTAAAAAAAAAATAAATATTAAAAAAAAATTCTCTCTCTCTCACTCTCTCTTTAAAAAAAAAAATTTGGATTGTTTTCATCTTCTGGTGATTCTGAATACTGCAATAATCATTTGTGCACAAATTTCTGTGTGAACATGTTTTTATTTCTCTTGAATGTATACCTAGAACTTCTGGGTCACGTGGTAACTAGATGTTTAATGATTTGAGGAACTGCCAGGCTGTTTTCCAAAGTAGCAATACAATTTTCCATTCCTATCAACAGTATATGAGAGCTCCAATTTCTCTTCTTCTTTGCCAGTATGTGTTATCTAACTTTTAATTTTGGCTATTATAGTGGGTATGAAGTGGTAGTCTTTTGATTTCCATTTCCCTTGTGACAGTGATGTTAAACATCTTTTCATGTGTTTATTGGCCATTTGTGTTTCTTCTTTGGAAAATGTCTACTCATTATTCTTAATCCATTTTTAAGTTGGGCCATTTGTTAGTTATTATTGAGTTTAAAAATTCATTACAGTAGATGCAGATCTCATATCAGTTATGTGATTTGCAGGTATTTTTCTTATTCCTTAGGTTTTTTTCACTTTCACTTTTCTCACTTTTTGATGAAGTCCAGTTTGTAGGTTGGTTTTCTTTTAGAAGCTGGTGCTTCTGTTTTCACATCTAAGAATCTTTCACTAGCTACTCAGGGGGATTGCAAGTTCAAGGCTAGCCTGGGCAACTCAACAAGACCCTGTCTCAAAATAAAGTAAAAACAATTAAAAGGCTGGGGGTGTAACTTAGTAGTAGAATACTATCAGATTCAATCCCCAGCACGGTGGCGGGGAGGGTGGGGGGAAAGGAAAAGAAAGAATCCTTTACTAAATTCAAGGACTTAACTCCATGATGATTTCCACCCCCCCACCCGGTGGGGGGGTTGGGGATGGGTGGCAGAGTGGTTTAGTACTGGGGGGAATTGAACTCAGGGGGTGCTTTACCATGAGCTGCATCCCCAGTCCTTTTTTTTTTTTTTTTTTTGAGGTAGTGTTTCGCTAAATTGATGAGGCTAGCCTTGAACTTTCAATTTTCCTGCTTCAGCTTTCTGAGTGGCTGGAATTACAGGCCTGAGTCACTGTGCCTAGCCTACCTCCTCCTTTTTTTTTTTTTTTTTTTTTTTAGTTGTAGATGAACACGATACCTTTACTTTTATTTATTTTTATGTGGGGCTGAGAATTGAATCCAGCACCTCACACATGTGAGGCAAGCACTCTACCACTGAGTTACAACCCCTCCATATCTTCTTATGGATATATTTATAGGGTTTGCTTTTATACATAGGCCATTGATCCATCTTTATTTTTGCAAATGGAATGAAGTAGGGTCCTAGTCTTTTGCATGTGGCTATCTAGTTGTCCTAGTACCACCTATTAAACAACAGCTCTTGGTTCTTGAGCAGTTATATATAAAAGTATTCTGACTAACTTTGAAATTAATTGGAGAGTACTTGTCCCATAATTTTGCACCTTTATATTAACAAAGCTGATTATTTGGACACTGCTTTGTAAGTCTATAGAACTAAACACTTTTGAATAGCTAACAGACTACAATACCATTATTGTTGATTTAAAATATACATAGCCCTTTTTGACTGTTGTGATTCCCTACTGAAAAAACATGAAAACCTCGGATGTATGGCATAATCTTCACTTCCACTCTTTCACGGTAGTTTCTATCTTACCATTAAGTGACAGGAACAATCAAGATCATGAGATTACTCTTGATTTAGAGGAATCAAAATGTGTGGGAACAGTGGAAACCAATGGTGACTGGCTAGGTATTATAAGAGGGCTGGTAGTAAGAGAGAGAAAGGGTTAAGGAGTAATGAATAAGTGAAGCTGCAGGAATAGTCCTGTAGATGCCTGGATTGGATTGGAGTTGGCCCCTGGGGCTACAATAAACAACAACTTGGAAAGCTTAGAAGCTGTAACTCAATGTTAAAAGTATTGTTTAATAAGAATTTGCTTCTTAAAAATAAAATGTCATTACCTTTTCTCTTATTCTTTTAGGAAAACAAGTTGTTTTCCTATTCTCCCACTTTCAAGTAAAATACGAAAGACATAGTAAATTAAGATGGGTAATAATAACTCCCAGAATTAGATAATATTTTTATAGGTTGATTCTAGAGCCGAATTCTGTTTTGACTAAATACATCTTGTAAATAAAAAAGGTTTTCTTGAATGTTTTAGGGAGACAGTAGTAGACTATTAAACAACAGAAAAAACTTTGGTAGCTTGCGTTTTCCCTAACGCTCCTTAGAATTCTTTGACTCTTTCTCATTTTATAAACGTCCCCTGGATTCAACTCTGACTTTAATTATTACCTATATGAAGATGACTCCCCTAGCTACATTTCCTTAATATCCACACATATTTCTACTTGACCACACATTTCTAACTGGGAGTCAACAGGCATCTCAAATTTAACTTACCCCAAATCCAAATTATTCTTAACCCTCTCTGCTTTCAGCCTATGCTTTTAAAATCTCTTTATTTCACTTTAATGGCACCAGTGTCCATCTAGAGAACTAAGCACAATTTGTCAGTAGTACTTGACTCCCATCCTTTCTCTGACCTTATATATTCATTGCTTCAAGTATTTTATACTTTATCTTTCAAATTTACCCTCTTCTCGCCAGCCCTGTTTCCATAGCTAAGTCCTCAAATCTCATTTGAATAGTTTTCTAATTCCTCCTTCATCATTTTTTTGCACCTGACTTGAACAATTACATTTATTTTAATTCATCCTTCTCCATCCTTTTTCACATTGTCATTCCTTCACACAGCTGCCTGTTTCTATTTTAATTTTCTTTCTATTTTAATTTTAATACAAAAGCAATATAGCCACATCAAAAGTTATAACAAAGAGTATGGAAATTTTTAACAACTGGATACATATTTCTGAACTGAATACAATTTCCAGGTTCACCATACATCACTAGATACTTTATTGCAATGTAATAGTACTTTTTTTAGTGTTAACTTGCAGAGGTATTCTAAAATGCAAATTTTTCATATTTACCTGTGCGGAGTAAAATCCAAGCTCTTTTTAGACTGGAATACCAGTACCAGCCTCTACATTCTATCGAGATTTTTCAGATTATGAATAAAACAAACATTCTAGTGTAACTAAGTTTTTATATATTCCTCCCCCTCTTTCGAATGGCTGGTTTCTTTCCTCCCTAAACTAGAAAATTATTTATCTTTCTTTAATGTCCAAATTTTACCTTTTTTTTTTTTTTTTTTTTTTGGTGTGTCTGTGTTGGGGGGGGGGTGCTGGGGATTGAACCCAAGGGCTGTGCATGCAAGGCAAGATGAGCTATATCTCCAGCCCAAATTTTACCCTTCTTGTGAAACTTTTTCCAAAACATCCATCCATGTGTCTTTGGTACTTTCACAACACTTTTAATACAAATATTGTTTATCTGTTTTAAATTCATCTGATCTTGTTTTCTGGGTTATGAGCTATATGAGGAAAAAGAACAGGTTATTCATTTTATATTCACTGTTTCCAGGACACAGGTGTAGGGCACATACTTGATAAATGAGTGATCTATGGTTACTGTGGATACACAAATTCAAATTTTCATTAGGGAAATTAAACACTTATTTATTCAGGGACATTTTTCATATTGAATAGTGATATCATGGTCAACATAGCTTTCAAACTAGTTTTCTGGTAAGCATTCCTTAAAGAGAGGTTTCAGAGCAATATTGTAGGCAGATTTAAAACCCAAAAGATTTAATGTGACTACAGAAGGAATTATCAAGTTTAAACTACTAGCCAAAACAGACAAAAATTTTTACAGAAAGCCTGTATGATGTGCAGAAAGTTCTTTAAATTAAAACCACTCTCACATTTAAAAAATATTGTCAAATACTACTGTGGCCCTCCAAATTCATAGTAAAAGCAACTTCAGTCAAGCAAAAGTTTGTTTGCTTAGCTGTGATCTCAAGGAATTATCTGAATGTATTGAAGAAGGCTAATACTGATGTTAGAATTAGAAAGAAGGCAATACGAAGTTACACCAGAGAGGTGGTTTAGAAACTATGGAATTCAACAGTGTAAGACAGTTGATAAATCAGAAAGATAACTACTAAAGAAATTTGGGGTTTTGTGCTGTTTTTTAAAAAAATTAATTATTATTATTACTTGGTGGTAATGAGATTGAACCCAGGGGTTTGTGCATGCGAGGGAAACACTCTATCAATTGAGCTAGCTAATATCCCCATCCCCTTTGTACTGTTTTTTTTTTTTTCAAAGAGAAATATTTAAAGAACAATATTTAAAACAGTGTTTGTGTGCGAGTACAAATTTCTGACTAAACTTTTATATTAAATTTGTTAGGGGTAGAGAAATTCTTTACTCAGACATGATTTTGTTCACTGGATGATGCTTTTCCTAATGTAACTATTTCTTTCTCTGGAGAGGTATGAGCTATAAGGATTGAGCTCTTTTCTTTCCTTTGGCTGTAAATTTATTGTTATAGTCAGTCTTAGATTGTTAAATAGAATCTAGATAAAACAGAACTAATTACTATATGCTTTAGATTCTGGAATTTTACTTCAGTGACAAAATTATTAGTTTTTAATGGACTTTAATATGCATTAACCTGCACATATCAAAAAGGAAATGGTTCTTGGTAACACTATTGCTACTTTATTCAGATGATTTTTAAAAGATCATTAGTAACTATTTTTTCCACATGTGGAAAAATTAACAAAATTAAAATATAATTTTAAAAGCTCAGGCTGTTCATAGAATTCTAATAGCCTGCATTCATCACAACTTATATTTAATGGAAGCATATAAATAGAAGTAGGAATACTTGTTTATTTGCATTTTGGGCATTAAAATTACGTTAGGACCGATATGAGATGAATTTGTTTTAGATATCACTGCTATGATTAGAACTGACTTGACACCAGATGCCAATATGTAAAATAACATCAGTACATTATAACATAGCATTATAAAAGAACTGACCTGCCAGAGGTTTACTGTATACCTTCTAGTACACTACTTAATGATTTGCTTCTAAGTACCATTTACTTAGAGTTAGTGACTGCATATTGAATTTGTATGACTGGTCACATATCAGTGTAATTAAATCTTTCAAAAAGACTTAATTTTGGGCTGGGGATGTGGCTCAAGTGGTAGCGCGCTCGCCTGGCATGCGTGCGGCCCGGGTTCGATTCTCAGCACCACGTACAAACAAAGATGTTGTGTCCGCCGATAACTAGAAAATAAATATTAAAAAATTCTCTCTCTCTCTTAAAAAAAAAAAAAGACTTAATTTTGTCTAGTTCATAATGAAGATATGCTTCATGTCTTATGAAAATATTAAGTACTCAAGAAATAGATTTTTGGAATGAATAAACATAAGTTAAAAAATACATACATACATATATATATGGCTAAAGCTTGCCTGGATCCTTTGTCCTGATTTGGACAGTGTTTCCATAAACCTTATAATGACTAAGGACTAGGCTACTATAATTCTGTTTATTAATTTAACTAAAAAATGCTTGGGTCTTTAATTTTATTTTGACAAATGTTAGCTAACACCCATGTTTTTTAGAAACTTCAAATAATAATAAAGAGATCATCTCTATTCATTTAATCCATTCTCTGAGGCATTCTGCGGCTCCTAGAAGATAATAAACTAACAGTGAAGTTAGCTACTGTATTCCTCTAAATATTTTTCACAAAAAAAAAAAGATGTTACATTCTTTGCAATGGTTATAAAGGGTAGTGGAAACAATTCTATTCTATATTTTATAGTGAAACATCATTATTTTACTTCACTGCAACACTTTTCTACCAAAACATATCCCATGTTTCTTAGATTAAGTGCATATAACTCTAACATAAATTCAATCTATTTACTTGTACACACTTTATTTTTAAACATGCCTTTCAAGAATCCAATTTCAGCTTTAAATAAATATAGAGTTACTAACGGTTACATCTGGGTTGCAGTTCATCATGACTGTCATTGTTTTCTGTTTTTCTATTTTAGATTATTATACTGACACATTCCCAGTTTTAAATTTCTATTTGAGTTTCTTTGCTTAATGATTGAGGAGCTTTTGTTTTGTTCTAATTCACATTTCACCATCCACAGGAAGAAAATCAGTACCTTAATGTTTGCGTATTTTACTTGTTCAGTTTTCATCATCTGGTTTTAAAAGAACTTTCTTTCATGCCAAAGATTCTTCTATGGTCTGTCCTTAATTTGAACACAAGTATATTTTTTCATTTGCTTTCTACAGGTAATTTTGACATTTAAAATTACCACTTTATCCACATATGATATATTGGCAGCCAGTCTCTCCTTGCTTAGAATTGTCACCCCATCCACATTTGATACATTGGTAGGCTTTCTCTCCTTCCTTGCTTTTTGTTAGAGTAAACTCAAAAAAAAAAAAAAAAAAACAGCTGCTACAACAGTTAATTCAAAACAGGAAGTCATGTGGTCTTCCTTTCCTTTCTACTCCCACTTTTAAATACTGATTTGACTCCCCCTGCTGGTAATATATTTGTTTCAAAGTTTAATAGGTTATGTATTGCATCGGTGAAAATTTGGCTCAATAATTGAATTAGAAGTTCTTTCCTAACTCTCTAGTAATTTTTATCTAGCTAAGGTTTTAACCATCCTAGGACTTATCACTTAAAGGGACCTGGCATCATGTCTGAAAAATAAAATTCTTATTAATGCTTTTAAATAAAATGCACAATACTGAAATCTACACATAGCAAAAAAAAAAAAAAAAAAAAGGTGATAGTAATGTTTAAACTTTATCAGAACATTTCAATATAACAAAATCCTTCTTTTATTCTTTTTGGTAAGTTTTTTTTTTCATTCCAAGATGGCAATTTGCTTTGCTCTGTGATTAATAAACACTTGTTTTAAATTTGAAGGAAAGATGGGATGAAAATATCTTTTGCCTCACATTTATTATTTTGCTGTATCAGAAGTGTTACATTAGAAAATCTACAACAGATAAAATAAGTCAAAAATCTAAATACACCAAATGTAGATACACTAGAAAAAAATTCCTCCTTAGAATCCAACTATATTTGGCATTTTAACAACCTAATTTTATTTCTTACTCTTTATCTTAAGATCATCTTTCTGAAACCAGTATCAAATCACTAAAATATCATAGTGCTTCCTCTAAAATTCATGTCTGATTTCAATCAGAAATTTCTAACATTCCTCTTTTTCCATTTTCTAAGGGGGATGAGTAAAGAAAGACATGTAGAAACTAAACTGTAAAAAACATGAACTACTGAAATTAACAAAAATAAAAATTTCCTTTTTTTTTTGCCTTTAACCCAGTGTAAGAAATCCTTTTACAAGGCAGCAAACACACACAAAATGTTTATTAAAACATACTTTTACCATCTTTGAGGTACTCTTTTCTTTTTTGTATTTTAAATAAAAAATGCTAGTCACAACCCACTAAATTACTTTCATATTATATTATGGTTCATGACCAATAGTTTAAAACACTAGTCTAGGGCAGACACTTTTTGACTACAAACTAATCTATGCAAAGGGGCAGTTTAAATAACTTTATGTTGAAATTGTATTTCAGAGATGCATTTTTAAGGGTCCTACCTTATAGCATTGTTCAGTGAAACATGGAGTATAACATGTAACTGGTCACTTTTAGAAACATAAGGTATAGATAGATAATAAAACCCATAGAGAAAGATTAATGAAAGGACAAAACTTTTTTTTGAGGGGGTACTTGGGGTTCAACCCAGGGGTGCTTAACCATTGAGTCACATCCTCAGCCCTTTTTTATTTTTATTTTGAGACAGGGTCTCACTAAGTTGCTTAGGGCCTCACTGAAGTTGCTGAGGCTGACTTCGAAAGTGTGATCCTCCTGCCTTAGTCTCTGAAGCCACTGGGATTACAGGTCTATGCCACACCACCCAGCCAAAGCTTATTCTTTAAGACCAGAATAGAGGCCAGAAGAGAAGACCAAGATGAACTGAAGACATTCATGGGAGAAAAATTAATATAATCCAAACAAATAGATAAACACATTAAATCAGTCTCAAATACTACCACAAATTGATTAAGGTACTTAAAAACATGAAACATTTTTAAGTCATTGGATATTTCTATAGTCTGCCCTCAAAATCTGCATCCTGAATTAACTCTTCATCAAATTACTTAAAAGTAATTTAATTATCCTAAATATGAAATAATTTAGGAGTCTAATCTCCAAAACATACATAATCTTTTGCCTTTCCTCAATTTTTAAAATTTATTCCTGTTAGAGAAAATTTTATCACTAACAAAGGATAACTGGCAGGCATAAAATACACGATTTTCTAATTTTTTTTTATCCCTATCACTTCATATCAAATTGCATTTATCTTGAATATTATTCAGTAAAAATAATAATTCATAATTTGTCAGTTGTGTCAATTTTTGGTAATGACATTTAATACAGATAGTTAAATTCATTTAATACAGATACTTAAAATTCATTTAAATTTTTTAAAATTAAATTATAATTCATTGATCAAAAATACATATGAAAATATCCAGGAATATTCACCGCAAATAAAACTGAGCCATACAACTTATTCCTTAAAGCAAGGAGACAATATTAGATCAGATTAAAGATCAGGTTACCTTCCAAACTAAAATTGACAAGGATATAACAGTGAAATATAAGGCCACCCAAAATGAAGTGATTTTGGACATAAAAGACTGAAAAATATAAAAATTAAACAAACTGATGGTATTAGGAAGGAATAAATAAGTAAAAATGAAAAAAAGACAATGAAATCAAGAAATCACTATTATTTCTAAGATCTCAACTTGGATACCTAAATTTCGGCAAGCAAAATACTAGTTGATTTGACAGGACATATTGATAGGCACTGAAACAATTTTTTCCATTCTAATATCTAGAAAAATTTTGTATAAAAAAGTATATAAATTATATACATAATATATATTTATGTGTTATATATATACACCATACTTACATATACATATATCACACATAAATACAAACAAAAAACCCTCGAAGGCAATGACCATGTCAGTTTTTATTCATTATTTTATATCAGAGGCCTAGCATAAGGTTAATTAGCACCAAATAAGTTCTTACCAGTATATTTAAATGTGTGAGGGAAGAAACAAAAAGCAATAAGATTTTAAATTAAAACTTTAGATTGAATATTAAAATAATGTCAAGACTTTGTACCATGTAAGTTTATCAACCACTGTTCCCTAGACATGCAAAATTATTAGTTCATCAGTAACATTTAAGAAAATATACAGAAAAAAATTGTGCTTCCATAAGCAAACTGTAATTGTATTTTGAAACTGAAAAACAGATTCTGAGTTACTTGTATATTACTTAAAGCTATTCTTAAAATTAATGGGTAAACCTATAATGAATAGACTATTAGAAGAATATAACAATGTTTAATTGATGTATTAATACTTGTAAAATATCTGCCCAGGTTGTCTTGTCTTCTCCAAAAAAATCAGTAAATGAAACATGAAAATTTCTAACAGCATAACCAGACACTTATATATAGCTTCTAGTTACTAGTATATTTACTTATTTCAATTTAAAAAGCTTGGTTTTCTAGCTACTATGAAATAGAATTTCTCACATTTTGTAGTTTTAAAAAATCATTTTCAATTATTATATTGCTATTCCAGGTGCCAACAGGTAAGTAACTATAAACAAACAGCAAACTAAATGGTATTTTTAAATATCTGACCTCAGCTTTCACTGAACCTTTTCTTTTGAAGAAACTAAAAATAAATCTCTAGCGTTTGCTTTATTTGAAAACATAAGTAGTAGCCATGTGTGATCCTTTATATAAGGTCTCCTAGCCTCAGAAGTACACACCTTTTGAATCACTGTGCCTGGCAAACATTTATGCCCAATAAAAGACTTGCTGAATGAACTTTTCCAGTAGTGCTGGATTTGGGCCGAGCCAACCAAATTCTCAAACTTCAGTTCAGTGAAAATAGTATGTATTTTCCAAAAAAGGTGGCAGGATGAAGAATGCAGTTTGTGAGACCCAGGAAACACAATAAATTGAATTAGCACACTACAGATATGATCACAGGATCTCCTAAACACGGTTCTCTAGCATGCCTATTTACAAGGACCTAAAATCAAATAATGATCACATTTGTGGGCTCCTGGTGCTGTAGCGGTAGAAGCGATCGCTTTTTTCCAGAACTCTGTAATAAGCTTCCATTTTTCTGCCTAAATATTGTTTCCAGTTTTCACCATCTTTCATAAACTTCTCTACAGCGTAAGTACTTATTACAGGATAGAATGCAGAAATAAGGGGGAAGGGTATCAAGAGCATCTATCCTGTGGTATCATTCTAGCCGCTGAACATAATACCAGCGGAGAAAAATAAAACCTCCCGTCCTCCAGGAGCTTAACCATCTACCGGGGAAAAAGAATAAGACAAGCAAGAAAGATCCATGGTATCCGAAGGATAAAGCGAGAAAGGAGGCATGGAAATCTACCCTTTAAACCGTGGCCCCGGAGATGACATTTGAGCAGAACCCTGAAGATGAGAGCCCTCTGGATGCTTGGGAAAGTGACCCCCCGCAGAGACAACAGCAGAGGCGCCACTCCCCCCCCACACACACAGCGCAGGCCCCTCCCGGCGGAGGTCAAGGCTTTGGCAGTTAGGCATCCGCGGACGAGAAGGGAAGCTACGACAGTGATTAAGGCAAAGGAGCGGAAGATCTCAGTCCCCTCCTTGACTTCGGAGGCAAAGGCTAACGTGTAGGCAAGCTTCCCCGACTTTAGGCGTGTTGACATCTATAAGCACAATTAACTTGACTTAACTGAATTCGCTGAGATGACAAATTTCGTCCTGTTTAAAACCCGCTTACCTACTGCACTTTTTACCTGAATAGCCCCTTTTCATTTACACAAATAAACAGAACAGAGATCTGAGGCACGATGACGTTATTTCTTGTTTTACAATAAGACTACACAGGTTGTACTCCAGCCTCGTCCAGTGCCTCAGTGTTTTCAACAGAGGAAAACGTCCGAAGTCCGCCGGCCCCAGCCAGCCCGCGGCCCCCAGCGCTCCCAGCGCTCGACTCCACCCACACCTGGACGCCGGGCCCGGAGCCCGCTCCGCCGCCTGCTGCTCCTCGCTCGCACAGCGTCGCCTACAGGCCTTGGCTTGACAGTTAGGGAGGAATCAGAACCACCAACAAAAAGCAAGTCCAGCAGCGACTACATATTTCCATAAATAAATGCATCACAAACACGATTCCAACTCAATCCAGCTGGGAGTCTTCTTCGCCTTCAAGGATTGCATCCTTAAGCCGCAGAAATAACCCACAGGCGGGCACAAAGTCTGGCCTTTGAGAAAGAGAAGGTATTTGATACATCCATCCTCCCGGCTGCAGGCACACTTAAAAAAAATGCACCATCGCCGTGGAATCGCCGGCGTCCTCTGCGTGGCCGCCCAAAGCTTGACTCCCTATAGCTAAAGACAGCGACCAGGGGACACAAGCGCGGCCTTCACCCGCCGCCGCCCGCGGCCTGGGAGGCCCTCTGGGCCTGAGCTCCCCCACGCACACAACCACAGCAGGATTCGGCCCGGCTGCTGTTGGCCTGCTGGAAAATAAAGCCCGTGAGAGCCGGCCCCGAGTCGCAGCGCAGACGCAGCCCCGCAGGATCGACAATAAGAACAACATCCACAGCCGCCCAGTGGAGCAGGGCGTAGAAACGAGGTGCTGCCGCCGGGCTTCTGGTCCTGGCCCGGCTCGGGTGCTGCGCGGCGCGGCGGAGACGCGAGCCCGAGTGGCGGCAGCGGCGGCGGCGGCGGCGGTGGCGGAAGTGGAGTGGGGAAGAGGGGGTGGTTGTTAGTGTTTGGCGCCGGCGGAGGGAGTCATTCCTGCAGCTGCACTTCCGGTCGGCATTTTGTTCTGAGAGGGAGAGACGGAACGAGAGAGAGACACACACAGGGCTCCTTCCCCCCGCCCTCCCCCCCCTCCCTCCGTCGGTACCGACTCACCCGACACCACCAAGCCGCAGGGAGGGACGCCCCCGCCGACAGGAGGATTGGTTCCCGGGTCCGTGGCGATGCCCCCCCGGTAGCTCGGGCCCCTGGTCGGGTGTTTGTGAGTGTTTCTATGTGGGAGAAGGAGGAGGAGGAGGAAGAAGCAGCGATTTGTCTTCTCGGCTGGTCTCCCCCCGGCTCTACATGTTCCCCGCACTGAGGAGACGGAAGAGGAGCCGTAGCCACCCCCCCTCCCGGCCCGGATTATAGTCTCTCGCCACAGCGGCCTCGGCCTCCCCTCGGATTCAGACGCCGATTCGCCCAGGTAAATTCCTGCTCTTTATTTCGGCGGCGGCGGCGCCAGGTCCTCAGCGTCTCTCCTCCTCGCTCCCCTCCCAGCCGTTTCCTTAGCGGCCCCAGGTCTCTTCCACGGGCGAGTCGAGAGTTCGCTTCTCTCTGGTGGCAGCCGCCCTGGGTGGCGGTGGTTTTGTACCTTCTCCCGGCCGGCTCCGGTGGCGGGGACTGGGCTCCTGCCGGGCGGCCGGGGAGGCGTAGGCCCGGCGGAGAGTGCAGGCCGCGGGCCAGCGGAATCTACTTGAGCTCGGGGATTAGGAGAGCTCCGGGCTGAGCGGAGCGACTGCTGGTCGGTGACAGGCCTCGCCCGGGAGAGGAGCCGTAGCTAGCGAGGAGGCGGAAACAATACAACTAACAGCAAATGTGCCCCGATCGTCCCCATATTTACAACTTTCCCGGTCCCGGAGTGGGGAACGTCCCAGTGAAACAAACAACCCCCCTTCTTCCCCCTGTGACCCCATGAAGGGAGGAAGTAGTTTCAGTTAGTGAGACAAATGTAAATACTCAGACACGGATACGGTGGTAATTCTTTCTGTTTTAAAAACTTGTTTTGGACATTGGAAAGTTAATAAAGACTCATTTTCTTTTTGAAAGAATTAGATCGTCCACATGAATATTTAATATAGAAAACCATGGTGTAGTAGACACTACATCCCCCCCCCCAGCTTTTTATGTTGTTTGACAGTGTGTGTTGCACATGGACTTTTTATTCAGAGACAAGTATAAAGTACTTGACAGGTTTACTCTGCCACTTTATATTTGTATGCGTTATGTAAGGACAATTTTAAACGACTATACATAAAACACTCAGGTACTTCCTGACTTAAACGTGTGCAAGCATACAAAGAATTTTAAATGTTCTGAGCATTGTGCCAACAGAAGGCTAAAACCAGTTTCTTTTCTTTTAAAGGATAGAAATTAAGTTATACTTAAAATCCTTAGGAGGTTAAAAAAAAAATGTAGAAGATACCATCCTTTCATGTCAGGGCAGATCTTCTTGAGGTCCCAGGATTGTCATTGGCTGTTTGTGCCATGATGTTTGACTGTGTAATGAGAGAGGTGTCATTTTAATAGGTCAAATGTATCTGTAAATGCTGGAGAAAAATATCAGTTCTATCTTAACAAGTTCTAGTTCACGAGTAAGTTAAGTGTTTGGAGCCTGTTTATGGAGGCCTTGGTAATGTAGATTGTGTTAAAGGGGAAACACTAATTTAAAAGTCCTCAGTCATACAAATTGTATAGAAAAATGCATGTACCTCTGTTAGTCTCTTTTGATACTTTGTTTCATATTCGCTGAAGGAAAACTCTCATTGGTTAAAATGAAGCAACACTGCTCAATAAAGTCCCTTGTTTTACTAGTGGGTGTTACATTGGTTCAAATTTTTTGTGTCTTATTAAATTTTTATTGTCACTGTAGAATAAGTAACTTTTCTGGAGGTTATTTTTGAGTTTAGCATCCTGCTTACAATAAATTGTTCCACATTTCCTACAAACGATCGGATAAATGTTAAAAAGAGTGAAGTTAATATAGCTGTCACGTACTAGGCATGTTTTTAATGCTATAAATCCGTGTAGTAGTCAGTAGCGTGTCCGTGATTTGTATTGGTCAGGGAGCAGTTTGAATTTTAAAAAGCCTGAAGCTCCTGCTGAGCCCCAATCCCGGCCTCCCTCCCTCCCACTAATCTCCCATTCCTGTCTTTGTGCTGCCTGCTCCTGTTAGACACTGTTTGCTACGGGGCCTCAGGCCTACAGCGGGTGGGGGGATTGCGGGTGGGGGGATTGCCAGGGAGGGAATGCAGAGAGGAATACTTCGCGTCTTCAGAAAACAGAGGGTTTGATTTGGGCGGGGGGGGGGGCGGGTAGGGGCTTCATTATAAATGTTTTAAAAGCCCTCATATATTTCTGTGATCGTCTTTACAACTTTTATTTAATTAAAATACTGAGATGAATGTCAAGGGATGAACATATTTCCACTAAAGAAAATGCAAAGAGTTTTCTTGCTTCGTTTTCATCAACAGAAGCAACTTATTTTTAAAGTTTTATAGTTAAAGGGAGCCTTTTGCAGATGTTTGAAATCAGTGTGTTATCAGTTTATATAATTGATTTTTTTTCCTTGAGTCTTTGGAATTAAATTATAGTTAATTGGTTCCTCTTATTTTATTTTCCCACTTCTACATACTTAATAATTTGTAAGTAATACAGGTTGTGTGATAACTTTCATTAAGATAGCATAAACATTTTTTCAAAGTAAATTTGAAAATATTTTTGGTTTCGCTCAACCCAATTATATAGGTCATTTTTAAAGGTGAAAACACAAAACCTAAACTTGAACTCTAAATTTTTGATAACTTGGTGAGAGAGAATAATTTGTTTCACTATGTTGTACTTTTGCTGTATTGGTTGAGCTAATCACCAGTGGTTAATCTTGCTTTTCATTTTTAAAAAAGTCAGTTGAAAGAGACAACCAGTAAGTGTTCCCAGTAATCTTATAATTCTAGTTACTGTTTTTGGAGAAATATTTACTAATGTACCTAAAGGAAATCTCATGAATGTGGTTTTTCTCGAATCTGCAGTTACCAGTAACTTACATAATTTGAAAAGAAAGCAATTTTAAATATTGGAAATCTAGTGAATCAATGTCCGACAATAAATACTTAATTATTTCAATGCTTTGAGAAGTATATATAGGATGCTTCCTTTTTAAAGCAGTCAACTTTGTTTACTAAAGTTGAGTGCATTTTTGAATCTATGCAAGGAATCATTATATTACTGTTTAAACCTTAAAAGAAGAAAAAAAATTGTATTTGTAGAAAAGTGACAATTTGAAATTCTTTTGAGGAATGATAAATGAAAGTTTTTAATATGGTAGCAAACAAACTTTTGGTTCTGCAACAGTAATCACTACTAAATTTCAAAAATATTCTGAACGAAGATATAACAGTTTGAACAGTTTTCTCCTTTTTGGGGAGCAGGACTGCCTGATTCAAACGTAGTTTCTAAGGCTTCTTAAACTAACTTCCTATTTAGTTTTTGGTACCAATCCATCATCAAATTGTCATAGAAACACAAGAACCAATTAAATCAGATTTTGACATGACCTATTGTGCTATTTTTTACTTTTTCAAAATAAGATGCATAATTTACAATGGGAGAGTAAATAAAAGCTAAGTTTGAGTTTTCTATAATTGCATTTAACTCTCCTTTTAAGTGATTGGGAGGTGGGGTAAATAAAAGAAATAAAATAAAATTTCCTTTTAGGAAAATGTACCTTTAATTTTGTTTATCATGTTTATTTGCTATAAAATATATAGGAAATTCCTGTCTAAGTACCTTTATAGAAGTCTGATAATTAACTGTTTAGTTGAAGATGCTTAGTTGAAGTTTAGTTGAACTGTTTAGTTGAAGATTATTTTAATATCTTAAGCATAATAAGTTGACTTTGGGGATAACTTATGGTCTTACAGCCTTTAAAAATCATTTTAAAATTCATTTTTAAGCAGTTTTTCCTGTTTTCAGCAGTTGTCATTTATAATTCTTTGCATTTTTAATTGGTCCCTTTCAAGGTGATCCGAGTCCATTTATAAATATTCTCATATTCCTGTGAGAGAAGTGACCAGCATGATTTCTATTTTTTGATGAAAAACTTGACACTTAGAGACCACGTGATTTGTGTAGCTGCTTGTAATGAGTCAGTTGAAGGAGTTCTCTGACATTGATTTTTTTATTAGAGTATGTTCCTTTAAGAAATGTCTGAGCTCTAATTTTGAAATTAGGTATTGCTGAGTGCTAACACTAATACCATTTGTGACTTTTTTAATTATATGAGCTTAAGATACTTTTCCATTTTTTTCAAAAGAGGGATGGTATCTGTTTGCTTGTATTTTCCTTGTATTAAAATAGTACTTTCATATTAAAAAACCTGAAGTTGTATGTATGTGTTTGGTATTTAAATGACTGCTTTTATTTTTATATATCCCTGTGAAGGAATGTAAGTGATTAACTATATATGTAGTAAACAATATGTAAGGTTTCCTGAAACATTTGGTTTTTAAAATTTTCTTTTAAAAAATTAACATAAGTAGAATTACAGTGTTTCTAGTTGATTTAAAAATAACCTTTATAATCAGGTATCTTAATTTCAGGCCCTCATTATAATTTTAAGGGGAATTTTATGTGCCTAGAATATTTTGCCCGAGTAAGTTAAATAATAAATGTGATTTTAGATATTTGTTTTGGTGTAAATCTGGAGTCAGTTTTAATGAATTGAGTTTTGTGAGACTGCATTATATTTTAAGGCATATTCCCTTCTTTTCCCAAAGTGATATTAGATTATTTCATGGTATACCATTGCCAGCTAAGATTTTTGCCCCATAAAATTTGAGGGCATATTATTTACTAGGAATTACTTTAAGTATACCCTTCATATTATTACCTCATTTAATTCTTCTTGCAAGCCCATGAGTAGAAACAGTTATTAACCACAGTTTACAAATGAAGAAACTGAGGCTGGAAAGGCGTCAGAAAATTGCCTGCAGTCTTACAGTTAATAAATGATTAGTCTGGTATACATTTATTTTTAAGGATTTCAGGGTTCTACATTTCTAGTTTTAACAAAATCTTACCTTTGGTTGCTCGGTTGATTGGCTTAAATGTCATTTTGTTAGAGATACATACTTGAGAGAAAGAAACTGGAATAGAATTCAGGCTGTATATCTTGTACATATTCTGTTTTTGAGATCAGAAATCTTTGTTATCTTTTATTAAGATGTCTGTGAATTTTTTTACTTAATTTTTTTATATGCATCTATTTTCAGGGAAAATTCAGCTTTAGGAAATGATTTAATTTATAAAAATATGTATAACCAATTATAGTAGATGAATTAATAAGTTAGTATGACTAATAACTTTAAATTCCAATATTTGCATAGCAAAAGAATTTTGATCCTTTCAAAGTAATCAACTGGGGAGTTTGTATATTTATTTCAGAGCTATTACCATTGCATAATAACCTTATGGGAAACCCTTTTGTGATTACCTCTTAGAACAGTTGATACAGTTCTTTACTTATCCTATTATGAAAGTTCATTTTTGGAGGTGAGTTTGAGTTTTTAAATATAGTAAGGAAATTAGGACTTAGTAAGATCTTTTTGTATCAGACGTTGTGTTGAGTGTTTTTACTTTTGTGATATGTAATATCATTGAGTGATTTTATATGCCAGGTACTTACATGAATTTTCTCAATTCTTCAAGGTACAATATAAGGGTAGGTCTATGATAAAACTGACTTATTGGAATGGTTAAATGACAAGCCCAAAGTCACACAGCTAATAATTGCAAGAAAGTAGAGAATGGACTCTGGAGTTGGTGCTTTCACTCACTATCATGATTTGAGCCTCCCAGCTACCCAGTGAAGTTATAGTGTTCTCATTTTGCAGATAGGAAAATTAAAGCTCATTATGTCCAGGAAGCTTGTCCTTCCTTAGTGGCAAATCTAGCATCTAGATAGAATTCTAATCCAAATATGTCTAATTATAAAATACCTCTATTCTTCCCATTCCCTGTCTCTTTGAGATTTATCATACAAATTTTGATACAAAGAATGAGTTTGGCTATAAAGTAAGCAGACTGTTTTTCTTATGTTTCTTATAAAGAGATTTTTTGTTGTTGTTGTTAGTTTTTGATGCTGGGAATCTAATCCAGGGCTTCATGCATGCTACTCATTAACTGTATCTCTGAGCTATGTTCCTGGCCTCTCAGAATAATTTTGTTCAGTTATAGCTGGCTTGTTATTCAATTGTAGTCTTTAAAATTTTTTGTTAAGTCTATCTAATGTATGTCTGTGTGTACAATATGCATTTAAATAAAATTTATGTTTAAATATATAATTCTGGAATATAGTAAGTAAATACATGTATCAGTAGAATATATAACCTCAGAATATTTTGCAAATCCACTTTATTTTCATGACTATTGTGGTTCTTCGGTTACTTTTTTCTGAAAATGTTAAGCATTAAAAGACCCCCCCCCCCAAAAAAATACATTACATTTTTAAAATAATTCATGTAGGTAAATTTCTTTGCCATCTTGAATGTGTGAAAATATCGTTGAACAGACACACCAAACTCCTTTAAAGTTTTCATTTGTATATATTTACCTTTTGGCAGAAAGGAAACACCTTTTCAGCACCTAAAAACATGAAATTGGCAGTATTAATTTATTAAAATTTTACCTTTCCTGAGAAATTCAGAAGCTGTAACATTTTGAAATGCTAGATTCCTTTTTGTTGGAGTTAACATATTTAGGTCACTTGTCTTCTCAAGTCTAAAGAATTGTGAAATCTTGGGCAAACGAAATACATATTTGACTATTATTTTAAAAATTACTTACTGTTGTAGATAACCTTAAATCTAATAGTGTTCAAAACGCTAATACATTATTGAAATTCAAACTACATTTTACTTTAAAGATACAATCTTTATGATATTTAATTTGTTATTTGGAAAACAAAAATGTCCTTCCTAGCAAAGAAATACATCACTGCATTTTCTCAACACTGCTGTCAGGCAACCCTTTTAAATCACTTCAGTATTTTAAAACTTACTTTTAGTTGTCTTCTAATAGAATTGTGGGTTGCCAATATTAGCTAAAGAAATCAATCTTCTGAGTGTAGGCTATATATAATTTAGTTTTTTCTTGTTGATGGCTAAGTTGAAATTTTACATGGGTTTAAATTAGGGATAGCACCTTACATTATTATTATTAATACCAGTCTTAAAAAATTGTTGCACGGGCTGGGGATGTGGCTCAAGCGGTAGTGTGCTCGCCTGGCATGCGTGCGGCCTGGGTTCGATCCTCAGCACCACATACAAACAAAGATGTTGTGTCCTCCAAAAACTAAAATATAAATATTAAAATTATCTCTCTTCCTCTCTCTCTCTCTCTCTCTCTCACTCACTCTCTAAAAAATAAAAAATAAAAATAAAAAAATAAACACATGTCATTTAAAAAAAATTGTTGCACATGAGAAACAGTTTTCATTGAGGTTCTGCTTATGCCTCAGAAGACTCTTAATATTGAATGTTGAAATATAATGGCCTAAAAACTTCTGTTGAGATCATCATTTCCCTTTTGAGAAAGGAATCAAGTTTATACAATATTTATCCCATAACCTCCCTCAGGTTATCCTGACTTAGATGATATATATCTCCACTAATTCTTTTATTCTTTCCCTTTTCTTACATTGCTCTCCCTTTCTCTGTCCATGTCCATTTCTTTTTTGCGGGGGCAGTGGGCCGTACCAGGGATTGAACTCAGGGGCACTCAACCACTGATCCACATCCCCAGCCCTACTTTTTGTATTTTATTTATTTAGAGACAGGGTCTACACAGAGTTGTTTAGCACCTCACTTTTCTCTGAGGCAGACTTTGAACTCGAGATCCTCCTGCCTCAGCCTTCTGAGCTGCTGGGATTACAGGCATGCACCACCATGCCCCGCTGTCCTTGTTCTTTTCATCTTTGTCAATTTTTACATAGCATGTGAAATACAGGTGTTTGTTGATGTCCATAGTTAATGTGAATGGTCTTGTAATATGTTACTTTCCCTGATGAAATCTAGAGTAATTTGAAAGGCCTTAAATTCTGAGATCTTTATAAATTCAAAATACTGCTGCTGATGGGCTGGAGTTGTGGCTCAATGGTAGAACACTTGCCTAACGTGTGTGAGGCACTGGGTTTGATTCTCAGTACCATATAAAAATAAATTAATAAAATAGAGGTATTGTGTCTATCTACAACCAAAAGTAATTTTTAAAATCTGATGAAAAAACATTGACATTAACCATGAAAATGTAAATTTGTGTAGTGTTTCTACATTTTTTTCTATGGACATGCATTACTTTTCAAAATGTCTCTTGAAGGACCAGAAATTTTTTTTGTAAGGAGAAAAGTAAAGCATAGTTTTTTGTGTGAAAGTTTCCATGATCACTTATTCCATTATAGTATTTATACAATTTATTACTTATACTTCTTGATCAAATAATTGTTCCTATGTCAGTCATACAGTGCTTTTCTTGTTTTAGCTATACAATAAGTTTTTATTGAATTGATGAGCTCAAATTGAGCTGTAGATTTCTTGATATTTCCTCCTCCTCCTTTTTCGAACCAGGATGGGGATAGAAGCTAAGGACCTTTGTGCATGCTAGGCATGTGCTCCACCACTGAACATCCCCAGCCCTGTGTGATGTTTCTTAAAGGTATATCTTTAAGATATATTAGTGAATGACCACTGTATTTCTGTTAATTTGAAAATATAATTTTCTTAAATGTAGGTCCTTGGGTCCTCTTATCTATGGAGTTAGAATATTTTATTTACATATATATACCTGACACTACATACATACATGATATATAACTTGTATATAAAAATAATGAAAAATTTAAAACAGTTCCTTTTTCAGCTGTTAGGACTATGAATTATAGGAAGTTTTTTTTTTTAATTCTGGTCCATTGATATAATTGAGTATAAGGTACTTGGGTTTATTTCAAGAGGGTTGGTAACTATTACTTTGTTTTAATCTGAAGATAGATTTATTATAATTTCAAATTCTATGTTAATTTAAGTATAATATATAGTAATGCAGATAAGTTAATGAGAAATATAGCACATTAAAATGATAATTAAAATAGTGATTAGAGGTGCTGGGGTTGTGGCTCAGTGGTAGAGTGCTTGCTTAGCTTGTGTGAGGCACTGGGTTGGATCCTCAGCACCACATAAAAATAAATAAATAAAATAAAGGTATTGTATCCATCTACAAATGAAAAAAAATTAAAAAATGGTGATTAGATGACTACATTTTTTAAAATTATAAAATTTAAGTTTCCTTGTGTCCCTTTGTAAACAGTTTCTGATTTTGGTCCCTATGGTTTGCCTTTTCTAGAATGTGGTGTAATGGAATCATATAGTATACAGCCTTTTTGTGTCTGTTTTTTTTTTCAGTTAAAAAATGTCTTTTGAGAGTCATTAATATTGTTGCATATTTCAGTAGTTTGTTGGTGACTAAATTTTGAAATTGTATTTAATGTGCTACTCAGATCAAAGAGTATTATTAAAAATGGTATTTTTTAATAGCCTCAGATATTTCTTTCAGAGCTTAGCAGCTACTTTATTGAACATTTTATTTGCCCATTTTACCCTTTACCTGCCAAAATCTAGTGTAATTGGCATTATTTTTAAGTAGCATTTACTTGTATTAGTAGATGCTGTTAGCGTTTCTGTGCTCTACCTAGCAGGTGAACAAGGCAGTGTTTTCTTTTTCATTATAATTAAGTAGCATTGTGTGTTTTTGAACATTTAGCATGTAGAGACTGGAACAAGAAATGAGGGATGGTATGATAATTAACTCATTTTAAAAACTGAGTTCACATTTTGCTTTAAAGGTTAGTGTTTATAAATTTATGCTAAAAGTATAGCATGGGTTATAGTGAAAAACGGTCATCGCCCCTTTTGTAATGATTAAAGTTGGAGAAGCAGTGCTGTTTGCTGAAGAGGAGGGCATGATGAGAACAGAGTCAATTTTCTGCTCATTTTATTTGACCCTCCATTGCTTTTTGAAAAAGTTCTCTCTTTTGGGTTCAGGGATATTCTCTTGCTACTTGCCTATGTCTTTGACCTCTCTTTATATTCTTTGCCAAAAAGTTCTTTCTCCACTGTCTATCCCTTTAAATATTTGTATTCCCAAGGTGATTCTTCAGTCTTAGTTCTATTCACTCTTCCTGTTGATCTCATTGATTCACATGACTTATTACATGCTACCTCTGTGCTGATGACTCACAAATCTAGCTCCTGAGTGTATTCCTCTCCTGAGTCCCAGATCCAGCTCTCCACCAGGCACCTCCTGATAGTCCCATAATACTAGAAATTCAAAATCTGAGCTTATTCTTCAGTTCCCTATTATCCACTCATGTCCAACAAGAAATTATTCTTCTTAAAAAAATATGAAGTAATTTAATGTTTCTTTCTTCAGCTCAGTTGCCTAAACTAGAAATTTGGGATAATCCTTGACTTTTTTACTGAACCTCCAATCAGTTCACCCAATTCTGACTTTTAGCATACTTCCCTGAATATTATTTGAATCCTTTTCTCCTCTGATGTCTTGAATCTGAATATGGGCTTGAATATACAACTTGTCAGATTGAATATATTAAATACATCTACTAATACAAGTAAATGCTACTTAAAATAATGCTAATTACACTAGATTTTGGCATTTAAAGGGTAAAATGGGCAAATAAAATATTCAATAAGGCAGCTGCTAATCTCTGAAAGAAATATCTAAGGCTATTAAAAATACAATTTTTAATAATACTCTACCGTTTTAAGAAATGTTTAGAGCTAATTATGAAAGAATTATATATTTAGTGTTTGGATACTTTTGCTTATATGCTTGGACTCTGTTATTTAAAATTAAGCTGTCATCCTCAGTAACATTTACACTGTATAGCCTAAATGCATTGTCTTCTGTATACTTTTCCATTATATCTGAGATCTAGAACTTTTGACTTATAGTCTAGTATATCAACCAGAATTTAAAGTCAGTCTTTTTATCTTTTCATACTTTACTTTTTGTAGTACCACATTTCATGGAAGTGTATGTTCATTGTAATACTCTGTTTATGTGCTGAGGAATAGTATCTGAGAAGAGAATAAAATGGAATAAGGGAGAAAAGGTAAAAGCAGGGCTTTTAAACTTTTCCATACTATAGAAACATGTTTACATTTTCACTTTAATTGTAGACAAAAGAAAACTAAATAAATAATTCTGTGGTGTGTGATACCTTTCACTTGCTGGTCATGAAAACATTTTTAATGACAATAGTCAAATATATTGTGACTGCATTATTTGTTTGTGAGTGTGGAAATTATTGCTCATTGATTTTTATAAATAACTTCATGCCGTTTCTTCCTTAGAATAAGAAGTTATACCTTCACTTTACAATTTGAACGGAGGGGTTTGCTTGGAGTTACTGGTTTAAATAATTCTGAGTATCTTTTTTTAAAAAAATTTTTTTAGATGTTGATGGAAAATTAATTAATTAATTAATTGTGCTGAGAATCAAACTCAGTCCTTCACACATACTAGGCAAGCACTCTACCACTGAGCTACAACCCTGGCCCCTCAGTATCTCTTTTGTGAAGTACATCTTGAAAATCAAAGTAAGCGTTTTCTTCATTATATTTAGAGTTTATAACTAAAGAAACAATGTAAGCTATATTTTGCTCTGTTTTAACTACTGTATTTTAGAGTAAGTAAGATCAATGGAAAGGCAGTTTTAAAAGGCTGAAAGAAGACCCAGTTTGATAGTCTTTGGATTCCTGTAGTGGGCTTACCCATCATAAACCCTCAAGAAACAAGTATTGAATAAATGAATTTGAGTGTATTTCAGATTGGAGACAGGATTAATTAGAGAAGATGGGTAGGGCTTGCTAAATATTGAGCAAGTTTTATAGAAGAAAGAAAACATGAAACCCAAAAAAAGGTTAGGACAGCATTGACAGCAAAGAATTGGTATAGTTATCATTTGTATTTGGACAGTTAGGTTTAGCTGGACAAGGGAAAGATCTGTGTATAGAAATGGTTTTAATTCCTTCTGCTCTTATTCCTACTCTAGCTCAGCTTCTGGATCTACACATGTAACTGCTAAGAAACAAATTGGTAGACTCCAGGCTAAAATGATATGCATTATCCAGATATGCACATTAGAAAATTAATCTGGAGGTGTAGGTGAGAAAAAGAAAGAGGTATTTCATATAGCTTTCAGTATTTTCCAATTACTCATAGTTCCTGGTATATTTCAAGGGGCCATTGCACTGTCCCTAGTTTTCATACTTTACTTCTTGTAGTACCGCATTTCACGGAAGTGACTATTTACGATAAGGCTGTGACTGGCTTAGGATTAAGATCACTGTCTGAATCTCTGTTAACTGCATGCTGCACCTATACTAGTTATCTTACTGTTTTAATGATTCTAATATTTCAACTAAAGATAGCCACTGACATTTAGTGTTTTTAATGAAAATTTTATACTTCAGTAATTCTCCATTCTCTTTTAAGTTTTCTTAGAAACCAAAACACATACAGTTTTCTGGTATTTTTTAAGGCTAAATTGTGATATTTAGAACTTAAGAAATTTTGAAGAAGCTCAGAAGTTGAGGATTTCACTTCATTTTTTTTGTATTATAGAAATAATGTGAAAAAAATTACATGCTGTTTGGAAAGTAGAGAACATATTTGTAATTTTGAATTCTGTGTTTTTTCTACTATATATTTCAAAGGGGCTGTAGCTCAGTGGCAGATGCTTACCTAGCATGAGAGAGGTAGTAGGTTCGATCCTCAGCAACACATTTAAAAATAAATAAATAAATAAATAAATAAATAAATAAATAAATAAAATAAAGGCATTCTGTCCATCCACAACTACAAAAAAAATTAAAAAATATTTATATGAGCAAACTTATAGTTAAATATATGTATTTATAGCATAAACATACATATGTATACTATGGAGTTATTCATTCTTTTTTTAATTTATTTTTTAGTTGAAGTTGGACACAATACCTTTATTTTATTTATTTATTTTTATGTGGTGCTGAGAATCGAACCTGGGGCCTTGCACATGCTGGATGAGCACTCTACCACTGAGCCACAACCCCAGCCCCTTATTCTTCTATTAGATATTTTATTTGCTTTCATTTTTCTTCATATAAAGAGGCAGAGAACATCTTTCTATGTACCCTCCCCCTTTTCCCCCTTTCTGGTTTTTATTCACTTGGAGTAGAATCATGTAAGTAGAATTTGGGCCAAAAGATTTGAACATTTATATGGCTCTAATACATATTTCTGTAAAATAGTTTTACCCTGCCATAATTTTTATTTTCAGTCATATCTTAATTTATGTAGTAAATTCATTTTATTTTCCACATAGAATGTATTAACTGTATTGATTATTCTTAGGTCATTTAAATGTATTCTCCCAATATTGTGGCTGTGATCTCTTTTTAGTACATTTTTAACTTCTTGATGATCCGAATTATGACTTTTCAAACTGGATATATCATTTGGAGATATTATGTAGTGAAATTAACTAGGTTACTAGCCAAGTGTCAGGCCAATTATTAACCCAATCTTGTTTCTTCAGCTGTAAACTCAAGAGTTTTACAAGTTTTATGATTTCATGGACTAGTCAAATAAAACAATGGAAACAAAATCTAGAAAAATCAGTTTCTAGGTAAGATCTGTTATTTAATCCTAATATTGGAAATATAAAATATCCAGTTAAAGTTTGGTCATCAAACATTGGATGTATCCTGTTTCTCTACTCAGGGACCGTTATGCATTGGAAATGGTGATATAAAAGACTTCAGCCTACCCATCAAGGATCTTGAAGTCTAAAAAAACTTAGATAAATAAAAATCATGTTGCAATATCTTAGTGCTGTAATTGAGATAAATAAAGAATACAGTAGAAGCACTGAGAAAGTCACTAATTTAGATTAATGTGTCAAGAAGGTAAATCAAGAAAGCCCTCTAGGAGAGATGGTATATAAAATAGATTTTGAAAGCCATTAGTCAGGTTCAAGATCGTGGGGCAACAGTTTGATTTTGAAAACTACTGATGGCTTAAAATACTAGAGTATGGTTTGAAAATGAGCATGCCAGAAAGATTTGAAGCTGCAGAAAGGAGCAAGGTAACCAGGGGGCATGGTGCATGCCTGTAATTCCAGCAGCTTGGGAGGCTGAGGCAGGAAGATTGCAAATTCAAAGCCAGCCTCAGTAATTTAGTGAAATCCCATCTTAAATAAAAAATATAAAGGGCTGGGGATGTGAGTTTAGAGGTTAAGTGCCTCTGGGTTCAATCACTGGTACCAGAAAAAAAAAAAAAAAGGATTAAAAGGGTATGGTGGAGGCTGGGGTTGTAACTCAGTGGTAGAGCGCTTGCCTCGCATGTGTGAGGCCCTGGGTTCGATGCTTAGCACCACATAAAAAAATAAATAAATAAAAATAAAGATATTGTGTCCATCTACAACTAAAAAATAAATATACATATTTAAAAAGATACGGTGGGAGGGCTGGGGTTGTGGCTCAGTGGTAGAGCACTTGCCTAGCATGTGTGAGGCACTGGGTTCAAGTCTCAGCACTGCATATAAATAAATAAATAAACTAAAAGTCCATCAACAACTACAAAATATATACATATTTTTAAAAAGGGATATGATGGGTCCTATGTTGTTTTTGTTTGTTGTTTAGATTACCAAAAGATAACAGTACCATAATTTCCTAACAATGAGTTTTTCAGGATATTGTATATATTACTGTGAACTTAACAAAATGAATGTTTTTTTATGACTATTTTCTGTTGTGCAATGCTCCTAGACTTTTCTGGTGTATTCATTTTTCAAGCTTAGTCTCAAGACTGCCCTTTCATTTAGTTTTAAACTAATTTGTACAAATAATGAAATCTTATAGTGAGAACTGTGCTACTTTGTTCATAAGAGTATTCTCCTTACAATTATAATTAAAGGTCTACTTTTAAAATAATTAAAAATAGGAGCAGATTTTTAAGTGTTAAATGCAGGAATAATTATAAAGCTATCAAACTAATTTATCAAAAGTAATTGGCCAGGGCTTGGGTTGTAGCTCAGTGGTAAGAGTGCTCGCCTCACATATGGAAAGCACTGGGTTTGATCCTCAGCACCACATAAAAATAAAATAAAGATATCTACAACTAAAAATATTTTAAAAATTGGCATAACTGTCAAAATGAAAATCAGTATTTTCCTAGGACCTAAATACATTTAAGCATCTTTACTTTTAAACATATGTACTTTTGTTTTGTTTTGTATTTTGGCTGGAGAGGTTACACAAGGGAAATTTTCAAACAGTAACTCTTTTTTGAAGATACAAGATAAATTTATGAAGTTTTTCCTTAGCTGTTCGCTTAGACCTCTCAATCATTCAACAAGAATTAATTAAATAACTGCTATATAATCAGCAAATAATACCTGTCATTTGATGCTAAGACCTTTTTTCCATGTTCCCTCCTGAATTTTACATGCTATCTAAAGGCTCCCTCTATTTATTCTATTCTGTAAAAATACCATCTGTGAGGTGTAAAGGAATGAGGAATCATATGAGCAGAATTATTAAAGGATAAGAATTAACAATAGAGTTGTGTTTGGTTCTGAATGATGGAATGGCAATTGATGGATACTAGAGAAGAGATAGGATTGAGGAAAGTAAGGTAGGCAGATACTTTAAATGCATTTGAGAAATGGTGAAAAAAGATACAACAATGCATAGAATAAGATCAGAAATTATGAACTGACTGATCTCTTCCTAAAAGTGTCTTTTATTTAAAAATTGTTGGGCTGGAGATGTGGCTCAAGCGGTAGCACGCTCGCCTGGCATGCGTGCGGCCCGGGTTCCATCCTCAGCACCACATACAAAGATTTTGTGTCCGCCGAAAACTAAACAATAAATATTTTTAAAAAATTTCTCTCTCTCTCTCTCTCTCTCTCAAAAAAAAAAAAAAAAAACAAATTGTACCCTAAAGCTGATTTGTGTCTTGTATGTTGGATATACACTACTTAAAAGTAACTCAGATATTTAGAACCATGTTATAGTAGTGCTTAGCAAACATATGTTACTTTTGTTAGTTGACAGTGTACTTTTTAAGTGTGATTTGGGGAAAACTATTATTGTTAAATATATTTCCAAATAGAAATTTGCTAATGTGTGACATTCTGATGGGGTATTTGGAAGGAAGGTATTTGATTAAAAAACAAAGTGTAATCAAATAAGCTTAAGTTACTCTTGCATTAAAATATTATAAGTAATCCTCAACTAATATTACTTAGCTGTTTACTCTAGATCAGATATTCCAAGTAATAATTGCTTAGATGAGAAACATTCGAAGATAATTATTCCTCTAAAAGTGTTGTATTATAGTATACTAATGTATATATGGCAATATACTTAATATGCAAAATATATTCAAATATAAATGTATCCATTATATTTGATAACTCATGTTGTATTTTCCTGCCGTACACCTTTAATCAAAATATTTACCTCCTTTTTTTCCTCTATCAGTCCAAGTCTTACCATCTTTCTAGGGCTGTTTTTTTGTTTGTTTGTTTTTTCTTTCTGGGGGAGATGGCATATCAAAATTATGATTTTTTTTTCAAGATTAAAATCCTTTCCCTGTTTTTTCCTGCCTTATTTCATGTGATTTTTTTCATGTTATGATTATATGTTATGTTGATTTGTCACCTTTTCTTATTGTATATAAAGCCTAAGTTTCTTTTATTTGTTTATTTATTTGTGTATTTTTCCAGTTCGGGGTATTGAACCCAGTGGTGGTGTATCATTGAACCACTTCTCATTTGAGACAAGTTTTCACTAATTTGCCCAGGCTGACCTCAAATTTGCAATCGTCTTGTCTCCCCAACCCGAATTGCTGGGATTATAGGCATGCACAACCATACCTAGTTTATTTTATGTTCACCTAATCTGTTTTTAACTTCTCAATCAGAATATAAAATGTTCTGAGGACAAGTAGTCCTGTGATACTTGGTAAAAGTGTTTCACCTAGGGTAGTCTCTTAGTAAACATTTGCTGATAAATGATGTAGCTCACCTGGACTAGTAGGAAGAGGTTTGGAAAATATCTCACATTCTCACAAACCATAAAACTTACTCTTGTAAAGTATACACTTCATTCTGGGTGTGGTGGCAAATGCCTATAATCAAGCGACTTGGGAGGCTGAGGAAGGAGGGTTGCAAGTTCAAGGACAGCATCAGCAATTTAGCAAGGCACTAGACAACTTAGTGGGACTCAGTCTCAAAAAATAAAAAGGTCTGGGGTTGTGGTTAAGTGTTCCTGGGTTTAATCCCAGGTACCAAAAAACATTAAAATTTAAAAATTAAAAAAATTAAAAATTAAAAGGACCAAATACCTGTGGATTCAATCCCTAGTGCTGCCAGAAGGAAAAAAATGAAAGAAATTCAGTGGTTTTTAGTATATATTAGTTGCCCCTTTTTCAAGACCCACTGTAGATGCCTGAAACCATAGATAATACTGAACTTATACCCTGTGTTCTTTCCCTGTATATATACACGATAAAACTTGATTCCTGAATTAGGCATAATAAGAGATAAACAACAACAATAAAATAGAGAAATTATAATGATAAAAAAATTAATAAAAGTTATGTGAATGTAGTCTCTTTCAAAATATCTTATACTATGCTTGTTCTTATGATGATAGGAGATAATACTTTAAGGAAGTGTGTACCAGAATTGCTAGCATCACTACTCTTGTTTTGGGGCCATTATTAAGTAAAGTAAGATTTACTGGAATACAAACTGTGGGACGGAGTGTTATAGGTTGCAACAGTAGGGTGGGAATGTTACTTAGAGTGGCATATAATTTAAAACTTAATTATTTCTAGAATTTTTTCAGTTAATATTTTCGGACTGCGGTTGACTACAGGTAACTACAACTGAGGGAAATGAAACCGTAGATGAAAGGGGACTACTGTATTTATTAATTGTACACCCATCACCACTCTCGAGTTCCAGAGCATTTTCATCACCCAGAAAGCATTCCTATACCCTCGCTATTCTCCTTTTTCTGTAGACTTTGGCAATCACAAATCTACATTCTATTGCTATGGTTTTCCTTTTACACAAATTAATATGTAAATCGTACAGTGTGGCCTTTTGTATCTGGTTTCTTTTACTTGTTCTTTCATATTGTAGAATATCGATACTGCATTCCTTTTTATGGCTGAATAATATTCCATTGTATGGATACAGCACATGTTACTTATACTTTGTCAGTTGATGGACATTAGGCTTGTTTTCATCTTCTAGTTATTATGAAGAATGTTATAAAAATTCATGTGCAGCCAGGCACAGTGGTGCATGCCTGTAATCCCAGCAAATCAGGAGGCTGAGGCTGGATCATCATAAATTCAAGGACAACCTCAGCAATTTAGTGAGACCCCTGCCTCAAAATTTATAATGAAAAGGGCTGGGGATGTAGCTCAGTGGTAAAGCACCCCTAAATTCAATCCTCAGTACTGCAACAAAACAAAATAAAACAACAACAATAACAAAAAGACAACAGAACAAACAGTTTATGTGCAAGTTTCTATGTGGTTATGTGTCTTTAATTCTCCTGGGTACATATGAGCAACATATCTAGGTCATATAATAACTATGTTTAATCTTTGAGGAACTACCAGACAGTTTTCCCAAGTGTTCTCGACATTTTATATTTCTGCCAATAGGGTAGGAGGATTCCTTTCTCCATGTTTGCCAATACTTGTTTTAATCTGACTTTGCCCATTTTAAGTTGGTTTGTCTTGTATTTTATTATTGAATTATAAGAATTTTATTTATTTTTATATAAGTCCCCTTGTCAGATATGTGATTTGTAAGTACTTCCCTCCCTCCCACCATATGGATTTTCTTATATTGTTTTCTTCAGTGGCTTGTGTTTTAGAAGTCGTATATAAGAAACCACTGCATAATCAAGGACCACCAATAGTTATACCTGTGTTTAGTTTTAGTTGTTATTTAAGTCTCTGGGGGCTGGGAATGTAGCTCAGTAGTAGAGCATTTGCCTAGTATGTATGAGGCACTGGATTTGATCCTTAACATCCCATAAAAACAAATAAATAAAGGTTAAATTCTTAAAAAAAAAAAAAAGTCTGATCCATTTTGAGTTTTGCATATGGTATGACATAATAATTCAACTTCATTCGTCTACATGTACCTATTCAGTTTTCCATCACCATTTGTTGAAAAATTATTCTTTTAAGCTTTAACCATTAAATAGTCTTGGCACCCTTGTTAAAAATTATTTGAATGTACATGTAAATGTTTATTTCAGGACTGTTAGCTTTACTCCATTGATAGTATATGTCTTGTCTTTATACCACTACTACTCTGTCTTGATTACTATAACTTTATAAGAAGGTTTAAAAATGGGAAGTGTGAATCTTCCAACTTAATTCTTTTTTAAGATTGTTTTGGCTATTTTGAATGTCTTTTATTTTCATATGAATTTTAGGGCCAGTTTGTCGATTTTTATAAAATACATAGTTGTGATTTTGATAGGGATTGTGTTGGATCTATAGATCAATTTGGGGAGTATTGCCACCATAATAATATTATAGTCCTATAATCCATGAGCATTGGATTGCTTTCCATTTTTTTAGCCTTAAACAATGTCAACATTGTTTTCAATTATCAGTGTACATGTATTGCACTTCTTTTGTTAAATTTGTTCTTAAATGTTTTATTCATTTTATTCTATCACAAATGAACTTTTTAAAAAAAATTTATTTCCAGATTATTCATTGTTAAGTATATGGAAGTACAGTTGATTTTTGCATATTGATCTTCTATAGAATCTTGGAATTAACCTTGCTGAATCCATATAGTGTGAGTCATACTCTTCATTTCTAGGGATAATTACATCTACTTCAATTTGATTAATTCAGCCTTTTATCAGCCTTCCAAATACTACATATCAACAGTGGTTTCTAGATGAAATTTTCAGTTTGTCCCATCTTACTCATTAGTAATTTAAACAAATTTATGCACATATGAAAAATAATATTAGCCACTAAATTATGTTAATGTCTTAATTTAGTGCTGACTGTGGCATAGGATTAAAAATTGAAGATTGTGGTGTAATACTTAAAACAGTGTACTTTACCTGTAGTAAGGATTTCAGATATTTGTTTCAGGAGTAAATGAATACCTAAAATGGCAAATACACACTTAAAAAAGATATCTAACCTCATTAGGAGTTAGGAAAATAAAGAATAAAACTCTAATTAGCTTATGTGTTCTGTTGATTAATAAGGATTAGGTAAGTCACAATATATAAAAAGTAAAAAGTGTGCTAGTTTAATAAGTTTTAGTTTCCATTTTTAGTAACATTGTTTTTATCACTGATCCTTAGGTGTTATAATAGATACAGAAATTGGTAGAGCAGTTACTGCTTTTTTTCCTCTTAAACACTTATCAACTGCTTTCTATATATTATTCATGGTCATATTTAATACTATGGGGAAAAACTTCAACCTCATGAAGTAAATAATACTTTCATTTCACTGAAAAAGAAATTGATGTTTAGGAAATTAAGTAATTTTGTTCAAAGTTACACAGCTTGAAACAGGAGGAAGGAGAATTTGAACCTAAGTTTTTCTAATTCTAAAATCTAGTCTTGAACTCTATACTGCTTTTCCACTATCATTAAGGAGATTAATTTGATTGATTGATCTTTAAACCATATTTGGAAAGATTTAAAGTGGAATTTTTAAAATTTGATTTTTACTTCAGAAAACTTCCAAGTCTTTGCCCTGAGAAATCTGATATAGGATTTGCTCACTTTTTAATGTTGCATGTTACTGAGTTGTGGTTTCAGAAATTTCCTTGGTCTTCACTTTGGGAAGTAGGTCCTCACTTTGGGATGTGGGTTCTTGAACTTAGCCTCAGCTTAAGTTCCTGAGGCTGGCTTTGAACTTTCAATTCTCTTGCCTCCGCCTCCTGAGCTACTGGGATTATAGGCAAGGACCACCATGCTTGGTTTTGTTGCATTTTTTAACAGTAGGATTTCACAGAATGAAATTTAACCCAAGGAAGTTATCCAAAACTTTGGTATTGTGGTTGGTGCCTTAGTAGAAGTAAATGTCACTTTGCATCCTGAAGTGAGTGAACTGACTTTGTAAAAGAAGTCCTAGAAGTATCACTTTATGGGAAGAAGTTATAGCTTCAAGAGAGGGGTGGGTAAAAGTTGAAGAATAAAATAACTTTACTTTTCTCCATGTTGAAGACTTTTGCTTTACATTATATCTTTCCTGAATTAAAAAATTATTGCCTTAGGGCTGGGGATGTGGCTCAAGCAGTAGTGTGCTCGCCTGCCATGTGTGCGGCCCAGGTTCGATCCTCAGCACCACATACAAAGTTGTTGTGTCCGCCGAAAACTAAAAAAATAAATATTAAAAAATTCTCTCTCTCTCTCTCTCTCTCTCTCTCTCTCTTAAAAAAAAATGATTGCCTTAATTGTACTCAGTATTTACTGTGCTTTTTAAATTGAGTGTCTAGGGCTGGGGCTGTGTAGCTCAGAGGTAGAGCGCTTGCCTAGCACGTGTGAGGCCCTGGGTTTGATCCCTGATATCACATAAAAAATAGTAAATAAAATAAAGGTATTGTTTACTTTCTTTGTGTCATACCTTTCTTTGCAAATCTCATATTCAGTACATACCATTATATTGAATTTTATTTATTGTGTTTTGTTATTGTTGTTGTTTGGTACAAGAGATTGAACCTAGAGGCACTTTATCACTGAGCTACATTCCTGGCTTTTTTTTTTTTTTTTTTTCCTTTTCTTTTGAGACAGGGTCTTGCCAAATTGCTCAGGACCTTACTAAGTTGTTGAGGTTGACGTTGAACTTTTCAATCCTCCTGCCTCAGCCTCCCAAGCTGCTGGATTATAAGCAAGTGCCACTATGTCTGGTTTCACAGAATGAAATTTAACCCAAAGAAGTGTTGTGGTTGGTGTCTTAGTAGAAGTGAATTTTTAAATAGGTTTAAAATAACTGATATCAGACCATCTCCAAAGTGTTGCTTTCTAAATCTTGTGTTAGAGATGTTTGACTCTTGGTTTTTCGAACTTTTAAAAAATTCTAATTCTCAGTCACCTTATTCATGATTATTTATTTCTTCATTTCAGGCAATGTCTTTTTTCTTTCCTTTTCTTTGATTAGGAAGTGTCATTCTGCCAGGCATGATGGTGCATACCTGTAATCCCCAGTGACTTGGGAGGCTGAGGCAGGAGGGTTGAAAGTTTAAGGCCAGCCTCAGCAATGTAGGGCCCTAAGTAATTTAGCAAGATTGTCTCAAAAGAAAAGAAAAGAAAAGGCCAGGGATGTAGCTCAGTGGTAAAGTGCCTCTGGGTTCAATCTCTGGAACAAAAAAAGAATTATAATAATAAGAATGTTTCTTGCCCTTTGAAATATTCCTTCCAGTTTAAATCAGCTTATATTTAATATTTTAACTCCAAAGTGAATTATTTTTTTTGCCTTAGTTATTTAATTTTTTTTTTAAGTACACATATACACAGAGTTGAAGATCTGCTAGTACTCAAATAAAATCAATCTCAGATTGTATCATGAGAGACTGCCTGCTGATGGATCAGGTATTATGTTCAATAACATTTTTTGGACTTTATGACACAGAGTTAGGGATACTTAATACCTTAGTTGATAATTACATTATCACTACTTGTACTTTGTTTATAGAATCCAGTTCATTTATGATTTAGACAATAGAAAAGGTTTTTAGTAAACTCTTCACCTCATTCTTAGTAATGATGATGATAATACTAATAGCAATAGCAGTAGCGGTAATGGTAATATATATTAAGAGCTTTCTGGTTTGAATTTTTACTTGCATTTTTTAATATTTATTGCAATCCTTTGAGGTATAGCTATAATATCTCCATTTTACAAATTAGAAATTAATGCTTACAAACAATTAATGCTTACAAACCCAGGGATAAACCATTCAAAGTCAACGTAATTAACAATGAATATACATTCCTCTTAAACTGTAAGACTCTAAGTTCCTTGAGGTTGGGAACTTAATATCATATTTATTGTTTGATTTCTAGTACCTAGCACAGTATCAGGCATATGGTATATGCTTAGGTTATTTTTTTAATGAATAAATGAGATTATCAGAGGCTGACTAATTACCTTAATTTTAACTCTTTTGGTGGGGATCCATATTAATTTGATTTGCATTGTGTTATTCTTTTTCTTTTGCCTTGGAATATCATTTTCCCTACCTTTGGCTGGAAACAAGTTGTTTTTTATTCTTTAAGCCCCAGCATCATTCCATCTTTTCTGTAATACCTTTCTTTTCTCTTTTGAATAGGACCTGTCATTCTATTTTCTCTCTCTTTTTAAATATTTATTATAATATCTATTATATTGTATTAACCTTCTTCTGACTTGGGAATCTTTTATTAGGTCAGGGAGGGGGGCAGTGGTATACTACATCTTATTCATCATACTTGCTGATCACATACAGTTTCTGGTACTAAGTAGGTGCTCACTAAATATTTGGGCTGAATAATTCATATAAGCAAGCTAAAAATAGATATGTAGATAGTTAGGCATTTATTTAAATGTTGTTCTCTCTGAATTACTTTCAATTGTATTGTGATTTTAGGCTACTCCTTAGTTCATTAAAAAAAATTCTTCTAGACTACTTTCTTTCAGAAGTATTAATGTTTGAGAAGATACTATAGCATCCCAAGATTGCTATTAGCACTAAGAAGTTTTCTGACACCTAAGGAGGAAATTTAAGAAATAGAAGGCATGGATCATGAAAAAGTAACTTTCAGGAATGATCAAGTTTTTAAAAATTTTTGTATAGGATGGGGTATGTGAAATTGAATGCTAGAATCCTTGAATACAGATTGTGAGAATTACATCTTTTCTTATCTGTACCATACACTGCGTATGATTGTTTATGAAAATCAGTTGAGATAATATAGATAGAAGTACTCATAAATAGATTACAGTTATATGTTAGTTTTTGTAAAAGGAATTTTATTAAATAATGTATTATGCTGTAGATTAAGTGATTTTTTTTTAAGTTGTAGATGGATATAATACATTTGTTTTACTTATTTTTATGTGGTGCTGAGGATCAAATCCAGTGCCTACCATGTGGTAGGCAAGAGCTCTACCACTGAGCTACAAACCCAATCCCAAATTAAGTGATTCTTTTTTTGAGGGAGGGAGGGAAGGATACTGGGGATTGAACTCGGGGGTACTCAACCACTAAGCCACATCCCCAGCCCTATTATGTATTGTATTTAGAGACAGGGCCTCACTGAGTCAGTTAGTGCCTCACTTTTTCTGAGGCTAGCTTGAACTCACAATCCTCCTGTCTCAGCCTCCCAAACCTCTGGAATTACAGCATGCACCACTGTGCCTAGCAATTAAGTGATTCTTAAAAGTAAAAAATATATGTATTAGTTTTCTGTTGCTATATAACAAATTATAGCTTCAAACAGTATACATTTATATCTTCTAGTTCCTTTGGACCAGATATCTGGGTGCACCTTAGCTGGGCACCCTCTTACTCAGGTGTCTAAACAGGGTACCGACTTCCTACAGTAAAGGTGTCAGTGGAATCTACAGTCATCATAAGGTTTGACTGACAGAGAGTGGTGGAACATAGGTTGTCTAGCTTTAGCTGGATACTTGAGCTCCTAGCCTCATGAACCTAACCATAGAGTGGTCACAACATGGCATGTGGAAGAGAGGGCACCATGGCAGTGCCAAATCTCTTTGTAACCTAATCTCAGAAGTGACATGTCATCACTTTCATTGTATTCTGTTTGTTAGAAGCCAACACTAAGTCCAGTGCACACTTGAAGGGAAAGGTTCACACAAAGCCATGAGTAACAGGAAAGTGGCATCATCACAGGGTTACGGTTAGGGTTAGGGTTAGAGGCTGCCTACCATAATGCCCTATGGGATTAGTATGGGGATTTCAGTGTTATAAAAGTAAAAGAATTAAATAAAAATAAGGTCAGGGAGCAAGCTGAGTGTTTTACATACTCCTAGTGCATAGAGTGTAAAATGGCCAAAAATTATTAGTCAGGAATAGAAATGTAGCATTTGTCAGGGGTGAATTAAAATAATGAATTTTAATGGCATAACTGTGAAGAGATAATATTGCTGTAACATGTGTGTCTTGAGATCAGTTTACTTTCTGCTACATATTTATCATTTCTGTGTTAGTTCTGTTGTAGAAATCTCTTCCTGTTTGAGATAGATCTATTAATGGAGATTCTTACTTGAAGATACAGGACTTAATTGTGGGTGGTTGAGCCAAGACAGCTATATTTTCTTAGAGGCCAGAATTGGACTTGACTGTGTAATATCCTAACTTCATCTTTTTTTCATGGGCAGTGGGTCAATTTCCCCATATTTTTCTCCATCCTGAATCAGTTTTAAATAAAAATGTTGGTCAGGTTTAAATAAAACATCAAAACTTGGAGAAAGATAAATAGGGAAAATATTTTAAAAGTACCTATTTCTAAATTATTATTGGTTTAATAAAATTTTCAATAAAAATTTCAATAAACTGTTGGAAACTTGAAATAATGTTTCTAAAATTTATCTAAAAAATTCTAAAATCTCTGAGTTAGTGGGGAAGGAATAACCAACATGATTTATCATATATTAAAATATTTCCAAGCTGTAGTAACAGTATGTCATGATCAGTAAATCATTGGAAAATGAATCCTAAAATGAATCCCGCTATGGCTTTTTTTTGCAAATGAAATATGTAATTATTTTAATAATATACTTTATACGTAACATATAGTATACAATATGTAATAAATATACATAAAATATATAAAGGAATTGTACATTATTAGACCCCCAAAACAAATTAGTGACAATGTTACAAATAACATAATTAGTTTGGGACTCTCTTTTAAGACTGATTTTAACAAAAATGTGTTTTATGTGAAGTGTAATCTTGGTTGTTGATTACATATGTCTTGTTAAAAATCATTGTGTTGTCTTTCTTGGTCCTTTCATTAAGAATGATCTATATAAGCCAGGCATGGTAGCACCTGCCTTTGATCTCAGCAGCTTGGGAGGCTGAGGCAGGATATTCTCAAGTTCTAAACCAGTCTCAGCAACTTAGCAAGACTCTGTCTCAAAATAATAAATAAAAAGGACTGGTGATGTAGCTCACTGGCAAAGCAGCCCTGGGTTCAATTCCCAGTAAACCTCCCCACCCCAGGTATATATATGTCAAACAACTAATGCAGTGGCCTTTAAAAAATGATTCCTGAAGTTCAATGATACAGTGCTTGCCTAGCATGTATGACACCCTGCGATTGACCCACAGCAATTAGGGGGGAAAAATCTGATCAGAACAGATTTTGTTTTACTTATTGTTAGTAATTTAAGATTATTGATTTACAGGAGAAAGTGAGGTGAAAATTTGATTCTATTTATAGACTGGTCTCTCCTTCCAATAGTTTTCCTTTAAATTACCTACATCAATCAAAATAATTTATTTGATTTTTTGTATAAACTAAGGATTAGTCAGTATTTAATTATCTTTTAAAATCTTCCATAGAAGATATGATTAATACCGTACTTAGTGATTTCTAAATGTGATATTGAACAAAGGGGTACCAAATTGAAGAGTGCTAGATTTTTAATATTTTTTAGAACTTGGGTCTTTGTATTACTCAAGTGAATGGCCATTTTTCAAAAGCATTGTCTTGCATGGGAAATATGGACCTATTTTCCTATGTATTTTCTATTCATCCCCCAAAGAAACATGTTAGTGTAACTTAGTTTTGACTGTATTTTTCAGTGTAGTGCTAAAAATGCTGTGGTGTATTTCTTTGCACAGGTATGAGTGGTAGATGTGGATTCTACTTATAATTCCACCATACTTATTCAGTTTTTCTAGGTGATTCACATAGGCAGGTTTAGAAAGCACTGTGCGAGATGCTTGCTTAGCATCTTGTTAACTGCAGATTGTGAATCTGCAGGAGTAGGATTTAACAATATACATACTAACAAACTCAGATGATATACCCTTGATAAGGTTCTAAACTGCTGAGTTGCTTAAAACAGATTTAGTTCTGATATTTTTATTTGAAAAGAATTACTCTTGGTTTTATAACTGATATTTTATTAGGCAAGTCTTATATTTTTCCTCATTTAATTCTTAAAGCACCTTTACAAGACTGTAATCCTTGTTCATTATGGAAAATTCAGGGCTGGAGTTGTGGCTCAGCAGTAGTGTGCTTGCCTAGCATGCATGAGGCACTGGTTTGGGTTCTCAGCACCACATACAAATAAGTGAAAATAAAAGTCCATCAACAACTAAAAAATATTAAAAAAAAGAAAAAGAAAATTCAGGTAAGTAAAAAGGAGAAAATGTTAGTTATGTAGCTACCCGAAATTAAAATAATATGTGTTTGTTTAAAACTACTAGTGAAAGTTAAAGTTTTAAAAGGAACCAAAGTTAAAATTTTATAATGCATTATATCATATGCTTTCTCCCACCTTACGAAAACAAAATATTCGAGTAGTATTCCTAAAACTAAAATGCATTTACTCAGAAAGGACCAGAAGGAATTGTCAAAACATATAGTAGGGCTGGAGTTGTGGCTCAGCGGTAGAGTGCTCACCTAGCATGTGTGAGGCCCAGGGTTTGATCCTCAGCACTACTGATAAATAAATAAAATAAAGATATTGTGTCCACCTACAACTAAAAATAAATAAATAAATAACATATAGTAGTTATATTAGGTTGATGGAATTACAGGCACTTTCTCCTTTTATCTGTAGTCCAGAATATTTGTAAGAACAGATGTTATCTTTATAATAAAAAGTAAAAAGCCTTAAAATGCCTCTGAGGAACAGATCTGGAAGGCAGTAACTAAACTAAATAAATACTTGACAGTTCATCTGAAAATTGAGGTTTCAGTAGAAAGATGGACAAAGACTAACACATACAAGTGAAAGTACAACTTGCAAATGAAAGAATTAAAAATTATGATTAAACATTTTTTACATGTAGCCAGGTAGGTACCTGCCTTTCCTGAAGAGAAGTGTTTTAGCACTAACTACCAGTGCTGACACAAAAGAACCAACATATTCATTCAATTCTGGTGACATTATGCAACCTTCTGAAAGGCAATATGTGTAACACAAAGAAAAATCTATAAATATTTAATGTAATTACAACAGAATACAAAACTATTTCACACACACTCCAACTGTCATTATGTAAATGTAAAATGTTTATATGCTAAAGGCAATCTTTTGAAATAAAAATTATTTTTTAGGGGCAAAGAAATGAAATTACAGAGTGCTTTTATATTTATTTTAAAATTCTTTAATCTTGCAAAACTCCATTTTCAACCAAAAAATATATCTAAGTTAACCTTACACATAATAACCTTCTGATTATCAAGTGAGTAAAACACGTTTTAGTCTCTTTTTTTGAGAATTTTAATATTTATTTTTTAGTTTTTTGGCATACACAACATCTTTGTTTGTATGTGGTGCTGAGGATCAAACCCGGGCCGCATGCATGCCAGGCGAGCGTGCTACAATTTGAGCCACATCCTCAGCCCACGTTTTAGTCTTTATAAGTGTTTAAGTTTTTGTTTTGTGTTTTCAATCAGCTTCAGATTAGTGCCTATAGAATTTTTCTAAATCAGAAACTAGTTTTCATTGAGATTTGTTTTTAACTTTCCTAATACTATAGGCAACCATTTATTCAAAATATATTGAGCTTACCTGATATATGGTACGGTTATTGCCCAATAGAGGCACAGGGAGTATAGATTTGGAACCAAAAGGAAACTATGATTTTAAAAAATAGACATTAAAGATATTATTTCACAAGTGACTGAAGGACTTTAGGTCTTTAAAAATAATCCATAATTTCTGGTTTCATTTTCTTTTCAGTGTTCAGTTACATCTTAAATAGTGAAGCTGGACCACTCTGGTTTAGTGTCTGTTATGGTTTAGATATAAAGTGCCCCCCAAAAGCTCATGTGAGACAATGCAAAAAAGTTTAGGGGTGAATTGATTGGATCGGAGAACTTTAACTTAATCAGTGCTTTAATCCACTTGAATGGATTACCTGGATGATAACTAGGCAAGTAAAGTGTGGCTGGAGGAGGTGGGACACGGAGGGAGTGTCTTTGGGGTATATATTTTGTCCCTGGTCAGCAGAGCACTCTGCTTCCTAATGGCCATGTCCTGAGCTGCTTTCCATCATCATGTTCTGCCTTATCTTGGGCCCAGAGCTCTGGGAATTGGCCATCTGTGAACTGAGACCTCTGAAACGGTGAACATCAAATAAACTTTTCCTCCTTTAAAATTGTTCTTGTCAGGTCTTTTAGTCACATCAGTGAAAAACTGACTAAAACTGTGTCCTACTCACTACATTCATTTGGATACTTGCCGCAGTCTGGCTGGGCACAAATCACGAGCCACTGAAGCAGGAACAAACTTTATTTCTGAATTCCACCAGCACACTCCACACACGCTCCCGGGAACTTTCCCAAACGCCATGCGGCTCCTCCAGGAACCAGCAACTGGAAATATCCCTCCTCAGGCACTTCCCCAAACAATGGGAACTCTCCGGGAATCCCCAAGAGAGCTCAAGTGGAACTCAACGGGAATTCCGCCAGAACTCAAAAGTCATTATCTTAATGGATCGCTAGCGTCACCTCTCAACCACTACTTCTGGCAAAAATGCCAGGTGTCATCCCGACTCGGTTGTGGCCCTCAACAGATACTGAGTACCAAAAATGCCCTAAAGATTTTCTGTGGGTTGTTGAGCCAGTACTACCTTCTGTTAACATTTGGTTTAATCTCTTGAAGAAAGCCAGTTAGTTTTTAAAAAAATAGGTCCATTTCATGTCATAGTTCAAGATGAAGCTTCACATTGGACCTGAATGGGAAGGATTAGGGTTCAGTGTATTAGGGAAACAAACATAAGGATCTTGCTTTTTTTTTTTTTTAATTCCAAAAATGATAATTTAGAAATTCAAAAGACTTGCTATCTTTGTGGAGGATAATTTTGTACTATTTCAATGAAAATTTGAAATTTTGGAGGGCATAAAATTCATGTGCTAGAATGTTTGTTTGCAATATTATTATTGGTAATAGCAAAAAGTTTAAAAAAACTAATCAACAACAGCAAAACACACCTACCTACTTAGATATAAATAGGAAAATGGTTGAATAATATATGGAACATACTATACATATATTTATTTTCCTTCTTGTTTTGTTGTTGTTGTTGAGACAGGGTCTAACTGTGTTACCTAAGATGGTCTTGAACTCCTGGGCTTAAGTGATCCTCAGCCTCCGGAATTTCTGGGACTATAGGCATATGTCACTGTTCTAGATGTATAAACGTGTTTAAAAAGAAGTTGAGGACTGGGGTTTTGGCTCAGTGGTAGAGTACTTGCTTAGCACATGTGAGGAAATGGGTTCGATCCTCAGTACCACATATAAATAAATAAACAAATAAATTAAATAAAGGTATTGTGTCCATCTACAACTAAAAAAAAAATTTAAAAAAGAGGTTGAACTCTGTATCCTGAATAAATTGTTTTTTTTCTTTAATTTTTATTATTGGTTGTTCAAAACATTACATAGTTCTTGACATATCATATTTCATACTTTTGATCAAGTGGGTTGTGAACTCCCATTTTTACCCCGTATACAGATTGCAGAATCACATCGGTTACACATCCACTGTTTTACATATTGCCATACTAGTGTCTGATGTGTTCTGCTGCCTTTCCTATCCTCTACTAGCCCCCCTCCCCTCCCCTCCTCTCCCATTCCTGAATAAATTGTTAACAAACAATATATCACTTACGAAAAAAAAAGTAAGAACAGTAATATTAGTATGATTACAGTCTTGAAATAAAATGTGTGTGTATATGTGTAAATAAGAACTGGAAAGTAATTTCTTACATTATTTAAACAAATAAGTAGAAAAAAGCTTTTAAAGGTTAAAAAAGGGACAGTAATACTTTGTTTTGAGTCAACACAGTTGGTTCCCCCATCATTTATCTTCATTTCTAACAACTATCCAGTTGCATTTAGTGGAAAAGTCTACATCTTAAACTTTTGCACAAAAATATTTTGAAAGAGATCTAGCAAACTACTGGATCAGTAAGCAACACTATTTTTTCAATGGTATTATAGTCTCAGAATTTATCACATTTGACTGTTTTCTCCTTTTCCTCCCATATCATCTATAGTAGTCTGTAAAACTGGTCTCCTTTTAGCTTTAGCTCATTTCATTTCCATGCTTAACAGTGTCTTCTAAGCATATGACAGTAAGCATTAGTTCTCTTAAATGTTCTTAAAGAAGCAGTTTTATATGTTTCCAGATATAAACAGTATACCCAAACAAAAATGTTGCTTTAGCAGTTTGTACCTCTTTACAAAGACATCATCTTTTTTGGATGGAGGACAGCACTGGGATAGAACCCAGGACTTCACACATGCTAAACTTTCAGCCCCAAATAAATGATCTTATGTCTTAATTTTTCTTCCTTTTTTTTTTTTTTAGTAGTTGTGGTAAAAGAAGGTAAAGGAATTGAGTCGATATTATTGTTTTTCAGTGCTGGTATTCTGTCCCTAACTACAGTAATTATTCATAGTCTCTACATTTACCCAACTCTTTTAGGAAGGGAGAATGTTAATTAGCAATACAGGTAACAGCTAAGATTTCGAATAATATATTTATGGTAGGAGCCTGATTAATAAATTATGTTTGAGGGTGGGAATTCTATAATGAGTAAGCATGTCTGCTGTTATAATTTTTTTTTTTAAAGTAATTCAGTGATTTCTTAAACTTTGTTCTAATTAGTTTCACATGACAGGATGCATTTTGACACATCATACATAAATGGTCATATAATATTTTTGAGTTTTGACTTATTTTATTCTTTTGATGTCTTTTATCTTCCCTTTGAAAACCTCTCAGTTGAACTAAGAGGGAAGATTGTTTTGATCTGTGTCTAGACTAGCATTGTATGAAAACTGCAGAAATCTGGGAATTTGCTAGAAAGTAGTCAGTTTCTAAAGTATCCCCTTGAGAACAGTTTCCCACTTAGAGGACATTATGGGGAGGACATAGCATCTGGAGAACTTTCTCCTAAACAATAGTCATCAGATTCCAAGTTGCCACCACATTAATTACCTTTCTCCCTTTGAGAATAAGTTTTAATGAGCAGTTATTATTCAAGATATACATATTACTCATATTCTTTGTGGGTAGGGGCAGAAAGCTAATTTAGAATAGCTGACTTAAAGAAAGTGAAGTTGGGGCTGGGGTTGTGGTTCAGTGGTAGAGCGCATGCCTAGCATGTGTGAGGCACTAGGTTCAATTCTCAGCAACGCATATAAATAAATAAAATAAAGGTCCATTGACAACTGAAAAATATTTTAAAAGAAAAAGAAAGTGAACATTGGCAATAGCTATATGATTATTTTCTTCACAGTGGAACCCAAACCTTTCTTTAAGGTGGCCAACTTCAGCCTCTTCTAGGAAGTTTTCCCTGCTTTCCTTCTAACCTTTTCAATTTAGAATTAATTCTTCTCCCCTCTGAACTTTGTGTAATTATATCTGAACCTTTTGAAAGGAAAAAAAAAAAAAAACCTCTGTAGAATAGAGAAATTCTTCCTAGAGCAGGGTATGCGTCTAACTTTTCTTGTATCTCGCATAGTACTTACTATGTGTTAAAAAAAAAAAAAAAAAACCTCAGCAGATATTTCCTGATGAATTGTGAAATTTATATAGAAAACAAATTAATCAACTTCAAAGGCCTTTGTTCTTCCTCCTACAAAAAAAATAGCAAAAATCCTAAAGGTGATAGCTAATGGCTGAAGTCAGGAAAACAACATATTAAAGAAAGCATTCAAATGCAAGTGAAGTAGTGTGTAAAGATATATGTAGGTAATGCACAGAGTTTGATTTTAGTCTGTACTTGAAGGGAATGCATTGAAGAATTATTTAAGACATGAATCATTTGATCAAATTCATTTTTTAAATAAGTTAGATACAATGAAGAAGCATCTCTAGAGAAAGACTGGAAGATGAGAACCAACCGAGGCTATCACAAGAGAATAACAAAGAAGAAACCCTAAAGTATAGTAGGATAGAAGAGAATGGATTTAATAGATACAGATGAAATTGGAAGTCATCTTGGTGCCCTGTTTGATGTGTGGGGGGTAAGGCAGAGGGGAGTATCTTGAGTAGGCTTTAGAGATTGAATAAAGTGCTAATATTTAAGTTAGAGAAGGGAGAGAAGTAGTAACTTTTGTGACTGAGATAAATTTTGAACATAGTAAATTTGAATTCTCTCTAGACAGCCAGTTGAATAGATGTCCAACAGCCCATTGATTGTCTAAATCTCAGGATTCGGGAGAGGTTAAGGCTGAGAGTCATTAGAGACAGGTTCAAAGTAGGAGTGACCACTGTTTGTCCTAAAATGCACAAATTGTACAGTTTAGAATTTAGAACCCTTCCTTCTTCACTGCTTTCTGTAGTGTTCCCACTAGTCTCGAAGATTTGTTTTAGTATGCTTTCTCTATTTTTTTTTTTTTTAAGTTGTACAAACACTGTTGCTTTCAACCTGAATATCATGAGAGAAGACAATTTAAACTCAAGGACACTCTGCAAAAACAGTTGACAGTATGCTTCAAAAATGTCAGTGTCTTGAAAGTTTAAAATATAAGTTGAGGAACTATTATAGGTTAAAGAACACTATAAGAGATGTGACAGCCAAATATGAATTGATTCTTGATTGACTGATCCTAGATTATTCCTTTAGAAGACATTATTGGGACAGTTGGAAATTTGAATATGCACTGTATATTAGATAATAGTATCAATGTTACATTTAAGTGTGATAATTTATTATATAGGAGAATATCCCTTTTCTTCAGATAAAATATAATGTAACTAATTCAGGTTGGTTCAGTACATACAAAAAAGTGTGTATATATAGAGAGAAAGGGATAAAACAAATTGAGTTTTGCATTCTAAGAATTTCTCATGTGATGTACTTTTATAAAAATGTCTAGTTTTCTTAATATATTTTTGCATATGTTTGCAAATGAGAGGTTAAATAAGATTGGTATTTATTACATGTTTGTGCTTTTCTCCACTGGTTATGGGAAATAATTAAGACAAAACAGTATTCACTGTAAAACAGCTGAGTTATCATAGGGTTCTATGATAACTAACTTGCTATGTAAGAAAAAAGCTGAGGATTCTTTGCTTATGTAAACAAAATATACTTCAAATGAAAATAATACCTTGTTTTAATAATAATAATAATAAATAATACTTTGTTTGCAGCCAGAATTATTATGATCTACTGTTGATAAAAGCCCTTTTTAGTCAGAATAAGGCAAATTAACTCTATGGTCTTAATGGCATAGCACAATCAAGGTTTATACTTGCTCATGTTAGCTATTCAGCAGTTAGGCATTGGAACATTGAATTCCACAGAGACCACTTCGGGGAATAAGAGCTGAATGGTCTTCCTTTGGTCATATCAAAACTATAAAATGAAAGGGAGACTATTATATTAATATTAAGCATGTATGAAGCTTATTTTAACTTTTGTTCAATTATAGAGAATTTTTTAAAAAGTAGCCACTCAGAATTTCATCATTTGCTTTTTAAATGATTTCTGACCTATCAGAAATTCTTAAGTATTTGTATCAAATAACCTAAGGATTCAGCTGTTAACTTAAGACAGTGAAATATATTTCATCATTTATTATTCTGACAAAATGCAGAGAAAAAGGAAATATATATGTATGCCAGCTTTTCTTTCCTTTCCTTTTCCTTTTCCATTTTCTTTTCCTTTCCCTTTTTCCATTTTCTTTCCTTAAGAGGTGCTTAAACACTAAGCCACATTCTAGCCCTTTTTATTTTTTATTTTGAGATAGGGTCCGGCCAAGTTGCTTAGGGCTTTAGTGAGTTGCTAAGGCTGGCATTGAACTTGAGATCCTTCTGGCTAAGCCTGCCTAGCCACTGGGATTACAGCGCGCACGACCATGCCTTGCTGGTATTCATTTCTTGACCATGTCATTATTTCCAATGAAAAAATATATGTTGGAATTACTGCATTCACATGTTGCAGATGAGTATCATTATCATTTCATTTGTAGTAGTTACCCTTTCTTTCTACAAACTTTTAATCTTGCTCCAGATATCTACTTGCTGAAGAGAAGGAACGTTAATGAAATGTCTTTTTATATATACTTTAATCCAAATTTGAAGTTTCCTAATAAAAATAGGTAATTGTCCTTTGGCCAGTTGCTTCTTTATTACAAGTACATTTTTATGTTTGGGTTTGTTTTTCTTAAAAGTTAGGCAGGTATTTTTTCACAGGTATTTAGTAAATTTTTGGTTTAGTTGGGAAGAAACTGACAACTTTCTCTGAAGCTTTAAAAAATACAGGTAAGCACCAGGCTAAAATACAGCCATCTTTTAATTTTTGGACCCATTTTTGTGCCATCTTCTCAGATGTGGATCACCTATAAAAACTTAAATTCAGCAACAAATATATTACTTATGACAACTTTGAAATAATATTTGAATATTACGCTTGCAGAGTTGAGAACTTGGGACTTAATGGGAAGAACCAGTTTTCTATCATTTATTTCATAGAAACAACAACAACAAAAATGTTGGCACATAAATACCCACAATTTTTTAGAACATTTTATTTTTTGAAGTGATTTTACCAACAAGTTTAGTATTACCAACCCTTTATATTAAATAAAGACATTTTATAAATGTTATCATTTATAAAATCATCTTAATTAAAGAGAGGGCATTTTAACATCAAAGGAAAGACCTAACTTCAGAATAGAAAATAGCCCTTCCATATATTCTTGATGATGATATATTTAATATTGATATATTTATTTCCCATGTTTTTAAGCTTTTATTTCTCTTGTTTCACCATGTGCTTTTTTAGAAACTTAATTTTTATTGCTGTGTAAAAAGCATGATTGTGAACGTATTCTATTATGAAGTTTAAAATACGTATTTCAGTAGAGAAGGAGCTTTTGATTTTGTAGGCAAGATTTTTGCATGGCAGGTACAAGACTGGGAAACAAGGTATTATTTTCATTTGAGTATGTTTTGTTTTCATAAGCAAAGAATCCTCAGCTTTTTTCTTACATAGCAAGTTAGTTTGTATGCATGATGAAAGCCTCCGATAACATTGAACATACAAATTCATCATAATTGCAGTGTTTACAATTAGCATTTTTAAAGTACATAAAAACAGGTTTCTGTAGCCATCAATACCAGATGACTCATAAACTAAATATGAACTTTATAGCGCTATCTTGGATGTATTCTAAAATTGTCAGGTATTCATTCTCATTTATGTTGTAAATTCTAAAAGTGGGTTGTGACATTTGAAATTCACTGCAATTTCTTTTGTGCTTTTGAAGATAATACTATTTTGCCATTTGCAGGATATAAGCTCTCACTCATTTTTTAACTGTTTCATCAAGGCAACTTTTTATGTAAGGGGAAGAGGATACAACATATCAGAAAAATATAACTATTTCACATTACACCCTTGATTTCATGGATTAAAAAAAGATTTTAAAAAGAAAAGCTTTCTCAAGTAACAGAAATTGAAAATTTTCAAAGACTAGCAAAGCATAAGTTGAACTTGTGATTAATTTTGGTTTGTGTCACTTGAAAAGCACTTATTAACAAGCATCTCATCAATTTGTCTAAGCATTTTAACAAATAACCTTTTTAAAGAAAAACAATAAGTAAATAATAGTATGCATATATAATCAAATATGGTGAAATCATACAAGTAGATTTTGAGTAAATGAGCAGGTTGCTAAGTTTAGGACATGTGACTTTCAATTTCTACTACTTTAAGTTTAGAGTTGATGCTTTTAGTTTTTAGTTGGTTGAATTTGAGAATCTAATGACTGACAATCTTTTTTTGATAATGATATACTAATGTTGAATAAGAAAGAATGTTTTTAGGGCTGGGGATGTGGCTCAAGTGGTAGCACGCTCACCTGGCATGCGTGCAGCCCGGGTTCGATCCTCAGCACCACATACAAACAAAGATGTTGTGTCCACCAAAAACTAAAAAATAAATATTAAAATTCTCTCTCTCTCTCTCTCTCAAAAAAAAAGAATGTTTTCAAATGGTAATTATAAGACTTTCATCTACTCTTAAAAATAGACAGGAAATTTTATATTCTTTGCTGCTAGAGGCTATTAAAATGGAATAATTTTATAATTGTCTTCCAGCAAAGAAAAGTGTTGCCTGTTGTGGTCACCACCATTGTTATCTCATCTCAACAGTTTGGCTACCTTACATACTTTAACTGGATCTTTAATATGAGTCTGGGATCTTATATATCTTTTCATTTGTTCCTTTAATTTTTTTCCCAGAGACTGCTCAAGCTCATTCTTGCATCTCAAATAATTTATCAACAAGTTGTCAGCAACTTATAAAAAATCCTTAACGTATACCCATTCTCAAAAGTAGAGATCTGTATTCCTCAGCCTCTTCTATATGCCACAATAGCCACTTTCTTCTTCACTCTTATCCTTTGCTTATATGTAGTGCTGAGAATCCAACCCAGTGCCTTACACATGCTAGGCTCTACCACTGCACTATTACCCCAGCCCCAGGCTTATTTTTCTTCAAAAAACTTATGTCATATTACCTTAATAATACCCAATATACAGTACTCCAGTTCTCCTGAGTTTTTAGTGCCTCACCACTCTTCTACACCCTCCAAAAGAATCATATTTTTTTACTCTTGGACATAAAGTATGTGATATATACCTGTAAAAGTAAAATTTTATCTCCTATAAAAAAAACCATTAATGATAACTTCTATGAATACAAATTGCTCCTGGTTTGAGTAGTTGGGGGGGGGGAGGTATAATGTAAAATCTAGATAAAAATCCTAAAACTAGCAAAATCACTATTACAAACATTATTATATATTAAACTCTTAGTCTGGTGACATTCATCCTGTTATAATAATCACACACACACACAAAAATCTTGAGTTGGATTTGTTTTCCTGTAATACTTTGCCTACCATCTTCCTCACTGTCCTATGAAAATATTCTACTCAGGATTCTTTCTATTTATATTCTTGTCAGACGAGAATCAAAAGTGATGATTTAGGATTTTGAAACTTGTTGCAATAATCCATATTGTCACTATTTTCCCAGTTTTGTAGCTCTCCAAAAAAAGTATACAGGATTTTTAGTTCTGTCTTAACTTAGGTGGAAGAGAACCAGTTTACCTCAGAGTCCAATCCTGTCTAATAAATTATTTTAATGAAAATGCTAGCTTTCTAAATTGAATATGATAAACACAGAATTGGTTGATGCTTAAAAAACTTTTAAATAAGCCACAAGCAATTCATTAACAAAGGGAGTAAGATGATTAAATTTTTTGGAGGTACCATTTTCTCCTGTGGTTCTAAATGTATATTAGCAGTTTCTATTACTGCCCTTTCCCCTCTTATTTTTTATATAATGACCTTAGATTTTGACCCATTTTTTTTAAAGTTGGATTTTTATTATAAAATTTTTTATTATATCTATATTCTTGTCTGATTCCTTAAACCTATTTATTTGATTTTTGAATTAGAAAATCATGCTATTCTTAGTACAAGTAATAATCTCATCTGTGATTACCCAATTTGAGAATATATTAGAAATAAGTTTTTGAGTCCATACAAGCTACGTGTAAACAATACTTGGGTTTAGTTTTCCTTTGGCCATTATCAAGATTCATACTTTCAACTTAGCATGAAATGTGGTCAGTATCAAGCACTGGATACTAATTTCTCTGGGATCACTCTGGCTCTCTGGCCAGGGTATTTGGCATGATGATACAACACACTTTTTTTGGAAGTTTGGCAAATAACAATCTTTCTGAGATTCGCTTACTTGTTTTACTCACGTACCACCTAATTTTTCTAGATATGGTTGTTATGGCTAGACTTGATAATTTTGTGTACCATGGCAATTTTGTTGAGAGGATAATTGCCAATAAAGCAGACCCTTGAAAAATTGGTTTGTCTTTCCTTACTCGACTTTTTATAAAGGGAATTTTAAAGTTTGACTGATGATAGGACAGTAAATTTGTGTATGACTTGAAGTACATATTTGCTTTCATCTACCTTTAAGTACTTTTAGGTACTTCCCAGTAATCTCTGTAGACATAGTTAAGGGGAAAACATTTTAAAGAAAAATCTCTTGTAACCAACTAAAGCTGGCTTCTGTGGGGCAGTGATGTTATTTCCAGAGGTAAGAAATTTGACATTTTTTCTCCACTTCCATGAATAAGTTGAGGGCATTATCCTTTATATTATATATCTCTTGGTGATACTAACTAGGGTGATCTTTGAATGAGTGCTAGTGATAATTAGTTGCTATTAAAAATACTTATGATTTTTTTGGAAAATTGTCCAGTTTCTCACTTTAATGTTCATTCTCTTTTTTGTGGCCTGAAAACATTATATGGTTTTATTTATTACTTTATAGTTTAGATAACCTATTCATAAATCTTTTAAAATTTCATATCCAGGAGAAGCCTTTTCTTCAGTTGTAGAAGTTAATATTGACCTGTTTTGACTTTCTGTGTAGTGTATTAAGATACCAACTGATTGCCTTAAATGTGAATCAAAGAAGAGTATATTATTAAGTAATAAGGCCCAGTTAATAGTAAGTTGTGAAAATATTCATTGTAGAAAGCTTGTATATAATATTGTATAAAAATTACAGATTGCATCTTGACAATTTCAAGTCTTATAAATGGGTTGAACAAGATCCAGTTTTGAATTTTTTTAAATTGATGATTAATTTTATTCTGAATAAGTTTCTAACAAGAGTAGTTAAAAATTGTTGGCAAGTTCCTAGTTAGTTGTCTGTATTTCTGCTAATTGTCCTATAGATGGCATTGTTATAACTTGTCAACTCACATTTTTGCTATTATTGTTTCATCTTGAGCATTTTTTTCATTTGATTGCTTAAGTGATTTATCAGACTAGATCAGATAATATAGAGCTCTATGAATATAGTTAACTTTGATAACAATTATTTTTCTCTTGAACTAATACCCAAATTTTTAATATTATGATTAGTTAACTTGAAATATTGTTGAATTAAAATCAAATAATTATTATAAACTTATTTTATACTGTTAAAGTATGATTTTTAAAAATATTTTATAAAAAAATTATAAGTTTATATAGTTTTGTATCTTGAACATTACAAAAATTTTTAATTTTTTAAAAATTGTTGTGAGTCAGTAAATGTAGTGGTTAAAAGCATAGATTTAGAGTAAGATTTGAGTCTTTGTCCTGATGTTGTTCCTTCTTAGCTATGTAGGCAAATTAGTTAACCTCTTTGAAAAGGGTTTGCAAGATTATTAAATAGTCTACAAGATTATTAGGTGTCATGAGTTGTTGTATCATAGTGTCTGGCACCTACTAGGTACTAGGTAAATTTTTGCTGAAGTGAATATCTACTTTGCAATAGTGCCATGAAAATGAAACGATGATGTGAATGAGCCGCTGTTGTTAGATGTGAGAACAATACCCTGGAAATTCTAAGCCCAAGTTCCTGGATGGTTGCAGCAAGAGCTCGCTATCAGGTTCTAAAGGTTACCTTCTTAGTGTCTCCTTTTCTTCAATGGTAAATTAGGTTTTTGACACTTTTCTATGATTTATATATTGCAAGAAGCGGAGGAGCCCGCCCTGCAAGCGGGAGGAGGGAGCTCCCTGTTGGGGTAGTGTGTCCCGGGAGAACCGCCATGTGTGTGGGTCGGCAGGGAGCATACAGGGTATTGGCGGGAGTTTCAAAAATAAAGTTTGTTCCTGTTTTGAGTGGCTTGTGATTTTGTGCCCAGCCAGACTGCGGCACTTGGTGGCCCGCTAGGAGATTGATGAAGGAGCCTGGGAAACTAAAATTAGTCACAGAGAGAAAGGACAACAGCATAAACGTGATAAGGTACTGCCTGATTCTGGTTCATTGGATTCAACTATCCCTGGGATACAAAATACCATCACAGTTACCGTCGATCAACTTGCAACTGCATCATTTCCTGTTGGTTCCAAGAAGAATAAAGCTGATTCTCATCTAAATGTTCAAGTTAGCAACTTTAAGTCTGGAAAAGGAGATTCTACACTTCAGGTTTATTCAGGATTGAATGAAAAACCTTATTGTCAATGGAGGAGGCTGGAATGAAAAGTCAAAGAAAAATAAGAAGAAATCAAAGTCAGATGCTAAAGCAGTGCAAAACAGTTCATGCCATGATGGGTCAAATAATGGTACAGCAGCAGTAGTTACCCCTGATCAAACTTTTACATTTTTAGTACCCAAACAATCAGCTCAAAAGGTAGAGCTTAATGCAGTATTACAAGCTTTTGTGATGTTTAAAGATTCTGTATTTAATTTATTTTCTGATAGTCAGTATGTAGTTAATGCTGTAGTATCCCTTGAAGATGCTGGTAGGATTTCCCCTTCCTCTACTGTTTTCTCTTTGTTTTCCACTATACAAAGTCTAATCTGGGACAGAAAAGATCCATTCTTTATAGGACATATCAGGGCACAGACAGGATTGCCTGGAGCCCTTAGTTTGGGCAATGAATTAGCAGATAAATCTACACAACACATACATATTTTCTCCACAATAGAAGAAGCTATAAATTTTCATAAAAGGTTCCATGTGAATGCTAATACTTTACAAAAGCGCTTTAAAATAACTAAGGAACAAGCCAGACATATAATAAAACAATGTCAAAATTGTGTGACTTTTTTACCACAAGTTAATCTTGGAGTCAATCCTAGAGGATTGATACCTAACCATATTTGGCAGATGGACGTCACACACTTGCCAGAATTTGGAAAATTAAAATATTTGCATGTTACAGTTGATACTTCTTCCAGATTTTTGAATGGCTCCCACTCTTGCTGTATCAATTTACACAAGTTGTTGGTCACCTCCCAGCTATTTTGCCCAGCCAGCCGAGCTGCAGCAGTTACCGTCAACAATAACAGAAAATCCCCTGTATACCTGGAACCGACTTTTTTCTTTAAACACTTTTCTTATATTTTTCAAAATTTACTTGCCCCATCCCTATCCCAAAAGTTTTCACTTTGCTTTCATTTTCTGATATTTCTTGGGGGCGTCCACCAAATGCCTTTTTCTTTGACTGCTTACATTTTTGATATTAGTATTTTTGTCATTATAAATTCATGTATCTTATACAATTAACATCATCAATTGAAGAGACAATAATTGTTGTGGGATCTTTTTTTTTTTTTTTTTTTTGGTGCCAGGGATTGAACACAGGAGCCCTTAACCACTAAGCCACATCCCCAGCCTGATTTATATTTTGAGACAGGATCTGGCTAAGTTGTTTAAAGCATCACTAAGTTGCTGAGCCTGTCTTTGAACTTGAGATCCTCCTGCCTCGGCCTCCTGAGCCACTGGGATTACTGGTGTGCACCACTGCACCCAGCAATAATTGCATTTTTTAAAATAAAATATTTTACAATACTATTAAGCACTTATTTTGGCCACTTACCTAGGTATTTCAGAAATGTATTGTGGGGTGATAAATACCTGTCTGTCGAGAATCTAGTGAAGATTAACATATATATAACATAACATAACATAACAGAATACTGGCATATAAAAGGTACTCAACAAATTTTGCTATTTATTGATAGTCTTGATGTTAATAGATTAAAGCATGCTTTTTTTCTACCTTTTTTTTTTTAGTTATAGATGGACACAATACCTTTATTTTATTGATTTTATTTTTATGTGGTGCTGAGGATCGAACCCAGTACCTCACATGTGCAAAGCATGCACTCTACCACTGAGTTACAACCCCAGACCTCTACGTTTAATAGTTTAAAGCATGCTTTTTCTACATCACATGCATCTCAAAATTGTTAAATAATACTTACTTGAAAGTCTTCTACATTGATTTTACATATATTAAAATCTTTAAAAATAATTGGTGAACTGGATACTGTTATCCTCACTTTATATTTGAGGAAAGATTCAGAAAGGCCAAGTAGCCTAAAGTCACTCCAATAGTAAATGGAAGAATTATAACTCTAAAACCTCTATTCTTGCCACAGTTTCATGATTTTTGAAGACTGTTTGTTCTTGAGGCTGAATTAAGAGAAGTGTGTATGTCCTAAGTAACTTTTGTTCCTGTTGCTATTTATTTCCTATATTCCACTCAGGTTTTCTGCTTTATTTTTCTCTTCTACAGAAGAAAAATATGCCGGGAACCCAGTATTCTAGACCCTGTCTCCCTGACTTCTAGGTCATAGATTTGTTTTAATCTCCTGCTTTTCTCATTTTGCTAGATATCATTTATGAACTTAGTGTGACATCAAATAATAATTATTTTCTTATGTCTCATGATTACAAAATGAGAAATCCAACCTGTTTTGGTCAGAAATCCAACCTGTTTTAACAGCATCATTGACTGCTATGTTAAACTACCAAGGAGTGTCAAGGATAGAAAAGATCAATCAAGGATCTGTCAAGAAGGATGGTGGATCAGAAATAGTCAAATTTCAGATAAATTTTGATGGTAGAGACACTCAACCATCCAAAATTGGGATGTGAAAGATTGCAGTCAAGGACAATTCAAGACTTTTGGTCAAAGAAGCTGGTTGAATTATTTTGTCTCTTCAGTCAAAATGTAAGAAGAGTATTGCAGAAGGAGCTGGTTCTAAGAGTAATTTAAGGAGTTCATTTTGGAAATGAATATGCAAAGTTTGCATGGATGTGAGCCTAAGAAAGGAGGCAAGGAGTAAATAAAAAGCAGGTATTAAGATTTATTGAATCATACAAACAAAATAATCTGCCATTATCAGTGAAAGATACTACATTCTTTTCAGAGGTGACAAACTAATATCCAAACTAATAGACCACATCCATCCTACAGACTTGTTTTCCTTAACCTATGCAGTTTTTTCCTTAAAAAGTGGCCAAGAAACCACATTTTTTAAAAAATATTTTTTTTTAAAGAGAGAGTGAGAGAGGAGAGACAGAGAGAGAGAGATTTTTTTTAATATTTATTTTTTAGTATTTGGCGGACACAACATCTTTGTTTGTACGTGGTGCTGAGAATCGAACCCGGGCTCCACGCATGCCAGGCGAGCGCACTACCACTTGAGCCACATCCCCAGCCCCAAAGAAACCACATTTTAAAAGAAGAAGAAGAAGAAAAGGGAAGGGCAAATTATCAGCTCCTCTGGCCTTATGACCCATGTTTCTAAGTGTCTACAGTCAAAGGGAGTGATGTGATGCCGTGGGCATTCAGTCTCCAGATTTCTATTTCCTTTATTTTTAAAAAATATCCATCCCAGAGTGATTTCACATTCACTATAGTTACATTTAAGTTAGCAACCTCTGCTTTAATATGAATGCATATATATGTGTTAAGTTTATGTATGAACTCTAAACACAGATAACTCAAGGAAAAGAGCTCTTCTTGATCAGGTAATCCTATTTTGACAGAAAATTAAGGAAAAAAAAACTTTCTCAAGCCAGTTTGGTTGTATATCATATACATATATGTGTGGTAAAGTGCTCAGCAGGTCTACAGTTCAGTTCAGCATAACATTTATTAATCATGTAAAACTTCCTGGCATTATGGTACATACTAACAATATAAAAATAAATGAAAATGCTCTTGTCATTAAGTAATACATAATTTTTTAAATACAAAATTTAGAATTTTATAAATAATCACAATAAAGTGTAAATGCAGATATTGAAGTGCATATTAGATAAAGAGGTAGCATGAGATTGCAAAACAAATTAGAATTTTAGAAGAATAACTGGAAAGTTAGTTTTTTGTGGTTTTTCGTTTTGTTTTGCTTTTTTTTTTTTTTTTAATTGTTGTTGTTGTTCTTTTGTTTGTTTTTTCCTAAGATGGGATCTCCCTGTTTTCCCAGGCTGGTCTTGAACTCCTGGGCTCAAGTGATCCTCCTACCCCAGAGCAGCTGGGACTTCAGGCACACATTACCTTTCCTGGCTCTTGAATTTCAGTTTTAACAAATGCAATTTTAGTGGAAAAGCATATTCTGATCTTCAGTTCCATTTGAAAATTTAGAAATGTCATGTTTGTAACTATTCAGTTGTGTTTGTTGCTGGCTGTAAAGCAATAAATTTTTTTTTTTTTTTTGGTCATTTTGTAAACTAAAAAGGAAGAAGAAGAATAACTGAAGAATAACTGAAGCAGGATGATCAGTTTGTAGACCACTATTATAATTAGTGTTATCCATGAAAATTTGTGTAGAGGTATGTAATAATTGAGTAATTGCATTTATGGTAACAATTGAAATAAAGTTATCTTAAATAGATAACAATATGTTATTTCCTGTTATACCAACAGAAATAAACATTGTTGGAAGTAGGTGGTTAAGCCTTTTAGGGAGAAGCAGTCTGTATCAGTGGTTTTGGCTTTAGGAACTTTCTCAGTGATTACTTCCTTTCCTTCATTTCACTAGCTTCAGTCTTGAGTTTTGTATATGTTTACAACCATTTATAATGTCCTTAGTGAAGTTAGTGCAAAGTATTGTAACCACCAAGTCTTTTGTAGTTTCCAGTCTTTCTTTGAATGCCTATCTTGACCAGTACTGGTTCTTTCCAGGGTTATTTTACTCTATTCCATGTTTTGAAATTCATTTGGGAAGATAAGACTTTCTTGAAATTTCTTAAGCAATATAAATAAAACTTTCTTCTCTTTAGCTTCAGTTTGTCAAGTTATTTTTGAAAAGGAACTCCTATAACTTTATGATGTAAAGTTTAGTGAAAGACAATTGAGCATATGCGTTATTCAATTTTCACTGAAGGAGTGAAAATTGGTTGGGAAGAACAGAATCTTAATTATGAAACATTAGCTTAAGGAGCCTTGTTACTGTAGTAGGTAGCCTGTAGCTCTCATAATCTGAGGAAATTCTGGTTTACAATGCAGTGATACGTAAGAGAAGTTTGATTAAGAAGGAGAAAGATTCTGATATCCGGAAGGAACTGGTTACCAAAGCTGAATTTGAAAAGTGAGATTTTACTGTGTATTGGATTGCACTTTATATTGGTGAAAGGTAATCCAAAACTAGATATATTTTAGGCTAGATAGAGCTATTTATACCATATTTGTAATGATGCACAATGTAGGCTCATTGAATTCTAATGAAGCACACTCTGCAACCGATTACTGCTTTCTTGGTTTCATACAGATAAAAATTGTCTCGCATGTTTTTCTTAAATTCAAAGAACAAATTTTACTTTCTGTGAGGGTCAGGAGACTCTTCCTGTTCATGTTAAAGAGCTGATTTTAATGGGGGGAATGGTGGCTCCTGTCCTGTAATCCCAGCGGCTCATGAGACTGAGGCTGGGGATCACAAGTTCAAAGCTAGCCTCAGCAACCAAGGTGCTAAGCAAATCAGTGAGACCCTGTATCTAAATAAAACACAGAAAACTGGGGAGGCTAAGGATGTGGCTCAGTGTTGAGTGCCCCTGAGTTCTATCCCTGGCACATACACCCCTCTACCCCCACCATCCACCCCTGCAAAATAAAAAGCTGATTTTATTGTTATGGAAATATTTCCTTTTTTCTACCTAGATTTGTTTTTCTTACCCAAACATTATAATAAACCTTTCAACAGAAAACTTTCTGTCTTATCAGAAAAATAATTTTTAGTTCTTCATAACAGTTTTCTTCATAGTCATTTAAGTTGATTTTAAATAAGAATGCCTAGCTTTATTGATACAGCAATTTGAGATTTTAAAGATACTTCCCAATTTCAAGAGCCTAGAAATAGAAGAATAAGAACAGCAAACTCAACTTAATATGGAAATTTATGTAATTAAAAATATAGGGATTAAAGCTTTTAAATGGAGATAAAGAGTCAAGAATAAAAGAAAATTCAAGGGAGGATGGTACTTAATTCTGGAAAAACAGCAGTATTTAGAATAATGGTTTTCAGAGTGGTGTATGCATACTGAAAAACATATAGTAGTGTGGGCCTAAGGGTGTGCATGATAATTTAGTTCCATGTGGACAGAGATTATAACTTCAGGTATGTTTATTTTTTATCTCATCTTTTTAAAATGTCTATTTTGCAACTTAAAATAAATATAACTCATCCTGGGCATGTAAAGATACATATTTATTGAAAGATTATTTGGAGATTAGTGTTTTAAAGTACACTAAGAATTACTAGGGGCTTTAAAATTATGTGAATTTAATTTTTAAAATTTTAGCATAGTTATTTACAAGCTTTCTAAGCTTGGCTTGTTATTATTTTGAACCTTAGTTTTTTCAAGTATTAAATAAAGTAGTTTTTACTTTCTGGTGATTTTTTTTTTTTTCATATTAGATAATGAATATGTAAGACTGTCTAAGTTTCTCATCCTTTTTGTGGAAAATAAAAGGAAACAATTTGAGGTCACAACAGATTTGTTCATGGGATGAAAAACCAATCCTCCTCTTATCTACTGCCCTGATATTTTCCTTGTGATTACTTTTTATAAACTGCTACCACTTTTTTCTTTCAATAAAACTGGATTTGGTGTTCAGAAAGAACAGGAAACTCAGGACACTGGGTAGCTTTGCAACTAACTTTGTGGTGTAATCTTGAACACATAATTTTATTTTATTTTTTTGACTGTTTTTATAAGGAATGGATATTGGGTTTTTTCAATTTTTTCCTGTGTATATTGAAATGATCATGTGGCCTTAGTTCTTTATGTTTTACATTAATAGATTTTCAGGTGAATATCTAGCTTTGCATTCTCAGTAAATCCCACTTGGTCATAATGTATAATCCTTTTTATATGCTGCTGAATGTGGTTTACTGATTTTTTTTTTAAAAAAAGAATTTGGTTTCTGGATTCATAAGGATATTGCTTTATAATTTTCTTGAGTTTTTTTCCTGGTCATGATAATATTGGCCTCATGGAATAAGATTGAAGTGTTCTTTAGTTTTTTAAAAGTTTATAAAAGTTTTAATGTTTCTTATGTATTTTATATCCTTCACCTATGCTTAGGCTTTTCTTAGTGTGAAGATTTTTAATGAGTAGTCTTATTTGTTGTCTTATTTGTTACAGATTTGTTCAGATTTTTGTATTTCTTATTCAATTGTTCTGGTAATTGGTCTTTCTAAGAATTATTTTTAATCTAAGTCATCTAATTTATTGGTTTAAAGTTGTACACAATATTCCCTAGTATTACTGTCTTTTTTTGTTGTTTGTTTCTGAGATGAGTCTTGCTATATTACTGATGCTGGCCCCAACTTCTTGGGTTCAGCAGTCCTCCATCCTCAGTCTTCCAAGTAACTGGGATCACAGACATGTTTCACTTCACCCAGCAATTCCCTTTTAATTTTTAAAGGATCAGTAGTGATTTCTTCCTCTTCATTCCACTTTGGAAGTTTATATCTGCTCTTTTATTTATTATAAGAGATTGTCAGGATTTTTTTCTTTTTCCTGGTTGGCTGGTTGTTTTCAAGAATCAACTTGTAAATTCATTGATTTTCTTTTGGTTTTTCTTTTACTCATTTTTACTTGAAATCTTTTCTTTATCTCCTCGTGTCCTTCTCCCTCTTCATTTAATTTCTTAAGGTTTGGAAACTAAGGTTCTTTTCTAACATAAGTTGAACATCCCTTATCTGAAACAATTTTGATTTTGGAGCATTTTGTATTTTCAAACTGGAATGGTCTGCCAATAAAGTTTTTATGTGGTGCTGAGGATCAATCCCAGTGCCTCATGCATGCAAGGCAAGTGCTCTCCCTCTGAGCCACAATCCCAGCACCCCCCCCACAGAGATATTTTTAAAGCTATAAATGTTCCCATAAATGCTGCCTTACCAATGTTCTGTAAGTTTGACATTATCTTTTAATTTTTATTTAGTTAAATATTTAATTTCTCTTGCAATTTCTTCTTTGACTGATGGGTTTTTCCTAGATTTCTATTGTTATGAATTTTAATTTCATTCTTTTGTTGTCAGGGAACACACTCTATGATTCAATATTAAATTTACCAAGATTTAATTTGTAGCTCAACATGTGTAAAGTTTTGGAGAATGCTCCTTTTTGCTCAAAAAGGATGTATATTTAGAACAAGCATTAGCAAGTTCTAAACATGTAAGCTAGGTCAAGTTGGTTCATAGGGTTATTGAAGTCATTTACATCCTTGCTGATTTTCTCACATTCTGTTTCATCATTCAGTTTTCTCAGTTTTTGCTACAAGTATTTAATAGTTTTTTATTTATTATGAATACTTTTATAAATGTTATACCTTCCTGATATATATAGATTTTTATCATTATGAAATAATTCTCTTTGTCTTTAGTACTCTTTATCTTAAAATCTATTTCATAAGCTTTTCATTTAGCCACTTCTGTTTTGTATTGTTACTGTTTGTATGGATTATCTTTTCTCTTTAAATTTATTTGTATTTTTTATTATAAAATGTGCCTTTTGTAGGAATATATACTTGAATCTTGCTATTTTCTCTAATATATTTTAAAAAACTAAAGAACACTTCAACCTTATGCCTTTCAAGTGGCATAACTTATTCCTGTTTAATGTATTTATTGATATGATTGGATATACTCTCACCATTTTCCTGTTTTATTTTGTGTTAAATATTATTTTAGTGTTAAATATTATTTTCGTCAGCTTTCCATTGCTATGACAGAATAGCTGAAAAAATCAACTTAGAGGAGAAAAGATTCATTTTGGCTCATCATATCAGGTTTCAGTCCATGATTACTAGGCCTCATCACTATAGGCTGGTGATGAGGCACAATGTAAAGGTGGGGGACACGTGGAATAGCAGATCAAAGTTTTCATAAGTCTATCATCCCAAAAACTCTACCTCTAAACATTGCTGTGTTGGGGATAGTGTCTTCATTACATGGGCCTTTGAGGAGACATCCTAGATCTGAACTATAACATGTACCATTCAGGTTCCTCTTTAGATTTTTGTGAAAACATTTTTTAGAGTTACTGTCATAGTGATTGCTATTGGGCTTACAATAATTTACCATAATCTACTTTTATATGGGTATTTATCCCAATATAGTAGTAGTTAAAAAAAAAAGTTCCTTTATTGACTGTAAAAGTAGATTTCTCTAAAGTTATAGTACTAAGTTTTGAAAAATGTGTTGTTTTCTAAATAGCCATAAATGTTTATGCCGTGATAATTCTGGCTATTTTATATTTCTAAGCTACACTGTCAGATCTGTATATATTTCCATAATAGTTAATTGATGTGTCAGTATGTAGTGGAATTTATATCTAGCTGAGTACAGTATCAGAACCTATATTGGGTTCTGTTATGTGTCTTTCATAGTTACTTATAATGAAGTCTCAGTTTGTCCATTACACCAGTTATTGTAATGGTATTTCTCCCCACAAGGTTTATAAATATGTATCATTTTTGTTTCTTATGTAAAATAGGCAAGTTGAACTAGTAACTTTAAATATTCTAAAATTTGTCATTCTATTAGATCAAAAGTATATATGGAGGGCTGGGGATACAGCTCCATTGGTAGAATGCTTGCCTTGCATACATAAGGCCTTGGATTCAGACCCCAGCACCACATACACACACACACACACACACACACACACACACACACACATTAAAAAAAAAAGGCGTGTGGAAATTATAATATTTAATTTGATATATTTACATAGTGGTTATTAAAAGCATACCCATTGGCTGCTGGTTTTGGATCATATAGTAGTAGTAAAGACATTTTTCACTTTCGGGCTTTTATTTTAGAGTAGAAATAATTTGGTCTTGGGCTGGGGTAAAACTCAGTGGTAGAGCAATTGCCTAACGTTCATGAGGCCCTAGGTTTGATTCCCAGCATTTGAAAAAAAGAAAAACCAGGGATTTGGTCTGATTTCAGGAAGGAAAAAAAAGGACTGTAAATTAGGATCCGTAAATTGCTGAAAGTAGAAGTTTGTTTTTAATATCAACTTAATAGTAATTTTTATAAAGAATTTGATTTTGTAGTTTAATAATCAAACCTAAGGCTGAACAGATTTTTAATTATTGTTTCACAAGCCAGTAGTGAAAATGACCAGATTCCATATAGTTTAGTTTAGATTAGATACCAACTGGCTTTTACTTAATTTACCTTGGTCCCTCCTCAGCTGCATAGCATTTATGTTTTATGAATATATTATTAATATTACTTTTTATGGGCATGTTTGCTTTTATTCAAGATTTGTTCCAAGGATTTAAAATTTCTTGTCTATGTAAAAGTTCATCTCTCAGTTTTCTATCATTAATAAGAGTATTCAGAGTGGGAGTATTCTAGAGTTTACTTGATAGGTCTGTATAAAAATATGTTCCCTTCCCAGTAAAAAACATGAGGCTGCAAATAGAAGCTTAAGGCATGAAGATTATGGTCTTAAGGTCACTTGATCTTATATTCATATATGACACCCCATATATCATCATGTTAAATATATGAATTTGCTCAGTGCCCAGATTTCAAACTCTTTACCTGCATAAAATCTTGGAGTTTTTCATCTGATATATTCTCTAGCATTTCCCACTTGCTTACATTTCAGTTTAACATGGAACCATAGAACCAGCCTTGTGCTGTATTATGGAAAGACTTTTAAATTATTGTAATTTTATTTTATAAATTGAAACTAGATTCTACCCTTAAGGTGAAATGATTAGATTGAAATAACTAGAAAGAACATAACTATGCATGGCCAGGTGACTTTTGTGCATGTTGTAATATGAGTTCACTAAAGAAAAAGATTCTCAAGTATAGTAAAGGAAGATATATATCAAGGATGATGTGGAGCTTGAAGGATGGTAGGTAAAATTAAGATAGAGGAAGAGAGGATATGTAGAATTTTTTTTAGGTGTATAGGAGAAAAAATGTTGAGGATAATATTTTGGAAATACTAAAAACACCATTCTAGCAAGAAAAGGGAGTTTATGTTCATTAGGGAAAATATAATTAAAGAAAGTCTGTAAATTATGGAGGAGATTGAATGTAAGATAAGGCTTTAGAATTAAGTTTGTAGATGTTGTTTTTGTTGTTAATTATGCAAGTAAGAAAGCAGTTGTTTAAAAGGGTGAGTCATTAAGTAACTATATGATAGACAGCTGGAAACAGAAATAATGAAGTTTAAGAAGACTAGTAGGTAATTACAATAATCCAGATGTCTGATAGTCTTATTTCTTAAAATAAGGATTAGAGCAAAAGAGTAGAAAATGAAGAATGGACTAGTTATCTAGAAGATGACAGAGAATCAAAAGTTTATATCTGTAAGTTTGTATTACTGATATATGAAAGCAGTGATAGAAATTTTAGGAGTACCAGTGGTGACTTACATTTTAGAAATATTTGAGGTGCTAACACTTTTAAGGGGAATGGTTGCCCAGCATACTGATACATTCACACATTGGTGCTGTAAGAATTAATAATGCCTATAAGGAATTATCTGTGAATTCTCACATAATGAAGCCATAGAGGTCTTTAGGATGCCATGAAAATAAGTTAATTTTCAAGGAAGTATACTTAGGGCCAAGTAGCCACAGTTGGGAAATAACTAAAAATAATGAACCATTGGTAAAAGTAGAGAGAGTGAAGAGTCAATCAGTGAGGTACAAGGGACAAGCATCTCAGAAGTCAAATGATAAAAGAGTTGGAGAAGAGGACACATTCACCACAAGTATCTAATGTTGATGTCTCTCTTTACCCCCAATATCCCTATGAAATTTCCTCACTATACCTTAAATTCAGATGTCATTCATAACCACTTCCTTAAACACATCCCCAGTTCCTTTGTTCTGTTTCTTTTTTCCTATGGTATGCTATCTTGAAGCTGAATGGACTAGAGAAAAACAGTAAAACCCTGATGACTGGTCTCACTTTAAATTAATGGCAGTGGATTCTTAATGCTACCCAGCATATGTACCACTCCTAGATGCCTATTTTATACTTTCCCCCATTCCTCAAAAACCTTTAATCTCCTCTTCCATCTTTATCTGATAAACTTAGTCTGTTTCAGTGAGACTGAGTATTCAGAAATTTTCACAAGTTCCTTATTATTTATCATCTCATTTATCAACCCTGTGTCTCTGTACCCAGAGATACTCTGCCTTTCCTTCTGTTAACCATATAGGAATTGCCTAGATTCCTAAAACTAGACCATCCACTCATGTAGTAGGTCTCGATCCTCACATATATCAAAGATATTAATTCTCCCCTCACCTGATTGAATTGCTGTCTCTCCCCTTTAATCACTCATTTTCATAAGATACAAACTCCGTGTTTTTTCTCTAGTTTAAATGAAAACCCCTTCTCTTGACTCTTTTTCTTCCTCTAATTCCCAGTTACAGCAGTCTATACTCACTATTTTATTCTTTTCTCCCATTCTTTCTTAAATCTCTCCTACTTAAATTTCTGCTCTTATATCCTGCTGATTTTGAAATGGGTTTCCTCAAGGCGTTTATTGACTTCTTACCAATTTCAGTGGTCAGATCTCAGTAGTTCATTGATGGTGGTGCCTTTGTTCTTAAAGATTCTTCACTTGGCTTCCTGAACACTATATTAGAATTGTTATACCAACAGCATAGCCAGCACAAATCACACTAGGTAAATTTCAAAGTTTCTTTTCAGTTATTTTTGTCCTTAGAATATATCTTAGTATTTAATTTCATATTAACAAATTACCATAAACTTGAAACAACAGAAATGTCTTTTCAGTAGTTCTAAGGGCCACAAGTCAAAAATCAATATGTCTGCAGATGCATTCTCCCTCTAAAGACTCTGGGAAAGAATCTTTTCCTGCTTCTTCCAGTTTCTACTGACCCCAGGCATTTCTTGGTTTGTAGCTGCATAACTCCAGTCTCTGACTGTATCTTTACATGGCCCTCTTTGCATGGTTGTACTGTAGCTCCCTATTCTTTTATAAATAAAATACGATTCCATTTAGGGCCTACCCCACATCAAGGATAATCTCATCTGGATATCCTTTTATGACATTTGCAAAGACCATTTTTCCATATCAGGTCTCATTTACACATTCTCAGCTGACTGATGTCAGTGATGGGGGGCTTCACATTTCAATTCACTACACCCAGAAATATTCTCAGAGTACTATTGTCAAAATTACTTGAATTGAATTTTTTTCTGTGTGATTATGTTATTATTGAATACACAGTTAAGTTTATTTGTTGTTTGTATTCAGTTGTAGGATTTGCTTCTTGTTCAGAAATCAAAAAGGTTGACTTTTGAGTGTAACATACATAGTCCAAAAGTCAGAATTGGGAAGCTGCACTCAGAAGTTGCAGTATGATACATTCCCACCTTTCTTGTGGATTACCATTTCATTACTTTCAGGCTTATCTTTCCTGATTTCTTCTGTAATCAAGTACTTACCAATATATATTTCTAGGTTTCCTTCTTTATTAGAGAAAATATTGTATTCTGTATGTACTTTTTGACACCTCGCTATTTTCATATAATATATCCTGTAATTTCCTCCATATCCAGGGTTTTTGTTCTTTTTAACTGATACATGATATTTCATCATATGAATGTGCCAGTTTATTCAATCAGTTTCTTATGCTTGGGCATTAAATTTTTTTGCAACCTAATTTACAAAGAATGTGCTAATGAATAATCTTGTGTATATGATGTTACATATCTGTGGAGGGTAAATTCATAGATTTGGAATTTCAGAGTAAAAGGTAAATTACATATGTAATTTTGTGAGATAGTTGTTATTTTCAACTCCTTTTTGCATTCTAGCCAGCCATGTGTTAAAAGTACCTTTTTCTTCCCAGTCACAACAACAGAGTGTGTTTAACATTTTTCACTTACCAAGTTGGCCAAGATTCAAAAGCTTGCTAACTCAGCATAGTTTTAATTTACAAGCCTCATATTAAGAGTGAGGTTGAACATCTTTTTATTTAAGAGCTATTTAATACTTAAAAAAAAAAACCTGATTGATGAACTATTTTTTGTTTTTACTTCCCTTGTAACTAGTTAATATACTTTGGGCAGTTTAAATTTGTTTTCGGGGTTTGTTTATTTTCATCTTTAAAATGAAGTAATGATTCTCACTTTTAAATGTGGAGGAAAGACTGAAAGGCAACTGGCACCTTCTGCACCTCAGAATATAGGTCATTTATTGCCTTTGATTAGACAACCTGATAAATTTTTATCTTTCCATTCTTTAAAGGAGAATTCATAGTGTATTGAACATTATGGGCATTACAAAATATTGCCTGGAGTAAGGTGTTTTATCAACTTTTGCTTTTAGATTCTGAACATTTCAATGTATAGCATTTATCTATAGTTAATAGCACTGGTTTAGAAGTTTGCAGTCATAATTCTCTCACTCATTTATTCATTCATTTATTCATCTATTAGAGCACAGTCAGACTTTATTTTGAAGAAGAGTCTAGCCTCTCTGAGGCTTCTGTGTAGAAGCTTATTTTAGATAAACTTCATAAGTTTTTAAAAACTATCTTTTCATTTTTCCCAATTGAATGATAAAATATATACTTCTGCCCTTAATGATACCAAATTTTGCATTCAACTAGGTACTCTTAGCCATCTGAATTTTTCAGAAGCCCAATTTTGAGAAAATATGTTAATGGAGTACTGACTGGGTGGCATTCTGTCCATTCCTCTGAATATTTTAATATTTGCTAATATTTGCTATTAGGTAAACCATATCATTAGAGATTTGCATGCATATATTTCATTATTTGGGCCCCATGTAACTTTACATGCCCTGAATTGTCCTTTTTTTTTTTAAGAGATGATTTTTAAAGAAGGAAAAACTCACCCAAAACAGATCTCTGAGTTTTCAGAAGGGCCATTAAGGACTTTCTCCATTATATCATTCTTTAATGATATAATGGAGAAATGCTTTAAGAATGCTTATTGGTGAAATTTCTCACAGTTAATAGCATCTTAGAAAAGGTATGCTTTTGAACATCTGCCAGTTGTTTTATTTTACTGACAGGGCATTTCTTCTTTGCCCTACTAACCAAGAAACCTAAGCCCCATTTGGGGGTCCAGTTCTTGGAGTTTGAAGAACAATATAATGAGCTTTTCTGTGTGCCACTTTTAATTTTCTCTATCTAAATGTATCATTTGCTCTCAATTTTTTATGTTTATTTTCATCATATGTGTTTTTCTGATAAAATGCCACAACTCTGTATGGAATTAAGTAGAATGTGATGTGTATTAGCATGTGTTCATGAATGTGTGTGTATTTACACCCTCCCATTTCCCAAGGCAAACTCTTAAAGTTGTCTTAGATGCTTCAGTCTCATTTTCCACATCCAAGCAGCCACCATGTTTGTCTCTCTGATCTTTGTATGTTCATCTCTTTCTATCACCTTGTCCTGTCTTGATTCAGAGTTTCATTGCTTCATCGATATATTTCCTACTTACTGGTCTTTCTACATACAGTTTGATAACTTCTGCATCTTCCATAGCATTTCTATAGAGCATGTTCTAATACTAGGTTTGTTTATGTTATTCTGTCAATACAAAAGTCCTTTTGTGGCTCCCTATAACTTTCAAGCATATTTGGATTCCTTAGCACATGAGGCTTTTCCATAATCTTTCCTGCTAATTTTTTTTAACCTACTCACTCTCCTACCTTTCAATTCTGTTCATTTTGAAGAACTTGAAGTTTCTTAAACCTGTTGTGCAGTTTCACATCATTTGCCTATGCATCTATTTTTCCCTCTACCCAGAATATTCTTTTTAGTCTTCTTTCCTATCAACCTTTGAGAATTAATTACAGATCTATCTTCCCTAGAAGTCTTTCCTTATCTCCTAACTCATTGGTTATTAGTTTGTTCTTGAATCAACAGCATCAGTATCATGTGGGGAAATTGTTAGAAATGTATTGTCTTGTGTGTTAATCAAGATCTATTGAATTTAGAAACTTATTGGTAAGGCCCAGCAATATTTGGAGCCTAGTAACTTTAATTGACATGTGTCAGAATCACCTGAAATATTTTTAAAATACCAACTCCCATCTTTGAATACCTAGGGTTCAGTGGATTTGATAAATTGCATTAATAATTCCAGTTCCTTGCCCCTTCCTGTATCCATACCCTTTGTTATGTAACTATGCAAGAGTATTTCCCTGCCCTTGACTTTGAATTTGGCTAAAGAACTTGTTTTGACCACTGAATTGAATGGATGTGACATCAACAGACGCTTGAAAAGCACTTGTTTGTGCCTCTGCCTTGTCTGAAAGACCAGAGTAGTCAACCAGCCTGACCTGTGGTTCCAGGAAAAGGTTGAGAGACTGTTTTAAGACAGTTCATATCAAAGTATATGGATGGGTGGTCCTTGATATCTCCAGCGTGCTCTCAGATGGTTCACAGGGATGCATGTGTATATGTTTGCATACTCACACAGAGAAAGAGAGAGAAATTGTGAATATTAAAGTAGATGGGACAAGATAAAAACAATTGGTGATTCTGAGTAAGGATTATGGCATTTTCTTATACTAATCATATAACTTTTAAAGTTTGAAATTATATCTTTTCAATCTAAAAAATGTTAAAACATTTAAAACCTTTAGGAAAACAGTTCTGCCTATAAATTGCTATGAAAATTTTCTAAATCAGCTTAATTTTTAATTTTGTTCACAAAGCTTGTACAGATGGCCCTCTACTTAAAATGGTTTGATTGTTCATGATGGTGTAAAATCAATAGGTATTTAGTAGAAACCATACTTTTGAGTTTTGAATTTTGAATTTTTTCTCCAGCTAATGATGTGCATAATCCTTTCATGATGCTGGGTAATGGCAGCAGACTACAGTTCCTACTTGGCCATGCCATCATGAGGATAAACAGCCAACACTCTACAGCGTACTGTGTATGTAGGTATATTAAATACATTTTGAAATTATGATATTTTCAGTTTATGATGGATTTATCTGGATGTGAAGTCAAGGAACATCTGTAAATTCTTATGAACTATGTTCTGTATAGAACACAGAGTCCATAATTGATAAAAAATGTTTTTATTTTGAAAATAAGTATAGGTTCTTAGTTGAAAAAAATGTATAGGGAGGTCAGACACATCCTTTACTCAGCTTCTTTCAATAGTAACGTTTTGCATAACTGTACCACTTTTCAAAACCAGGATATTGATGTTGGTATAATTTAAGAGGTTGTTCAGATTCAATCAGCTGTGCATGAACTATTTAGAGTGGGAGATTTCATATAGTTTTGTGTATATACTGCTACATGTAACCACTGCCACATGGACTATTCCATCACTGCATGAACCACTCCCTTTTGCTATGCTATCTCTTTATAGCCATATACCTGTACTGTTCATCTGTAACCCCTGGCAATCACTAATCTGTTCTTTATGGTGTTGTTCAATAATGTTACATAAATGGTATCATACAGTATGTAACCTTTTGGGTTTGGCATTTTTCCACTCAGCATAATTTCCTTCAGATCTCTAAGTTATTTTATGTAGTAATAATTTATTCCTTTTAAATGTTCCATAGTAGCATTTCATGTTATGGACCTAATTGCTTTTCTAGCTTTATTTTTAAAAATCATTGTTCCAGGGCCTTAAAGCTGTACCAAATTCTCTAGTCAGAGTTGTTGTAATTCAAGTTAACATTTCAATGACAATATATAGCTTTATGTGAAAAGAGAGAAACAAATATAGTGTGCCATGCTTAGTAAACTACAGTATGTGTGTAAATAGCCAGTAGATAACTTTTTTAAGTGGCATCAATCAAGCAAAATCACATGGAAATCTTAACCCTTTCATACCTTTTCCCCCTAATCTTGTGTCAATCCTTAATTATGTTCCAACCCCATAATCTTTTTTTTTTTTGTTCTAAGGTCTGTCCTTCAGGGATTGAGCATGTTGATCACTCCTCATCACCATTTCCTCCTGCACTTTTGTCTTTTAGACTCTTATTCATGAGATTTCCTCAGTGAAATACCCTTTCCCTAACATAAACTTACCTTTTTTCTTATCTCAGAATGCCTTGTTCTTTTCATTTTAAAAAGAGCTAGGATTCTGGAATGTTAAGAGAGTCCAGAATCTGTAATCGACCCTTGGACAAGTTACTTAACTTTTGTGTACCACAGTTATTATTATTGTAAGTTGAAGAAATAAAAGTAGTACCTATTTCTTAGGATAAAGATTGCCTGAAATAAAATAGGTAAATCTGTTAGAACAATGCCAGTCATTAATAAAATCATCCATTATTGTTCTTGTTATGGAATTTATCACAACACGTAATTATATATTATATGTGATTATTCAGCATATCATTCCCTACTGGACTCCACTAGATATTAATCATGTCTGTTCTGGCCCTTTTCTAAGTGTTAGTTATTAAGTGCATGAGAATGAATACATATTTACTTTTTTGAAAATCAGATAAGCAAAAAGAAGCGAATTAGCCTGAAGTTTCATCAGATGGTAATAAGAATACTTAATATTATCAGGTAAAGGTAAAGAACTTCCTCAAGTTCAGGCAATTCCTTATTCCAGTTGCAATTAAAAGTGTTTTGTTTCTTTTTGAAGTTTAATGTACTTTTGTGTTTATGTGTAATAATTGTGTTGAAATAATTTGAAATATCTATCTTCCTTCATCCCTCTTCTTTGTACTCCCAATTTTGCATAGATTTCCTAAACAACAGTAATCCCCTATAAAATGAGATAGTTTCTTTTTAATCACTTATCTTATTAAAAAAAAATCAGTCAGCTGTACACATTCTGTATATTGGAATTCACTAGCTATTTTTCTAGGACTTGGTAAACCAAAAAACAAAAATAAATAAGAGCAAAATGTTTAATTGAGTTTATGGTTTAATTGAAGGGTTTTTTTCAGGTGCTTTTTTGCTGTTGGAAATTATACTATAACACACAAGGTCATTCGTTTCTGTATTTCCGTTAGCCTTCTGCCTCAGGATGTATTACTGTTGCTTTTTTTTTTTTAATAATCATTGTTTTCATAGAAAACTTATATTTGCTTAACTGATAATTAAATAAACTAGAAACCTTAGTTAAATTTTGAAATGCTATTTTTCCTAATGAACAATTAATGACAGACTTTAAAGAACTATTTTTTTTTTCATTTTATATACAGAAGGGACATGATATTTGATGTCATCAAAACCTATGTGTTATGGTTAGTTCATTAAACAATGGCATATTACTTTAGGAAAAAAATACATCCTTAATTTAGATCATCCTCAATTTATATGCATAAGTTCCATAAAATGACATGGTAGAAGGGTCCATAAATATTATTAAAAGATTATTATAGGTAATATGAGTCAGAAATCACTTTTCTCCGTTTATTTCTTCTTTTCCTGTAAATTGAACTATTTAATAAATTTGGAACTTTAGGTCCATAGTAAGAAGCTGTTTGTTCCAGGTTTGAATGGATTTTTCAAAAGTTTATTATACCTGGAAAGTTATCCTTGTATCCTTTTTTTTTCATTTACTAATTATATTATTTAGTGATTATATAATATGGTTTCTTGAATTCATTTGTGGATTTTTGAAACTGATTTCAGAAATAGAGGGAAACTTGGTTTTAGCAGTTATGGGTCATAAGTTAAACAACAACAACATTAATTAATGCTGACCTAACCATGAAATAATAGTATTTTGAAACTGACAGAAAGTTTCCTCAAGTTTTAAAAGAACTTTTTGTTGTAGAAAATTGGAATATATGCAGGGTGTAAAGAATATAGGAATGCCTAGTACTCATATCCAACTTCAGTCATCAACCTGCTGTCATTTTAGTTCATCTATATTTCTGCCCATGTCTTCTACCACTGTTCAGTTATTGTTACCATTATTACCTTTATGATTTTTTGGAGCTTGATAAACTTTTTATATATATTTCAAATTGTAGAAATCTTGGCTTTATAAGTTTTGGCAAGTTTTGATATCATGATTTAGAATATTTCATGACATCAGAAAGTTTTCACATGTTCCTTTGCAGTCAGACCTACAAAGTGCAATTCTATTGTTATTTATTTATTTTCCCCCCTCCACCTTTGATTGGTTTTGCCTGTTTACTACAAATGGAATTATTCAGTGCATATGATTTTAAAAAACGTTCATTTTTTTCACTCAGCATATTTATAAGAGCCATCCATATTTTGTGTATAAGTACCCCCATCCTTTTTATGCCTGGGTAGTATTCTCTTGTGGAAATATACCAAAATTCACATATCCAGCCTCCTGTTGATGAATATTTAAATTGTTTCCAATTTGAGCCTCTGAGCACATTTTTATGAACATTTCTATACCGTTTTACATATACATTTTACTCTCTCTTGGATGAATATAAGTAGAAGGAAGGAAATAACAAAAAAAAAATGAGCAGAAATTAGTGAAACAGGAAACAAGCACACAACAAAGAAAATTTTTAAAGTTGATTCTTGTAAAAGTTTGGTGAAATTGATAAGCCCACTAGCAACACTAATCAAAAGTAAGAAAAATACAAATCACCAAAATGAAATGAAAGAGCAAATTGCTACAGATGCTACTATATGCAAAGGAATAAAGAAATACTATGATCACTCTTAGACTTTAAAAAAAAAAAAAAATAGAGGAAGCCAGGCATGGTGGCACACACCTGTAATACCAGGGACTTTAGGAGGCTGCAGCAGAAAGTATCACAAGTTTGAGGCCAGCCTTAGAAACTTAGCAAGACCCTCAAGAACCCAGCACCTAAGTAAACAAATGGAGAGGGACAATTCCCAACTCATGTCAGGAAGCAGGTATAACACTGGTACAAAACATGGCAAAACATGACAAGAAAAGAATCTATAGTCAGTATCCCTCATGGATGTAGATGCCAAAATTCTTAAATATTAGCAAATCAAATTTACTGGTGTAAAATACATTATGACTAGGGGTTTACCCAGGGATTTAAGATTGGTTTAATATTAGAGAATTAATTACTATAATCCAATATATTAATAGAAATAAAGGCTAACAAGTATGTTATCTACACTGAATTTAAAAAGCATCTTTAAAAAATCCAATACCTAGGTCTGGGGCTGTAGCTCAGTGATAGAGCACTTGCCTTGTGTGTATGAGGAACTGGGTTCAATTCCTCAGCCCCACATAAAAATAAATAAATAAAGATGTTGTGTCCATCTACAACTAAAAAAATAAACAATCCAGTGCCTATTCAAAATGAAAGTTCTTGGTGAAATAAATCTGATAAAAGGAATCTTGTAGAAACCTACAACCAAATCATATGTAATGGAGAAATGTTTTTCCCCTAGAAACAAGAGTAAGGAAAGGATTTTTGCTCTCTAGCTGCTAGATAGAACTATATTGAAAAATCCAGAATTGTAGGATGCCACTAAAGCAGTACATGGTGGGAATTTATAGCATTAAAAAGTGAAGATGCTTAAATCAGTAGCCTTGGTTGTTTCTATAAGAAACTAGAAAAAGCATAGCAGATTTAACCCATAATAAACAGAAGAAGGGAAATGAGATCAAACCAGAAAACAGTATGAAAAGTCAAGAAAGCTAAGAAGGTCAGTAAAATTGATAAGGCAGATTGTTCAGAAAAAAAGAAGGCTCAAGTTACCCATATCATGAGTGAGAGAGGTGACAGCACTCACTATATATACATAAAAGATGGGGAATATTTTATTTTATACTTATAAATTGAACAATTTAGGTAAAATAAACAGGCTCCTTTAAAGACATAAGCTGGTAACATTCGTCAAGTACATGTAGATAATTTTAATGCCCTGTGTCTATTAAAGAAATTAATTTATAGTTAAACCCCCAAGCCCCAGAGCCCAGATGACTTTATTGATAATTCTTCAGATTTTTTTGGTTGGTTTAATTTGTTTGGTTGTTTTTGTTATAGTTGTTTTGTCATGTGTCTTTCCCTCCCCGCCCTGGATTGATTTATTTTTAGTTGGTATACATTATAGTTGTACATAAGTACATAATGATAGAATTTGTGGTTAAATATTTGTACATGCACATGATATAGCAATGTAATTTGGATAATATCACTCCTTAACACTTCTCCTCTTCCTCCCCTGTTCCCATCCTCTGGTCCTTTTCCTATACTGATCTTCCTTTGATTTTCATGAGATTACACACAAACACACACACACACACACACACACACACACACACACACACACCTTTCTTTTCCTTTTTTTCTTTCTAGCTCCAAATATGGGATGAAAACATGACCCTTCTGAGTTTGGCCTATTTATTTCAACATATTGGACTCTAATTTCATCCATTTTTCTACAAATGACACAATTTCATTTTTCTTTATGGCTCAATAAAACTACATTCTGTATATAGACCACGTTTTCTTTATCCATTCATTCATTGATGGATACCTATGCTGGTTCCATAGTTTGGCTATTGTGTGTTGTGCTCCTGTAAAACTAAGTAAGCATTTATTACTCTAGTATGATGGCTTTAATTCTTTAAGATAAATACCGAGGAGTGGTATAGTTGGGTCATGTAGTGATTCCATTCCTAGTCTTGAGGTATCTTCATACTGATTTCCATAGTGGTTATACTAATTTACAATCCACCAACAGCATTAAAGTGTTCTTTTTCTCTACATTCTCTCCAGCATTTATTATTGTTTGTATTCTTTTTTAAAAAATATTTTTTAGTTGTCAATGGACCTTTTTTTTTTTTTTTAATGTGGTGCTGAGAATCAAACCCAGTGCCACACACATGCTAGGCAAGTGCTTTACCACTGAGCCACAACTCCAGCCCTTGTTTTTATTCTTGATGACTGCCATTCTGACTGGTGTGAGATGAAATCTCAGTGTAGTTTTGATTTGTATTTCCCTAATTGCTAATGAGTGTTTATTTATTGGCTACTTGTATTTCTTTTAAGAAGTATCTTTAAAAAGAAGTATCTAATTCATTTGCCCATTTATTAATTGGGTTATTTTGATTTTTTTGGTGTTAAGTTTTTTGAGTTCTTTATGCATTCTAGATGTTAATCCTCTGTCAGAAAGGAACGAGCAAAGATTTTCTTCCATTCTGTAGATTCTCTCTTCACTTTCCTAATTGTTTCCTTTGCTGTGCAGAAGCTTTTAAATTTGATACCACCCCATTTATTAACTCTTGGTACTATTTCCTGGGCTTTCGGGGTCCTGTTAATTCTCTAGACATTTAGAGAAATTATAACACTGTCAGACAACTTGCTTGTCCAGAAATTTGGATAGGATAGAATGCTTCCCAATTCATTTCATGAAATGAACATCATCTCTTATCAAAGGTTATCAGAAGAAAAGAACCAATGAGAGGCCAGTGTCTCATGGATAAGGATGCAAAAATTTTACAAAATAGTAACTAAATCCAGCCATATATAAAATAGATAATACATGATTGTTGAGTAGAATTTATTTCTGAAAGTTGCTTTAACATTTCAAAATCAAAGCCATGTAATTCACCTGACAAACTGAAACAGGGAGAAATGATTATCTCCCTAGATGCAGAAAAAGTATTTGCCAGATTTCAGCATCCATCATGGTCAATATGATCTTTTATGGAGAAAATCCAGTGGATGTACAAAACAAATACCAGAATTAATATTTGAGGCTAGTAAGTTTTAAATATATAGATTAATTTGCAGTATTCAATTGTATTTTTGCATACTAGCCATGAAAAGTTGGAAATCAGAAATGTTTTCAGTTGCAATTGCATCAGAAATTCGTAATGGTTAGTGATGAATTTGCCAAAAGAGTGAATGCAGAATAGATTGAAAACTAGAAAATGTTGCTAGGAAAAATTAAACAAAATCTACGTAAGTAGAGAGATATACATTGTAGATTAGAAGATTCTATTATTAAGATGTCACTTCTACCCAAATTGACGTATAGACTGTACATTATACTTATCATAATCCAAATAATTTTTTAGAAAATGATAAGATGGGGGCTGGGATTGTGGCTCAGTGGTTGAGTGCTCACCTAACATGTGTGAGGCCCTGAGTTTGATCCTCAGCACCACATAAAGATAAGTAAATAAAGGTATTGTGTCCATCTACAATATATATATATATATATATATATATATGCTTTTAAAAAAGAAATTGGTAAGATGATTCCATATATAAAAATATGAAAAAAACTACCTGAGCAGTTTGGGGCAGGAGGAGAACAAGTAGGAACCAACGGTATCTTAATTACAAGACTCATTACAAAGTGATAGTAATCAAGACAATATGATATTTGTGATCAAGGTAGAAAAATGTATTGATTGATTAGAGTAAAGGGTCAAAAAAATAGACCCACTTATGTATGGTAAACAATGTTTTACAAACAGTACAAAGTTGTAACTCCATTCAGTGTAGAGTGGATAGTCTTTTCAGCAAATAATGATGGAAACATTTTATGTTTATATCCAAAAAGGGAAAAAAGAAAAAAAACGAAGTTTGTTTCATTCATACCTCACACTACATAAAAAATTAACAAAAGGATTATAGTTCTTAATGATAACAAAAATTCTTGAAGAAAATAGGACAAAATCTTTTGAGTTGGGTTAAACAAGAACTTCATAGTTATAACACCCAAATTACAATTCAGAAAAGAACAAATTGGTAAATTAGACGTTAAAATTAATCCTCTCAGGATGGGGTTGTGGCTCAGTGGTAGAGCGCTCGCCTAGCACGCGTGAGGCACTGGGTTCAATCCTCAGTATCACATTAAAAAAAAAAAAAAGGTATTGTGTTCACCTACAACTAAATATATGTATGTATGTATATATATATACACACACACATATATATATATATATATAATTAATCTTCTCTTCAAAATATTATGTTAAAAAGGTTTTATCAGAAAGGATAAATTTTCTCTTTAGAAGAAAATGGAAAGACCTTTGGGAGTTAGAGAAGCTGAAATTGATAGAGAGTCAAAAATTGAGGGCATCATAATTACAGCTGGACATTCCAGTGCAGGAGGTCAGTATACTCTATAAGAGCCTTTGCCTCAAAGTAACCTTCATACTTTACAGTTTCCTCTATAAACTGTCAGATATCAGGGCTGGAGTTGTAGCTCTGTGGTAGAGCACTTGACTAGCATGTGTGAGGCACTGGGTTTGATCCTCAGTACCACATAAAAATAAATAAAGGTCCAACAACAACTAACTAATGAAATATTTTTAAAAAATTATTATGTTAACAAAATGAAAAGACAAGCAAAAGACTGGGAGAAAATATTTGCAAACATTTTGTATCTAAAGTATATAAATAGTATTCTCAAAAATCAATAGTTAGATTGTGTCAACCTTTGTTCTACATTTGCACTGATTGAACATGAAGTTGTAATTGTTGATTAGGGAATTGCATATATGAATGTGCTATACAAGGGAGATATCAGTTGGTGGATGTGAATTTGGGAGTCATTAGCATAGATGTGTTCTTTTAAAATCAAGAAATGATAAATGAGATCAACAAGGAAATAAGGACAGGAAGATGAGGATACAGACAGGAATCAGAAAAAGATTCAGGAATAGGCAGTATAGTCCAAGGAAAACAAGTAAAGAAGAGAGTCATAAATTGTGTTGAATGCTAGGTCAAATCATATGAAGTCTAGCAGTTACTATGGTGGGACATCAGGTGGAATGATGAGAATGAAAGTACACATGGTGTGAGTTCAAGAAAAAGTAGACAGCAGAAAGAATTTTGCTGTAAACAGCAGCAGTTATTGGAGGGGGAGGGACATTTTTTTGTTGGTAATAGATATTTTATGCAGATTGGAATGATTCAATAAATGAAAATTGGTACAAGAGAGAGAAGAGTTGATAGTATGATATCTTTAAAAAGGGTACAGTACAATAGACCAGGATGCAGATGATGCATAAGTGATCCTTGATTTTTTTTTTTTTTTTTTTTTTTTTTTTGCTTATCTTCTATATATAACCTTTCACAGTTGCTCTCTCAGTTACTTTAATTAATAATCTTACCTGTTCAGCTGGAAGCATTTTCTAAAGTTTCTGAACCATATTCATACCATTTGTTCTTATGCTTAGTTGTCTTGAAAAATGAAATGGTTAAGGCAGGTGCGGTGGTGTATAAGTTCAAAGCCAGCCTCAGTAACTTAGTGAGGCCTTAAGCAACTCAGACCCTGTCTGTAAAACATTACAAAAGAACTGGGGATATGGCTCAGCGATAAAGTACCCTGGGTTCAGTCCCTAGTACCCCCGCCAAAAAAAAAAAAAAAAAATTGTTCACAAGGAATGTATCACATAAGAGGATCAAAAGTCCAAGTAGTGGGGGCTAGAGTTGTGGCTCAGTGGTAAAGCACTTGCCTCGCACATGTGAGCCACTGGGTTCGATTCTCAGCACCACATAAAAATAAATAAAGATATTGTGTTCATCTACAAGTAAAAAATATTAAAAAAAAAAGTTCAAGTAGCCAGTTTCTTAAAAAGATTTTTAGGACAGCCAAATTCCAAATGGTTAACAAAACCAAAATGGCTAAGACTATTACATACTTTTATAATTTTAATGTTAATGTAGAAGTCTCATCACTCTCACTTTTCTTTTTTAAGTTTTCCATTTGTTCCCAGGAGTTGAAAGTGTGCCCTCTTGTGGACTATTTAGTAATTTCCATATAAAAGCATTTTATCTTAGATTTCAGATTAAATTGTGTATTATCAAACTTGCTTTGCTTCAAAGTTGAGACCTAAATCTTAATGGTATAAAAACCTAGACCTCTTAGAAAGAAATAAAATAGTTCTTTGCTTTTCCATTTCTACTGTCAATGTCAGGAAACTATTATAAGATATGGTTTCAAACTTTATTAAGGACTTAAGAGACCTGCTTTTTTTTTTTTTTTTTTGCTTTTTTTTTGCAGTAAAAGAAGCTAAGAACTTTATTCTAGCATGTACAGGGACTAGAAACCCAAATTATAGTAACACTTGGACATTTGCTCCCATGGACTCTGTAAAAAAAATTAATTAAATCTCAGAGTTTAGGACCAGTTTTTCCTGATGCAGCTTGTACTTTTGCGTATTTTGGTATGATTAGACTTTGTATAACTACTATTTAGGCCTAAGTGTGTAATCAGCTGGGACTTTCTAAATGATGTAAAGGTATGTTAAAGTCAGTTCATATAAAATGCATGTGAAATTGATTAAAACAAGGAAGAAAACTGATTCTGGGAATGTGTAAGTTTTAGTAATTATTGTATTTCTCAGCAAAAGTATATATTTCTTTACACCGTTTTTGAAAAGCCCTAAATCTCAACCTGATATACGCATTAGTAACTTGTATGTATAGTAGTACTCAGTAATGCGAATATATTCTATTACATATATACGTTATATATATATAACGTAAGTTATATATATATATATTTTGTAAGTTTCGGAATTTCCAGCTTACTACTTAAGACCTCTCCAGCTAAATGTGTATATATATATAATGATACAGCTACATTGTTGAGACACACATGTTATTCAGCATGGTGGCTGCAGCAAACTCAAGGTTGCAGAAAACAACAACAACAAAAAAATGAAGCATGTGTCCTAGAAGAGCTTCAGAACTTTGTTTTATTTTACATCTTTCTTAATTAGTGGAGATAATTTGGAATTTTAGAAGAGCAGAAATATTTTAAAGGAAGTGAGAATTTTCACAGTGTCGCTGAATGGGAACTTTTTGTTTTTGAGTGAGGGTTTGAGGAAGATTCTTTCAGAGTGTCTTAAGCAGAATGTGAAAAACAATCTATTCTTGAATGCAGATAGGGAAAAGGTATCTGAAGGTACTTGAGTAAAGGGAAAGTATTCTGGTGCAGAGGTGCCACTCTAGGGAATAACTGTGACTCATATAAAAAAGTAAGTAGAACAACATAAGTTTATTATCTACTTATGCCGTATAGATTTTGAGGGCTTAGATCCCACATATTTTCCAAAAGAATTTTAGGCAGTTTATAATATTAAATGTAATATAAACTGAAACAATAAAAATATACTTAAGCCTCCCCCCACACACCAAAAAATGTAACTCAACAAGGAAGAAAAGTGTTAGCTAAATATTCTACATACATGAAATTTGGGGTTATTTAAAATAATATGATCACATTGATGACAACACAATAAAAAACACTGAACTGGAAATCCAAACATTTGTGTCATAGCTAAGTCAGTTATTGGTTCAGAGACCTTGAAAAAAAACACTTAGCTTCAAAAAAAGAACTTGTACTGTTTTCTATATCTTTTATTGACTAATCTTTCTGTCATAAGATTGCAGGTATGTGTCTTGGTTTTATATTGTTTAAATGTCCCTAAGAATATAAAATTTGGGTTAGAAGCACCTGACTGAGTTCAAATCTCAGCTCTAATATATATTACCTGTTTATCCACAACTTATTTAGACTCTGAAACAATTTTTACATGAGTAAAATAGAGGTAACCTTGGTAATCTTCATAACCTTCTGTCATGGATAGGATAAAGGAAAGTTTTGTGTAACTAACACATAAGAAAAAAAAAATCCCCCCAACATTACCTCACCTCTTGCGCCAGTTATTATAGGTTGAATATCCCTTATCCAAAATGCTTGGGACTGGAATTGTGTGTGATTTCACATTTTTTAAATTGTCATCAACTTTCTGTGGGTCACTTAAATAATTATAGTTAAAACCATTTTTGTAAGTTTCGGAATTTCCAGCTTTCTACTTAAGACCTCTCCAGCTAAATGTTACATTAGCATTTTAATCTGAACAAGTCCGAAATTGGACTATCATGGCATGTCAGTACTGCAGTATTCTTCTAACAGAACTTTCTACTTCCATTCTATCTCACTATCACTCCATCATCCTTATCCCTATTACATTAGTCTTAACTTGAGCTTAAGTTTGCTTAGGTTGAGGATTTGAGGAGACAGCATTAACATTATATAATAGTGTTATATAATTGGAGGCTTCTCATCACCTTACTGGTCATATGCTTTGGTCAGAGTGTTTATTATTCCTTAACATCTAGCACATCACCTTCATATGCTCCATATATATTTTATAATTATTTAAATATCACAGAAATCTATTTATAGATAGCAGCAACTATTCAAAGACGAATTGCTATGGGAAAAGTTATCAAATAGATACCTTGCATTTTTATCAGTATATATCAGTATTTTTCGAATCATAAAGAAATACTTTAATAATAGAAAAGGCCAAGCAGTACAGATATAAATACTACAAAATGGGAATTCCTAAAAATTTTAGGATATATTCTAGCCCCAATCATTGCTAAAAGTTGACTAATGTATTTTAAAGACTTTTTTTCCAGTTCAGAATTAATTTATTTTATTGAATGTTTTAATCTTAAAGACTTTTGTATACCTAGACTATAATTTGTGTTAAAAATATTTTGAACAAAAATGAACTATACTCTGCACATCAATATTTTTAGTTAGCAATATGCCTTGGATATTTTTCATGAATTTTAAGAATCTTGGCATGGGATTGTGGCTCAGTGGTAGAGAACTTGCCTGGCATGTGTGAGGCACTGGGTTTAATTCTCAGCACTGCATATAATAGATGAATAAAATAAAAGGTCCATCAATGTCTATATATATAAATAAATATAATAATCTTGACCATTTTTTTCTTTTTTTTTTCATTTTTTTATTTTCAATAAATTTGATGCAGACTAGTGGAGGGATTAAAGTTAGGAGTAATTACAGTAAGATAATTGGTTCAGATTTGATTTAATGATTTAAACATTCCCATAGCCAAACTCAAATTTTGAAGGACAGAGGATGTTTCCATCTTGTGAATTATGGTGCTTTGCTTGCTTAGCATAGAGTCTATGACACAGTGGTATTATTAGATACATTATTATGAAGGACTAAATATTACAGAAACTTAGTGAGTTGTGCCATTTATAACTCAAGGGATACTTGTATGGGTTTGGATGAACTATTGATCTAACCTATTAACTACTAATACTAAGCATGTTAGTGAAAGGAAAGTGCGTTGATTATGTCAAAGAACAGATGAAGTGAATTTTTTTTGGAGGACAACAAAGTATAGTTTAAAGGAATTTTAATTGTTAAATTACTAAGGCAGAGTGAGTATCTGTCAGGTAGTAAGACGAATTGCTATGGGAAAAATTATCAAATAGATACCTTACATTTATCTCATCATTTTTATATTCAAAAATGGAAGAAATAAGGTGCTTGTGCTTGGTGAGATTTATTAAAATGTCACTGTCAGTTTTGAGAAGAAAGGTTTTGTACTTAGCATAAAAATACCAGAATATTTATTTACTCATCATAATCTTTTATCTAAAACTGATTTTCTTCAGAGTTAGTTTTGCCCTGTAGCCCAGATCAAAAGGTTGTTAAGAGTAATTAAAATTCCATAGAAACATGAGCCATATTCTAAATGTGGTTATAAAGTAGGGAGTCTGACTCAATAAAACCATGTCACCTGACTTTATAGCCATATGATATTTTTTACTGAATAACATTCATTTAAAGTTGACATCAAAAATATTAGAAAAGAATAAGGCAGATATACATATATAAAAGATTTGTAAGGTAGCATACATTGTAAAATCAAGATGAAAAAAAGTACTACACACAAACACAAATTCATTTCATCCTCACAATAAAATTAGAAATAATAATAATTACCTGCCTCTTATTTCATAAATGAGGAAATTGAGATACATGGAGATCAAGTAGTTTGTTCATGCTTACATAATAAGGAAGAGCTTGGATTCAAACCCATTTAACTGGATTCCTTTTCTTTTTTCTTTTTTCTTTTTCTTTTTTTTTTTTTTTGGCTATATATTTTGACTCTATTGATGGTACAGCATGGACTGGTGTTGTAGCTCAGTGGTGGAGTGCCTTGCCTGGCAACTGTAAGACCCTGCATTTTGATTGTAGAACACGTTTGGTGCATAGTAACCTTTCATGAGCTATAAAATAATCTATTATATAAATAGTGTTAAACTAATAATGTTATTATACATTTTAGTTATATAGAGTCCATGTGCCAGATAGCCTGGGTTTGACTCCTGTAGTTAAAACTGTGGACTAGTACCTGAGTGTCCTATCAAGATCAAATGAAAGTACATTAAAGTGTTTATAACCATTTTTATTACATAGTAGATACTTAATAAACATTGTTAATCAGTTTCTTCCAGTTTTTTACTACTTAATGTAGCACAATGTTGCAGCAGTATATTTGTGTTTTTTTTAATATGTGTTTGTGTGTGTATGTATTTAGTTGTAGATGAACACAACACCTTTTATTTTATTTATTTTTATGTAGTGCTGAGGATTGAACCCAGTGCCTCACATATGCTAGGCAAGCACTCTACCACTCAGCCACAACCACAACCCTATGTATGTGTTTTTGAGCATGTATTTGATTGCTTTTTTATATTTTTAAAGTGAAATTGTTGAAAAATTGTACATACTTTTTATAAAGGCTTTGCCATAGAATATAAGGTAGTACTCCAGAAAAGTTTATCTGCTATCAGGTATTTTATTCCAAGTCTTTCACAACTTGAATATTATTATAAAGTCTACCAGTACTGTTTTATTTGCATTTGTTTTCATGAAGAAATTATAAATTTTGAAGTGAAATTGAATGAACAAAAAGTTAGAATCTTTTAAAAAAAAGTACTGGTAAGTGTTAGAAGTTCCCTTCAGACTCATTATAATATGCCAAATTGGGAATTTACTGTATCTTCTCCCAATTAAGCATTCTTTTAATTAACTCTCAGCCATTCTTAGAATTAATTTATAAAGGACTTCTTGTTATTTTTTTATTGGTTCTTATTATACACAAAATATATTAGTGTAATATATTTTGACATACTACACATATATGGAGTATAACTTCTCATTCTTCTAGTTATACATGATGTAGAATTACATTGGTCATGTAATATGTATGCACACAGGATAGTAATGTCCAATTCATTCTACTGTCTTTTCTATTCCCATTCCCCTCCCTTCCCTTCATTCCTCTTTGTCTAATTCAATGTATTTCTATTCTTCCCTAACTGCGCCCTGCCCCACACACACACACCTTATTGTGAATTAGCATCCACATATCAGAGAAAACATTTTCAGCCTTTAGGTTTTGGGGAATTGGCTTTTATCGCTTAGCCTGATATTCTCCAGTTCCGTCCATTTACTGGCAGATGCCAGAATTTCATTCTTCATTAAGGCTGGGTAATATTCCGTTGTATGTATGTACCACATTTTCTTTATCCATTCATCTGTTGAAGGACACCTCGGTTGGTTCCATAGTTTAGCTACTGTGAATTGAGCTGCTATAAATGTTGATATGGCTGTGTCATACATACATTGATGTGTATGCTGATTTTAAGTCCTTTGGGTATAAACCAAGCAGTAGGGTAACTGGGTCAAATGGTAGTCCCAATCCAAGTTTTCTGAGGAATTTCCATATTGCTTTCTAGTGTGCCTGCACCAATTTGTAGTCCCACCAGCAATGTGAGTATACCTTTTTCCCCACATCCTTGCCAACATTTATTGTTGCTTGTATTATTGATTATTATTCTGACTGGAGTGAGATGGAATCTCAGTATAGTTTGAATTTGTGTTTCTCTAATTGCTAGAGATGTTGAAAATTTTTCATTTATTTTTTGATCATTATATTTCTTCTGTGAAGTGTCTGTCCAGTTCCTTTGCCCATTTATTGATTGAGTTTTTTGAGGGTTTGCGGGGGGGTTGTTTTGTTTTAATTTTAATTTTATTTTTATGTTATCTGTTTTAGTGTTAAGTTTTTATATATCCTGGAGATTAATGTTCTATCTTAGGCACAGGTGGCAAAGATTTTCTCCCATTATTTTGTTTGATTTAGTTTTTAGTATTATACCAGGTCTTTTTCTACTTTTTATGGGCCACATTTATTTTTGCTACCTTATCATTTAAGTACATGTAGATGGGCTATGATTTATCTTACAAATTATGATTTGTAAGACTGGTGGGATACACACTGGACGTCTAATAATTTGTAATAGATCTTTCAGAAATAGGGATTAAGACCCTATTCTCCTTCTGTTCTGCCAAATCTCTTTTCCATAGAGCAGAAGCATTTTAACTTTCTGGATCAGTTATAATGTATGTCAGATTACTTATGCATTACTTATGCATTATTTTATTTCATTGTTATCACCATTTAGGTAGTGAGCTACTTTCCTCGCTCTTTCATTTCTTCTGATCGGCAGCTCTCAAAGTGCTTTACCTACCTGCTCACAGTTCAAAAGGCATTTTACCTAAACTCACAAAATAATGTGCAAGTTATCCTTATGTTTCTGTCCCCTTCATCTCTCTCAGTATTAATTTCAAATCACTTAATTTATTTTATAATCTACTAATCAGTTACCATTTAGTTTGTAAAGCAGTACCTTAAAGTGGCAGGGTTTTTGTTTGTTTTGTTTTGTTTTGTTTTGTTTTGTTTTTGTACTGGGGACTGAACCTAGGGATGTTTAGCTTAACCACTGAGCCACATCCCTAACCTTTATTATTATTATTTTTAATAATAATAAAGACAGACAGGGTCTGGCTAAGTTGCTGAGGCTGGCTTTAAACTTGGATCCTCCTGCCTCACCCTTCTGAGCTGCTAGGATTACAAGCATGTGCCACCACGCAGGCTTAAAGTGGCAGTTCTTAAGCCATTGCAGTGTCCTTCAACATTACCATTTCATTCCAGACACTATTCCCCAAAGACAATGATTTTCAGCTTCAGTTTCATAAAAACCAATGTACTTTCTTAGGCCAACCAAACATTACCTATTACAGAGCCAGAAATGCTGTATCTAGTTAGTGGTATGTGCATTTATTTTTAGAATTCTAGGAATGATGGTTCTTCATGAACTCTAGTCACCTTCCAACATAAGGTACAGCATTTCCACAGATTATTCATAGTAGCTGAAATCTATGGCTATAGCTAAAAGTATAAGTCCGTTTCTACCATATGTCTCTGCTGTTCTTCAAATTCTTGAATTCCAGTGAAATTATCGTAGTTGAACAATGAGGTATAAATTTTTTTTTGGTCAATAATCATCTCCTCTGTATACAGTTAAAGTACTTTAAACCAAACAGATATTGTTACTCCCTTCCACTTTCCCTTTTACTTCAGTTTTGAGTTGATATAATATTCAGATGCCTTGTTATATGACTAAGAATAGCATAATCTTGTGGTTGACTTTACTAATCTTCCAGTTCATATGTGGTAACTAATTATATAAGTCATTTTTAAGCTAAAAGCCCTCACCTGGAGTTGAATCTGCTTTAAGTATTATCTGGGAATTAGGGAAATAAAATAAAGTCAGGTAACCCCCAATAAAACCTTCTAGCCTATAATTCTTTTTAAGTTCCTATTCCCTAGGTTAAATAACTAAAGACTATTATTTGTTGCTTAATCATTTTCACTTTGGCAATTTACATGTACAACCATGAGCTGTATATGAGTAATAAGGTATTTGTTTTTTGCACTACAAGGAATTGAATCCAGGAGCTATCTATCATTGAGCTATGGCTCCCAACCCTTTTCATTTTTAAGACAGGATCTCACTGAGACCTTGAACTTGAATTCTTGAGCCTCCGTATAATCCCTGAGATTATAGCTACTTGGTGTTAAACGTTAAAATGTTGACTTGCACCACTACTTGTAAATAATTTACATTTAGTGATTTCTTTCCATGAATACTGTTGGAATTTTCCTATTAGCATAAAGCTACGAAAAAGTTACTGTATTTTGGTGACCTCTATCAGGAATTTTAAAACTCTAACCTAGTTTTTAAAGTATTTGATGTACCTTGTGTTGGTTCTCAAAAGTGCAGGAATGATGCCAAAAAGGGAAACATTTAAACAAGAAGCAATTCAGTTTTCTATTTTAGCCTGTTGTCTCAATCAACATAGAGTATACTTCTTCTGCTGATTCATTTATACTTTAATAAAAGCATATTTTTGATCAATGTGCACATTATTAAAATGTTATATTATTCATTTACCCAAAAAGTTATACAAGAATTGTTAAAGAAAAGATAAATGTTCTACAAGCCACATGTTGAGACTAAGATTAGAAAGACTGTAAGACATTTAGTAGAATAATAGACAAGATGTTCAGTGTTTTTACAGGATGTTTTCATATAGATGTAGAGAGAAAGAAATGAACACACCCAACAGAGTATGACACCATGAAACCAATGAAGTCATTTGTATGGGAACATTATATTAACATTACAGAAACATTAAAAAATGTTAACTTGTGCCTTTATCTGTCCTTTATGTGACTGCATATTGATTATGTAATTGATCTGTTTAAGTAGAATGTAGTGATAACTGGAAAGACAAGGTAAGTAAGTACATGAAAATTAAGAATGAAATAAGGCAAGTTTCAAAGATGTCACAAAATAATGTATAATTATCAGAAAATATTGGGTAATAAATGTTATGTTAGGAGTAGGTTAAGGTGGCTTTGGGGTAAATTTGAGGTTTCATGAAGTAACAAGAAGTGGCTATGGATCCTGAAGAATTACAGGAGTTGGAAAGACAGAGGGATGTGGACTTCCCAGGTAGTGAGAATGTCTTAATGCGTATATACAAATGGGAAAGTACAAAATAGATTGAGGATAATCTGATTAGATAAGATGGGTTGGAGAGTATGGTTTATATAGGGGGGTATTAAGAGACATAACTAGATAGGCAAGCTGAAGTCAGATAATGAAGTCAAATTTTAATATGTTTGTAGTGTAGAAAGAAATTATAGTGCTTGTCAAGGTTGGTTGGGTGAGCAAGTACCCCTCTCTGGCAATGCAATCCAGTGGTTAAGAAAGAGATTCTGGAGCCACATTGTTTTGAGTTGTAATTCTGGCTTCACTAATTATTTTAAACTGTAAGTAAATTTCTTCATCAATCAAATGCAGAACACATAATAAATACTTTACAGGGTTGTTGTTAGGACTAAATAACTTAATATATGTAGAGTGAATGGTAAGTGGATAATGACTTACTGTTGTATAGATAGAAAAAACAAAAGAAAAATTGTTTACATTAAGCATTAGTCTAGTATTAATATATTCAACATATTTCTACAAATAATTGTTTTTTTTGTGTGTGTTGCAGTGTTTGGGAAATGGGAAGTAATGACAGCTGGCACCTGAACTGAGTACTTTTATAATAAACACCATTCCAGAACTTCAGGATGAATGGGGATATGCCCCATGTCCCCATAACTACTCTTGCGGGGATTGCTAGTCTAACAGACCGTAAGTTTGGTTAATTATCTAATTTAAGTTCTAGTGTGTGTTAACATTGATTTTTTAGAGAAATTGTTACAAAAATTATCTTTAATGTTATAAGTAACAAAAAAATTAAGATTTTAGATTTTACTGACATAATTTTCTTTGGCTTATTGGCACGTCTGTGGAACTAGCAAAATTAGTGTGCCAAATAATTATAGATACAACCTTAATTTTTGTTTCCTTTTATGAACCCATTAAGAAATGGTAACATGTGATGATAAAAGTTTTTATTCAGTAAAAGGATGAATGCAAAAGAGAAGATGATACAAAACTTTTAAGAAATACCCAAACTGAAGAAACACAGGTTTGCAAATAAGATTTAATGTGGACTTTTTTTTTCAAAAGAGAGAGAGAGAGAGAGAGAATTTTTTTTAAAGAGAGAGAGAAATTTTTAATATTTATTTTTTAGTTTTCGGCGGACACAACATCTTTGTTTGTATGTGGTGCTGAGGATCGAACCTGGGCCACACGCATGCCAGGCGAGCACGCTACCGCTTGAGCCACATCCCCAACCCTAATGTGGACTTTCAAAAAAATTTTAGAGAAACAGTAATCGAAACTGCCTTTCATAAAAGAAGATTTGATAGCCCACCTCACCTAATTTCTTGAAGATGTGTGTTTTGAATGTCGCATTGAATAATCTCTTGGAGTTTGTCATAGATAACAGCAGCCTAGTTTACTCTGAACACTGGAACTTAAAGAACATTATCAATGTTTTTTTTGAAGCTTATTTAATGTTACACAGATTTTTTAAGGAATCATTCTTTCTTGTGGGCATCTCTCACTCTTCTTTGTCCTTGTGGATTTGGTGCAAAATCTACTACCCATAATGTTGGTCCCTATGTCATCCTATCTGTTTAAATATAGGGGAAAAAGAAATGATAGAGGAAAGGGTAGAGAGTGAGAACATGGCATACTTTTCTTTGTATAGCATTATTCAAGATAAGGAGCTTTATAATAAAACTACAAGAAGTAACTTATCAAGAAATGTGATTTGGGGGCTGGGGTTGTGACTCAGTGGTAGAGCACTCGCCTAACACATGCGAGGCCCTGGGTTCAATCCTCAGTACCACGTAAAAATAAATAAATAAAATAAAGGTATTGTGTCCAACTACAACTAAAAATAATATTTAAAAAAAGAAATTTGATTTGGTTTCAATGTAATAAAATAGGTGACAGACTACAACTGTGAGCTTAGGAAACTAGCATGACTAGTTTATAGCGTCTGAATTAACAATAAAGTAGCTGGTTGGACTAGCATAACTTTTGTAAACTGGCTGTAGTTTTTGTTATTACTTTGTTATAGATAAAGCATAAACTCTTAACATGTAGCAGTACAAAACTAGATACACTAGCTGGAATTTCCTATTGGTTTTTCTCTCCATCATTTCTGATATACTTCATATTTTTAAATTTGTCTTCCCACTAAGCCCCTATTTATTAGGTAATAATTAGTTTTTTATATGTTTTTCTTAATTAAAGAACCTATTAAATTATCTTCTGGGATTGAGCAGTAAGATAATTATATTGTAGAGTTGTTTAGTTATTAAGCCAAAAACAAAGATATCTGACATTTTAGGTTTTTCAACCTTTAGTTTACACAAATGAACAAATTTCCTTTAGATGAAGAGAGATTAAATAACCGAATTTAAACTTTTATGAAACATTGATGTTGTTTTGTTATTAGAATAAAGTGAAGAAGAAAGGTTAGAAATTTATAACTTAGACCAGAAATTCTTAGATATCCTTTTTCATCTAGAATGCTGTGCTATGAATATTCTCCTGCTAATGTAAGCTCTTTAATTTTATAACATTGTTAAGTTTTTTAAAATATACTATGTGTGTCTAATGAAGAGTCAGTTATTGTTATTTGGTTTGTCAGAGAATACTAGTGGTTCTGATAAGTCATGTAATCAAGAATAAATAGAGTTGCTACCTTGTAAGTTGCCTTACCTTTTGGCTAATAATTTGTTAGGTTAATAAACTGTTAAGAAATGAAAAGCAGGGGCTGGGGATGTGGCTCAAGCGGTAGCGCGCTCGCCTGGCATGCGTGCGGCCCGGGTTCGATCCTCAGCACCACATACAAACAAAGATGTTGTGTATACCGTTAACTAAAAAATAAATATTAAAATTCTCTCTCTCTCTCTCTCTCTCTCTCTCTCTCTCTCTCTCTCTCCCTCTCTCTTAAAAAAAAAAAAAAAGAAGAAATGAAAAGCAAGCACGAATATTAAAGACCTGAATTTCATTCTTAATAATTTAATCTATAAGGTCTAAATGATGTTTTGAGGGCATTTCTGGGATTGATTTAGGTTTGTTTGGGGAAAGGAACAAAACTTTAATATTTTGTCACATTGATGTTTATAACTTTACCTAAATGTATGTAAACACTAAAGAGACTTATTCCAGTCATTCCATTTCTAATAATTCGATTTTATTCCAAATAGTCCTGAACCAGCTGCCTCTTCCATCTCCTTTACCTGCTACAACTACAAAGAGCCTTCTCTTTAATGCACGAATAGCAGAAGAGGTGAACTGCCTTTTGGCCTGTAGGGATGATAATTTGGTTTCACAGCTTGTCCATAGCCTCAATCAGGTATCAACAGATCACATGTAAGTACAATCCATTTTACAACTAAAACAAAGTAAAAAGTTTGGACCTTACTAAGAGAATCTGTATTCCTTGTTTTCTGCATTATTTTAAAAAATTTTAGATGTATAGCTTATTTTTAAAATAAATCAGTATTCATACACGGCCTTCTGTGTCAAGTTATTAATGAGATTTAAACAGGCTATACTTACTTTGTGACAATAGTTTTAATCTCCCTGTAATTCTATGGAGATCTTTTCAACTCTTTTGAAATTAACTTGGGTTTCCATCAGCTATGCAGATATCATAAAACCATCTCATTTTTTCCTGTTATTGCTAAAGTAGTTAAAAATTCACAGACTACAGAATATGCTATTAGGTTTATTTGGAGTAAGCCTAATATGTCTTTCATGAGAAGTTTGATAAGAACTCAAGAGCTGTGTTAGATTTCCATCTCTGTGACCAGAATACCTGAGGGAATCGAGGAAGTGAAAAATTTTGGCTCACAGTTTCAGAGGTTTCTGTCCGTGATTATATGGCCTCATCACTGTTCACCTCTCTCTGGTGAGGCAGAACATTCAAGTCAGGGAGCATAAGACCAAACAGAGCTGCTCACCCTCTGACAACCAGGAACCAGAAAGCAAAGAAGGGGCAGGCTGCCAGTGACGTACTTCCTCAAAGTAGGCTGCCTCCTATAGTTTCTGTCCCCCAGACCCCCACAATAGTCCATTCAATTATGAACCCATTATTAGATTAGTCCCCTGGTGAGGGGGACTAATGATACAGTCATTTCCCAAAACCACACTTGAACATTGCTGCATTTGTGGCCCATCCTTCAATATTGAAGTCTTTGGGAAACCTTTTAGATCCAAACCATAATAAGAACTAACTCCATGAAAGGCTACAACAGAATTTGGGACTAATTTATTTTAACAATTTACTATAACGTCCGAACATGGGTAGGTATTCTCATGCGTAGATTTTTTAAGGTAAAATTACCTTAAATTATATGTATATACTTCTTTAAATGTATTTTTTTTTTACTTCAGAAACAGTGTATGACTTACCATATCCTTAACACAAAAACATATTAAACATTAAAATTTTCCATTCTTAGCCTTTCATGTCCTACTACACAATAGTACTCATATAATCTTCCATTCTTTATTATTATTATTTATTTTTAATTTCAAGATTCATTACTCAGAGGAATGAAGATAAAGCACATTATATTGCAGAGTTCTCTGTTATTTGGTACAATGCATATTTTGGGGCCATTTTTAAAGTGGATATCTCTAAGGTGAAATATTTCCTAAATGTGAATATTCTGATAATCTGAGAAATGATTGGTTAAAAATCAGAAGTGATACTAATATATTGTCATTCCAGAAATTTTACAATGTCTAGATATTTTAAAATTTTTTATACCTGTACCTAATTATGGGACAGTTTTTAGCAAATATTTAAAGAGGAAGGGGAAATAGCACATATCATTAGGATTTATTTTATTAGGAACTCCTTTAAGAAATTTATTGAGTCTTATTATTGGGTGCCATCTTTATAGGTTTTTATTGTTGGATCCAATGAGTATAGAATAGTGATATATAGAAAACATTGCCTATATTTTGTTTTACCATCACCTTCTAAAGTTGTCAATTTGTTACTTGGAAGTTTATTGAAAATTGCTACTATATTTGACCATTTGTTTGGTCCCCACCCTGTACATACACCACAAGTTTAATATTTAAGAAGATAGTATAGATTACACAACCTTTCCATCTTATCTTAATGGTCATGGCAACTATATTTCACTTGGGGATATTTCCCAGGAAGCCAGACTCATTCACATAAGAGAGAAAAAATATATTCCAAGCCCCCAAAATATATTCCAATCCTATCCTTTCATTATTTTAAGTAGTTTAGAGTATGCTCTGCTTATTTTCTTATTTTAAAACTAATGTGAATATTTTTAAGTAAGTTCATAGTTCTATAATATAATGTTTGGGACTGTTTTTCTCCTGTGCATAAAGTAAAACAGAAAAAGTTGTTGTTTTTAATAAGTCTGTTTCTTCCAGGGGTAGCCTCTTTGAAAATCCATGCTTTTGTACATTCTCAAATCATTTGTTTTTATCCAATGAATCTTTTTAATAAATCAATGTTTATTTTTTCAATGCCAGAGAGTTGAAAGATAACCTTGGCAGTGATGATCCTGAAGGCGATATACCAGTCTTATTGCAGGCGGTCCTGGCAAGGAGTCCTAATGTTTTCAGGGAGAAAAGCATGCAGAACAGATATGTACAAAGTGGTGAGGTTCTTAATTATTTTATTTTATTTTTATGGGTCCTATATAGAATTTGTTTTACACATAATTAAATACAAATGCATTCTCTAACGAGCTGGCTTATTACCTAGGAATGCCTGTTTGAACCTTAAATCAAGCCAAGAATAAGAAGGAAACAAATTGATAATATTCTTGTGTTTTAATGGGTAACTAAATTAATTGTGAATTAGAGCAATAAGAGTATTTTGATAAGTGTTTGGGATCTATTAGTTTATTCAGTGAGCTTTAGAAATTTATTTCAGATCATAGAGTTGACTTGAAAGAACTCTACATCAAATAATAAAAGTATTTGAAAAGTTTTTGAACATATATATATATAAATAAATAATACCAAGTATTAGTTTTATTACTGATTGTGATTATCTAGTAATTGATTTAATATCCCTGGTGCTTTAACAATAGAAAATTGGTTTATGGTAAATATTATTAAAGAAAGATGTATTTATAATAAGTGTTACTAACATTATAAAAATATCCAATACACATACATATATATTTATCTATTTTATTTATTTTTGGCATGAAGGATTGAACCCAAGGGCACTTAAGCACTGAACCTTATACTGAGGCTTTTTTTTTTAAGACAGAGTCTTGCTAAGTTGCTCAGGGCTTTTCTAAGTTGTTGACGCTGGCTTCTAACCTGTGATCCTTCTGCCCCAGCCTCCTGATCTGCTGGGATTATGGGCACATGCTACCACATGTAGCACAGATAAAACATTTATTTACTTGGATAATACCTTTAGATTAGAGACGTTGTGTTCTAGAGCTTATTGAATTTGGCAAGTCCAGGTGCTTTCTTGGCTCTCAAGACTAAAGTAGTCAGGGAGGGAATAGTTTACACAATTCTGTAAAGTCCAACTTACTTAATGACTAGTTGTATTCATAAATATTGTCACATTTAATCTTGTTTACTTTATTGGTAGCATCTTTATAAAACTTCTCATTTTGTTTTCTAGTTTTATGTGTGTGTTTTCATAGCATTGCTTGTTTATTTTATGTATTTGGATCTGAGTTATATTTTTAAAGCAATTGCATAGATTCCATCTATTCCCTAGAATGCAACCATGGAAATAACTCTGCTCAATTTACCTTTCAGCAACTTGGGAACAGTTGTATAGGCAAGGACTTACACTAATAAGCTAGATTACAGTAGTAGTGCTTTCTAGAGGAATAGTCACACTGAAAGATAATATAGGGATAATTGGTTGGAAGAAAGTTTAATAAGAGTATTAAGTCTTAGAGAATATCAGTAAAAATAATATTGGCTAAAGAAAGTTATCCAAACTGTTAATACTACATTTTTATAATCTATATGTTTGAATATTTAATTTGGATAGTAAATCACTCTTAAGAAGTTTTAGGTCATTCACTTTTCAGTCATATTCTTTGTGTTTTATGCTATATACGCTTGCTTTTTTAGTCCAAAATGTTGTTTTATTTCTACATATCCTAGTTTTTAAAAACACAAACTATCTTTTAAAAATTAACTGATTAGGGCTGGGGTTGTGGCTCTGTGGTAGAGCACTTGCCTAGTACATGTGAGGCCCTGGGATCAATTCTCAGCACCACATTGTAAATAAATAAAATAAAGGTCTATTGACAACTAAAACAATATATTAAAAGAAAAAAAAATTTTAAATTAACTGATTAATTTTTAAATTAATTGTGATTTTTAAAGGCATTTTCCTGGTAATGCGATTTAAAATTTTAAAAGGTTATTTTATGATTGCTAAATGTCAGTATGAGTCACATGTGGAAAAAACTTAATAATATACAAGTCACTTCAATCATAGGTATTTGGAACTTGAGCTAATCTGAAAGCACTATTCAAATTTTATTTATCCCTTGTATTTAACAAACCATTGCTTTCAAACTAGTAATTTCAGCTTGTAAAAATTATAACACCTATTTCATACTATTGCACTACCTCTTTTTAAAAAAATCCATCAACAATAGTTACAGTAATTGAATTATTAAACTATGCAAACAATTTTGTGCGGGGTTTGAGTAAATAGAAGCCTTTCTTTTTCGAAATTAAGTTCAGGAATTTAAATTTTTACTACATACATAAGAAAATGCACTATTAGTGGTAGACACTGAGGTAATTTTGAATCCTGCTATCATTCAGTCACTGACTTGAGCACAGTAGTCTCTTCTATAGTATTCCTAGAAAATGAACATGTAATTTGTTTGAATATTTTAATGAAATTCCCTTTTCATGCCAATGGCAAGAAATCAAGTTAATGCTTGCAGCTTCCAAACAGAGATTGGCTATAAAAATAATTTTTAAAAATCAGAGATAATAATAGATTCTATCTTCTATTTTAAAATATCTAAATAACTGAAATTTTGTTTCTCTTAGATAACAAAATGCCATTTGTGTAACAATTGAGAAACAATGTCTAGTGTGAAAATAAATATAAGAATTTGAAAACAATCCTCTTGCTTTTTAGTTACATATATTCTTTTCATCCTTAAGTAAGAAGGAGTCATTTTGGAAGAGGGAAAAAGTATATTCTGTTTTGCTTCAGAAAGCATTTGGATGCAGATTATAAGAACTGGACTTTGGGCTCATAATTAAAGTAATATTTTAAACCTAGAATTGAACCAAAATGAAGCAAATAGCTTTGTGAGGTTAGGTTCCAAAGAAAGGAAGATGTGTATGATAAACTATTCCCATACAATAAAAAAGCTACCCAAAGTCTAGTAATTGTGTAGTGTTTGATTAGAGGTTAGATAATGTGACTTCTAAAATTTCTTTTTATTTCTAAAGCTAAATGATAAAACATTAAATAAGTAAAATTTAAAAATAATAATAATCAGGACTATGGATGTAGCTCAGTGTTAGAGCATTTGCCTAGTATACACAAGGCCCTGGGTTTGATCTCAAAATTAATTGGGTTTTGCTCCTCAAAATTAATCATCATCATCATCAACATCATCTCTGTTTCTAGTCTTAAATTACTTTTATAGAAAACAATTTTGTAAATTGGTTCTACTTGAAATTTAAAGTCTTACAGGGTCTATATTTTGAACTTGAAAATGAAAAATATGTCAAAAAAAAGAACTTTTGAATGAGAAAGGATGACTGATTTAAGGAATATTTTACTATTAGAAGAAAATAACATTTAATTTTTTTATGTATTGCATAGGAATGATGATGTCTCAGTATAAACTTTCTCAGAATTCCATGCACAGTAGTCCTGCATCTTCCAATTATCAACAAACCACTATCTCACATAGCCCCTCCAGGTAATATATTTGTGTATAAAATTTATTAAGTATTATTTTCTGTGGTAAATGTGTTTGTGAATATATAGTATACACATTAAGTTAATGAAATACTTAGTCTCATGAATGTGTGCCTTAAAATGTTGTATGTATATTCTAATATAATATGTATGTATATTCTAATATAATAATTGAAATAGTTCCTATCTTAGTATTTGAATTTCACATAGACAAAAAAAAAAAATGTTTTAGATTAACAGCTAATGTGTTTGGGCTATTGATAGAACTCAGTGGTAGGACATTTGCCAAGCATGCAGGAAGCATTGAGTTTGATCTCCAGCACCTCAAACAAAACAAAACAAAACCACAAACAAATAAAAAATGATGAATTTGAGATAAATAAGAAATTTGTAGAGTAGATTGTATTTTAAGGAGCATAGCTTTGTATCTCTTAATCAAATTGGTACTTTTATGTTGGTTAACTGAATTACCTCAGTATTTAACTGCTTAGTTGAACCCATATTATGAATTGTGAATGATTTTTGTGTTTTCAACTTTGCAGTTTTCTTTTTGTTTGCATAGACTTTATTATATATAAATTAGTTAAGAGAATTTTATGACAGTGAAATTTCAAGGGATAGCATGTTTCTTTTCCTGATATTTTTTCTTTGGGGTTTGGGTTATAGCCGGTTTGTGCCACCACAGACAAGCTCTGGGAACAGATTTATGCCACAACAAAATAGCCCAGTGCCTAGTCCATATGCCCCACAAAGTCCTGCAGGATACATGCCATATTCTCATCCTTCAAGTTACACAACACATCCACAGATGCAGCAAGGTAAGAAAGTTATTTGTTACTTTATTGGGAATACCTAAATACCTATAGTGCCAAGAAAGTTTATTTTCTTTGTTTTATAATTTTTAAAACAAACTGAAATATTATGTTTAATTGTCAACCTTTATTATTACATGTCTTAAATCATTTAAAAATGTTACATTTATCAATTGGAAAATTGTCATTTAGGATCTTTGGATCAGGATGTTACATAATTATATTTAGTTATGAAATTAAGATCTGTTCTGTTACTTGGACTTTCTTTTTATAATAGCACCAAGCCAGAGAGCAATTAGGATTTAATTGGTAAAGTGTATACTGTGAATAACTTTATGTAAGTATTTATCCTATCATAGAGGAAAATAAATGATTTTAAGTACAAAATTTTCTGGTATTAGATTATCAATTCTCAATTTATTGCTAGCTTTCAATATTGTAATATTGATATTATAATGTTCTATTGCTTTCAGTTGCATTTCATGGCTGCTAAATAGTTTATTAGTATAAATGTTTTTTACTTTTTTTGAAAGATCCTTAAAAATCAGAAAATATTTTTGTACTGAATAATTAATAGCAAGTTTTAAACATTTGCTGTCATTCATTACTTCCTGTATGTGTGTTCTTATTTTTTATTATACCCAGAGTCAAAATGTACTTCATTGTTAAACTTTTTAACTTATAAACTTTTAAGCTGAATTATCAAAACAGACAGCTTCCAGTTTTCTAAACATGTGATTTACCTTCCCATTTCCCAAAACTAGATAATTAAATATTAGGTTGAGCCTGTTTTATATACTAACTCAAGGAGAAACAGGAAGACAAATCACGTTTGGAATATATACAGTTATTGAATTTAGATTGAGTGATAAACAATATGTGTATGTATTATATATGTAGATTCTTAATATTTATAAAATATTGGCACACAAAGTATGAGGAACTTTTTATATATATATAGAGAGAGAGAGAGAGAATATTTATTTTTTTTTAGTTTTCAGCGGACACAACATCTTTGTTTGTATGTGGTGCTGAGGACCGAACCTGAGCCACACGCATGCCAGGCGAGCGCGCTACCGCTTGAGCCACATTCCCAGCCCGAGGAACATTTTTAATATAATTAATCAGAAAACAGATGACAAAAGATCACATTTGTTCTCTTGTAAATGACCATATACACATTAGTATGTGTAGGAAAGAACATCGGTTTTTACTCTTAAGTTCTATTAATGTTTTTTAGCAAAATAAATTTAACTTCTTAAAAATAAATCAAAAAAGAAATATATGTAGTTGAAGGCCCTGTTCAGTAATGAGTCATTTCTTGAAATTTTCAAATCCTTGAGGAATTTAAATGTTTCTTAGAGATTAATCCCACCCAGATATTAAAGTTATTCTAAATTAAAAAAAATAATAATCTGGCAAGAAATGTAAGTCAGTAGAACAAAAGAATTTTTAAAATAGAGCAATTTAACTTATGAAAAAGATAACATTTAAAACATTTTTTCAACTTTAGAAAAAATTTAAGAATGAAGAAGAGTTTAATCGTGCGCAATGAATCCCTTCACCACTGAGCATCATGACACTTTGTCCTTAAATATATCTGTCAAGAAGAGATTTTCCTAAAAAAAAAGTACAAGAATTTACCATTGAAAAAAAATTTTAAGAACAGTTCTATAGAATCATCTAATATCTAGTCTACATTCATTTTCACCAATATATTTCACCATATATTTCACATATATGTATAAATGTTAAAGACATTTAGAACAATATATACATATATAAAGGAAGACTAGTGTATATACATATATATGCAATTTTTTCTTCTCAAAATATAATGTAATTTCTCACACATCATATTTGTTTTTTTCATCTGTTTTGGCTCTTGGAATCTAAAACAGTTCTATACTATTTTTCCCATCTAATAAATTTTTTTTTTTTTTGAAGAGACTGTACCTCTATTTTTGGAGAATATCTTGTATACTAGACTTCATAGTTGGCTTAATTAATTTACTGATATACCCCCTATATATTTTTTTTTATCAATGGGATGTTAGTTTTAAAGGTTGTATTCATTTTCAAGTACATATTTTTAGCAAGATTATTATATAGGTAATGTGTACTTTATGTTGCATCACATGAGAAAGCATATAATGCCCACTGGTCCAATTAGGTAGAGTGACATTTAGGTAGAGATCATCTGATCACAGTACATATTTTTTCTTTTGCAATTTCTAAGTAATGTGTGGGCTAATATTTTACAATTATAAAAATATCCTATTTCCTATTAATTTTTAACCTAAAGGGTTTAGAATCCAGTGATTCTCATTTCATCAGTTTTTATACTGGTCATTAGAAAATGATGAGTTTTTTTTTTTTTTTTTTTTTTTTTTTAAAGAGAGAGGGAGAGAGAGAGAGAGAGAGAATTTTTTTTTAATATTTATTTTTTAGTTCTCGGCGGACACAACATCTTTGTTTGTATGTGGTGCTGAGGATCGAACCCAAGCCGCACGCATGCCAGGCGAGCGCGCCACCACTTGAGCCACATCTCCAGCCCCAAATGATGAGATTTTTAATTCTGAAATTCTAAAGATGACATTTAAATCAGTAAGAATGGATTATTTAATAAACAATGTTGGTGAATGTCTAGGTATTTTGAAATATTTAATTGGATTCCTGGATTATTTCAAACAAAATTATTCTATAAGTATGAACTTTTAAATATAATTAACACTTTCAATGAAAACAAGATTTTTAGGAATAAATTTGATAAAAGATATATAAGACCTTTGTGGAGAAAATTATAAAACTCGTGAAATCATGAAATAAAGGGAGACTTAGAAAATGGAGAGCTATAACATCTTAATGGATGGAAAGACTCATTAGTAGGATAAAGATTATTGTTTTCCCCAAATCTGTAAATTCAATACAGTATTACTAAAAATACCAGTTATTGTGAAACTTAACCTACTTCCAAAAATTCATATAAAAGAATGAAAGTTCAAGAGTAGGATAATATTGGGTTGGGGCTGTAGCATAGCACTTGCTGAGCATATGTGAGGCACTAGGTTCAATTCTCAGCACCATATAAAAATAAATTTAAAAAACTGTGTTGTGTCCATCTACAACTAAAAAGAATAGAATAATATTTTTAAAAGGCAAGTCATATAAGCTAACAGGAATCAAGATTTGTTAAAATATTAGTATACGTATGGGAAGAAAAATATTGTTACTTTCGTTGAACATGATGAAGCATCTAGGAATATACCCATAACAAATAAAAATGTTATACATATGGTATTATATTTTTACAGGGGAAAGAATTATTTTTTTAAATAATGGTATGAAATAATTAGATACTCATAGAAAAAAGTAAAACTGGATCACTATTATAAATTATGCATGGATTAAAGATCTTCATGTGAAATTATCAAACTTTTACAAGAAAATGTAGGAGACTGCCCTTCTATAACTGTGTTAAGGAGAGACTCTGAATGGCCAATATACATGAAAAGATGCTTAGATTCTCTAGTAATCAAGAAAATACACATTACAGTGACTGAAAGAGATGTTTCCCACCGTCATGATGACAAAAATTATTGGCAGAATAGTCAGAATTATCATATAATACTGATGAATATAAGTAGCTACTTGGTAATATTTATTAAGATTTTAATATGGGCATATGCAGTCATTTTACTTGAATTGATGCCCAGAGTTCATATTATTTGTAAAAAGATCCATGTGTAAGATTATACATTGCAGCATTGTTTATGAGAGCCAAAAATTTAAAGCAATCTTCATGTCCCAATATATCAATTAATAAATTGTGTACATTATACAGCAGAATATATGTAATTATTTATTTAACACAAATGAAATACAACTACATATTTAAAAAATGGGTATGCTTCAATACAATGTGTTCAAAGGCAAGTTATAGAAAGATATATAGATGTGCCATTTACAATGTTGTAACCCCCAAAATGCCATGTATTATTTAGGAATATATTCATTTTCAATAAAAGTGTAAATATATGCGTAGGTAGAGTGAACTCTTACGTCAAATTAGTAGTTACTTCTAGGAAATATGGGGAAGGGAATAGAGGAAAGGAATATACAAATACAGAGATACAACCATATCTGTAATATTTTATTTTTCAAAAATAGATCTGAATGATATCTGACACAGTTTGATCAAATTGAGAATTAATATATGAGTGTTCATTTTATATTATTCTCTATAATTTCTGCATGCTTAAAATTTTTCTTGTGAACAGTTGTTCTCTAAGAATTTTAAAAGTTTATTTTTATAAACCTGTTTTTATTCTTATTCTAGCATCAGTATCAAGTCCCATTGTTGCAGGTGGTTTGAGAAACATACATGATAATAAAGTGTCTGGTCCGTTATCTGGCAATTCAGCTAATCATCATGCTGATAATCCTAGACATGGCTCAAGTGACGACTACCTACACATGGTGCACAGGCTAAGTAGTGACGTATGTAATATGTTAGTTATCATTAAGGTAATAAAATAATTCTAGAGTTTGTCACATAACCTAGCATTTTTACTCCACAATTTAAAGGACACCAACTGTCTATAATTTTTGTGTATCAAGAATTATGCTAGGTACTGAAAGTCTGTTAACATGGTTCCTGTACCCAGAGTTCCAGTCTAGACCAGTGTTAACTTTCTATTTTAATTTAATACTGCTTACACCAAAATAGTGTCTTTAAATAATGACCCTTTATTTATTAGTACCTGGCTCCTCTTCTCAGTACAAAGTTTTTTTTTTCCCTCCCTGAAATTTAATGTTGCCTTGGTGTTATTAAAATACTTGATACATTAAAAATTTGCTTTATTGTGGATTTGGCTATATTTTCATGTAAGCTACATATATTTAAGGATAACAGATAACAATGGATTCTGTCCTGAAGACATGTATAGCCTTGTAGATTGTTCCTAGCTTTTTTTGTAGAAAATGGCAAACCAAAATGGAGCATATGAGTAGTACCAGTTTTCTTATTCATTGCCATGCTTAGACTATTGATTTTTTTGGATACAATTTCAGTTCTTTAAGATATATCAGGAAGAAAACAGGGAAGTGCAGAAGAACTATGCTATTAAATTCCAGCACTTTACCTGTCATTAATTTATGTCTTTTACTGGTTTTCTAAGATATCTATAAAACCTCTCCTAGCATGCAAAATACAAATTTTGTACTCTGGTCATAGGATGGAGATTCTTCAACAATGAGAAATGCTGCACCTTTTCCTTTGAGGTCTCCACAGCCAGTATGCTCCCCTGCTGGAAGCGATGGAACCCCTAAAGGTAGTATTTGAATTAAAAATTTCCTTCAGCATATTTAAAGTCAAGTAAATAACTTAAACCTTTTTAAAAAGATACCAGATGGTACTATCTTGTTTTTAGCTGAAGAAGAAGAAGAAGTAGTAAACCTGCCTTTAAGCAGGTCTCGATCAGGGGATTTAAATTTGTCTCTATTTTTTTGATTTATTCATCAACCATGTTCTTTAAATCCCAGTTAACCCTTTGATATTGTTCTCAGGTATATCCACTATTGTTCTCAATACCAAATCCAGTGATCTTTTCATACCAAAGCTTTTTAATTTTTTTAACATATATATTTTTTTAAGTTGTTGATAGACCTTTATTTAATTATTTTATTTATTTATATGTGGTGCTGAGAATGGAACCCAGTGCCTTATGCATGCCAGGCAAATGTGCTACTGCTGAGCCACAGCCACAGCCCTCAAACCACAACTTCTTAATTTCTCTTAAATATTTGAAATGTTTGATCAGTCGTCATCACTTTCAACTCTAAAAAAGCCTATTTCATACTAAGCTCACCTGCTTTTCTCCTAGTCTCTTCATTGATGTTTTTTCTTTTTCTTTTTCTTCTTTCTATTCTCCTCCTCATTTTTCTTTTTTCTTTTTAAGTCTTTTCCCTACTCTCATTTCTCAAAATTTCTGGCATTGTACTTTTTATTTAACTATCATTGTGTTTTTTTTCTTGGCTCTTTTACTCGGGTAGTGTGTTTTTTACTGGGGAGTAAACCCAGGGATACATTACCACTGAGCCATACCCCCAACCCTATTTGTTTATTTTTTTAAATTTTACATTTTTAGTTGTAGATGGACATAAAACCTTTATTTTATTTATTTATTTTTAAACTTTTGGGGGTTGTATATGGACTCTCAATGCCTTTTTTGTTTTTATGTGGTGCTAGGATGGAACCCAGTGCTTCACACTTGTGAGGCAAGTGCTCTACCGCTGAGCTACAACTCCATCCCTATTTTATTTATTTTTATGTGGTACTGAGGATCGAACCCCATGCCTCACATGCATGGCAAACCTGCACCAGTGAACTACAACCCTAGCCCCTTTATTTTTTATTTTGAAACAGGGTCTTACTAAATTGCTGAAGCTAGCCTCAAACTTGTGATCATCCTGCATCATTCTCCCCTGTTGCTAGTATTACAGGTGTGCACCAGCATGCCTGACTTTCTTTTACTCAGTTTTGATGGCAACATTGATTGCTTTGGGGAACAGGGCTCCTAAATTAATCTTTGGCTCTAGTGTTGTCTCCAAAGTTATAATGTTTCTTTTTCAGGCAAAATGTTCTTATACCTACTGTATTTCAAATTTATTTTCAGCATTATTCTTCTATTCCTATCTCTCTTAATATAATTCCAGTCCTGCATCATCTTGACTTAAAATTTGAAGTCATCATAATTCTTTATTTACCAAATATATCCTGTTCTGTTACCTTCCTAAATCTCACATCTGCTTTCATTTCTGCTTGTTAAAATTCTGTCTGTTCTTCTAGGTCTCCGATAAGTGTTAATCTTTGAGCCAAGCTCAGTGACTCACGCCTATAATCCCAGCAGCTCCAGAGGCTGAGGAGGAAAGTTCAAAGCCAGCCTCAGCAAATTAGCAAGGCCCTAAGCAACTCAGTGAGACTCTGTCTCTAAATAAAATACACACAAAAAAAAGACTAGTGGTGTGACTTAGAGGTTAAATACGCCTAGGTTCAATTCCTAGTATCAGAAAAAAAGAATGTGATCCTTGATCCTTCGTGGACCCTTCCATCATTTCTTTAAGTCATTAGTTAATATTTTTTATATGAATTTATTAAGTTAAGTTCAGGTGCTGGAAGTTTTAGAAATACTTAAAAATTATAGTCAGGTAATTTTACTTATTAGATTTTGTTGGAAAAGAAAGCTTCACGTTTGGGCTTGGGTCTCAACAGTAGAGTGATCATCTAGCACATGTGAGCCACTGGGTTCGATCATCAGCACCACATAAAAATAACTAAATAAATGTCCAACTACAACTAAAAAAAATTATATATATATAAAAGAATACTTCACGTTTTAAAATTAACATAGCTACTTAATATGCAATATAACTAATATTTTATTAGTGCATGAAAATGTCTAATTATAGCCATCTGTAACATGGGATATGTTTAAAGATATGGTAAAGATTTTATTCACCAGATAGTGTTCAACTGTTTTATAAGAGACATTCTTCGTGTGGTAAAAGTTTTGCATTTATGAGCCATTTTAATCTTATAATAATGTATTTTTAGGGATTAAAACCCCAGCTTCTGCAAGAGAAAACAGCTTAAAGAGTAACACTATTTGTAGGTTAGCCATCAAAGTTAGATACTTATCATCAGTATAGGAAGTCTAAATAACTTATACTGGGGGCAGGTACAAAGGGAGATAGGTGGTTGAATTAGATAATCACTTTTCTTCTGACACTTGAGGGAGGATGATGGAGAGAAATCTTTAAATGGTCCTAAAATTTACTGTTTCCAATCTCATAAATAGATTATTCGTCAGAAACCTAAGCTTTCATTTATGAACTTATTTTTTTACAACTAGTTTTGAAGAATGAGTGGATTGGCAGTTATTCCAATTTGATTTTTAAGTGAATTGTTGGATTTTCAAGTTTATTCTATAGTGTGTATCATTTATCACATAAACTTCTGCAAATAGGAAGGCGTAATGGTGTGTTCCACTTCAGACTTAGGCAAATCCGATTCTACATTTTCATGTTTGCTAGCTATAAAACTTTAGACAAATTTCTTAACCTTTGTGAGCTTCATGTTCCGTTTTAGCAAAATAGTAACAATGATAATTCTCAAGAATATTTTTTAAATTAAGTGAATGATATATAAAGCATCTTGTTCAGTTCTGACAAAAGTGCTTACATGAGATAATTTTTTAATATTTGTTCTATCTTTACTATATTGTCACTTTTATAATATTTCTATCACACTATAAGAGAATATAAAATGAGGACAACTGATTATTTCTATTGAATTATTTTTCTAGGATCAAGACCACCTTTAATTCTACAATCTCAGCCTCTACCTTGTTCATCACCTCGGGATGTTCCACCAGACATCTTGTTAGATTCTCCAGAAAGAAAACAAAAGAAACAAAAGAAAATGAAATTAGGCAAGGATGAAAAAGACCAGAGTGAGAAAGCTGCAATGTATGATATAATTAGTTCTCCATCCAAGGACTCTACTAAACTTACATTAAGACTTTCTCGTGTTAGGTCTTCAGACATGGACCAGCAAGAGGATATGCTTTCTGGTATGGAAAATAGCAATGTTTCAGAAAATGATATTCCTTTTAATGTGCAGTACCCAGGACAGACTTCAAAAACACCCATTACTCCACAGGATATAAACCGCCCACTAAACGCTGCTCAGTGTTTGTCACAGCAAGAACAAACAGCATTCCTTCCAGCAAATCAAGTGCCTGTTTTACAACAGAACACTTCAGTTGCTACAAAACAACCCCAGACTTCTGTGGTACAGAATCAGCAACAGGTATCACAACAGGGACCTATATATGATGAAGTGGAATTGGATGCATTGGCTGAAATTGAACGAATAGAGAGGGAATCTGCTATTGAAAGGGAGCGCTTTTCAAAAGAAGTTCAAGATAAAGGTAAGATAATCTCATTACCACTTCAACATCTGGACAAATGTGCAATTAATTCTTTGTCTTTTCTCAAGTATATATATATTATTTTTTTTTTACTAATTCTTATACCTCAGAAACTAAATTCTTAATTTCATTTTTTATGCAAAACAACTTGCAGATTTGGTATTTTTCTCTACTGCAGATCTGTCATCTGTTATGCACTATATGATTTTACTTGCTTGTATTTTTCTACTAAAATGAACAATTTTTATATCACATGCTTTTTTCATAAATTATGTTAGTGTAAGTGTGCATCTTCAACTTTCTCCCCCCAAACAAATTTAAATACTATAAAATTATTTTAAAGCAAGTACATTTAAGAAACATTTATGTGTAGGCTTATTAAGTAGTTAGATATTTCACTAGGTTAATAAGCATATCTTGATATATGATCTTTTTTTTTGTAATGAGCAAATTACAGAAAAGATTTTAAGTAAATAGCAAACTTTAAGCAAGGATCTTTTTATGGTGGTTAGTTATTGTTCCCTTTTTATCTGACTAATATATTAAGATCAAGTTGGAAGACGACCCACCTATTCTATGAGTTTATAGGCTTACTTAATTAATGCTTTGTAATTACATTCTAATCAAACAAAAGTAAGTCCCTAGAATGTTCTTAAATATTTGATATGAAAGATGGTGGAATGCGATGGACATTATTATTCTAGGTACATGTGTAACCACTCATGGTATGATGCTATATCATGTACAATCAGGGAAATGAAAAGTTGTGCTCTAATTGTGTACAATGAATCACAATACATTCTGCTGTCATATCTATCTAATTGAAATAAATAAAATTTATTTTAAAAATTAAGAAGAATGATATTTAAGGGAGACCAATGAATCAGTTATTAAAATTAGTAAATAATTTATGAATTTGCTGTATTTGCAAATACATACACACATTTGATATAATCCAAACCTAAAATATGCTTTGTAAATTATTTTTATGATTAAAACATTCTAGATTGATAAACTATTCTAATATTTTATCCCTTGGTAATTATTAGAACACAGCTTGAATAGAGCTCATGTTTATATGATCTTCTTCCTTATGTGACTAAATAATTGTTCCTATTCTAAGAAACATGCCGAAGATTCATATTATATCATCTGTCATGGTGACTTTTTAGCATTATTGAAACTATAGACTGTATTTAGACATACTACAATGTTTGCAGAGTATGTAAATCATAAATAGGTGCAGTACAGAGATTGCTGAAAGTATTTTATTGGCTAGGACACTAGGATTTTAGCTTTTTTAACTTCTACATAAATCTTTGATGTTAAGGATGAAATAAAATGCAGCTGGTTCCTTGTCTCTTTCTTTGTAGTATTAGGTGCAGAAAATTATATAGATTTTAAATGATATAATTCCAAAGTGTATGTCCTTCTTTAACCTCTTATAAAAGTATATGCATGTCAAATGATGGTAGCAAATTACTCAGCTTCTCTTGATATTAATCTACTCCAAATTCCAGAATCCCACAACAGTCATTTTTTGCCAGAAATATGCACAGTAGTGATTGTCTGACCCAGTAATATAAATTTCAGAGAACTGAATTTCTGCATGAAATTTAATCTGTTATGGGAAATTGGGTTTTTAAAAAGGAGTGTAATTTTTAAATGATTTTTTTAGTAGTTGTTGATAGAACCAAAAACGAAATGGTGAAATTTTTAAAAACTTTCCTGAACTTTTATTGTATCACATTTGTTGCACACAAAATGTTTACTTTTAGAAATGGAACAAAAGTAAAAGTATTAAATAGTTGTATTTGCATATTAGCACACTTGTTTTATGCTGCTAACTTCTTTGGAGAATAAACAAAATCAACAAGATATACTGTTCTTGTGAAAAGTTATAATGTATGTTTTACTTTCACTTATCTAAACAGTTTTCTGTAATCTGATTGTGTGGCCATAACAAAGGTAACTTAAAAGCTCAATGAACAGAGTTGGGTTTACAGTTTTGGTGAAGATATAGTTTTCTGTTGCTATCAGGATTAAAGTAGGTTTTACTGGCTTCATATTAGAGTTGTCATTTCTAAGTTGTTTTTCTGAAAGTTTGTTGTTTTCCATAGGTTTGTTTTACTTTTAGAATCTAACCTTTGATTTAAACCTGGTTGGTTTTTTTTTTTGCATTCAATTTCTGCACTGTGTGATGGAAGTGTGTATGTGTGTGTGTGTGTGTGAAATACCTTGAGATTTTGGAAAGGTTAAAGGTTCATATATGTTGTTGCGAGGTTTTAGGTGAGGTCACAAATCAAAGTGAAATTCTAACGAAGTAGTAATTTTATAATCAGCCCTTGATCGATGAAATACTTCATCATTGATTATCTTATTTTTACTTTTTAGGACTGAATTCCAAATTGACTCTATGTGTGTGTGTGTGTGTGTGTGTGTGTGTGTTAGTTGTCAATGAACTATTTGGTTATATGTGGTGCTGAGAATCAAACCAGTGCCTCATACATACTAAGCAAGCACTCTACCACTGAGCCACAATCCCAGCCCCCAAATTGACTTTTAATGTATTTAGTGTACGTGGCACTAAGAATTTTTTTTTTTTTTTTACAACTATTAGTGATGAGAAATAAGTAAACAAGACTACTTACCTACATGATTTTACTCAGAGCTGTGCTCTTGGGTCTTGAGTTTGTTTGCCAATATTATATGCTATCAGAAATATTCCTTTCAGTAACCAGAAATAAAAACTTTATATCTTATAAATAAGATTATAAAGTTTAGCTTGAGCACAGTGATGCATTTCTATAATCCCAGCTACCCAGGAGACCAAGGTAGAAAGATCACATGTTTAAGGCCACTCTGAGCAATTTAGCGAGACCGTGTAAGTCTCTAGTACTTAAAAACAAAAACAAACAAAAAAAAACTTCAGCAAACATAGCTGATAACTATGGAATTCAAGAAAGAGACTAGAATAGTCTTTTTACCTAGGCTGTAGTAGAACCTAATATACCCTGGTTCCATACTTAGGAGACCCTTTTCTGGCTGTTAGAAAATTTCTGTCCCTTTGGCCTTTTTTTCCTTCTTTAGACAGTTCTTATGTATACACTGATACAGTAATTCTGTAACATACTCTGTTATAATAGTCCAAAAGGACATTTTTATCAGTCTTTTTGCTAATACTATTAACATCTGTAATTATATAAATTAATTTTAAAGGGCTAATCATCTTTGCTTCTGGGATGACCTGTCATTGACATTAATAACTCCTTCATGTGCTGACATTCCTGCTTTCTTTTGTCAAAGAGGAAGTTTCTTTGTTCATCTGCCTATTTCATCTTTTCCAAGGTCCACTTTCCATGTTAGCAAGTACAAGGAATGGCATAGCTTTACTAATATTTTTGTAATGTTATAATACTCTTGCACTATAACCCTTAGAAGAAGTAAATTACAGATCAAGCATCCCTAATCCAAAAATATAAAATGCTCTGAAATCCGAAACTTAGAAAGTTTCGGATTTCAGAGGATTTTAAATTTCAGATTTTCAGATAAGGGTGTTTAACTGGTAAAGTATATACAAATATTCAAAAATCTAAAATACTGAAATTGGAAACACTTTAGTTCCAAGTATTTTGGGTAAGGATTCTCAACCTGTATTTCCTACTATCAGTTGGAATAAAGAGACTGAGATTTTGGACAAGAATAGGATGATTCACTCAGCCTATACTTTGTATTAGGTGTGGGATGTTTTCATTTTTCTTAATTGGCTATTGTGTATATGATTATTGTGCTTTCAGTTATCACATGTAATGTCTTTAAGTGATACTTTATTTCTTATGAGCATAATTGTTTAGAATTTCTATATGAGTGGATCTTATTTTTAAATATCAGAATCGGGATGGCAATTGTTGTAGTATCCTTTTGTTTACGTTTTCTTTAGGAGTATATGAATTCTGATAGCTAATCTTAAGTTTCCTGATGCTGAAGAGGGCTTAAAGGTAATCAGTGTCCCAAATACTAAAATCATTCTTCACAGAGATGGGTTTCCATCATTAGATGACGGTTATGATATAATGAAGATATTACAAAAGTGAATAGACAGGTGACTTATGTGACTGTGAAATAAATTCATAGTGAGTAAATTCATAGGAATAAATTCAACTGAATCAGACCAAGTAAATCAGAAATGAGTGCTTTTAACATATCCAAGAATCCCTACAATAAAAGGGTGAAATTTCCCTGATTTTACAGAAAAGGTGAAATACTTTTCAATAGGTGAAACATTAAAACTTTGTATTTAGGGATATCTTACATATAGTAGGAAAAATTTTAAGGTTTTTCTCAATCTTAATGCATTACTTACATACAAATGCTTTTGTATATTTTCATTCAAATAATCATAGGATCTATAGTTTAAGATAGATTGAACCTGATAATTTCTTTGAAATTGACTTACTTGCCCAATTTCCATCTTAATGGCAAGAGGTAAATTGTAATAAAGTTAATGATAATTCTGAAATGTTTTGATCATTTAAAAATCAACCTTCTGCCAGGCATGGTGGCTCACACTTACAGTCTGAGCATCGTGGAAGACTTGAGACAGGAGGATCTCTAGCCTTAGCAACTTAGTAAGGCCCTAAGCAACTTAATGAGACCCTGTCTCAAATTAAAAATTAAAAAGGACTGCGGAACCCTTGGTTCAATCTCTGGTGCCCCCCCCCGCCCAAAATTAGCCTTCTAAGCTATTAAATATTTTTCTAAAAAAAATTCACTTGTATTAATAAAATAATATGCCATACATTTCTTTGCAAAAATTTTCAGGTGCCTGAAACCAATAACATTGTAGTTGTTAAATATGCTTAGGTTGCCATTTTGATGACTTTCTAAAGCATACTGCATAAAAATAAAAGTCTTAGGCTATACTATATGAATTTCTGGGTTCTTGTCATAAAGGTTTAAGGTAAAGAGTATATGGTGATAGAGCATTCTATTTATAAGCTAGTAATTATTTGGTATGCCCTAAAGTATTTTCTATGACATTTAAAAAGGATTCTATAAACATAAATTTAGTATTCTGAGTATTTTTCCTAAGTATTGATGCAGAAAGCTTTATATAAATTCTTACCATGTTATAATTTTAGAAGATAAACTAATGATAGCATACTTTATTATTATTATTAATTGTTTTGGAGATGAAGTATGTTTGATGGTATTTTTGACTTCTAGATGACTGAAGGAGTAGATTGGTTTAGTTTTATAAGAAATAACTAACAAATATCCAAAGTGAATTGTTTTCCCTTTTTGGTAGTGCTGGGAATGAGATCATCAAACTAAGGTCCTCCCGCTCTTTAAGCAAGCATCCTACCCACTGAAACACATCTCCACCCACAAAGTAAATTACATTTGATTAGATTTTTAAATTGGGTTGAACTGCTGCTTCTCACTTTGAGAACAAAACAGTAGAATTTTGGTGTATTAAAGAATCATTTATCATTAAGTTTTGGTTTTTTTTTTCCCCTGAACTTTGTTTCCTAACAATAAAGGGCTGCTTTTCATTCTTCAGTTTAACTTTTAACTTGGTGATACTATTTCCTTAAATGATGTATCACCTTAGTCAATGTCATATAAGAATCTGGACATTCCTTTTTTATTGACTTTTAAAAACAGTCAAGCAGTTCAGCAAGTAAAGTAGGCAAATACTTTAATATATTAAAATGTAACTATGCTTAAGGACTAACTAGATAGTCAATTTATAGCAAGTGACATAGCAATCTGGAGTCAGAAGTACAATCCTGCACAGAAATATATAACTTAAAAAAATACTGTAACACTTTATTGCAGTGTGGATTTGTGATTATGTGTGTGTTTGTCCTTACATTTTAGAATATTCCAATTCTTTCTTTCTGAGGTCAGTATATAAACCCACAAAAATTTTTGTTGAAAAGTCAGAAGTATTTTTGTCACTGGAAGTTGCTTAAGACAGAATTTATCTTAAAAGTTCTTATGTACTTCAGTTGATACCTATGGTTTATGTTGTTTCCTTATTCTAAATTTACTTCTATGTAATACTGTGTGTTAGCTTTTGAACTCCACCTACTTTATTAACAACTTGAAGACTTTGAATTCTGAATCAGAAGTTAATGACAGATTATTGATTTTTAAACTTTTTTCTTACTTTCTTCATTAACCTTTTTTCATTGGCATGGTTTAAGTTTTCTTGTTTCATTCTTTTCCATACTTACATATATAGTATATTTCCTGTTTGGTATATGGATAGATATGGGGTTCTTAATCATTTGTGGTTAACAGTTTAAATTGCCTTAAGTGAGAATGTATGCTTTGTAGCTGGTTGTCTTTTTTCTTATATAAAGAATCTGGTTTATATTTAACATACATGAACATAAGTGTGCATTTGTTTTTGATATATTATGAATTCTGTTCTTTTAAATCTTTGTACTTACATACTTAAAAAGTATGCTTTTTTAAATGAAAGTCATTAATATTTGTTGAAGTCCAGCAAGCGTGAAGATTCCCTTAAACCTTTATTTATTTAAAAAGCATTATGTAAAATGCTTTTTAAAAAATAGTAAGACATATTTACTTTTGCATTCTCTATATTTTTTTAAAAATATGACTTAAAAAGATAGTCAAAATCCATAGGTTTTTAATAGAATAAGAATATGTCTATTACTGATATTGAATATTTATCTTTAAATTTCAGATAAGCCTTTGAAAAAAAGAAAACAAGATTCTTACCCACAGGAGGCTGGGGGTGCTACAGGAGGTAATAGACCAGCTTCTCAGGAGACGGGTTCTACGGGAAATGGGTCAAGGCCAGCATTAATGGTTAGCATTGATCTTCATCAGGCAGGAAGAGTGGACTCTCAGGCTTCTATAACTCAGGATTCAGACTCCATAAAAAAGCCTGAAGAAATAAAACAATGTAATGATGCACCCGTTTCTGTTCTTCAGGAAGATATTATTGGAAATCTTAAATCTACACCAGAAAACCATCCTGAAACACCTAAAAAAAAGTCTGATCCTGAGTTTCCTAAAAGTGAAATAAAACAAAACGAAAGTAGGTTATCAGAATCTAAACCAAATGAAAACCGATTGGTGGAAACAAAATCAAGTGAAAGTAAGTTAGAAACTAAAATTGAGACCCAAACAGAAGAACTTAAACAGAATGAGAGCAGAACTATCGAACCTAAACAAAATGAGAGCACCATAGTTGAACCTAAACAGAATGAAAATAGACTGTCTGACACAAAACCAAATGACAACAAACAAAACAATGGCAGGTCAGAAACAACAAAATCAAGACCTGAAACCCCAAAGCAAAAGGGTGAAAGTCGACCTGAAACTCCAAAACAAAAGAGTGATGGGCGTCCTGAAACCCCAAAACAGAAGGGTGATGGACGGCCTGAAACTCCAAAGCAGAAAGGTGAGGGCCGGCCTGAAACTCCAAAGCAAAAAAATGAAGGCCGGCCTGAAACACCAAAACACAGGCATGAAAATAGGAGGGATTCTGGAAAGCCATCAGCAGAGAAAAAACCTGAAGTGTCAAAACATAAACAGGATATTAAATCTGATTCACCTCGGGTAAAATCAGAAAGAGCTGAAGCCTTAAAGCAGAGACCTGATGGGCGATCAATTTCTGAGTCGCTAAGACGTGACCATGATAGTAAACAAAAATCAGATGACAGGGGTGAGTCAGAACGACATCGAGGGGATCAGTCTAGGATACGAAGACCAGAAACATTGAGATCCTCTAGTAGAAATGAACATGGCATTAAAACTGATGGTTCAAAAACTGACAAACTAGAAAGAAAACACAGGCATGAATCAGGGGACTCAAGGGAAAGACCATCTTCTGGGGAACAAAAATCAAGACCTGACAGTCCTCGTGTTAAACAAGGAGATTCTAATAAATCAAGACCTGATAAACCTGGTTTTAAATCACCAAATAGTAAAGATGACAAAAGGACAGAAGGTAACAGAAGTAAAGTAGATGGTAATAAAGCACACCCTGACAATAAGGCAGAATTTCCAAGTTATTTGTTGGGGGGCAGGTCTGGTGCATTGAAAAATTTTGTCATTCCAAAAATCAAGAGGGATAAAGATGGCAATATTACTCAGGAGACAAAGAAAATGGACTTGAAAGGAGAGCAGAAAGACAAAGTAGAAAAAATGGGATTAGTTGAAGATCTTAATAAAGGAGCTAAGCCTGTGGTGGTTCTGCAAAAACTGTCTTTGGATGATGTTCAGAAACTAATTAAAGATAGAGAGGATAAATCAAGAAGTTCCCTTAAGTCTATGAAGAATAAGCCTACAAAGTCAAATAAAGGTAAGAATACTTCTGATGTCATTTGTATTCTAATCAGCTTTATGTTTGAAAGTTACTAAGTTTCAAACAATGAAAATCTATAAAAATTAAAGCACTACTACATGAAAATAGAACCTTTATATAAAACAATAGTAGACTGTTTCAGGAATACAGATAAAAAGTTCTCAATGAACTTTTTCTTCTCTCACCCCTACATGAACTACTCTAATAGTAATTAATTTTATCTCTATTTAGTTATAGAGATAAGTTCTTTCAATGTTTAGTTTCAAATGTTTCTGCAAGTTGCTTGTTAATCCAATGACTGATGTATTGGAATAAATGTTTAACTCTCCCAAAAGTTCCTTTGCCTGTAGAGATACTCCATTTTGCAATGAGAGAGTGAGTTGAATTTTAATATCTAGTATCTCACAGTAAAGCTATGTGGTATATAACAACTAATATAAATTATTTTAAGAAAATTGTCTTATAATATTTTTTATGGAATTCTCTCTGATTTAATTATCATGAATAGTTTGAAGTTGCATAATTTAGAAAATTGTATGTAAGGTTATTTTCGAAGTAGTTTTAGCTGGGTGTAATGATGCATGTTTGTAATCCCAGCTACCTGGGAGACTGAAGCAGGAGGAACACAAGTTTGAGGCCAGCCTGGGCAACTTAAGGAGACCCTGTCACAAATTAGAATTTTTTAAATTCTGGGGCTGTAGTTCAGTGATTACCCAGTACTACTGCAGCAGCAACAGAAGGATAGTTTTCCCTATTGTATGCAAAGGTAATAGAAAATGATATTTGCCTTATAAATTCGGTTAAATTGTTAAATTCGTTGAGGTAGAGTTGGTGTTATTTTTGCATGATTTTTGGATGAAATTCTCTGGTTGCTTGAATACAATTATTTTGGGTATGGGGACAGAATTGTAAGTGCTGAGAATATAATAGCAATTTGTATAGTAAATATAATTTTATGTTCCTTTCTGTATTCATATTTAAAATACAAGGATTTATCTTATGATGCCCATGGAGTCTAATACTTTAAGCAAATTGAAACATAGTTTTAACTGAAAGTTAATATTAAATTTTCATTGTATGAAAGAGTTTCACTAAGGACTTGTACTTTATGAACTTAGGAAATCTAGATTTACACTGTCCAGCATGGTAGTCATAGTGTTTTTGGCTGTTAAATTCAAATTAATTTAAATTAAGTTGAAAAACTCACTTCTTCAGTAGTCACATGTGGCTATTGATGACTGTATTGTTCAGCACAAATAGAGAAGATTGGCATCATCATAGAAAACAGAATTGTCTATCACCTATAATATTTTAGCAGATACATAAGTATAATGATTATTATTTTTGTAGCATACTATTGTAGCTTGTCTACCAAAAACATTGTATTATAAAGAATTCTTTATTCAAAGAAGTGACTTATAGCTAATCTTTTTATTTTTACTTGGTCTTTATTAAACATGAACTTTTTCCATGTTAATTCACTTTGTTTTTCTTTTAAAAATGAAAAAAATGACCTTATGAATAACTAATATTTGCACTATTTTAGTGAAGTTTATAGCTTTTAAGACATGGCAGTCAGACTTACAGAATTTATAAGCCATCTTTTTTATTTAACTTGAATGTGTCTTTTCAAAATTACTTGTTAATATAAAAGATATTATAGGATGTGGAAGCTAGCACCATAATTATATAAAGGTTTTATTTACATTTTTCAATGAAAGTTTAGGGATATATTATATTTATAAAGAGCATAGTTGTAAGTTTTAGAAGAGTCAGTTGAAAAATGGAAAGTGGTACCCTCTTGTTTCCTTGATCTGGACCATTTTTCTCTCCCTGCCCTCTGTCAGCTTATACTAGCCTTGCTTTCTAAGCTCTGTTCTAACAAAGAGTCATTTATAAATGCTTAAAAAAACATAAGGAAATTTATATCTCCTAATTAAGACTATTATTTCTCATGGTTTGTTCACTTGTAATTCTATTACTTATGAAAATGTGTTTTTAGTGCTGACATGTGTTTCTCTTAAGTGTTTTTTAATGGAAATGTGTGTACCTAATATCTCATGTTAGTATTTAGACTAGGTGTCTGCCTATTAGAGTGGTATACATATGTGTACATGTGCATTTTGTGTGTATATACACAGATATTAATTTATGTGCAATTATAATATAGAGAGCTCTTCATAAAAAACATTATGTAAGTTGTTAGGTTTACTTCATGATGCCAGCTGAGATGACTTTGGCTTTATGTCTTAGGAACTATATATATATATTTTTTAAGTAATGTTATAATTTGTTTTATTTAGATCTCTGCTTCAAAAAAAAAGATCTCTGCTACTGTGTTAGCAATCATGAGTTAAATGATTGTGGGGATTTTTTTTATTACTTGTATATGAAGCACAGTTATAGATTGATGACCCTTTGTAATAAATCCCATTACTTGGGATTTTCTTTGCTGATGAATTTGTTTTGTTTTGTTTTGTTTTTTAGTTTGCGTATTATTAGGATGCTTTTATGGTTGATTCCTTGGGCCAAGATTCTGAGTAGATTCCCTTTCTTTAAAGAGCCATAAAATTTCATCTTTAAGTATTTTACTTGATGTTCATATATTAAATATTCATTCTTCAGGGTAATATAAAATCCTTGAATATACTTTAAGATGATAAATTTTGAATGTGTGGTAGGGGTATAGATTTATGACTTCTAATTTATTTATTCTTTCTTTTTGTAGCATATTAGATGTAAAGTAATTTAACGTTAGATTTCATTACTGTGGTGATATGTTTCTATCCCTAGTATGTAGTATAAAACCTCATAGAAAAGAGCATATTAAAAGTCTATTGAATGAGCCAAGATGATGGTGCTCCCATGTTTGAAAAAGCTTTTGTGTGAAGATTAAAATTGTTCACACATCTCTTGTGTTCCCACCTATACACCCTAGTGTAAGAGCTATTTAACCTTGAAGTTCCTGATCTTTAAACTTTGTAATAACTTTTTCATCCTGTCAACTACCTCATTTTTGTTAAGATCTAAAGGAAACCCACTCATTCATGTCTATTTATTTCCATTTAAGAATTTTGATCTGCAGCTTTTCCATGATGGGCTCCATATCAGTCCCATTCTCTTTTTACATCATCTTGTTTATTCCCTTTGGTGGTGAGGGAGAAAAATAATCTTTTTAGAAACCTTTTAAATTTTTAAAACACCTTTTGTTCTATCTCAGTCAGTATTTTAAATGCCAAAAAATACTTCATTGTTAAAGTTTTATCAGATCATTACTCTAAAGTTTATGAGATCTTTAAAGACCAGTGTGATTATCATCTATAGATATTGTTAACAACTTAACATCAGTAATTACAAACCTTAATAGCTTGACTGTTTTTTTTAGATACTTCATAGTGTCTCAAAATATCTTTATATCCAATGAAACCATTTTCTCTTGTTCCCCGCCCCGCTTCCTTCCAACTACTAGTAGTAGTAGTCACCATTTCTTGCAGTCAATGCCTTTAAGAAATATGCTGTAATCTTTATCGGGAAAAATTTGATATCACAAAGTTGTTTTTACTAAGCCTGATATAAAATGGAAGTTTTATATAGCTGAATGTGATAACTATATTATCTTGTTATTTTCTAGTTCTTATTCAATATTTGTAATTGTAGTATGAAATTAACCATATATATTTTTAGCAGGATAATTAGTATTACTAAGAACTCACCTTCACATAGTGGAGGTATATTAATTACTAACATTGTTATACATATAATAAACATATAAGAGTATAATTTATTCGGATTTAAATTGCTTTTAAAATATTTTAAGTTTGTTAATTTTGAAATATTTATAATACTTTTCTCCTAATGGGAATACTTCTCTAATTGAATATAGAATAACTAAGAACTGACTTCAGGATATCAGAAAGAATTTTCATCTGGAAAAATTTCTTGTAAGACCACATATTCATTCTAGACTTACATTAAGTATTCAGCAAATATTTCTAAACATCTTCAGCATCCCTAACACTGCTAGATACTGCAAACACAATACAGTTATGACTACATCAAGTATATGACTTCATGAAAGATATAGGTAACTATATAGTTCTTAAATTTTATATGGTAACAATGTAGAAGCTGTTAAGGAGGAGGTTCCTGGGGATCACACATTTTGAGAACAAGAGTCGGGGCGAAACATGGCAAGTTTAGGAAACAAAAACATTTGAATGATGTTTAGAGTACAATGGAGAAATATGATGACAAGATTGGTTAATATTAAACATCATTGTATTAATAAAGCTATCAGAAAATATGAACTGATATGGTTAGAAGATGTTTTTTCAGAAAGCACTATAATTCTGTACACATCCAACCTAATGTAATAGTAGTCCATCCATTGAATAGCTAATGACATTTTATTTTTTATTTTATTTTTTTAGTTGTCAAAGGACCTTTATTTTATTTATTTATATGTGGTGCTGAGTATTGAACCCACTGCCTCACACATGCTAGGCAAGTGCTCTACCACTGAGCTACAACTCCAGCCCGACATTTTATTTTTTAACTTATTTTGATCAACCCTAGCACCTCACACATTAGGCAAGCATTCTACCTTTGCCTAATAATACATTTTAATACTTGATCAGATTGATTAAAATAATTAAGATAAACATCACTTGTGAATTTCTTTATCCTTGACTCCATTTCTTCTGAATTCTACACAACCTTAACATGTTCTGTACATAGTTGACAGTATAAATGAGATATAGGAAGTACATAATGCTAATACGTATAACTCTCTAAAATAGTTAATAAATTTATAACATCTACTTAAAAGTTCTCCACACCTTTCACATAGACATTAGCTATTGCTCCTAGAAAATGACCGCTCTGGTGCAGTATAAGCAAACCTATGAACTTGGAGGCAAAGCCTGGATCATATTAGTCTCGAGTAGTCTTGTGTATTACAGTTAACTTCTATAGAATGTACAACATAGTGGAAAATTGGATCTTTTCAATAATGATCCTAAGTCATGAGTTATTTTTTTTTAAAAGATGGGTATAGTGCTTTCTAAGATTTACATAAAATTTTTATAATTCTAAGTAATCCAGGGTTTTATTTTAATGAACATTCATATCAACATTTACATCACAATTATAGTTGTAGATAAATAAGCTCTCTGATATAAGGTAACCAAATTCTATCAAGTTATGATGAGTAAAATCAAATCAGACTAATTTTGAACATGTTAATCAAATTATCTTTCATTGAACCTTTAGCTTAACAACATTGACTAAAGCCCACACTTTGAGTTAGATTGACCTAGAAAAATCTTTTAAATATGAATTAACTCCTATGTGAGAGAAGTAAATAATGAAGTTTAAAGGACTTTCAAAAAAATTTTTTAATGATGTTTGGAAAGAAAGAAAATGTATGTTGTGTCCTAATATACACACATAAACACATTAATATTTTAGCAATCTTGGATTTCTAATGTAAATTACTCATAGTAGCAAATTTGCCAGACTATTTAAAATACAAGTCTTTTAGAGACTTAAATTCCCAAAGATTCACTGATTTGATAAATAGCAGTGTGTTTTGTTTTTTTAAATAGAAAACAACCATGAGATTAAAACAAATTACTCTAATTAACAAACCTTTGGGGACTAAACTATCAGTCAGTTTGAATAGTTTGAAACTAGTCAAACCTCACATAAATCTCCAAATTTTATAATCACATACACACAAAATTGATTCCACAACTTGTTTCAGTCACACCTTGAAAATTACTTGCTAAAATTTAAAAACTGGCCAATTAATAGATTATTGTGATTCTTTGTATTAGTTCCGGGAATATTTCCCAATACCATCAGAAAGAGAAAATAGCTGTAGATTTGACCCTGAACACCTCCGTCAGCTACAGAAGAATGCCTGTTTGTTAAGCTTCTATTTTTTTAATTTAAAAAAATTATTTTTGTAATTCTAAGCAAGCATTATTAGGTTTCCAGCCAGTAACTGGGATCTCTGCTTTTTTTGGTCAAAAGTAAGACAACTTTAAACCATATTATCTCATCATGCTGTACTTGCAGTTATCCTGAACCGTCATATAAAATGTAAATCCCTCTTAATTGTTTTCTGACTCTTCTTGATGATATAATATACCTGATCCCATGCTACCTTAAATTAAGGTATTGCCACCTCAATTCTGAAGAGATCCTTTTTCTTATTACTTTGCTAATTATTAATATTACCATAGAAATGATTTCACTCAACATGTGAACCTTAGTACCAAAAAGTGCTATCTTCTTTCTCCTAGTTTTCTATTGCTTTGACCAAATAATTTTTCAGATACATATGTCAGAGTTCTTCCTTGGAAGCCAACATTTTGTGACTTCACAATTTTTATTCACTGATCTATGTCTCTGTATTCACTGAGGATTTCACTTCCTAGTGCACAATCCTCCTCTCTAACCCTAGTTTAGGTATATTGGGTGGAAAGACCATCCCTGGTCTCATAGTTTAACCCCACATTTTTTTTTTTTTTTAGCTTTTCTTAAGGTTGCTGTCTTTTGTTTGTTTCTCAAATTTTACTATTTTTCAGGACTGGGTCAATAGTAGTTCTTAGTCTTTGGATGTACTCTCTCTCAGTAGTTTCAAAAAGGTAGTTATTTTACATTTAGGTACTATTTGTTACCCCCCCCCAAAAAAAAAAAAAGTTTTCAAACAATATTCGTTTAGGACCACAAGAAGGGCACATTGACTATCTGTACTATTAATTTTTTCTTTTTGTTGCCCTTGTTTACCTCTAGTTGGAGTTACAGATTGGTTTGATGATATTCCTGTGTTATATGAGGCAGTTACTGGAAGGAATGTCACTGAAACATATGCCAGCCCAACTTTTGTGTGTGTGTGTATGTGATTATAAAATCTGGAGATTTATGTGAGGTTTGACTAATTTCAAACTATTCAAACTGACTGATAGTTTAGTCCTCAAAGATTTGTTAATTAGAGTAATTTGTTTTAATCTCATGGTTGTTTTCTATTTAAAAAAAACAAAACACACTGCTATTTATCAAATCAGTGAATCTTTGGGAATTTAAGTCTCTAAAAGACTTGTATTTTAAATAGTCTGGCAAATTTGCTACTATGAGTGATTTACATTAGAAATCCAAGATTGCCAAAATATCACATATCTAAGAGTACATGTGTGTTTGGTCTTACTACTGTCAGAATGTAAATGTTGTGTTTATCATTTCACAAAACTGACAAAATGGCATTATTCATCAAGCGAATAACATAAAAATTTGTAATAATTGATATAACTGCTTTAAAGAATAAAGTAGCTGGGACAAAAGAAATGAAGTGAAAAAGTAATCATAAAGCACTAGCATTCTGAGTTTCCAGGAAACAGTTTGGTAAACAACAGTAATCCCTAAAAATCATCAGTGTGTTAAGAAATAGTGAGATGTTATGTTTTTATTTAAAGGATGACCTCTTAATTCTAGAGAAAGAATATAACCAAATGAAAGACTCACTGTTTTATTCATTTCTGTTGAAACTGGGGGATAATGTTTTAAAGATAATGTTTTAAAGATCCTAGAGTGAGCTGGGCATGGTGGTGCATGCCTGTAATCCCAGCTCCTTGGGAGGCTGAGGCAGGAGGATCGCAAGTTCAAAACCAGCCTCAGCAAAAGCAAGGTGCTAAGCAACTCAGTGATAAAACACAAAATAGAGCTGGGGATGTGGCTCAGTGATTGAATGCCCTGAGTTCAATCCCCAGCACCCACCCCCGAAAAAAAAGATCCTGGGGTGAGTATAGAAAGTTATTTTATTTCTTACCCTTTGCAATCAAGGGATTTGAGTCCATTTGTAAAGTACTTCATAAAAAGAAAGGATGCAGCCAGGCACAGTGGTGCATGCCTGTAATCCCAGTGGCTAGGGAACCTGAGACAGGAGAATTGCAAGTTCAAAGACAGCCTCAGCAAAAGTGAGACACTAAGCACCTCAGTGAGACTTTGTTTCTAAATTTAAAAAACAAAACAAACAAAAAAAAAAAGGACTGAGGATGTAGTTGAGTGCCCCTGAGTTCAATCCCTGGTACCAAAAAAAAAGAAAGGATGTGATTAGTTCAGGAAATGCATACGTTTCTGGAATAAACAATTCAATTCAAAATGAAGCAGGGTTCACTTTTAGAGGACAGTACATTGAGAGACATTAACCATTGCAAGATTTTCAGGTTTTTTCCAAGTCAAGTCATCTTTTGGAGTGGGGGGAAAGTTTGATTACTGAATTATGTTCCTGTAACTTTCAAAATTGCACAGGGTTTCAGAGAGAATATTGTGTTCTTAAATATGATCGTATTCTTGTTAATTTAGAGAAGGAGGATGAACTACTGATACTTGCATTATTAGATAGAAGACTCAGGTTGCCTTTCTTGTTTTTTGATTGCTGTAAGGAACTTTTGTAAGAAGAGAGAAAGAATAAATCAAAGTCTTGCGTATCTGCAGGATGTTATTAATTCTAGCATATTAGTATCAAATCAGTATACTTTTGTGATCTGAATTTAATCTCTGAAAAACAACCAGTTGGGTAAATCTTTTAAATAAATTCTTTGCTGGTGGCTTAAGCGTAACTCAGTGGTGAAATGTATGTTACTATGCAAGAGGAGACCCTGGGTTCAATCCCTAGAACAAATAAATAAATAAATAGATAGATAAATAAATAAATAAATGTGAATGGACTAAAGGCTACATGTGGCAATTCAGGAACTATACAAGAAGTACATGTGTAAGTGAATGCAAGAAATTATGAATTGATTCTTTCATCAAAAACATACTTAGCCCTGCACAGTGGTACATGCCTGTACTCCCAGCAGCTGGGGAGGCTGCGGCAAGCAGATTGCAAGTTTGAGACCAGCCTCAGCAGTTTAGCAAATATAGCAATTTAGCAACTTAGACCCTGTCTCAAAAAAAAAAGGAGCTGGTGATGTAGCTTAGTGGTAAATTGCCCCTGGGTTCAATCCAATTACACACACACACACTAAATTAGACGTGTTTAGAGCATTGAAGACTCTTAAGTTAAGATGCAGAGTGTGTTTGGTTTGGGGCTGAAAAATAGTGACAATGCAAAGCTCCAGGTAATTTCTTTTACCTATACCATTATTCTAAAAAAAAGGGTCTTCTTGATAAAATTTTGTTGAGCCAATTTAAAGAAATATTGCATGAGTTGAAAATGACACAGATAAGTTAAACTCAAATTTTTTGACAAGATTCTCAGCAGTGAAGTCTTTAGAATAGTAGCAGTCACCAGTATTGCATCTTTTTTGGGTAAAATTGTTTCCATTGCATGTCCTTAGAAGAACAGAAGACTGAAAGTTACTGAAACTCCATTATATTCAGTAAAACCTTCAAAAGAATAAAGAGGGTTTAGTCTTCCATTGAGATTAATATGTTGCATTCCTTTTCTTGAATTATATGTTTATTCTTGAGACTTTTGAAATATATCTTAATTGATAAGTATTTTTCTTTCTTTTTTTTTTTTAATCTTTATGTGAACACTATTTGAGTGTTAAGGATAGTTTTAATGTTGATTATAAGTTGCTTATATTTTCTGCTGTAAACCACTAAGACACTCTTTGCTTCAAATTCATGAAATTTATGAGGTAAGACATTATTTTTATACTTTCCTTCAAAAGGTTTACATAAGTAAGTGAAGTAAGTTAAATCTGTCTTTTTCAGTAGTCATCAAGGATGAATTATTCCAAATAAATAGCTTTTGCTATTTCTGTTTTATTTTGAAACTGTCAGGCAGATGATAATAAATTATTTCTAAACAGAAATATGTGTATGCTTATATATATGTATACAGCATTCAGTAGTATGTTAATGCTTCTTATTGTAATATGTTAAAATATTTTTATTTTATGAAATATGAAGTTAATTTTTTAACAGACTTGAATTTGCTAAGTTGTATACATTTTTGTTTTTAAATATTTTAGTCCCTTTATCTCACCTTACATGTTTCTGTTATGTTCTTTTAAATATATATTGGTTTGTCTGTTTAAAGAAACTCTCCATTTTGTAAAGGCATTAATATGCTTCTCAAAGAGACAGTGATAGATTAAAAACATATAAAGTTCTTGCCCAAGCCACCATACTCAACTGCCACCATCATAGAGGAAGAGAAAGAGGTGGTAGGTGATAAGTGTCCTCCAACTCTTCTCATTTATACTAAGGAGTAGCATTAGTTTCATACAATGTAAGCCTACTCCAGACATGTATAAAACAAATTTGTGTGAGGTGTTTTTCTAACTCCAGTGGATCTCTAGTTTCAAAAAGCTTTTTTAATCAGTGTGAATAAATGAAACCATTTTATCAAAAATTGATGATGTAACTACCATTCATTATTATAGTAATATGCCTCATACACACATAAATTGTATTATCAGTTTAGGGTTAAGAGTATTATACTTGTAAATGCAAAACCATTTGATTAAAATGAAAAGGTGATTTATAAAGCAAATACTAATATTTTGTTTTTATTGTATTAATTTGGTTAAAATATTTCTTTTATATTCAGATTTAAATTTTTTCTTACCTTTCATTAATAGGTAGTATAGATCAATCAGTGTTAAAAGAATTACCCCCTGAACTCCTGGCAGAAATTGAATCCACCATGCCACTTTGTGAACGTGTGAAAATGAACAAACGCAAGCGTAGCACAGTAAATGAAAAGCCAAAATATGCTGAAATCAGTTCAGATGAAGATAATGATAGTGATGAAGCTTTTGAATGTAAGTATCACATAACTTTTTCAAAAAAAGAATTTAAAAGGTAGATTTATGTGTTTGTCTCATAATTCAGGGGGTCAACAAGAGCACAGTAACCTTAATTTTTAATAATCTAGAATCTAGTATAGCAAGTTATTTTCTTTATATTTTAAAAGTATATGAAAGATGAGATCAGTTGGCACCAAGAAAAATATTTTAAATGAGTTATAATTAGTGTTAAGCACTAGGTATGTATCTGTATGTGTTCATTTATTAAGCTCCTACTATATGCTAGGCACCGAGAACAAAAATACAAATAAGATGTGACCCCTGTCTCAAAGAGTCTTCTATTGGGGGAAATAATTGAGTAAATGGTTGTGGTACAGTGGTAATAGTTAAATCTAGGATGATATGGGAACACATTGGATTGGCATCAAAATCAGAGTGGGGGTTCAGAGAATGCTTACTGGAAGAGGTGACACTTGAGTTGAGTCTTAAAGGACACGTAGGAGATAGCCAATTGAAGAAATATTTAAAACCATACTATCACTAAATTATGAATGGATTAGCCACATTGTGGATTATCTGTGTGGTTTGGACCTGGCTTCTCCTTTTTGCCCAGCTGTGTCCTGGAATTCCTCCCTTGTTTCACTGTTTTCCAGAGCTGGCTTCTTCACTACACAGCTACCTCTCTACAACACTGTGATCACCTGTCTTTGCACTAGACTTGCTATACCTCGCCTGTCTTCCTACTGGCCCACTGAAAAAGTTCTTCTCTTTTATCCCTATCTTCCTTCTTCTGGAGCAAGAGAATTGAGCCTAGCCAAGAGGGGTCAACAACCTTGTTTGACTTAAACGGCATTCAGTGGAAACAGACTATGGGAGATCTTCACTTGTGTGCCAACTGACTTAGTCATAATGACCAAAAGAAGTGGGAAGATCACCAGTGTGTTCTACCTTTTCCACCTAGTATCCATAGATTGAGGTGTGACAAGCAAGGGCAGGAAGGACAGATGCATGCTGCCATTTTTAAGTGTATATTGCTGATGGAAGCTCTTCACCTCCAAAGTTTTTAACCAATGTTCATTTATTCTGACCTTTTTAAAATTGTGAGTTCTTGAGCTATGAGCAGTAGACTATGACTGAACAAATCTGAACAGTTTTAAGAGTGAAATAAAATATACAGCAAACATAATCTGACATATTTAATTATATGTATGATTGTTATAATTTTGTATTACCTTGAGATGTATTTACACACAGTATATTAAAATGGCTAAGGTTAATTTTTTTATTACAATCAACATTTGGTCATATGGGGACATGATTAGCTTGGGCAAGTAAACAGAGAAAGGATATTTGGTGGCCCAGAATCTCCCTCCCTTTCATATGCATGACTCCACTCCCTTCCCTAATATGTTACCACTTCTAGAACATCCAAGAAGTCCCTTAATTACAGATTTATTTTCAATTTTACTTCAATTCCAGTTAATTGATAGTGGCTGCCTGTATTATTAAATTGATGAGAATTCTGAAGCTACCTCACAGACAAGTGGAAAGGATCGCAGAATTAGAAATGTCCGCCAAGTGTAAAATGTAGAGCCACACAGGTCTCATGTTTATCCTAAGTGCAACCCCTGTTCTTTTCCTTACTTTCCATTATGAGAGATGCTATTTTATGGGAACAAATAGATTCATCTTAAAGCCATGGATCCCATTCTATCTATCTTCAAATATTTTGAAAGCTATTATTGCTTAGAGGACCTGAGCTTCAACCCTAGATAAAAGGAAAGTTTCTCTAGGATTTTAAGGATAAGTGGCCACTAGGGCTATTGATTAGAGTTATGAAAGAAATCCAATTGGAACTTGGAGTCACCAACCAAACTGTCATTATACTGTAGAAGAAGTAATAGTGAAAATGTAGCGTATTACAAAATGTAACGTTATTGGGCTGGGGCTGTAGCTCAGTGGCAGAGCACTTGCCTAGCATGCGTGAGGCACTGGGTTCAATCCTCAGCACCACATAAAAATAAACAAATAAAATAAAAGCATTCTGTCCATCTAGAACTACAAAAAATATATATATTAAAAAATGTAATAAAAGTATTATGAGAACTTAAGTTTCAAGCATTATGCTGCTTTTAAAAGAGACTTTTTAAAAAAAATAAAGTTTTAATGTACTTTAATCAATTGGTTTCCTAAAAATAAAAACTAAGGAAATATTTTGTTTAAAGATAGGGGAAAGGATTGAAGAATGATTTTGAAAGTTGGGCCACACAGGCTTAGATAACTGTAGAACAAACAAAGTCAGCGGGTGCCCTGGGGAAAACAAAGAGTGAGTATATAGGAAGCTAAAGAGAATTTTGGAAAGGGAAGGTAAAGAATGCCCAAGTCGTAGTTTATGTACCTCTCACTTGAGTTCCTTCCTCTCCCCTGCTTTTTCCAGAGTAATGAGGGAAATGAAAAAAGCCACAGTGAGTTGGGATCCTGGTAACCTCATTACAGCACACACAATGTCATAGAAGTTGTTTGGTTTTATTATCCTCCACCCCATTTTTATTCAAACTACATAAACTAATGAATATGAAGAAAAATCTCAAGAGTCTATAAACAGTTGTCACAATACAGCATATTATATGTAATTACTAACAACTGTGAGATTTTTTAAGCATTTTCTATTCATGAGATTTCACACTAGAGGGGCTGAGGTTATGGCTCAGTGGTAGAGTGCTTGCCTAGCATGCGTGAGGCACTGGGATTAATCCTCAGCACCACATAAAAATTAAAAAAAAGATATTGTGTCCACTTAAAACTAAAAAATAAAAAATTTTTTTAAGATTTCATGCTAGAAATAGATTTCTTATCAAAATAGTTACAGTGCAGAAAGACTAAAGTAGCTCATTAATTTTGGTTCATATCAGACTTCATATCTGAGATCACAGAATACTACTTTCTGAACAAGTTTGTTTATTAGTTGCCAAATCCTTATTTGGTGGGTATTTCAATACTTGACAAAACATTGAGTGAATATTATAAAGAAATGACCTGTTTCTCATAGACATACATACACACACACACACACACACAAACCTACTTATAGTAATATATGAGACATCCCTTAAAAGGGAAAAGGGGAAAAATCCTATTTCTCTTCACATACTTCATTAACCAACTTCATGACTGATTATGAAGAAAATCATGATTTTAATATATTTATTTACATTTGTCCTTTATATGATCTCTTGCTATGCCAAACCTATGACCACAAAGAAGTGGAAACAGAATTAAATTCCTTTTCCTGCCATGTTGTTAATAGATTGGACAGAAGGGTTGGAACCAGAAACCAAACTAGACTTGAATAGGAATAGTTAGGGCAGCAGATAAGAGTAAGTAATTGTGTTATCCACATATAAGGACACTGACAGAAGTATAAATAGGTGAATGAGCCAGAGATTGACATCCTTAAATCAAAGCCAAGTAGGGAACTCAAAAGGTTTGTCTTGAGTATTTGTGTGTTGATCAGTTAGGGACAGTCAGAAAGAAGCAAGGGAGTCAAGCAGCAGACTAGAAAGTATGTCTCTGTCAGCAACAAGTGTTCCCTCTGATAACCAGTGTATGATTTCAAGGTAGGACACATCAGTTCTCTACCCTGGTTTTAACTTGATGGTGCCTACACTCTAGAGTAGGTATGATAAATATGTCTCCCTTGTACTTCACTCCACCTGTCACTGCAGAAATTTCTAATCCGTCTTTTTTTCCCTGAACTGTGATGCTTTCTTGGGGCTCAGAATTATATTCAACTTAATACTTTAGGCAGCTATTACCAGTTGATCAGAGTTGATATATCAAATGAAACCTGTTTGCCACATCTGCCTAGAGAATCCTGTCAGTCTTGTGATTTTAAACAGAATGCTTAGATTCCTGGAAGGATGGGGAAAAGACTGAAAGTAACATATAAACATGCTAATGTAGCATGCATAAACTTCGTCGCTTTTCTCCTTGGGTTTAACAAGCCTATTGTTGGAGAGCTGAATTCAGTAATTAGTGTTTACAATATTGGTTTATTCTATCTCTGTGGGTTTGTAATGTTAGGTCATAAGAGTCTATGGAATTTATTGCTAAGTTGTGGGTATAACTTAGCTATTAATTGATGACATATTTGGTTACTCATATTCTGTAACACAAAAGTTGACTCAACATCCAAATCCTGCTCCCCATCAATAATATAAATGCTTTAACATGATTCTGTTTTTTATCCAAATATTAAATAAAGGTTGTTTTACAAGCCTTAATTAATCTTGACGTTTACATAAAATCTTTACTGACATATTGAATACCTTTTATTGAAATGTGTACTGTGTTTTAATTCCCAGAACCTTCCTGTTCTGTTTAGTAACAAACTGAATTAATGTAAAATTTTTTAATTTTAGATAAATCTAAACTTCTGAATAGACAAAATTACTCAATTCCTAGACCCACAGAAAGAATACCCCTCCCCCCCCCAAACATGGTTCATTTGTAAAGTACAAGTTTTAATAGTCTTTTTAAATGAGGTAAATTATTTGTCATGGGGATTTGCTTCTAGCCTCTAGGAAACGACATAAAAAAGATGATGATAAAGCTTGGGAATATGAAGAACGTGACAGAAGAAGCTCTGGGGATCATAGGAGAAGTGGCCACTCTCATGAAGGAAGAAGGAGTTCAGGTGGTGGTCGTTATCGAAACCGAAGTCCATCAGATTCTGACATGGAAGATTATTCTCCTCCTCCCAGCCTTAGTGAGGGTAAATCATCAGTGTAAACAGCTTTCTTACATACAGATTTAAATTAGGGCTTTAGCTTTGAAGAATATTTTATATCGTGTTTTGAGTTACTTAACAACTCTTGGTTTTAATTAAGACAAAAGTAAATATTTAGTTTGGATTTTTTTATCATTATTGTTTAAAGTATTTAATTAATGTTAAGGAAGAAACTAGGAACAGAAATGGAAATATTTTAAATTGTCATTCCTGCAGTTTAGTATTTCTTTTGTTTATTTCAGTCGCTAGAAAAATGAAGAAAAAGGAAAAACAGAAGAAAAGGAAAGCTTATGAACCAAAATTAACACCTGAAGGTAACATTTTAGGGTTTGTTCTTTTTTGTTTCCTTTTATTTTTGTGCTTCTTGATTATTTTTTGTTTTTTTGTCTTCAGCTTCATTTATCTACTTGGAATCTGGATATAAAAAAATTTTTTTCACTTGCAGAAATGATGGACTCTTCAACTTTTAAGAGATTCACAGCATCAATAGAGAATATTTTGGATAATTTGGAAGATATGGATTTTACTGCATTTGGTAAAATCAATTTAAAATATATTTATCTCTTGTATATACCTAGCTTTTTGCAAATTCTCTAGAGCATTATAGAGGCATGCGCTCTGCTATCAAGGTACTTAAAATCTAGTTGTGCATTTAGATCTAGTGCATGTTATCAAGAAACTGAAAACTTTTACACAAAAATCAGATACTAAATTAGTCAAGTCTTTTTTTATAGAAGTCTGGGGGTGAGGGAAGAAGGATCAAATTCAGGGCCTTTAGCCAGGTGTGGTGTAGCACACTTATAATTCCAGCAGCTCCAGAAGGTGAGGCAGAAGGGTCACAAGTTTAAAACCAGCCTCTAAATAAATAAATAAAAGCCTCAGCAACTTAGTGAGACCCTGTCTCAAAATAAAAAAGGACAGGGGATGTGGCTTAGTAATTGAGCGCCCCCAGTTCAGTTCCCAGTACAAAATAACTAATTTAAAAAAGCAAAAACAAATCCAGGGCCTTTCTTCCATAGGCTATACAATTGTAGTATCATTGATTTACATCCTCAGGCCCCAATTAGTTAAGTCTTGGTATACCATCTTTTTAGAATCCTGAAAGTACCGCTACAATACTAGGTTAAAAGAATTAAAGAAAAGTCTTAATGCAGGTGAGGTTTGAATAGGCAGAAATAGGAATCTATTCATTTATTGTAATTGTATTTATTGAATACTTACTGTACCATGTGTGTAGTGCTTTATTTTTACAATAGTATGTAAAGATTATCTGTAAATATAAAAATGAGTTCATAAAAACACTGCTTACAATAAATAGAGATACTCAAAAATCTTATGCTACCTTCAGCTGATAAAAACACTAAGGCCTAATTTATTTGAAAACCTTATGGCATACGTTAATTCTGATACAATTCCATCTATTTGAGAATACCTTTAAAGGTTTGTTGCTCACTTTATTTTTTATTTTTTATTTTTGGTGCTGGGGATTGAACCCGAGGGCGCTCAACCACTGAGCCACATCCCCAGCCATACATACACACACACACACACACACACACACACACACACACATATTTAGCTGTAGATGGACACAATATCTTATTTATTTAATTATTTTTATGTGGTGCTGAGGATTGAACCCAGTGTTTCACGCGTGCGAGGCAAGCACTCTACCACTGAGCTACCACCCCAGCCCCTTTTTATAGAGACAGGGTCTAAGTTGCTTAGCACCTCGCTTTTGCTGAGGCTGTCTTTGAACTCATAATCTTACTGCCTCAGCCTCCTGAGCTTCTGCGATCAAGGTATGCACCACTGTGCCCGGTGCTCTCTTTATTTTAAAAGTGTTTGTTCTGTGAAAATTAGTGCAAATAACATTGTTTTTTATGATCATGTTGAGTATCAGTTTCATCTTTTTAAAAACTTCGCAATTCTATACTGAGAAATTGTCTTCTGTGTCATTTAGGGTCCCAAAAGGAAAACAGAAGCACTCTCAAATTAGGATACTTTGAGGTGGAGTTATTTACAAATAGATTAATTATGAAGATGGGGGTGAAGTAGTGCCAGAACCCAGAGTTAACTGCCATGGACTGTTACCATCCCTACACCCAAATGAATAAGGGTAAAGAGAAATCATAAGAATTCACTTAATAGGAAAAAAAAATGTTATAGAGCAGGTACAAAAGAAGCAGTATTTTTGGACAGATCCAGCTTGAGACCTCATAAGAAAGGAGTCAGGGATATAAATAGCCTGACCTCACTCTCCTTCTCTTTGATCTTCTGACAGGGTACCCCACTGGCTGAACCCAAACAGAAGCCAGAGGGCATGGGAGACTATTGATGTAGTTCATACAGGTCAGCCTCCTGGGACAGAGAGAATGGTTGAAAAGGGTCAACAGTGTACCTGTCTACTATAGTAAAGACAAGAGAGCTGTCTGTCTTCCCATTTTAGTCAGAACTCTTTAATTTTACTCCTTCCCCTTTTCATTTAGGGTTTGCTTGAGATTTACAAAGGCCTTTTATTTTATTTGTTTAGTTTGTTTATATTTTTGTGGTCAAATTTTTTATTAAAAGTTAAACTTACCATCTCGAGCTATTTCTTTTACCTAAATTCTATATTTGTTTGTTTGGTTTTTTAGGTGATGATGATGAAATTCCTCAGGAACTGCTGTTGGGAAAACATCAACTTAATGAACTCGGCAGTGAATCCGCTAAAATTAAAGCAATGGGTATAATGGATAAGGTATCTCAGTAAAGTAAAATTTATAAATTTTCTGTTTTTTTTTTTTTTTTACTGGGGATTGAACTTGGACACTCAACCCAAAAATATTTTGTATTTTATTTAAAGACAGTGTCTCACTGAGTTGTTTAGTGCCTTGCTATTGCTGAGGCTAGCTTTGAACTCGTGATCCTCCTGCCTCTGCCTTCTGCACTGCTGGGATTACAGGCATGAGCCACCACACATAATGTTTTCAGGGTAAATTTATAAAGTTTACGGAAATAATAATGAAAACTCATTATTATTCTTAAAAAGTCCTTGAGTGAAAGTAGTATACTATAGATATTATAAGGAAAATTATATTATTGTTTTGAAAGAGCATGGGCCTTGAAATTTTTTTCAGTTTTACAAGTATTTAGATTATTAAATGCAGATACACTACATTTTTCTTTGACCTTTACTAATTTAGGGTTATTAAAGAGTAGATGTGCAATTTTAACATGTTACGTCCCATGGTATAGAATATTGGTTTTAAAATTGTTATTAAATATATATAGCCCCATTTTTTAGGCTTTTGTGAGTTGTCTTCCTGTGAGTGCACTGTCACTAAGAAATAGTTTTATTTCAGTAACGAAATAGCAAATTATTTTACCAGTGATAACTGCAAGCAACAGTGACAGCATCAAGATTTAGCTTCCTGAGCCAGGCACTGTGGAGCATACCTATAATTCCAGCTCGGGAGGCTGAGGCAGGAGGATTGCAATTTTAAAGAAACTCAGTGAGAATCTGTCTCTAAATAAAATATAAAATAGGACTGGGGATGTGACTCAGTGGTTGAGTACCCCTGAGTTCAGTCCCCTATAACCCCCCATCTGCCCCCCAAAAAAAAGATGTTAGCTTTCTGCAGTCTTTATCTGCTATCATTCACACCTTAAATTACTGTATGATTGCTATACAAAGAGAGTTTCAAGACAATTTCCCTCTCCTTCTCTTCTGACCAAGGTCCTTTCTGTACAACATTGTAACTGAGTCTTAAGTTTCCTGGTCTATAATGTAGATACAATGATCTAATCTTCAGAAATACTAAAAGAATTAATAAAAATATTATGTTGACTTGTGGAATCAATTCCAATCAATTTAATCCTGTTTAACTTTTCTATTTTATAATTTTAAAGCAACCTATAAAGTATTTTGATATTTTTATAAACCTAAAGTATAATTGGTTCTTCATTTTTTGTTGAAGTATTATGCCATGAATTTGATTTTTAAAGCCAGACATACCACAGTTAACATTTATTGTGCCATTAGTTCACACCAGAATTTCTATATATGGTTGGAGATATTGGTGTAGTTGTGTATGAGAATATGTCAAGAGTTTTTTGAGGTGCCTGTGCCAGTCTTAGATATTTCTTAATTCCATAATTACATGTTAGTTAATATTTCAACTTATTTGCAAAGGCAAATTTGCTAGATACAACCAAAGTATAGATATTTATGAAAAGTCTCAATGCTTTAATCTAATATGAAATAGTCCAAAGCAGTGTTTGGGAAAACTTGCTTCTGTACTACAGCATGAGTAATCAAACTGGGTTTAACAACAATTGCTTTGTTGATCTCCTTTTGGCTCTTCTGGCTGATTTGGTTGAATGTCTCGGCAGCATGCTAGGAACTAGGTAGAGTACTATTAAATCAAGAGAATCTGAGTAAACAGTTACCTCCTGATGATACTAACTTTTTAAATACAGAAAACATCCTTTGTAAGAAACTAAACAGGAAACATTTTTTAAATGTCTAAGAAGGATTTCTAAATAAAGCCGTGTTGTTTCAATTCACGTTCATAACTTTTATCATTCACCTTTTCATGCTTCCATTATTCAAAATGCTATCTGGGATTATAAATCTGATGAATAACATTATAGTGTGAAGCTAAGAGATAATTAAATCAGTGGGTGAAATCTTTAATGTATATATGTGTTCATGTGCAAATTCACTGTCACTTCCACAAGGGCAGGGGCCCAGCATCAGAACACATTGAGTCTTACCTGAATATATGCCCTTTCTCTTTTCTCAGGGTGTTTTCAGAAAAAGTTGAATAATTCTTTACATACATGGAATTTAAGGTTCTTTGAAGGGAAGCTATTTTTTCCCCACTCTTTCAAGTAGTAATGTTATGTTTTCCACAGCCCAAAAGGAATAATTGTTTTTTGAATAATTTATAGTTTTTTGCCAGTAATTGATAAAAAAATTCATGTTCCCATTTTAGCTTTCAACTGATAAAACTGTGAAAGTCCTAAATATCTTGGAGAAAAATATTCAGGATGGATCAAAACTCTCCACTTTGTTAAATCATGTAAGTGTAAATTAATATTGTTGATTTTACCCTTAATATTGTTAAGATACAAATTTTTTCACAAGCAACTTCAATTTATATGGAAAATTCCATATTTCATAATTTGAGCTTATTACTACAAATTATTAGTTGCATTTCTTAACATTTCTAATAGAATTTCACTTTTAGTAATTCAAAATTAGTGTTATACATTGTCAATTTCCAGCTTTACCATGAAATAATAAAGTCAGATGACTTTTTTTTAATATTTTTTTTTTAGTTGTAATTGGACACAATACCTTTATTTCACTTTTATTTTTATGTGGTGCTGAGGATCGAACCCAGGGTCCCACACGTGCGAGGCAAGCGGTCTACCACTGAGCCACAACCCCAGCACCCCCCCAGATGACTTTTTTAATTTTAAAAGTGAATCTTAACTTTGTTCTTCCTTGTATGAGTGTTTAAATTTTCATTTTATAATGTAGTATAAGTAGTAAACCTTTTTGTTGATCTTCTAGAAAAAAGTTAGAAATGTTATGCTGATTTCCTAATGTATACTAAAACATTAATCTTTTATATGCCGTTTTTATACCTAGTTCAAAGGTAGGTGAAAGGATTCAATGGGTTAGTTTATGTAGTGTTTAAAACCATACCTGGCATGTTGTAACTATACACTAAATGATAACTGCAACTGTTACTGCATTTTAATATGTTTATATCAAAAGCAATTGGAACATGGTTGCAGTGGTTTATGAATCGACCAAAGTACATTTTCAGACGTCTACCTTCCTAGCATTGTAGCTAGAGCTCTTGCCTAGCATGCATAAGACCCTAGATTTTATCCACAGTACCACAATTTAAGATGAAAAGGCCGGGGGAGCCTGGAGAAAATTTTCAAAACATAAAAAAGTTCATACTCTCCTATAGCACTGGCCACTTTTAATACTTTTGAGATATAACCACAGTTCCATTTTTGGATATATGTGTGGGTGTGTGTATTTATAACACACTGAATTTTGTTTTATCTTATGAAATAATTTGGTGTTTTTAGAAGCCACAGGTTTGCTAAGTATATATATGGAATAAGACATGGAGAAAAATAGTCTTAGGTGGTAGTTCTCTGGATTATTAAATGTATGGGGGTTTTTTTTGTTTTTTTTTTTTGAGGTTCTGGAGGTTGAACCTAGGAATTCTACCTCTGAGCCATAGCCCCAACCCTTTTTATTTTTTGTTTTGACAGAGGATCTTACTAAATTGCCAAGGCTGGTAGCATCAGCCTTGTGATCCTCCTGCTTAAAACCTCTGAGTAACTGAGATTATAGGCGTGCACCCCTGCACCTGGCCTATATCCATACTTTATAATTATTATTTTTTGTAGTTGTAGATGGGCGGAATGAAATGCCTTTATTTTATTTGTTTATTTTTATGTGGTGCTAAGGATTGAACCCAGTGCCTCATACATGCTAGGCAAATGCTTTACCACTGAGCTACAGCCCCAGCCCTGTTATCTATACTTTTTAATACCCTCTTTTTTAGACTAGTTTTGACATATTTTTTTTATTGTTGTTGTTTGGTTTTTTGTTGCTAGGGATTGAACATAGGGCCATGTATGCTGGGCAAGCACTCTACCCACGGAGCTACATTCTCATCCCCTTGGCTAGTTTTTTAATCATAGGAAAAAAAGGCTAAAAGAAACCTGTAGAGGCAGTCTACTCTGTTGTTTCTATAAGTTACTTAAAACTTTGCCAAGATATTATGGGTTCTGGGCCTGGCAGTGTAGCTCAGTTGTAAAGTACATGCCTACCATTCATAAGACCCAGAAGTAATACTATAACATGAAGTTTGTATTTCATAAAAAAGAATGTGATAGGGCCTGGGTTGTGGCTTCATGGTAGAGCGCTTGCCTAGCAAGTATGAGGCACTGAGTTCAGTTCTCAGCACCATATATAAATGAATAAATAAAATAACAGTTTATCAACAACTTTAAAAAATATATTAATAAAAAAAGAATGTGGTAAAAATATTTGCACTTTTAATAGTAAGCTTTAAAGTATTCCCTCCCAGTTGTAATGTCAAGTTGCTAATGTGTGAAGTAAAAGGAAGTCTTTTGTCAGTTGTTGAATTATCTACTTTAGAAAACGAGTTATATCTTCAGTAGTCTTTATATCACTACTTTGGGTGCGGTGAAGTTGCTGATGATTGATTCTAAGGTCTCTCATGCATGGTAATAAGCGCATGCTCTACAACTCAGTTATATTGCCAGCACTGAATATTTCTACTTTTAATTTCAGTTTCAGAAATACAGTGTGGTTAATAAACAGGTATTAGGAAATGCTCAGTCAATAAATTTGACTACTTATAAATAAAAACTTCCCATGTTAATTTCTCTTTGTTTTTACTTAAAAAGTTATTTTAACTATCATATTTATACCCAAGACACAAAATAAATTTATGTGCAGTGCAGTGTGGTAAGTTAAAATCTTAGATCTAGATAAAGTACACAAAAAGTAAAGGTAACCATAATTTATCACTGGAGTGTCACCTACTGGGGAAATTAGGAGGCAAGTATATCATGTTTGCAAATACTGATAACAAAATTTTTAAAAAAGAAAACCTTGCCTAAAGTAATATAGTATTTGTGCTTTATTCCGGATATTCTTTCAGAGTATGCACATCAAAATCCTGTGTTTTCTACCATTGAAAATCAAATATATCAGAATTTTTTATTGATGTTGTAGACTTATACATGTGTTTATTTCTACTTCATTAAACATGTGCTCTTTTATAGAATAATGATACTGAAGAAGAAGAAAGATTATGGAGAGACCTTATTATGGAGAGAGTTACAAAATCAGCAGATGCCTGTCTTACAACTATCAACATTATGACATCCCCTAACATGCCAAAAGCTGTATACATTGAAGATGTAATAGAAAGAGTTATACAGTACACTAAATTTCATTTGCAAAATACACTTTATCCTCAGTATGATCCTGTTTACAGATTAGATCCTCATGGAGGTTAGTTTGTCCATGTATGTGGGTAGTTTTTAATATAATATCAAAAATGTCTGTTGTAAATTTTCCCATGTTAGATGAGTCAGAATATATGAAATATATAAAATATTCCATTTTAAAATGGATTCAAAACTATTAGATCACATAAATCATACTAAACATTGACATTGGCTTTGTATTTGAGTAGAATACAGAACTCTTAGTTAATATAGTGTTTCCCTAATTATGATTTTTTTTTTTTTTTTTAAGCACTGAGAGGTTAGCATCCTAATCTGGAAATCTAAATGCTCTGAAATCTGAAATTTAAGTTCGTGGGTTTTTTCCCCTTTTATTAATGCATTGTAATTATACATAATAGTTGGGTTCATTTTGCCAAACATATACATGCATAGAATTTGATTTATTCCATTTCAGTCCCAAGTTCTATCATCCTCACCATACTTACTCCTGAAATCTGAAGCTTTGTGAACACCATCAATAATGCTCAAGAAATTTGGGGATTTTGGAGTATTTTCATATTCTTGTATTAAGGATGCTCAACTGGTAAAGTCTATGCAAGTAGTTCTCTTTTAATAAATAACTGGCTTTATTTGCCAGATTGTGTTTTAGTGTAGCCAGAAACAAGATTGTGTTCTTTTACTTCAGAAAATCGATTTTAGCATTCATTATGGAAAAAATATTAAAAGTTGCTATTTTCCTTATCTTGATATTTCTTTCTTTTTAGGAGGGTTATTAAGTTCAAAAGCCAAACGAGCTAAATGTTCCACTCATAAGCAGAGAGTAATAGTAATGCTTTATAACAAAGTTTGTGACATTGTTAGCAGCCTGTCAGAATTGCTAGAGATACAACTTCTTACAGACACAACAATTCTTCAGGTAACTTTTTTTTTGTTTTTTTAAGCATTTTGTAAATTTTTAGATGAAATATATAAGAATAGAGGATCTGATGAAGTCCTGTGTAATCTTGTTTTACTCAGTAATAATGTCATTTCCACATTAATTTTTCCCATTCAGACAATGTTATATTCAAATTAAAGAAATTAAAGTTCAGGGGAGTTTTAAAAAGAAACATTTTGGGGAGAAGAGAAATGAATGTAGTATAAATTCCAAACTCTAAATTCTTTGAAAGATATTTCCTTTACATTATGTCAGGATATTTTCACACAGGAAAATGAATGGTTTTTGTTTCTTTATATTTACATGGCATTTATTAATCTAAAAGATAGATATTAGAAAAATGGCAGCTATGAATCAAGGTAACTAATGTATGGGCTAATGTCCTTGAGAGATGAAGGGGAACAGAGAAGGGAATAGATACAATAGATACTGACTACATGAGGGAAAGAGAATGCCCTCTGAATGTTTTCTGGTAAAGTTATATGTTGTTGGAGTACCAACTAGTAAGATACAATATTACTGAAATCAACTAAAGATATTTACTTATTTTTTCTTTTCAGGTTTCATCCATGGGAATAACACCATTTTTTGTGGAAAATGTCAGTGAACTACAGTTGTGTGCCATTAAATTAGTCACTGCAGTAAGTATAATCAATTTGTATTTTTAGTTATCCCCAGTAAAATAATATTGACATCATTTAATCCAGACTTGGAAAAATTAATGTAGATTCCTGGTTTCTAGTAGGTTAATTTTGCTATCAGGATTATTTTATGTGTCTTATTAGATTCTGTGAACTAAGGATTCATCTTTTTGTTCCATGAATTTGTCCAATTAATCTGTGTTCCAGCTAAAAATTCCTTAATATTTATAATAAAATTAGAATGGCCTGAAGTCATTTAAATTTTGTCTTATTTCCATATCCAAAATATCATACCAAATGATACAATATATTCTTTGACTTCTTTTTTTAGTTGTAGATGGTTACAATAAATACCTGTATTTTTTTTTTTTTATATGGTGCTTAGGATCAAACCCAGTGCCTCACACATGTTAGGCAAGTGCTATACCACTGAGCTACAACCCCAGCCCTGTTCTTTGACTTTTATAAGAATGTTGTAATCAATAACAGAAAATTTGAGCAAATTGTCTTAAGACATTACCATTGAAAATGAAACATCTTCATTCTAAATAAATAATATTTTTATTACATGTATCATTTTTGCTTTTTTTCTAATATAGTTTAATTTGTAATCTTATAATTACTTAACAGGTATTCTCAAGATATGAAAAACATAGGCAGTTAATTTTGGAAGAAATTTTTACTTCACTTGCAAGATTACCAACCAGCAAGAGGAGTTTAAGGAACTTCAGGTAACTAATTACAGAAGTAGTCAAGTAATGAAGAACTTCGTAATATTATAACCAGGATACATTTATTCATCATTTCTACCTGATTTATATTCTTTAGGTTCTAATGACTAAATAAAAGGCAGTTTAGTTAGAACATCATGAAGAGTAGTTTAGATATGGGGAATCATATTTGGGGAATTCAAAGTAGTTCAGTCATCCTCAAACATCAGGATCTATGGCAGTATTTTACAATCAATCAACAAACATGACAAAATGTTCAATATCTCTAGCAATTACAGAAGTGCAAATCAAAACTACTCTAAAATTTCATCTCACTTCAGTCTGAATAGCAGCTATTAAGAATACAAACAACAATAAGTGTTGGCGAGGATGTGGGGGGGGAAGGTACACTCATACATTCCTGGTGGGACTGCAAATTGGTGAAGCCAATATGGAAAGCAGTATGGAGATTCCTTGGAAAATTTGGAATGGAACCACCATTTGACCATCTATCTCACTCCTCAGTTTATACCCAAAGGACTAAAAAATAGCATAATATAGTGACACAACCACATCAATGTTTATAGTAGAACAATTCACAATAGCTGAATTGTGGAACCAACCTAGATGCCCAGTAGATGAATGGATAAAGAAACTGTGGTGTATATACACACACACACACACACAATGGAATATTACTCAGCATTAAAAGAGAATAAAATTATGGCATTTGCAGGTAAATAGATGGAATTGGAGAATATTATGCTAAGTGAAGTAAGCCAATCCCAAAAAACCGAAGGCCAAATGTTTTCTCTGATATATGGATGCTAATCCATAATGGGCATGAGGGTGGTGCATGGGAGGAATGGAGGAACTTTAAATAGGGCAAAGTGGAGGGAGAGGAAGGAAAGGGGCATGGGGATAAGAAAGATGATGGAATGAGATGGACATTATTACCCTAAGTACATGTATGAAGACACACACACAAAAACGAGTGAGGCCTATGACTTGGACTTAATTTTAAATAGTTGTAAGCCATTGAATGTTTTGGAAAGAGCTGAAACATTACTCTTCACAGCAATATAAACAATAGACATGTGGGCTGAATACTTTTAAATCACTAAGTACACTGTAATAAGGAATGTTATCCATTGCTATGGTATTATTGTCTTTGTTGTCAAAGGGAATTCTTTAGTGATTATGTTGACCTGGCATGTAGGTTTATTTTTTAGATTACTTTGTAGACTGTCTTCTATAATTATTTTTATCTTAATTTACTTTTAGACTCATGTTTATTGATAAATGTCTGTTATCTGTTAACCCTGAAAAAAATAACTGTCAATATATAAAAGAACTCTTATTTTTGTACAACCTCTGTAGAACAAAGCACTTGTCAATTGATTTTTCATAATCTGTGCCACTGACCTCATACTCACAAATGATCAAGAGTTGAATTTGTATTCAATTTTTTTTCAAGAGAGGGAATGAATTTTTAATATTTATTTTTTAGTTTTCGGTGGACACAATGTGTTTATTTTATTTTTATGTGGTACTGAAGATAGAACCCAGTGCCCCGCACATGCCAGGCAAGTGTGCTACTGCTTAAGCCACATCCTCAGCCCCAAAGAGTTGACTTTGTATTAAATTTTAATACCAAATAACCACTTCATTCAGCAGATGGAAACTGAAAGCTTTTATCATTTTCAAAATCATTTTGATAAACATTCAGTAATTTTTCGTTATAAATTTATCTGCAGTGCATATAAAATAGAAATTTGGATTAACTATTTTTCTTCTGGCTATTTTAATTATCTGAGCACACATTGCATTGGCATTTATTTGGTATTTTTTATTACTCATTAAAAATAATTAGACCTAAGAACACTGTAAGAAGGACTAAAGACAATACTTAGAAATATTAGTAAAACTGAAACTTTCAGATAATGATTGACTTGTAAAATAAGATTGTCTTCATACTCCATATAATTCAAACCATTTTTTCCTTACTATAGGTTAAATAGTAGTGATATGGATGGAGAACCTATGTATATTCAGATGGTTACGGCACTGGTTTTACAACTTATTCAGTGTGTAGTACATTTACCATCATCAGAGAAGGACTCTAATTCAGAAGAAGACTCAAATAAAAAAGTAAGGAAATATTTTTAAAGTTTTATAATTTTGCACTTTAACAATCAGAAACATATATATTCTCTGTAATTCTTTAAAAAAACTAAAGTTCTTCATTAGGATTTCATGATTGGCCTTTTAGTTCTTATAGAGCATTGGATAAGGTTTTAGAAGACTGGAATTCTAGTAATGATTTGTAGCTACAGGTCATAAAACATGCAAATCTTTTTGACCATTTTGGGTTTCTTCTCCAGCTGTAAAATGAACGTAATAATACTTAACAGACCTACTATCCCAGATTGTGAAACTCTAGTGAGATATTGAATATGAAAGTGAATATAATAACTCTAACATGTAACATAAATGTGCAACATATAAATATAATTGATATGGAATTCATATGGAAATGTGTTTATGCCTTCCCTGATAGGTAACTCTTTGCTAAGGTTTTCTCTGGTATCTTTGTTTTTGTGTTGTTTTGTTTGTTTGTTGTAATTCTGGGAATTGAAGCAAGGCCTTCTTTCCATTGCTACGCAAGTGCTCTACCACTTGGCTACACCCCATTCCTCTCTTGGTTCTAATAGACTCAGTTGACACTTGGACTTTTCCAAGTTCTATAGTTGTACCCCAACAAAAGTTTAAGAAACAGAAATAGTTTTATTTGTCTATTCTGTTATAGCTAAATACTAATAAATGTTACTAATATGTCATAGTTGACAAATATTGTCCAAAAAGTTGAGATCCTGTTTGTTTCTCTCTTCTTTTTTTTTTTTTTAAAGACCTTTATTTTGTTTGTTTATTTTTATGTGGTGGTGAGGATCAAACCCAGTGCCTCACATGTGCCAGGCGAGTGCTTTTTCACTGAGCCACTACACTAGCCCCTATTTCTCCCCTCTTCTGGTCCCATTGTTTTGTCTCTAATCTTCATTTCTTTACCATAGGGGACCAGTATCATGAGTATGTTTATCTTCTTCCATTAATTCATTTATCATTATAGATTTCAGTAGGACTAATTTGTTTTTAAAATGTACATAAATGATAGTGATATATGTACAGTTAATATTTTCAGTCAAGATTTTGGGGAGGGGCATGTGCTGCAGATTGAACTCAGGACCTTGTGCTTATAAGGCAAGCAGTCTACCAACTGAGTTATATTGCCAGCCCTCAAGATTGTTTTTAATACACATAACTCAGGTTCTTTTTTAGTTGAATTAATAAAGCTATAGTAGAATGTTGTCATAACTTAAAGCAAATGCTTTTTAGATGTACTTAGAAGTATAATTATTAAATTATAGAATACATACATTAATTTCACTTAATGTTGTCAGTTTGCTCACCAAAGTGATATTTTAGTTTACGTTTCTTTATTATTATTATTTACCTAGTATGGTCATTATGAAATTATATCAGAGTTTTATTTCATGTTTCCCTAATGAATATTAGTGAGTTTGAGCCCCTTTCCTTGTATTTGTAAACATTTGGATTTCTTCTGCTATGTATTGAATATTTATATCCTAATCTTAAAATTTGCAATGAATTTCTTGAATTTTCCTTTGAATTATATTCCATTGTTTCATAAATTTTGAGGTTGGAGTATTCTTTGGTTGGTTTTTGTTTTGCTTTTGCTTTTTTTTTTGTTGTTGTTGTTGTTGTTGTTGTTGCATTGCTGAGGACAGACCCCCAAGGCCTCATTCATGCACTAAGCACGCATGCATTCAGTTACCACTGAGCTACACCCCCAGCCCTGAAAAATTCTTTTTGTACTTTTAGTTCATATCTTCTTATCCTGACCTGTTTTTCTATAAGCAAGTACTCACTACATTTTCACTCTTAAATATTTTAACAAATTCTACCAGTATTTTTATCCTTATAGTTTTAAAATTTGTTTAGTATGCTGTGGCTTTTCTTTTCTTATAGAAAAGAATTAATGTTTAGTATTTGAATGTATTTATTACCTCTGTTTAGTAATAACATGGCAGTAGCAACAATAACTTATTTCTTACATAATTATAAGTTCATTTTTCTCACTGTAGGTTGACCAGGATGTTGTCATTACCAACTCTTATGAAACAGCTATGCGAACAGCCCAAAACTTCCTTTCCATCTTCCTTAAAAAGTGAGTAAAATTAACTTAAGTCTGATTTTTATTTTCCACAGTATATACTTTATTTAGAAAAAAGATGAATCCAGTTTCCTGCCATAATCTGAACTTAGGGTACACCTCCCTGGTCCTTGCTTTCCTTATCTTTAAAATGAGGCGGTTAGAATATTAACAGTTTAAAATTTTTTTACTTTCTTATGTTAGACCTTAAAGGTACTACATTGAAGTTCGGTAATTTTTCTTCACTAAATTTTGAGATATTTTACTCAAAGTTTGTGGAGAGAGGTTACTTAGCATCATAATTATCATAATTGTGGAGAGAGAAAAACAGTGGTTGTTTTTTAAAAGTTGTTATGGTTTCCAGAAAGTAATGTTAATTTTGGTTAATAAGTGAATTCCCTATACTGGGGGGAAAAAATGGGGTTTGAGAAATAAATCCATAGATCATATTTTGTCTAATGACCTCCCATATGCCTTGTTTCTAAAATACAGAGAAAAGATAAATCAATTAACAAGTTTAGTTATAATAGTAGACATGTCACCTAAATTAACATCCTTTTCATTATTTGTCCTTGAATAGATGTGGTAGTAAGCAAGGTGAAGAAGATTATAGACCACTCTTTGAAAATTTTGTTCAAGACCTTCTTTCAACAGTCAATAAGCCTGAATGGCCAGCTGCCGAACTACTCCTTAGTTTGTTAGGGAGACTGTTGGTAAGAGTATAGCATTTAAAGATTATTAGATTTCTAGAAGACAACATAATGAGGATGTACTCTGATTCACAGATGATGAATTCTTTAAAAATGTGTAAGGAAATATGAACATTGCATCTCTATTTTTGCATGTGTATAACTGTACACTATATTACCAGTACTTTGTGGAAAACTTTAAAATGTGAATTTTAGTAGTTTCATTTTATTATATAAGAAAACAATGCTTTAACATTTTTTGGTTTGGTTTAGTTTGGTTTAATTTGGTTTGGGGCTATTAACATTCTTAGTTTAAAACATCTCAACAATGAGCTACAAGTTATTTTATTTACTCATTTCAAAGCATGAAACTAACTAATTTGAAATCTTCATCATCTCTAAGAGTATTTCCAGAGCAATATGGTTTTAGTTCTCATGAAATATAATAAGAAAATGAAAAGAAATATTGTGATTTTTCTTTTTACTTTTAAAGTACATTTGGATTTGTGCAATATAAACTGTGACAAAGCTTTTGAGAACTTTTTGTGAACTGGGAAATATGTTAATATTATTCTAAAACTATTTAATATTTCATAGGCATCAGAATTCAACCCCTAAGAAATTCTTATTCAGTAACATTCAATTTTATACAGTTGAGTCTGCACTTTTTAAAAAGTGACTATGCTTTATCTGTAAATTTTTTTAGTAAATGAAAATGTTCAGATTTCACAAAACCATAAGGCAAAAATCACTTTTTGGACAGTACACAATAAAAAAAGTTTAAATTCCAAATAGTTCAACATAGATTTGAAATTTATAATTTTACAATGATTATTAAATATAAAATGGTAAATTTATATTAAATATAAAATTACTTAATTTTGATGTTTAGGTTCATCAGTTCAGTAATAAGTCAACAGAAATGGCTTTAAGAGTGGCATCTCTTGATTATCTTGGAACTGTTGCTGCACGACTAAGGAAAGATGCTGTTACAAGCAAAATGGATCAAGGCTCTATTGAACGAATTTTAAAACAGGTATTGAGATAAAGATTTAAAATTATGGAGATAAATAGTAGTTAATTTCTTTAGATGTTTTTACATTAGTGTTTTATTTGTAGTTTCAAAATAAGATTTATACTTCTAAAAGTGGACTTTTCAAAGTTCCAAAGGTGAATTTAATACTTTAGGTGAATTTAATACTTTAGGGTGAATTATGTAAAGTCCTTAGTTTACTTTTTTTTTTTTAACCACTGTTGTGAATGTATAATATTATTTTTATATTTGGTTTGGCTTAATGGAGATATAGCTCAGTGGTAAAGTGGTCACCTAGCATGCTTATGGCCTAAGGTTTCAATTCTTAGCATCACCAAAACAAAACAAAAAAAGCTATGTTTGATTTGACATTTAAATTTTTTAATTACTCAGATGGTGATGTGGCGTGCCCATTCAGATTATTTTGTATCTTTAAATGTTGTACATCTTACATTAGGGAGGGTTGGAGAGGGCTGCTTTTCAGATTATATTATTAAAGAGTGTTCACCTAAGGGAAAATATGTTTTATTGTTTCATATATTCTTTTTAAAAAAAAATATTTTGTTAGTTATTGATGAACCTTTATTTACTTATTTGTGGTGCTGAGAATAGAACCCAATGCCTCACACATTCTAGGCAAGCACTCCACCACTGAGCCACCACCCCAGCCCTTTTTATATTCTTTCAAAGTATGGATAAGAAATTAATTTTGTAGTCTTATGTTCAAAACTGTGTCCACGTTGGTAGAAACACCTGGTTTATTTTCACTGTACTTTGTGTTTTGAAATAATTGCAACCTTATATGTAAGTTGTTAAGAATAGTACAAAAAAATACCATGAATTCTTCATCCAAATTCCTTAATTTTTCACAATTTGTTACATTTGCTTTGTCGTTCTCTTTCAAAGTATGCACATCTTTTTTTTTTTTTTTTAATGTTTATTTTTTAGTTTTTTTTTTTAGGTGAACACATTTCTTTATTTTATTTTTATGTGGTGCTGAGGATCAAACCCAGTGCCTCACACATGCCAGGCGAGCACGCTACCAGTTGAGCCACATCCCAAGCCCCTGCACATCTTTTTGTGGTACTGTGATGGAACAAAGGAAACTCCATCTACTGAGTTATGTCCCCAGTCCTTTTCTTTATTTTTATTTTGAGAAAGAGTCTCACTAAGTTGCCAAGGCTAACCTTAAACTTGCAATCCTCCTGCCTCAGTCTCCCAAGTCTCAGGGATTACAGGTGTGCACCACTACACCCTGCTTATATATGCACTTATTATTATTTTAAAAAATATTTTCTGAACCATTCGTGGTTAAATTAGACATAATACCCCTATTATCCCTACTGTATTCTCTAGAACATTGGTTTTTGAATTGCGATTCCCTGTCAACCAGCACCAATATTTATATGACATGGGAATTTCTTAGAAGTATAAATTTTTTAGGACCTTCTCTGTGTTTACTGAATCAGAAATTCTCAGAGTGTGGCAGTTACTCCTCCAGGTGATTGTAATGAATGCTAAAGTTTGAGAGCCACTGTTTAGTGTATATTTCTGCAAATAAGAGCTCTCAGTTAAAGATCCATAGTATAGCTATCAAAAGTGAAAAATTATCATTAATGTTAATATAAATACTACTATCTAATGTAATACTATCATTCCTATTCTATTTAATAGATTATAACTTACTGCTACATTATTTTAATGTTCAAATTGTCCTACATTTGCCCAGTTTGACTCTGTAAGCAGTCTTTTGTGTCCTTTTGATATGTCCCATCATTCTTTAAGGACTTTTCTGGAACAGCTTGGTGTTTCAAAGACACTTTTTACTTTTCCTACCTAACCCTCCCCTGGGATCAGCTATTTCTCCAAAGAATCCTCTTCCTTCTTAGTGAATGGTAATGTGGAAACCAAGATATAGATTGATCTTCAATATTTCCTTGAGAGGCCCTGGAACCTGTTATGCCATATATGACTGTGTAGATTGTTCATTCAAGGGGAGGTATCATTTGTGGGTGGAAAATGTTTTTTTAAATATCATTTGTAAATATGAAATCTTACTTTCAAATTGTTTTTGAAGTTTATAGAAGTTTTAGTTTCACCACCCTCCTAGATCAGGGGTTACCTTAATCTTTGCTTTCTTTTTGAGATATAGTCTAAAGTATGTGTTTGGCATTTCACATGCTAAAGCTAAAACTGCTAAAGGAATAACTGTGGACAAAAATATCAGCTCACAGTTAATTTCTGCCTCTTCAAAATTTTTGACAAAAACTAAACATTTAATCCTTTTATGCACCTAATTCAGTAAACAGCTCACCTGTTATCTAATATCCTACAGAAATAAAGTACTATTGTCATATTACTAATAAGGAAAAAATATTTCCCTTCACAATGTTCTTTTTAAATAATGCCTTAAAAAAATTTGTAATGCTAGGGGCTGGGGCTGGAGCTCAGTGGTAGCACACTTGCCTGGCATGTGTGAGGCACTGGGTTGTATTCTCAGCACCATTATAAATAAATAAAATAAAGAGTTATCAACAACTAAAAAAAAATTTGTAATGCTTATTAATACAGATGATAACAATTTCCATTTATCAATTTAAAAGTTTGAAGACCAGGATTTTCCTACATCTGAAGATTTAACACATTGTTCTGATAACTTTTATGTCAATTACTTGTAAGCTTTTTAAATGAAATATGACATGTAGTTCATAAAAATAAAAGCTAACCTCATCTATTAATTTATATTTTCAGAAATCGTTTTCCTGTTCCTTCCTTTGAGTTGCTATAATTATATTTTCACTTTTAATATTAACGTTTCTTTTCTTAGATTTATGTTTATATATAGACAATTTGCTAAAACATAACAGTAATATCTTTTTGGTTCCTAACTGATTTATTTTATAGGTTTCTGGAGGAGAAGATGAAATCCAGCAATTGCAAAAAGCATTGCTTGATTACTTGGATGAGAACACTGAAACTGACCCTTCACTAGTGGTAAGATTGTTTGCTTTCTTTGTTTAAATTTGGTCTTAAGAAACTTTGGAAATGAAGAGGAAAACTTAAGTTGTTTTGGAATATTGATTTTGAAACAAAAAATTACTTGGTCTTCTAAATAGAAAAGAATGGTTAACTGTTATTTTGTCTGATGTGGGATTCTGATTACAGATACCATAAGCTGAACAAAAAGAACTTGTGTAAAAAGGGGAATATTTGGGCTGCACATGTGGCTAACACCTGTAATCCCATCCAGCTCTTGGGAGGCTGAGGCAGGAGGATCATGACTTCAAAGACGCCCTTAGCAACTTAGTGAAGCCCTAAGCAACTGAGTAATATCCTGTCTCTAAGTAAAAAGGGCTGGCGATGTGGCTCAGTCATTAAGTGCCCCTGGGGTTCTATTCTCGATACCAAAAAAAGGGGGATGGGAATACTTGGAAATCTTCTCATTAATTGTCTTTGAATCTAGGGTAGGTTGTTGCCCCTCAGGATAGGTATATGTGATACATAAATGATCTCTTCACATTATTTTTTAAATTATTATATTTTATATATAACCATTTTTAAGTATAATCTTTATTTTTATGTAAGTTACATAAACTACCCAAAGTATTAGTATAATAGGCCATGTATAAAATTTGTAAAGTATGTTAAAGAAAAGGTTGCGTATATTGGAGTGTTATGTTTTTGCTGAATGGCTATTCTGCTGAATGAGATTGGAGACCGACACATTATTCAGCCAACTCCTTCAATTTGTATTCATAGAACAGATTTATAGGTGTGCCTCCATATTAAACTATTTCAATGATAACTGGCCTTTGCATTTCTTAGAAAAGTAAAACAAGGTTTGAAAATGGATGGAGTCTTCTACCTTTAGTATTTTATTCATTTATTCTAAACTTTACTAGTTGACCCATAACCTATCTAATCTTACTAATTCATGTGATATGCCCTTGGTTAAGTAATTGATAGTAGTATTTTATATTTCATACAGCTGTATTTATTATCTTTTGACCTCATTAGTATAAGTGTTTTATCAAGTCTAACTAGTAAGTTTTCCATTATCCAGGCTATTCCCAATTTTCTGTTTATTTTAAAATTGGATTTTTTATCATATGAGTTGGTTTACATTAAACCTGAATAGTTGTATTTCTGATTGTGAACATTCTAACTTTATTAATGACTGGAAATGTTGTTACTGATTTCATCAAGCTTATCTATCTAATTTCTTTCCAGTTTTCTCGTAAATTCTATATAGCCCAGTGGTTTCGTGACACAACTCTGGAAACAGAGAAAGCAATGAAATCACAAAAAGATGAAGAATCATCTGAAGGAACACATCATGCAAAAGAAATTGAGACAACTGGTCAAATTATGCATCGAGCTGAAAACCGGAAAAAGTTTCTTAGAAGCATTATCAAAACCACACCGTCTCAGTTCAGCACATTAAAGTAAGATCCAGGGAGAAAATGTATTAGATGTATAGATTGCTTTGATACCTATTTACAAAAAATAAATTAATTAATTAAATTAAAATTTTAATGACTTTTTGTTGCAGGATGAACTCTGATACCGTGGACTATGATGATGCTTGCTTGATTGTTCGATACTTGGCCTCTATGAGGCCGTTTGCCCAGAGCTTTGATATTTATTTGACACAGGTAAACTGGGCCAGAATTCCTTATACAGTGTTGTTGATTTTTTTGATTCTGGATGCTTATGAAGTAGCATATAATATCTACTTATTGTTGAACACAAATATTTCAGAGATCAGGGAAATAGGATTTGTTGTAATATTCCATATTTGTTAAGATTCCATTGTTCTACATGTCCTTTTTATATTGGTTGTTTTGTTCTACGGATAGTTACGTATATATCTGTATGAATAGACACAGGGTATAGGTAGTGAGGTTGTAAAAAATTATTCAGTTGATCAAATTATGTTTGAATGATACTAAATATTCTTTATTAAAGTTTACATAACAAGATTTTAGTGTGACTGTAGATTCTCAAAAAGGAAACATAACAGTTTGTAGTTGAGAATGCTTAGCTGAAAGAGACCCTGAAGTATAGAATGCTACACTTCCAAAATGTACTGATCTTTAAAGTTTGGGATCAGTAAGATAATGAATCTTGTACTCACTTATATACAAATTCAAAGGAGATAAATAATAGATTGTTTTCTTTTGTATGTCTTCATCTATGCTTTGTTAAATTTTATGTATTAAAATTTGCAAAATGTCAATGTTTGCTTGGCAGATACTTCGAGTTCTTGGTGAAAATGCAATTGCTGTTCGAACAAAAGCCATGAAGTGTTTATCCGAAGTTGTTGCTGTAGACCCCAGTATTCTAGCAAGGGTAAAGAGAGCAAAAATAATTTTCTTCCTCATGTTTTCTAGTGAGATTAAAATATTATCTCTACTTAGTATAAATTATAATATCTTTTTTTCATTAGCTTGATATGCAGCGAGGAGTTCATGGACGACTGATGGATAATTCCACTAGTGTTCGAGAAGCAGCAGTAGAATTACTAGGTCGATTTGTCCTTTGTCGACCTCAGCTTGCTGAACAGTATTATGATATGCTGATTGAAAGAATATTGGTATGTTTGTTTTGCCATTTTTATAATGAATGCAATTTTGACTTTAAAATATCACAATTTTTAAAACGATAAACTAGAAAAGAGACTCATTTCTTAGTATCATAAAGCAAATCATTGGCAAAAATTGTATTCCTCTTTTCAGTCATGGCAGTTTACAGTGAGTAAATGATAGGAAATGAGATAATTATTTTTGGACAGGAATCTAGAGTAATTATATATTTATACATATGTATGTAAACAAGAAGAATTATTTCAGTGAGAAACAATTATAGAACATTGGTATCTGAGAATATTTTTGGATCCTTTATATGTATCTGCATGTTTCCATAAAGCTAAATTATGGTAAGCTCAGATACCTGTAAGTTAAGCCAGAAAGTTACTTGAGGTTTAAGAATGAACTTAAGGGCTGGGTTTGTGCTCAGAGGTAGGGTGCTCGCCTACCATGCGTGAGGGACTGGTCGACCCTCAGCACCACATAAAAATAAAATATTGTGCCCATCTATAACTAAAGAATAAATTTTTAAAAATAAATTTATTTAAAAAAAAAAGAATGAATTTAAGAAATACTGTTCTAAGGTACTCTTTCCTTGCATATCATAGAATTTTCTGGCCCTGAAGGATTTTCCTGGAAAATAAAAGAAAACATTGGCATTCAGAAATGACTATTCTTCTTACCACCCATTGTAGGCACATTGACTTCTTTTTGTAAATTCACCATAGATACATTAATACACAAGATTAGATGTGCATATAGTGAAAAGAATTTGTTTTATTATCATTAGTCAAATATCAGAGTATTGTGTAATTGAGCATTATAGAGTAGTTTTCAGCCTCTGCTAGGCATTAATTTTCATTGAATAAGAAAAGGGTAGAAGAATTTTTTCCCTCTTTGTGCCTCACTCTTTCCCCAAGAATAAAGGATATAATTAATAGGATTCTCAAACATCTAATGAATTCGGATAGAATTAATCCTAGAAGAATATCCTAAAATGTTTTTAGGACTGCTGAACTATATATGAGAAATTAAAAATTTATATATTAAGCATCTAGAATTTGTTATTTATTTTAAAAATTGTTAGGGTTTATTTTAAAAACTGTTAGGGTTGAGGTGAGGATGTAGCTCAGTGGTAGAGCTCTCACCTGTCATCCCTAAGGCCCTGGGTTCTATCCAGAATGACACACACACACACAAATTTAATATGAAAATGTATAAATTAAAGGAAAATAAAAAACCCACCTTTCTATTTCACATGTGTTTTTGCTAGATTATTTTAAATTAAATTATAAATATTTTACTACTTTTCCCAAAGACACTTCAACTTGCAATGCCAAAAAATAAGGATATTGTAAACAAACCCTATCTTACCTAACCAAACTCACACTTTCTAACATCATCTAATAACCAGTTCATATTCACATTTTCCTATTCTTCCCAAAATAATGTCTTTTCCAGTTTTGTTTTGAGTGTGTGTTTTTTGTTGTTATTTTTTTTAATGCCTCAGATAGCACATTACATTTGGGGATCTTAAAATTGAACTCTATTCTCCCACTTTTTTTATACTTTCCCCTTAACTGAATAATTTTAAAAGACCAGGAATTTTATTATTTTTCCATGGTTTAATATATAATTTGTCCCTTCTTACATTTCCTGCAAGCCTAAATTAGGTAGAATCAAAGGTTTTATTAGTTTCCATTTAAAATTTTTTGTTAATTCTACTATATAGATGCTTCTTCCCTGACAGACACTGTTCTAAAAGCTTTGTAATTTTTATCCCACTTAACTCTGGAAAGCTTGTATCTAGTACTAAACTATAGAAAATGTTTCGAATATTTATTTAAAAGTACAGATAATATCATAAGATTATCCATATTTGTAATAACACTAATAAGAAAGCATGTAAAGAGTAAATGTGCCAGGCATAATGATGTACAACTGTAATTCCCGTGGCCCAGGAGGCTAATGCAAGAGAATCTCGAATTCAGAGGCAGCCTCATCAATTTAGCCAGGCCCTGTCTGTAAATAAATTATAAAAAGGGCTGGGGATGTGGCTTAGTGGTTAAGCATCCCCAGTTCAATCCCCAGTACCAAAAATAAAAGAGTAAATGTTTGGACCGTGTTTATCATATTAACATATAGTGAATGTGATGGTTTGATATATAATTACTAATTTTATTTTATCAAATTGTATTCTCCTAAAGCATCTGAAAATTTTCTAACAATTGAAAATACCTTTCTGCTCTTAGGATACTGGTATCAGCGTCAGGAAAAGGGTAATAAAGATTCTAAGAGACATCTGTATTGAACAACCAACATTTCCAAAAATTACAGAAATGTGTGTAAAAATGATTCGCAGAGTCAATGATGAAGAAGGCATAAAGGTAAGATGAAAATTTACTAATATAAAATTTATTTTTCATAAATATTTGAAATAATGCATATTTATTGCATCTAAATTTTTTTGCTTTAAATATATGCTTTACAAGTGAATCAACATTTTTGGTTTGTAAAGTTAAGAAAAAGACATATTTGACACTATTTCTTTCTTTGTTACCTGGGATTGAAGATGGAGTGCTTTACCACTAAGCTATTTCCCCAATCTTTTCTATTTTTTATTTTATGACAGGATCTTATTAAGTCACTGAGGCTGGCATTGAACTTGCAATCCTCCTCCTGCCTCAGCCTCCCAAATCACTAGAATTATAGGTGTGCACTCCACACAATCTGCTTAAGTAAATACTTTATTAAAATTTTAATCCTAAATTGTAATTTCCATATATACATACATACACACACACACACACACACACACACACACACGCACACACGCATACACTTATAATCATTGATTTGTCCCTAGTTTTTTAAGTTGAGCAAGCATTGTAAAAATGTCTCTCTTAAAATGCAGTAAAAATAGCCAGATATTGTGGTTCACGCCTGTAATCCCAGTGACTCAGGAAGCTGAGGCAGGAGGATCACAAGTTTAAAGTCAGCCACAGCAATTTAGTGAGGCCCTAAGCAATTTAGTGAGACCCTGTCTCAAAATTTAAGAAAAATGAAAATGCTGGGGATGTGGATCAGTGGTTAAGCAACCCTGGATTCAGTCCCTGTAGCCAAAAACCAGGGGCAAAGAAATACTTTTCTAGTTGGATCAAAAATATTTGTTTACTAAGCATAGGTTCTAGGCTAGGCATAATATCACCCAAATTATTTAAAATTTGGGTGATATTAAATTTACCAAAATGAAAAGTTTATAATTTCAAAAAATTAATGGTGATTTTAATTATAAGGAAATTCATACCAGAAACTTTTGGGAATTTTGTTTTGGCTAAATAGGCTTTGTGTTGGACCTAATAAGAATTTGGAGTTGAAAATTTGCCATATTTGTTGTAGTTACTTAATTTGAAATTTGTTTTCTTCTAGAAATTAGTAAATGAAACATTCCAAAAACTCTGGTTTACTCCAACTCCACACAATGACAAGGAAGCAATGACAAGGAAAATTTTAAACATCACTGATGTGGTAAGAAGGATAAACAAGTGGGTGGTCACTGTGGGTCCAAACCTAACTGAGACCCATTGTATCTTATGAAGGGGGAGAGAAATGTAATGAGATATTTGATTTTAATCTTTACATTTAGTATTACTTCCTGCATATTTTTGAAGTTCTCAACAGACACAAGTAAGATTGAAATTGATGTCTTACAAATGCCACAACTTCTTGGCATTTGTTAGTATAAGCTCTTATTGATCATCTTCTTGTCTTCCAACAGTTGAAATCAGAGAGAGAAAAAAGAATAGATATAGTAGCCAAGGGACAGCAACATACAATTCAAAAAATATGAAGTCAGTTTAGCTTCATTTTGGTTTTTAAGCTACAATTTTTGACCCAAGTTTGTTCATGTTTTGAATATAAGAAATTTTATATACTCAATATTTATATTTTGAATATAAGAAATTTTTTATGCTCAGTGACATGATCATCTACATTTTCACTGATACCTTTAAACCTATCATAAAGAAGGTTAAGAAACAAATATCTTTATTTTTATTGTTTTAGACCTTACAGATTTTTCTGATAGAATGCACTTTAAGTTATTATACAAAATTTAGTTCCATATTAATCCTCAATACATTAAATTAATTGATTGCTTTGTAATAAAATTCTGTAACATTGGCAAATGTTTAAATTACTGATAAAAGATAGTTTAACTAAAGTATGATGTTTGGTTTGTTTTTTTGTGGTGTTGGAAATCAAAATCTAGGGCCATGAGCATGCTAGGCAAGCTCTACCCTAAGATACATCCCCAGCCCCCAAAAGTATGTTTTTTTTTTAATAAATTTCTAACTTTGATAGTTTCTGTATCAATTATTTCCCCCAGGTTGCAGCATGCAGAGATACTGGATATGATTGGTTTGAGCAACTTCTTCAAAATGTGAGTATTATTTTGACTTCTGATGATGTGAAATTTATGTAAGGTGGTTCTATACAGACTTTATGATCTTAAAAAATTGTTTTTTAGTTATTTTGTTAAATATTTGTCTTTTGATGGGAGACATTTATTTCACTATGCTAGGCTGAATGTTTTTAATTTCCTTAGGATGTGATCCATTATTCCATTGCCTGTTTTTGAACCACTAATGAAAATTCTTCATTTATGTCTTTCGAGATTATATTTTTTTTCTTATCCCTTTAATCTAATAATAGACATGATATATACAAATAGATATACAGATTGCCTATGTTACTATCATATTATAAAATCCATAGAATTTCCTTTAGTGGTGTAAATATAACAAAAATTTGTTTTATGAATGGAAATGTTTCTCTCTCTAAGAATTTTAAATTATTTTAATTTCAGAAACTTTCAAATAAAAATATTCATCACTCAGCTTCAAAAGTTAGCATTTTTTCAGTCTTGTTTTATCTATCCTCTCATCTTTTCTCTTTCTTCCTTTCTTTTTCTTTTTTTATTTTACCCTCCTGTAATAATTTTTAAACAAATCTCAAGCTTTATATTTATTCCAACCATAAACATACAATACTAACTCTAACAGGTAATGACTGAGCAGGGGGTGATTTACTGTATCAAAGTAAATCGTATATTGTTTCCCATTACCTAATATCTATAAAATGCTCACATTTCTTCAACTATCTCAATGTATATTTATAGTTAATTGACAGTGGGTTCTTTTTTATATAGCTTTAAGATTTTTTTTAATAAATATTTTTGTTGTAGTTGACACAATATTCTCCCTTCCCTTCCCTTCCCTTCCCTTCCCTTCCCTTCCCTAACCCTAACCCTAACCTTCCCTTCCCCTCTTTCTTTCCTTTTTTCTTTTTCTTTCTTTCTTTTTTTCCTTCTTTCCTTCCTTTTATGTGGTGCTGAGGATCAAATCCAGGGCCTCACATGTGCTAGGATAGTGCTCAACTACTGAGCCCCAGCCCCCAAGATTTCTTAATAATAGTTGATCCCTTTCCTCTTTAGTTTTTTTTTTTTTTTTAATGCCATTTGTGTTATTGTAGATTGTCCCACATTCTGTATTTTGTAGATCTCATCTAATGTCTTTGAAGTTGTTTCTCTATCCAACATTTTTCCTATAAACACCGGGTTAGATCTAGAAGCTTAAATAAAATTCAAGTTCAGTGTTTAAGATAAGGACACAAATACTTCATAGACAGTGCTGAATATTATTACATCACATCAAAAAGCACATAATGTCTACGCCTGTCCTTAGTGATTGATCTTTGAGTTTAGGTGTTGTCAGTGTGATGCATTATTATAAAGTCTCTCAGACTGGTTTTTATGATCATTATCTAGACTCAATATTTCTTTCATTCTTAATGTATTAATTAGGTGGGACTTTTCTTTAAAAATAATTTTTTAGGCCAGGTATAGTGGTGTACACCTGCAATTTCAGCCACTCAGGAGGCTGAGTCAGGAGGATCATAAATTTAAGGCCAGCCTCAGCAACTTAGCAAGACCCTGTCTCAGAATAAAAACTAAAAAGACTGAGGATGTACATTAGTGGGTTTTTTTTTTTTTTTAAAGTGCCCCTATATTTAATTCCCTGTCCAAAAGCAAAAAAAAAGAGAATTTAAAATTTTTAAGTTTTATTCCTGATTAACTATCTGGTTACTGTGGAATACAATTTGTACAGAAAATGCTTGATTCTTTTATACTGTCAATCTTCAGAATGAGTTTTATCAACATTCAGAGGTGACTGTTGAGTTTTGTTCATTTTTTAATCAGTGTGAACTAATATATTATGTATATTATATATTTTATTACAATCATGATTTGTTTTGAATCTCAAATTCTCCCATCTTTTTCTAGTAATAGTCTGTTCAGGTTAGTCATGTATACTTTTTTTTTTTTTTTTTTTTGTAAATTGGGATGGTATGGGATTTGAATGTAGGAGCTTACACACAAAGAGTTAAATGTAGCTATAAGAAATTACATTATTTAGGATTACTAAAAAGAATCTAAAATAATATCACTGAATTAGAGCTGTGTATTGTGGGCAAGTTAGAAGCAAAGGGGAGATGTCCATCCAGATTCATGATCTTTTAACAGTGGTAGTTTTATTCTTACATTTTTTGTATCTTTGCTCTACAGTCCTATTTAGTTAGCGAATTAATTGTCCATTCAATTCATGCCTCCTATACTTTCTTACTTTTAGATTCTACCAGCAATTTAGTTTCCAATAACATTCTTACTTTGTGATCTAGTTTCTTAAACAAGCAGAGTTTGATTTGATGAAAGAAATAAAGCTCAAAAATATTTACGCAAATACATGTGACAGACATAATCACCCTTAGTAATTTTAACAATATGTATGCATAAGTTTTAAGAGAAGCTAGGAAGAATATAAACAATGGACTGTTAGAGTTATTGGAAATTCTTGAGTATTATGTTCACACATATATATACATTCTACTCAGTACAATTTCATATATTTCTAATTTTTGTTTTTGGGTTGTGTTCATTTCTTGTAGATCAGTGGTTTCCCATTTATGGAATTAACTTCTTAGGGAACCTTGAAATACTACACTAAATAGCTTGAAATTCATATATGTACCAAGTTCTGCCCATTGACTAAGTACTTATGTTAAAATATCCGTTTTAAAAGATCTGTGGAGTAGACAAAGGGAAATAAAGAGAAGGGAGGAGGAATGGAATTAGGAAACACAGTGAAATGAATCTGACCTAACATTCCTATGTACAAATATGAATATACCCCAGTAATTATAGGGCTGGGGTTGTGGCTCAGCGGTGGAGCGCTTGCCTAGCATGTGTGAGGCCCTGAGTTCTATCCTTAGCACCAAATAAAAATAAATAAATAAAGTAAAGATATTGTATCCAACTATAACTAAAAAATAAATTTAAAAAATAATTATAAGTAAATAGCAGAAAGATCAGTAGAGGAAAGGGAGAAGAAGTATTGGGGACAAATTAGAGCAAATTATATTTCATACTTTTGTAATTATGTCAAATGAAATCTATTGTCATGTATAACTAAAAAAAAATCAAGAAAATAAAAGTAAAATAAAATATCACTTTTAAATATATGGAGCTAGCTGGGCCCAGTGGTGCACACCTGTAATCCCTAGGGAGACAAAGACAGAAGTATTATGAATTCAGAGGCAGCCTCAGCAACTTGGTGAGACCCTCTCTCAAAATAAAACATAAAAAGGGCTGGAGATGAGGCTCAGTAGTTAAGGGTCTCTGAGTTCAATCCTCAGTATTTAAAAAAAAAAAAAAAAAAGTATGAAGGTATCATTTCCTTTAAAACCTTAAATGAAAAAAAATAAAAATTTTAAATGAATGAAGTCATATTTGAGTTTTGTGCCATAGTTAAGTAATATTTTTAGTTGTAGATAAACACAATAGCTTTATTTTATTTATTTATTTTTATGTGGTGCTGAGGATTGAACCCAGTGCCTCATACATGTGAGGCAAGCACTCTACCACTGAGCTACAACCCCAGCCCTCACATATTTTTATTTCTAAAAAAAAAAAAAAAAAATTAGTTTAACCATTACCATATGTTTAGTACTTTCCTAAGAAGCTCTACATAACAGCCTTCAAAAGGTACTATCATAGCCCTGTACACTAAAACTGAATTGATTTTATAATGCTATTTATTTTAATTAGCTTATAATCCAAAACTGGTGAATTTTTAGTGTATGAAGAAAATTCACACAATGAAAAAAATAAGGATAGTCCCATGTTTTCTCTCTTTCTGGGTAATATGATCCATAGTATGGTCTTCTTGAAATTTACAGTTAAACACTACCTCTGTCTACCAGTAAATGAATAAACTAACTGTGATGATTCTATACAATGTAATAGTACTCTGCATTAGAAAGAAACCAGAATATTAATACATGCATCATAAATGACCAATGAAACATTTTGCAGAATGAAATTAGACTTAGTGAGGTGTGTATGTCATTATTCCATTTATGTAAAATTATATAACAGACCAAACTATTTGTACTAGAAAAATTCAGAGGAATGGTTGAAGAGAGTTGGAGACTAGGAAAGAACTTGAGGGAACTTTCAGGGATTATAGTAATGCTGTATGTCAGTGTTACTAATTGGTGCATCAGTATTGCCTGAGGAATTCTTAGAAATGTAAATTTTCATGCCTTCCCCAGATTTAATGAATCAGTAACTCTGAGGATAGGGCTCATCATTCTATACTTCAATAATCTCTCCAAATGATTCTGATGAAAGGTAAAAACCGAGATCTCTATTCTCTATCTTGGTGTAGGGGTTTGTGAGGTATAATGGTGAATCTGACAAAAGTGAGCAAAGATATGCTGAAGATTTACCCATTTTATTACATATACATTTTATCTCGGAGGGAAAAGAGCGGCATATACTAGTAGTTTGCAAATTACTTTGAAATGCATCAAAAGTAAAATAGAAGATACTGCAGATATAGCTAAGTGATAGAGTATGTGTTTAATAAAATATTAGTGGTATAAAATCTAAAGGGTAAGTTGAGTGTATTCATGGTGAAAGAATTTTTTAACTTATTTGTATGCTCAAAATTTTCATAATAAAATATTACTGTGAAGTACCCAAATCATTTGGTATGTTAGTACCTTTAAAACATTTTTAACTAGGAAAAATACTGTATTAGAACATTTTATGTACCTTAATTAGTATATTGTGAGTGCACAGCTAGTATACATGCATGTGATTAAAAGAAATGATCATTTCCAAGGATATAAGAAAAAAATTAATAAAATTTAATACCTTTGAGTAATAAATTATAATAAAATATTAATTCATTAATTTGACAGAGAATACACTATAAAACCTAAAATAAAAATAAAGCAAAATGAGGAACTGTTAAGAGATTTTATCAAAATCAAGAATACAAAATATTCATCATGTGGCTATGGTTATAGTTCAGCAGTAGAGCTCTTGCCTCTCACGTGTAAGGCACTGGGTATGATCCTTAACACCACATAAAAAGTAAATATGTGCCAAGATGATTATAAAGTGTACGTGGAAATGTAAAGGCAAACAAAAACAACTAAGCTACTGTTAGAACTTATTTTTAAAGATAAAGTAAATGAAGATAATAACAATAATAAATAAATCAATACTAAACATACCAGTAGAACAAGATAGCCTAGACCTACATTTGCTATTAAGATGTGGCAGTGCAGATTACAGAAGAAATGAGGTTGGAGCAATTGACTATTCATCAGAATTTTTTTTTTTAAATCGATTCTACTTGAACTCAAAAATCAACTCCATATAGATTAAAAAAAAAAAAAAAACCTTTGAAATTTTTAAGCAGAAAATAATCGGTGAGTACATTTTTTTTAACCTTTGTGTAGGGAATGATTTAAAGAAGTCACAAAAAAACTGAACCTTAAAAGATAGATAAGTTTCACTGTCTTAAACTGAAGAACATTTTTAAATCAAAAGACATCTTAAAGGGAGAAGACAAGTCACAGAGAAAATATTCTCGACATATACATAACCACCAAAGAATTAATATTAACAATCTATGTAGAATTTCTTTGTTTACAAGCAACATAAGAGTCCTAGTAGGATAATAGGTAAAAGGCTTAAACTGTGTTTCATAGGAGAAATGGTATAAATGTCCTATAAGGTGTTCAACCTCATTCGTTTGAGAAATAGAAATTAAGATCACATTTTATGTCATTTAATTGGCAAAAATTGAGAAGTCAGATAATAACAAGTGATGAAAAGGAAGTGGATTAAATAGTTAACTTTAAAAACAATTTTTTTTAGTTGTCCATTGACCTTTATTTTATGTATTTATATATGGTACTGAGGATCTAACCCAGTACCTCACACATGCTAGGCAAGCACACTACCACTGAGCCATAACCCCATCCTCAATAGTTAACTCTTAACACTGCTAATAATTAAGAAAATATTAAAAAGGTTGAGCATCTCTAATTTCAAAAAACAAAATCCAAAATGCTCCAAAACCTGAAACTTTCTGAGTGCCAAAATGATTCCATGAGTGAAGAATTAAATACCTGAACTCCTGTGACAGCTTGCAGTTAAAACTCAGATGTAGGAAAATTACCTTCAGGCTAGGTATATAGGTTTATATGAAACATATGAATTTCATATTTAGACTTAGATCCCATCCCCAAGATATCTCATAATGCTATTTGCAAATATTCCCAAATCCAAAACACTTGTAGTCTCTTGACAGTTTGAAATAAGGAAGACTCAACCTCTACAATCACTTTGGAACAAGATTATTTCACAAAATTATCTCATGAAGTTGAATATTCATACATGCAATGACTCAGCAGTTCCACTTCAAGGAATATACACCAGAAAATCTTGTGTGTGTGTGTGTGTGCGCCAGAAGATATATATACCAGACAAATATAGTTTTATGCCACTAAAATTGGAATTAACCTACATATATATAGAAGAATGAATAAATGAATTGTTATACAGCCATGAAAATGAATAAAATCCAACTGCAGGCAACAACCTGGATTACATTTAGTGGCTTAATGTGTGAAAAAGCAAGTCACAAAAGATTGATCAAATATGCTACCTTTTCAAAAGTTGAAAATCAAAGAAAACTATAAATACTATATCAGCTTAGACTTAGACATGTCTTTAAGCCAGAACATTACAAAATTTCTTGAGCATGAAACCCAAAGATAAGAGTAAGTACATTGAAAGAGATAAATTATTGAAAATTTTTTATTGAGTTTGTAGTATATCAGTTACTTATAATCAGTAAATATAAGGATGCATATAAGTCAGTGGTGATAGTGTCATGAATCAAAATTTACAGTTCATTTATGTGTGCCTGAAATATTGGAGATTAAAAAGAAAAAATAGGAATGAGGAGACTGTTTTCTACTCCTTCTTAAAGAAAACAAGCTAAATGTAATTGATGTTGAAGGCTACTTCAGGGAATGAGTTACGGAGTGGGACAAGAGTTATGACAAGTGGGACAGTTCAGAGTTGAAACCTGATAAATTAAATCTGTCTGCTTTATTTGATTAATATTTTAATTGAAAAAGGAGACAGTGCATATGTTACATTAGTCTAGTTGCTGTCAGTTTATTAATCCATGCATCTTGTAGGAAAAATTCAGGGCTGGAGATGTAGCTCAAGTGGTAGAGTGCTTGCCTAGCATGCATGAGGCCCTGAGTTCTATCCCCAGCACTACAAAAAAAAAAAAAAAAAAAAAAAACGGTTTAAACTTGTGCTGTTGCAAACTAGCTACATGCATTTTTGAAAACTTAAGTTAATTTGTAATTTTACTTAATTTTTACTTAATTTTAGTTCCTCAATCCCACTAACCAGTGTTTAAAAGCCACTTATGACTTATGCAAACATATTGGATAAGTTTCTTAACAGATATAGAACATTTGCATTAATAATCTGACATTACTGAAATTCTTAATAGAAATAAAATATAAATTTTGATTCCTTTAATATCTCCAGAATTGTATTAGCTAATCATTATTAGCAAAACAGATATACCTTAATGATTTTTCCTTGGATCTATCATGAAAGATTGGATTAATGCCATTAACTTAGAAGTGATCTCTATTTTCATCTCATTATTCATAGTATTTTTAGCATTTTTTATAAATGATTTAGAAGATAATAGAAGAAATTGTTTTGTGTTTGCCAAATTTGAGATGTAATCACATACAGATACAGTTATGTTATTAATTCTTTAAAATAATTAAATTAATACCGAATGATATTCTTTGTTTGGGGTTGGAGTAACAGAAAGAAGGAAAATCATCTTTTCTGTATATCTCATATTCTACTTCAGGTCCAACACACAGCATAATAAAATCGTTTGAAAGTATTTGTAAATTATTGGTTTATATTTTTAAACATGTCATATATTTTTGTTGTTAATTTGACTTTCAATATTTGTTAATGACAAATTGCAAAGCATATTACTTACAGACACGTTTAATGTGTTTATTATTATTGCCTAATGAATAATTATACTGGGATTTTTTTTTTTATATATATATACATATATAGTTGTTGAAGTCCGAAGAGGATTCCTCATATAAACCTGTGAAGAAAGCTTGTACTCAACTTGTTGATAACCTAGTTGAGCACATTCTTAAATATGAGGAATCTCTAGCTGGTAAGACATTTTATCTATTGGTCCTTAAGTTTGATATTATAAGATATTTTAAAATACGTTGGACACATTTCTCATCTTTACCTGTGATTCTGCTTGCCTAATAATTATCTACTTTACTTTTCAGTGAAGTTTCTTTTTACTATATAAATATCTGTTTAATGATGCATTCTACATTATACTTTTAGAGATGACTAAAATTATCTAGCACAATATAGTAAAAACATAAGCCTCATCTCTTCTACATATCTTTCAGTCCAGGGTCTCAAATGTATTCAGGTAATGGTACTTATCACAAAACTATTTGATATCTTTTAAATCACATAAAATTTTCTCTCAAATGAAATTATTTTACTATTTTGTATTATCACACTATTTATTACAAATCTGAAATTTTCATCAGTTGTAAATAATTATAGAAAAATACGAAAGTCATAATTAATACCCATTAGCTGAAAGCTTGTAAGATAAACGTTATTTTCCATCCTAAAGCACATTAAGGAGAAAGACAATTAGCCTCAGTCATTCTTCATGCTGGGGACAGATAAGTGTCTTAACAGAGATACCATTTATGACACCCAAGGAAATTGTTGATATTCTTAATATTTTTATAGCATTTTTTTTCTTTTAATTTTTTCCCATTTTCCATGTGTACCTCTTTTTCCCTTTTATCTCCTTGTTCTGTTTTTTATTCTGGTTTTCTTCATCCTAGATTTTAACAGTGATACTGATGTCCTGTCCTTTCTTGTTAAAATTTGCTAATTCCCTCAAAAAATTAGTTTCTTATAAACTAGTGTATCTCCTAATTAGTATCATTTTCTTCCCACCTGAAGAGCATTTTTTTAACATCACTTTTATTTTTCAACATTTTTCAGCTAGAGCAGCATCCCTTTTTTCCCCCAATATCCCTTAAAAACAGTATCACTTTAGCTAAATTGTTTTTGTTCCTTTTTATACCACATTTATTCCCAAAAACCCATCCCTGAACTTCCCAACTTCCATTTTACTTTTTTAACTTTAGTCCTATCCTCTTAGTGTGAAACTTGCCTTTCATAGTGATGTCTCTTTGTCCTTTATCTTCAATGTATTTAATTTCTATAACAGAAAAAAAATGCAGAATAGTATCATAGGAAATGCTAGTCTATTGTATTGAGACTATCCTGAATCTATTTAAGGGATAATATTGAATAATTGAAATAATATTCTGTGTTATTTCCTCTGCTTTGTCATATTTTAGTGTTTTATTTCTCTGTTTTTTCAGACTCTGACAATAAAGGTGTGAATTCTGGAAGATTGGTAGCTTGCATAACCACTTTATTCTTATTCAGCAAAATAAGACCACAACTCATGGTTAAACATGCCATGACTATGCAACCATACCTTACCACTAAGTGTAGTGTAAGTATAATGTTATCTTAATGTTCTTTCTTACGTTAAACTTCCAAGTATTTTAAATTTAGAATTCACATTTGTTACCACATTCTCACTGACAGATCAGCTTTGTCATTTACTTAAATGTACATTCTAATATTTGTAGCAAGTATATTTTAAATAAAATTTAGGCTTCATTTCTCTGTACGTTCCTCAAGACAAATCCTCAATAATTACTTAATACATGCAGCTATTATTAAAACCGCAAAGGTGAATGAAGCAGAGTTCCTGTCTTTGAGAAACTTATTATCTTTTGGATTCTGAGTTTGATTTTCCTTTGTTTGTCATTTAGAATATATTTATATTATATTAATCATTTTTATAGCAGAAGTATATTGAATATGGAAGATCTAGTATCACACCAGAGATATTAGACTAATTAATATTAGATATTAGATATTAATGTTGATATTTTAGATCAACATTAATGTATACAGTTTTCCAAAATAAAATCCAAAAATTAAAATTGAAGTAAAGCAATTTAGCAAATAAATTGAGATTTTTTTTAAAAAAATATATAAGACAACATTGTGGATGTGTTATCTGTTACAAATGCTAAATTTTAAAATACTAAAATAAGTTCAACATACTATGTTTTCAGTATTTCTAAGGAGCTAATTGTAACTGTTTCTCTACTATATTCGTTTTTCTTTGCTGCTGTTTTAAATAATCTGAATTATAAGTGAATGTGAAAACCTCAGAATTTAAGAATATTTTAAGGACTTAGGAGAGTAGCAGAGGATAAAAAATACATTAAAAACAACATATATTACTTCTGAGATACCAGTTCTATCTTTATGTCTTGTATTAAGCCAGAAATAAATTGGTTAATGTGTAATCTGACTAGTAATAGCTCATATTTATTAAACACAATTATTAGGCACTTCGAAGAATTTTGCATGCATTGTCTCATTTGCTTGTTAAAGTTGGCACTATTTTATCCTAGTTTTACAAACTGGGAGACTAAAGCTTAGACAATATAAATAACTTACCTAATGTCACATAGCTCCCCAGTCCCAATGTTAGAATTTAGTTCTATGTCTGTCTCCCTCTATCTAGAGTCTGGACTATAATGTAAATGTCCTTGCATGATTTTTAAGGTTTTTTTTTTTTGGTTTTATTTTTGTGTGTGTGTGTATTGTTTGTTTGGGGTACTAGGGATTGAAACCAGGGGCATTTTACCACTGAGCTTCATCCGCAGCCTTTCTATTTTATTATTTTGAGGACAGTTCTCACTAAGTTGCTTAGGACCTTGCTAAGTTGCTGAGGCTGGTCTTGAACATGCCATCCTCCTGCCTCAGCCTCCCGAGCTGCTGGGATTACAGGTGTGTGCCACTGGGCCCAGCTATAACACTGTTCATATATATTTAAGCACTTCTGCTTTTATTCCAATGGGATGGATTTTTAGGACTGGACTTGCTAGGCAAAGAATGTGATTTTTTTTTTAGTTTCTGACTTTTGAATAGATCTTACCAGATTGCTGGGGGTATGTTTTACAACCTTTTTCGAAATCTATATGTGACCATTAATGTCATTAATTTTGTATGCTTTACCAGTCTAACAGATATAAAGGAATACTTCATTGTTGCTTCAATTGTTTTCTCTGACCTCCAAGAAAGTTAAGCAATTTTCATAATATTGAGCAGATGTTTTTTGGTAAATTCACTATTCATATCATTGGCTCATTTTACCTTTGAATTATGGGCCCTTTTTCAGATTTTGAAAGCTCTTTAAATATATAGCTATTAAACCACCTTACATTATATTCATTTCAAATACATTTTTCTTATATTCTGCCGCTCTTTTATTTCATGATCTCCTTCATTATTTAAGGTTCTTTTCTAGATTTTTAAGATATTTCACTTACCTCGTTTTTCAGCCTGGTATTTAAACAAGTTTCAGAAAATGCTGCTACTGCTTTTATTTTCTTTTAAGTAAAATGTTAACAGTGGATCTCAAATAAATTTATCTTACCCAACAAAAACTCTTAACTTATCCCCTTTTGCTTTAAGGAGTTAGGAGTGAGTGATAAGGAAATGACAGAATTCCTGTGTTACTTACAAAATAGTATTCTTTTTTTCCACCCCCCAATGTATTTATTTAGTCCTGTGGGAATCCTTAAGGATGAACGTAAGGTAGGAAAATTTTTAACCAGTGATATAGTAAGCTCAAAAAGTCCAGATGAAGGTCGGTAATCAGTTGCTAAAAACAAGGAATGGTAGCTTGGCTAGATTAAAAGCATACATTAAAAACCTCACTCCACCAAAAAAAATAAATAAATAATTTTGGTCACCTTTAAGAGACTTTATCATAATCCTTTAGTACATTCTTCAATTTTTGTCTTAAAGTTCTAACAGTTTTTAAAAACATGTTTGGTATTTTTTTTTTAATCAAAGAAACATTTAAATTTAAAATAAAGAAGACTTATGCCTAGTTTTAGGGTTGTTGTTTTTTTTTTTTTTTTTTTTTTTTTTTTTTTTGTACCAGGGATTGAATCTCAGGGGCATTTGCCACTGAGTCACATCCCCAGCCCTATTTTGTATTTTATTTAGAGACAGGGTCTCACTGAGTTGCTTGGCACCTCACCATTGCTGGCTTTAAACTCTCGATTCTCCTGTCTCAGCCTCCCAAGCTGCTGGGATTACAAGCGTGCACCACCACACCTAGATGGGGTTGTACATTTTCCATCACAAAGTTTAACACAGGATTAACACAGGATTTACCATTCTCAGCACTATTGACAGAGCAGGATTATTCATTGTTGTTAGAGATTCCAGTATTCTTTGCATCATAGGATGTTTAGCAGCATCCCTGACCTCTGTTCACTAGATGACATCTGTGCTCCCATCATGACAAGCAAAAATATCTGTAGACATTGCTAGATACTCCTCAGTAGCAAGTGGAGAGCCATCTCATCCCCAGTTGAAAACTACTTGGTTAATGTACCCCAGTTTGAAAAATACTAATCTTAAAAATATACCAGTCTTTGTAAAATGTTCTGCTAATGCTTAAATAACTTTTGTTTAGCATTAACTTGTCTTTTCTTTTAGGAAAAAAAATAACTTTAGCAATGTAATTAAGTGACCCCAGGTTCACATGGTAGGTTAGTGTTAGAGCTGGAATCCAGATTTTTTTCTTCTTGTTACTCTTCCTTCCATACTTTAAACAAAAACTCTTTTCTAGGTAGACCTTTTTATTTTTCTAACTGAAATTTTATATACATATGTCCCATAAATGCCTCCAAATACATAAATTTGTATATAGTTTCATTTTAGATTTTGGATATTTATATATTAATTTTGTTCTTATAGACACAAAATGATTTCATGGTTATCTGCAATGTTGCAAAAATCCTAGAACTAGTTGTACCACTGATGGAGCATCCAAGTGAAACTTTCCTTGCCACTATTGAAGAAGATCTAATGAAGCTTATCATCAAATATGGCATGACTGTAAGATCCGGTTTACCACCTCTGTATTAATTGATATATAATTTGCAGATGATAACTTATAAAGTATTATTGTGTCAGATTAAGTTCCAATGTATTTTATTATATTTTTAAAGCAAATATATATAAAGGATAAAATTAATAGTACATTTTAACTTCATCTTTAACTTTTACCTAAACAGTAACACTTTATTTATCTTTTAGGTAGTGCAGCATTGTGTGAGCTGTCTTGGAGCTGTTGTTAATAAAGTAACACAAAATTTTAAATTTGTGTGGGCCTGTTTCAATAGATACTATGGTACGTTCAATGCCTGAGCTTTAAAATTATTCTGCTAGGTTCTGAAGTGTGTCTAATTCATTTTTAATACAATTGATAAAGGGTAGCATCAAGAGAATTATAATCAGTGTGGTTTTCCTCCATGGTCCACAATCAGAATCCTCTGTCTGAACATGGTGTAGAGTCACACTGGTATCGTAATCATACACGTATATAGGGTAATAATGTCCATCTCATTCTACTGTCCTTCCCATCCCCCCACCCTCTCCCTTCTATTATCTTTTATATTCCTTTAAAACTCCTCTATTATTCAGAAACTTGTCTCCTTACAAATAAAGGCTGATAAATTTTCTGTCTACTATGTAAAGTAGAATTTAAATATTTCTTCCTACATTAATTATTTTACCCTTTAAGAAATGTACCTATATTTCTAGACATATTAAATAATTGGAACCTTTACTAAAAACTAATTATAATTCTTTAGTAATTATTTGAACCTCATAGTTTAACTATAATAGGTTTATTGTAAATAAATATTACTTATCTTCATTAGGTGCCATTTCAAAATTAAAAAGTCAACACCAAGAAGATCCAAATAACACTTCACTTCTAACAAATAAGCCAGCACTTCTTAGATCCCTTTTTACTGTTGGAGCACTGTGTCGGCATTTTGATTTTGACCTAGAGGATTTTAAAGGCAACAGTAAGGTAAAATCATAATATTATTATTGTGCTATAAAACAGTCCTGTGTGGCCATGTGAGCTGAGAATGACTATAGTGACAATGGATGAAGGCAGCATTAGAGCAGTCAGGTTAATGAGAATTCTGAAAGCAGCACTACTCAAAGCATGGTCCTCAGACTTGTTTCTGATCCATAAACTGTGTATTATTGGTCTATGACAAGTTTTAAAGTTTCCACCATCATCTATATCAGCTCTTTAATAGTCACACTATTTAGATCAGTACTTTCCCCCACCCCTCCATTTTCTCAGTGAATGGAGCAGTGCATTGATTTACATCCCAACACAAGCCCTTTGTCACAATCTGATACTTTGAATGTGACTATTCTAAAATAAATGGAATTGGGTTTTATTTGTTTTACGGTGATGGAAGTTGAACCCAGGTCCTTTGTGCAAGTAGGCAAGCACTCTACCACTGTCCTCAACCCAGTTTATTTATTTTAAAATTCACATGTGGAAATGCTCATTGTTTCTAGGCCTTTTTTTTTTTTTTTTTGATAATTAAAAATTGATCTAAATTACTCTTTTTGAATACTTTAATGTGATTTCCCCCCCACCCTTAGGTTAACATAAAGGACAAAGTACTTGAACTGTTAATGTATTTTACAAAACATTCAGATGAAGAAGTACAAACAAAAGCCATCATTGGTCTAGGTAAGTTCAGACTAAATTTATTTTAGCTTTTAGCTCTTTTAAAAGTGGAGTAAACTTTTGAATATTGTGAATCTAAATTGTTAGTTTATTTAAATATGTTTCTACCGGCAATGTTGGTATGTAGAAGGAAGGACTGGGATTTAAAACACCTGGATTTCATTCATGCCTCAGCCAGTGACTTTGAGTGACCTTGAGAAAGCCACTTAATTTCTCAGTTCACCAGTCTCTTCATTAGTATAATAGAGGTAACTTACTATCTCCCACCTGTATTTCCTAGGGTGTCTTAGAATATTCAGCCAGATTCAGTGGCGTACACCTGTAATTCCTGCAACTCAGGAGGCTGAGGCAGGAGGATCTCCAGTTCAAGGCCACCCTTGGCAACTAGGAGATCTTTTTTCAAAATACAAAATAAAGATGGCTGGATGTGGCTCAGTGGTAGACTGCCCCTGGGTGCAATGCCCAGTACAAAGGAAAAATAAAAAACATTCATTATAGCACTTTTGATAAAGAAAGATAGCATATAGAAACTTGGTGCTATTTGCATACCTTTTGTTATTTTTCATTGCAAAATTTTGTCATTACACATAACTACCACTAAAGGTTAAAACACTGGGCAGTATACACAGCCTTATATAGAAACACATGATAACCAACCCAAGAGGAACAATTTGTCTACATACTTTTTTCATGTCATTTTTTTCAGGAGCATTGGTATAATAAAAATGTGTTCTGCCAACAGGTCTATATGGCTTATCTGGAAAGAAATTAGAATATAAGAAATAAGAGAATAGTACTAAATCACCTAAATTGAATAATCTTTAAAAATATGAAGTGTAAAACTTTCTTGCCTTAATTAAACATGTAATAAATTTTCTTTCTCTATAATATAAAATACAAGTACAAGAAGAGCAGTTTGTCCAGTTTGGGGGTTTTGTTTTTACTATTTTATGCAAATTGATATAAAGCTACCCAGTAAGTTTTAAAAATTATTTTTATTTATTTGGAAATGATATTTTGGTAGCATTCTCAAGGTTTATAATTTAACTCATATGCATGGGTAGTCATTTAAATTAGTCTTTTGACAAAAGTTAATAATAAAAAGATTCTGAGTTACCTACACCTCTTTAAATTTTGTTCATAATATCTGTAAACAAACTTAAATCTTATTACCTTATAATTCTTCTATTCCTTTCAGAAAATTATTTATAGCAAGTATAGTAAAAATCCAAACATTATTTACTAGGAAGTTAAATTGATGTAATAGTGCCTTTAAGCCAGTGTATATCATTAAATATTCAGTCTGAATATAGGTTACATGGAATGGCAAAAACCATTGTTAACAGCTAATTCAGAGAACAAATAAAATTTTAACTTAAAGAAGCAATGCTATCCAAAAAATCGAACCTGTAGACAAATTAATAAGACATCTTTCTTACCTGGGCCATAGTTATCCTATGTCTGATCACTCCATGCTTTGAGTTCAGTTGGGTTTTTGGCATCAATTCTTGGTGTCTTCAAGGATCTTCTTTTTTTTTTCTCAAATATTTATGTATAAAATAATATTCTTTTGCTATTTATTAGTGGTTATAGAATTCAGCATTGTGGCCTCGTGTTAATTCCATATGAAAAAGAAATGGAAGGTATTTTTAACTCTAATTAAATTTAGAAGTTTTTCTGTTTCATAAAATGGATCTATTTCAATATATTTTTAAAATAATTTCAATGTGGTGCCTTCTGCTAGGGATCTGAAAAATGTTTGCAGACATTACTTCTTAAATCCTGAAAACATCCCTTTGAGATAGGCGGGTGGTAAATATTATTGTCCCCATTTTACAGATGGAGAATTGAGGCACAGAGAGATTGTATGACTCACCCAGGGTCACAGTACAAGTCAGTGGTGGAGCCAGGAATAGAACCCAAGACTCCTGACTCCTAATCCACTCCCCTAGCCACTAGGCCCTGCTCCCTCCTCAAGGTTTCCTCTTGTGTGAAATTCTCCTTTGAAATGCAATTTCTTGTTTTTAATTCATGGGGAAAGAAGTACCTGCTCTAATACTGCTCTAGGTAAGGTCACCAGCATATTCTTCCAGTCATTCTAAGTTTTAAATTTTTGAAATAAGGAGCTTTTTATATAATTTAACATTTTCAGTAAATGTCACGTTTAATAGGAACATATGAAGAGTTTTTCCTCCCCCCTCTTTCTTAGGATTTGCCTTTATTCAACATCCAAGTCTAATGTTTGAGCAAGAAGTGAAGAATCTGTATAATAATATTTTATCTGATAAGAACTCCTCAGTAAACTTAAAAATACAAGTGTTAAAAAACCTCCAGACCTACCTACAAGAAGAAGATACACGTATGCAGCAAGCAGATAGAGACTGTAAGTGAAAATATATTCTTAAATTTCACAGTACAGTTACAGTTACAATATTCTGTAACTCATTTTCTTTAATCCAGATATCTAAATTTCCTTATATATTAGATGAAGGAATTTAATTAAGTAGGAGTCCTTGAGCTGAATTCGTATCTAGACTTTGGGATATTTTTTAAATCCCTAAAATAGTTGTAATGTCTGGATATATACAAACCTTAATATGTTGAAGCAAGAGAAGGAATTACAGTTCTCAGTGGGGTCTCATAGGAGCCTCTGACAAAAGGAAAAAAACATTTTGAGGTTTGAGTTGTAGCCTTAGTTTATAGCTAGTAAAGTTAGTATGCTCTTACTCTGTGTTTTCCATTTGCTTCCTTTTTTAGGGAAGAAAGTTGCAAAACAGGAAGACTTAAAAGAAATGGGTGATGTTTCCTCAGGGATGAGTAGTTCCATCATGCAACTTTACCTCAAACAGGTGCTTGAGGCGTTTTTTCACACCCAGTCAAGTGTACGCCACTTTGCCCTAAATGTCATTGCTTTGACTCTAAACCAAGGTCTTATTCATCCAGTTCAGGTAAGCAAGTTTCAAAGTAGTAGCACTACTAAAGAGCCACTTTGTCATTTGATGACATTGTGATTAGAGAATTAAGTAGTTCTTGATTCCTCTTATTCTTTAATTTCTTTTTCTAAACTCTTCTTTTGTTTTTCTTAAGAGTTAGAGTCTTGCTATGTTACCCAGGCTCTCCTCACATTCTTGGATTCAAGTGCTCCTTCTGCCTCAGCCTCCTGAGTTGGTCTAAACTTTTAAAAATCTTAAGTTTTGGACAGTCTCTTAGGTTGTCATTACTGCAGAGTACCTATATATTCATAATACTATCTCTATTAAATTTTACTTCCAATTTCTATTGATAGAACATGGACTTTTTTAAAGTAGGAATGACAAAATTATTTTAATTCATATTTTAGCCCCATTAATCAACAATATGATAATAATACTCAAGAGAATTAACTGGGTTTAAGAGTATATGTTCTGGGGCTGGGGTTATAGCTCAGTGGTAGAGCACTTGCCTAGCATGTGTGAGGCATTGGATTTGATCCTTAGCATCACATAAAAATAAATGAATGAAAGTATTGTGTCCATCTACAACTACAAATATTATTTTTAAATGATTATATGTTCCATAGAATAGAATTTTAAACATAAGAAAGTAAATTTTATAATCTGAGCTTAGTTTGCCTTTTTAATTTGGATGTAATATGACCTATCCAACATGTTAAAGCACTGGTGTGAGGATGAAATGATTTGATAAAGGGCTGGGGTGTAGCTCAGTGGTAGAGTGCTTGCCTAGCATGCACAAGACCCTGAGTTCAATCTCCAGCACCACAAAAGAGAGAGAAGGAGAGACAGCAGGGCGATGTAATAAACCTATTAATATTGCTGAGGATTGACAGTCAAAACTAAGGCAATATCTTGTGCTCAGGAGAATGCCATAGACTACAAAAGTAATCTTATCAAATTGTCAACTCTATGCCCTTTAAAATTTTTTATTATTTCCTTGCTTTTTTTTTATTTTGGTTTTTGGTTTTTTCATGGGGCTTTATCTAAAATATGCTATATTTAAATATAATGGGGCTCAGTCAGTGATGGAGCGCTGGCCGAGAATGCCTGAGGCCCTGGGTTCGAGCCTAGCATACATAAAAATAAACAAAATAAAGGTATTGTGTCCATCTACAACTAAAAATATATATTTTTTTTAAATAAATAAATATAATGTGCTCTTTCCTGTGGTCTGAAACAAAATACATTGACAAATATTTAATCAGTTCTTCATGCCTCACAGCTGTCATCAACAAGATCACTTATCACAGTGTATAGCAATATGTTAAGAATTTCACCTTTTGCAAACTTAAGTTCTTTTTATTATTATATAGATTGCAAATCCCTTATCTGAAATATTTGGAACCATAAGTGTTATATTTTAGAATTTTTCATAGTTTGAAATATTTGCTTAGCTTTTACCAGCTAGACATTCCTAATTGAAAATATGAAATGCTCCAAAATCCAAAATTTTCTGTTGGGCAAAGATTTCAGATTTTCAGATTATAAATTTTCAACAAGTATCTGCTTATTTAAACCTTTTATTTCATTTGTTTTGTTTGTTTGTTTTGTGGTACTGGGTATTAAACCCAGGGACATTCTGCCACTGAGCTAAACCCACAGCCCTTTTTATTTTTTGAGATAGGGTCTCACTCACTGTGTTGCCGAGGCTAGCTTTGAATTTTTGATCCTCCTACTTTGCCTCCTGAGTCACTGGTATTATAGATATGTGCCGCCATGCCTGGCTTGCTTTTCAGAACTGGTTAAAATTTTCACAAAAAGAAATTGCAAGAGTGGTACAATAAATTGCTTTATGCTTTTCACCTGTATTCACCGTATGTAACGTTTTGCCACATTTATTTTTATCTGTCTTCTTACATCTGCTTTTTTCTGAATCATTTGATAGTAAATTTCAGATGTGATTCTTTACATGTCAGCATGTGTCTTTAAGAACAAGGATATTGTCTATATACAATCATCAAGTTTAGGAAATTTAAAAGTTGATCTAATAAATGGGTCCCATTTTCAAATTTTTCCTAGCTAAGCCAATTATGTTCTTTAGAGACATTCTCATTTCTGGTCTGAGATTTAACCCATGATCACCCATTTCATTTGTTGTGGTATCTGTATCTTAAAGTAGTTTTATGTATTTTTCTGACTTTCTCAATGCTGTCTAAATATATATTTTTCTGACCTTCTCAATGCTGTCTGATTCAAATTCATTTAACATAGCAATGGTGTGTCTTAGGATTTAGCCCAGCACTTGCTTAATATGCGTGAGGCCCTGGATTTCATCCCTAGCAACAGGAAAAAAAAAGTAAAACAAATATGGCTTTACAAACTATCTGATTGTTTAGATCACATCTAAAATCAGCTTAGTGAAAAAATTATATTTTCCTAAGCTTTCACATATGGGAGGAAATTACTTTTGCCCTGTATTATTTTTACATAGCAATGTTAGTTAAGCTTCAAGAATTAATGAATTACACATTTGTAGTGTATTTTATGTGATAATCTTAAGTGAATAATCTTAGTGTGGGAGTACTCTAAAGAATCTTAAATTTACTTTGAAATTATTTAAATTTCACATCAATATTTTGCTAATGCTTTCTTATTTAAAATCAAAATTTATCATTTTAAGAAGAACATTAAAACACAGCATTTGTAGGCAAGCCTATAAAGCTAAATTTATATGTCCCAGATATACAAATTTTGACATATGTTGAGGTACATATATATTTTTTTTTACTGTAATATCTTATAAATATTTTTTTTCCAGTGTGTTCCATATTTAATTGCTATGGGCACAGACCCAGAACCTGCTATGCGGAACAAGGCTGATCAGCAGCTTGTGGAAATAGACAAAAAATATGCTGGATTCATTCATGTATGTATTTTTTTCCTCTTTTCACATTTTTTGTTGGTGCATATAATTGTATATAATGATGTATAATAATGGGATTTGTAGTTATATGTTGCACATGCACGCAATTTAACAGTACGGTTTAGCCAGTTTCACCCCCAGCACTTCCCCACTCACTTCCCACATTGTACCGCCTGGTCCCTTTCCTCTGCTAATCTCCCTTTGATTTTCATGAGATCCTGTCAACCCTCCAACTTTCTTTTCATTTTTCCTTTGTAGCTTCCACATATGAGAGAAAACATATGACCCTTGCTTGACCTTCTGAGTTTGGCTTATTTGCTTAACATAATGGTCTCTAGTTCTATCCATTTTTTTCTGCAAATGATGTGATTTCATTTTTTTTTTTTTTTTATGGCTGAATAAAACTTACATTGTGTATGTATGCCACCTTTTCTTTACTCGTTCTTCTGCTGATGAATGCCAAGACTGGTTCCATAGTTTGACAATGGTGCACATATATATTTTTTAATAGAATAACATGTATTTAAACATCTTTCTTTAACAAACAAGTCATTTATTTTAGAATAATATGTTTTGCTTAGTACTTATCTTTTAAACATGCAATTAAGTATCCCCAAACTGTTTGTTCTAGTTTAAAATTAACTTAAGATAAGTCCAGTAAGTAACTGGCTGAAAATTAGGAAGCGTTAGTTCTAGAGCCTACTCTGTGAATATGGCTGTAAAGACTTCCAGTCCTCAGTTTTTTCTTATAAAGTAAGAGGAGATGTCTAGAGTTCCTTCCAGCCTTTCATTCTGCAAATTGTATTATTTTAAATAAGAAAACCAAATAACAAAGTTAATCTCAAAATGTTATGCTGAAAGTATACTTTCAATTTAATTCTTTTAATTACCTTACCAAAATTAGACTTTTATTGATTTCAGATGAAAGCAGTGGCTGGTATGAAGATGTCTTACCAGGTACAACAGGCAATCAACACGTGCCTAAAAGATCCTGTAAGGGGTTTCAGACAAGATGAGTCCTCTAGTGCTTTGTGTTCACACCTTTACTCCATGATCCGTGGAAATCGCCAACATAGACGAGCCTTTCTTATTTCTTTACTCAACCTCTTTGATGACACAGCAGTAAGTATAGAAACTTGTTATTTTAAAAATATAAATGTTTTAGAAATTTTATGCCTCAAGTAGTCATCACTTTTAAAATCTTGCCATTTTAGCAAATTTAGTAACTATATTATGTGTTTTCTTACTCTGCTTTTATTTACATTTAATACAGTCAAAACTGAAGGGGAGGGGCTTGGGTTGTGGCTTGAAGGTGGAACGTTCGCCTAGCATGTGATAGGCACTGGGTTTGATCCTCAGCACCACATAAAAATAAAATAGATATTGTGTCCACCTATAACTAAAAAATAAATATTTTTTAAAAAACTGAAGGTGAAATTTTATATGAGAATAAATGTAATGAGGAGTAAAGTATAATTGTACCTCCATCCTGAGTATCATATTTATTCAGTACCTGCTGTTATATCAGTCATTGTATAAGAGATTATAGGATAAAATACAAAAGCATACTTTAATTAAAGAGTGGTGGTATCTACTCACTTAGAGCTTACAGACCAGTCTCTGTATATAGCAGCATTAAAAGAAAATCTTTTAAATCTTTAAATGTAAATCTTTTTTTTTTTTTACCACTTGTTAGCCTGACACAGATTTTTCACAATAAAACAAAATTATAATTGCCAGAGTAGAGATACTTTACTAGACCTTTTCCTTTTACAGTGCTACATGAAATTTTACTGTGTATGACCTAGCAAATAAATATTACAAACATCTGTTTCAGAATTGCCTGGGATATAATTTGTCATCACCACCATCATCATTATATCATCAGTATTCTGCTTTCATTATGTGTAGGACTCTTTGCTTATGATGTAGTGCTTTTGCCCTCAGAGGATTTTTACCTCCAGTTATGGGGCTAGGACACAAAATAAAAAGAATAAATAGTGATTGAGGGTAGCATATTCTGAGTGCTTGGTGGTTTGTATTGAAGCTATTACTGCAGTCTTTCCTTGTCTCTCTGTTGAGCTTAATTCCTGTGTGGTTTCACTGCCTACTGTGTATTATCCACTGAACATTTCTGTTATCTCAGCATTTGAAACTGGAAATTCAGCTCTCATGATGCAGTATTTTCTTCTAAGCACCTCCAACAAAGGTTATCAGAGGAGGAGCATATCACTGAAAGCCTAAAGAGATTTGATGAGCCAAATCTACTCTATATACCAGAAGAGGAAGATGTTTTTACCCCCAGGCAGGGGTAATATAAATAAGAATATGTGGCAGATAATAAATAGATTGTCATTTGTTGGGGCAGGAAGGTCTCAATGAAACATACTATCTGAAGGATCCTATAGACATTGGAGGATTGTTGAAAATATTTAAATAAAATGATGAGAACAAGTGCCAAAGAGCATTTTTAAAACGTGATTTTTTCCATCATTGTGTTCACAATGGAGTTTATAAAGAATTGATTTGGGGCTGGGATTGTGGCTCAGCGGTAGAGCGCTTGCCTAGCATGGGCGGGACTCAGGTTCAATCCTCAGCACCACATAAAAATAAAAGCATTGTGTTGTGTCCATCTACATCTAAAAAATAAATATTAAAAAAAAAGAATTGATTTATTTTAATGATAGTAAAGAAAGAAGAATGGGTAATAGGAAAGAAAAGGAAAAACATTGTGAGGAAGAAATAAATGAGATTGTGTAAGAAGAATAGGCAAAAAATAACTGGAATATATTTGTCCTGAGCACCAAAGAGAATAATGGGACTGTTGCTAATGCCAGTTTGAAAAGGAGTTGACTTGAGGAGGATATGTAAGGGAATAGTCAAAAGAGTTAGGAAGAAAAAACTGAGGAACGTTTCAGGAAATAAAGTATGGGTAATAGTGTCAGATGCTACTGAGAAGTCAAGGAGAATAGAAGTAAAAATAAAAATACATACATAGGGATGATTGGTGAACCTGGTAGACAGAAACAGTCAAAGAGTGAGATACAAAAGCATACTTTAATTCAAAGAGTAGTGGAGAAGGTATAGAGAAAGCAGTCTAAACTCTTTTAAAACCTACTATGTTCCATTATCCTATATAGAATTGAAAATTTGAGACTTAATGAGTTAAGAAGTTTAATTTTGAAAGGAAGGAGCAATTAAGACTTTTATGACAAAAGTTGGAGAATTTCAAGTTTCCTTTTTGCTTTTTTTTATTTATTTTTGAACTGTAAGTATGTCGAAGGAATTTGAATATTATCAAGTCCTTCTGTTTACATTTTATATGATTTATGAGAATCTGTTTACTTCTTTTTAAAACCAACAACTAGCAATAACTATAATTTTTCTCTTAAATTTTGCCTATCTGGTAATACTGTTAAAACAACTCTGACATTCTAAATTACAAATATATAGGAAACTGACAAATGTTTTATTAGTACATGAATTTGGGTTTTTTTTTTTTTTTTTTTTTAACCCATGTATTAGTACTATAATTACCACTTGATTTTGAGGGCAGAATAGTAACTGTGTGTAACTGATCTCCATATGAGTTAAACTCTTAGAAGCACAATGACAAACAATGAAGAACTCATAGGTATGTTTTCTGATGCAGTATGGCTTTATCATAAAGGTCACATATACTCTATAAGAAAACTTCAAGGATTTTCATTTGGGTACACTAAAAAATTCACCTCTTCCCTCTTAAGTTAGTATGGTGTAAGTTATCATAAAAATCTTCTAAAATAGGTATAAGACTATTTTATAAACTCTGTTTCTGTCCCCAACCCTTTTCTTTCTTATATACCTTTCTTCCTCTTTCTTTCCTTCTGCCTTCCTTCTTCCTCCCATCTTTTTTTTAATCCATCCCCTCTTTTATTTCTCTTTGTCTCTCTTTAACATTAACTGAGGTGAAAGTGCCCTGTAATATTTTTTCTAAAACGTTTTTTTGGATGGGTATTTAGGCTATCCACTAAATGTGTGTACCTTTTTTTAAAATTTACAGAAAACAGAAGTGACTATGCTCTTGTATATAGCAGACAATCTAGCCTGTTTTCCATACCAGACACAGGAAGAGCCGTTGTTTATAATGCATCATATAGACATTACACTCTCAGTTTCTGGTAGTAACCTACTGCAGTCATTCAAGGAGGTAAGTTACACACATTACTATTCTTAATGCATCTTTCAAAATACAGGCATGCTGTTTTCATTGTTTTGTTTTTCATTTTTATTCTTTCACAATATATTAAATCTTTCTAAATTAACTTATTGAAATCTGGGCAGTCCTTGAATTGGGAGAGGAAGTGGGTTACCATTTCTAGTCAGAAAGATCTAAAACCATCCATTTCTAGGTCATTTAGGTGATTTTATAAAATATACACACATGGATTATTCTGATAAGCCATCCCACTTCTTATTTCTCATCTTAAACAACAACCTTAAGTGTTTCATTTTCATTCATATATCCATTTAAACCTCATTTTAGAACACCTTACTATTCTGTAAATCTTGTGCTGTAGGTCATAATAGTGTACATAAAGATATGTAGATGTGGGTATTTAGCCTACTTATAGAGAAACATTAAATTCATATTACCATTGATCGCCTTGTCCTTCAACAACAGCTTCATAATGGAGTTATAGCATTTTATATGTCCAAAATCGTTGCGAAATTTCTTATAAACTTTGTCTTTTCTGTTATGACTTTTAGAAAATTTTAATTAATTATAAAAGCAACCTTAACATAGTTAAGCACTCAGTTTTCTTTAAAAGTTGAATAGAATATTTATATGTGCTTGATAATGCAATTAGATCTCATTTTACAGTAGTAGTGCTCAAAACAGCCTTGTCAAACCAGTAAGTCAGGGAAATTGTTTAAGCTATTTTATTAATTTTAAGCTATCTTAAATTATTTAAGCTATCTGGGATTAAAGAAGTATTTAAACCCTTGCTAATTTAAGTGTGAACCTCAGACTAGAAGCACTAGGTTCACCAAGAGCTTATCAGAGCTGCAAAGCCTCAGACCCCACACTAGCCCTGCTGAAATGCCCATCTGCATTTTTAACAAAATCTATAGGTTATTAGTATGCCCATTAATGTTTGAGAACTTAATGATTATACAGAAATTTTAGCCATCATGCTTATTTTATTTTGTTACATTTGTAAATAGAATTGTAACATTTTTCCTGTTTTATTTCGGGGTGTTGGGGGTACACTACCACTGAACTACATTCCCAGCCCTTTTTACTTTTTATTTCGAGAATTGCCAAGGCTGTCTTAAACTTGCCATCCTCCTGCCTTTGCTCCAGAGTCACTGGGATTGGAGACCTGTGCCACCAAATCCAGCCTATTTTATTTCACAGCAGTTAACATTTTGTAATTAAGTTATCCTCCCCATTCCACCACCTAAACCCAGTTGACTTAGAGCTAACATTTTCAAAAAGTACAGAGAAACAGGATTTAAGTTTTCAAGGAGTAGTTTGATAGATGTTGAGGATGTTTAAGCCTACTGTATTCTCATTTATATAATTGCTTTATATAAATGGCATGCCTCTATACCAAACTGATACTTTTGTAGAACTATCTTTCATTACTATCCTTATGAGAAAATTGTTTTTCCTTCTAGTGATATTTCAAAAGGTTATTTTGAAATTCAGAGGTATTTCAGGGGAGAGGAGGATGGGTATTTTATATGATTTTACTTATTATAAGTCTTGGGACCTAACTTTTCCCCAAGACATACTTCTCCAATTGTTTATAGGAAGTCATGGGCTTTATAAAACGTTAGTTTAAGGAAGCTTTTTTAAGTTATTGAATGGAATATACTTACATCTGTTAGTGGTAATTTATTTTTATTATTTTTCAAACGGAAGAATTTCCTCTTTCTTTCAGTCTATGGTAAAGGACAAAAGGAAAGAGAGAAAATCATCACCTAGTAAGGAAAATGAGTCAAGCGAGAGTGAAGAAGAAGTTTCCAGGCCTCGGAAGTCGCGGAAACGTGTAGATTCGGATTCAGATTCAGATTCAGAAGATGATATAAATTCAGTGATGAAATGTTTGCCAGAAAATTCAGCTCCTTTAATTGAATTTGCAAATGTCTCCCAGGGTATTTTATTGCTTCTCATGTTAAAACAACACTTGAAGAATCTCTGTGGATTTTCTGATAGGTAAGTTTACATAAGCAGTGAGAGGAAACCAAAAATTCACTCTGTTCAAATAATAAAGAAATATAAACCTAGTTTTTATTGCATGCTTATCTTAATATTGGAAATAGTTTTGGTTAAGAAAAAATGCATGAAATGGTGCATGCCTATAAGCCTAGCGACTCAGAAGGCTAATAAGGCTGGAGGATCACAAGTTCAAGGTCATCCTAGGCAACTTAGACCCTATCTCAAAATAAAAAGGATTGGGGGATGGAACCCAGGGACACTTTACCACTGAGCTACAATTAATTACAATTTTTAAAATAAAAAATGCACAAATTGCCATGCATGGTGGCTTGTACCTCTGTCCCCAGCTACTTGGGAGGCTAAGTCAGAAGAATCACAAGTTTGAGTCCAACCTGGGCAACATTAGGCATCATTGAGATGCTGTCTGTTTCAAAAAATGTTAAATAAATACACAAATATATGAATTGGTCAGTCAATATCATGATCCTGAATTCAACCCCAGAACGTGATCCTTTTTATTATTACATAATATTCCACTGTGTAATATTTTATAATTTATTTATTTTCTTACAGTATTCAAAGAGGAAAAGCTTTTTTTTTTTTTTTTGGTGACAATACATTATGAATAAAAGGATTCATTTTATTGATTTCTTTAAAAAGGCTTTCCTGAAGACAGTGAAATCTTAAAATAGATAACAATTTTAAATTCATAAGGAACTATGAAATCAAAATAGATGTAAATCGGGGTGGGGATTTAGCTCAGTTGGTATAGGGTTTGTCTTGCATGCACAAGGCCCTGGGTACCCAGTAGCACAAAAACAAGATATAAATCAACTAGGCTGAGCTCTAAGAGACCCCATGCAGCCTTCGTGTGTATGGGTGTGTGTGTGGGGTGTGTTACTGGGTATTCTGGGGATTGAACACAGGGGTGTTCAGCCCCTGAGCCTACATCCCCAGTCCTTTTCATTTATTTTGGGATGGAGTCTCCATAAGTTACTGGGTCTGGCCTCTAACTTGTGATCCTCCTGCCTCCGCCTTCCAAGTTGGTGGGATATGGGCATGCGCCATCGTACCTGGTTGCCAGATAATCTTTATAAAGTAGGAGATGGAGAAGTGCTAATTATTATGAACTTTATTAGTCACTAAAGGTATCTTTAGTCTTCTTGACATGTCTTACAGTCTGAAACCTTAGAATAGTAATCAAAAATTCAAATTTAATAAGAGACAAATAATAAGTGGACCAGGTCAATGGCCAACTAGAAAGTGAATGTTTCATGTAAAAGGATCACTTAAGTGGACATTTTTAGGACTTAGGGATGTAACTCAGTGGTAGAGTATATGACTAGCATGTGGAAAGCCCTACGCTTGATCCCCAGCACCCAAAAAAAAGGGCGCTTCTTGGTAATGCGCTCGCCTGGCATGCACCGGGCGATGGGTTCGATCCTCAGCACCACATAAAAATAAAATAAAAATGTTGTGTCCACTAAAAACTAAAAAATATATATTAAAAAAAAATTCTCTCTCTTAAAAAAAAAAAAGACGCTTCTTAGGTTTTCATTTACATGTTGCCACAGGAGAAGTGGGTAGAGTTCCTACATTTTCAAGAGAAATTTAAACTATTTTTTTCTAACACAGTGCTGCAGATTGAACCCAGAGTCTTCACACACACTAAGCATGTGCTCTATCACTGAACTACATCCCCAGCTTTAGAAATTCAGAATTTTGTGATTGGTAGGTAAATCTTAGCAACTAATCTAGAGTAACTTAAAACCTTATAAGATGTTGGCAGTGAAAAGGAGTTGAAAAGATTTGTAATCAGAGTTGCTAGTAATCTGAAACAAGTTTATAAACCATCAGTCTGGCTGCTATGCAAAGAATGAATAGGCGGAAGGCAGCAAGCAGGGGGCAAGCCAGCTAGGTTTTAGTAAGTCATTGTACTAAAGCTGCCTTGTGATCACAGTATTACAAAACAGACATGAGAAACTAATTTCATTAAAAGAATATTTCTTATCTATAATCAGATTTCTCCAAATTTGGTGCTTCCTTACATCCAGGTATTTTTTCTCCATCCCCATCCTTTTGATGCCTGTATTTAAGACAAACACTGATAGAAACAAGATAAAATTACTTTTTCAATCTTTGTTTCTTATGTCTTTCTTTTTTAAAATTATATTTTTATGTCCAAGTTCATTAGTTGAAATCTATGTAATAAAAGTGTTGTTAACAAATAAAATATAACTTGAATCAGTTTAAATGTAAGGACCTGAAATTTTTTTAAGCTTTTGGTTTTGTTTTCCCAAAACAGTAAAATTCAGAAATACTCTCCATCTGAGTCTGCAAAAGTATACGATAAAGCAATTAACCGAAAAACAGGAGTTCATTTTCATCCCAAACAAACGCTGGACTTCCTGCGGAGTGATATGGCTAATTCCAAAATCACTGAAGATGTGAAGAGGAGTATAGTAAAACAGTATCTAGATGTGAGTAGTAAAATTGAAAATATTTCTTTCTCATTGTGACTGTTTTAGAAAGTACATTTTCAGGAGAGAGATAGCTGTTTCATTTACATTGAATGTAAGCTTCATGAACTATCAATTTATTATTCTCTGTATAGTTTTAATAAGGTACTCTAAGAGTGACTTTCCTTTTGCACCCACTACATCATAATTATTGTTCCTTAGAAAAAAACATTTCATAGATAAAATATGAAAGATTATAGTAAAAGTGTGTGTATTTTTAACTAAATGGATTATATGTTATATATTATAAAGGAACAACTGTGAACAATCCTCTTTTTACCTTTGGCTATTCTGTTCTCTTTTCTGACAAGCAATATTACTTTTCATGTATTCTTACATGAGTAATATGTTACATATTTATACATCTCTATGTATACTTATTTACAAAGTATGTGAGACAGTGTGTACAAAATGTGCTTAAATGTCTTTAAGTATTTAAATTCATAGAAACAGAAAGTAAAATCTAGGTTGCCAGGGTCTGGGAGGAAGAATGGATAGGTAGTTACTGTTATTAATGAGTATAGGGTTTGTGTTTAGAATGATAAAAAAGCGGGGCTTTTTTATTTATTTATTTTTATGTGGTGCTGAAGATCAGACTCAGGGCCTTGTACATGCTAGTTGAGCACTCTACTGCTGAGTCACAACTCCAGCTCCAAGTTTTGTATTTTAATCTGCTCAAAGCAATAGCTGAACATAAATCATATCAGCTTTTTGACTAGGAATGAAGTCTACACAATGGTCATATTATTCACACATTTTACTAATATTTTACTCTAAATTTTTTTTTTAAGTATTTTAGTTCTCTTTTGTGCATGGTGAGAGAAAGGGATTCAGTTTCATTTTGTTGCATATGGATTTCCAGTTCTCCCAGCACTATTTGTTGAAGATGCTATCCTTTCTCCATTGCATGCTTTTAGCACTTTTGTCTAATATAAGGTAGTTGTAATTTTGTGGATTGGTCTCTGTGTCCTCTATTCTGTACCATTGGTCTTACCCGCCTGTTTTGGTACCAGTACCATGCTGTTTTTGTTACTATTGCTCTATAGTATAGTTTGAAATCTGGTATTGCTATACCTCCTGTTTCACTCTTCCTGCTTAGAATTGCTTTAGCTATTCTGGGTCTTTTATTTCTCCAGATGAATTTCATGATTGCTTTTTCTATTTCTGCGAGGAATGCCATTGGGATTTTGATTGGCATTGCATTAAACCTATAGTGTACTTTTGGTAGTATGGCCATTTTAATGGTATTAATTCTGCCTATCCATGAACAAGGTATATCTTTCCATCTTCTGATCCTGCAATTTGTACCCATGGAAAAATGAGAATTCATACCCTATTTGAATCAAATGTATGATATGTCAGGATCATTGTATTGTCTTGAGCAACTAATTAAAAAAAAAAAAAGAAAATCTATAGCTTTCAAACAGAAAAAAAAAAGTATTTTAGTTCTCATTTTGCATTCTTCACCATTCTTTTTTCCTTTTTCCTCGTTTTTTCTTAGCAGAGAGCAAAGAGGGCAAAGAACTAAAAAGATGTCTAACCGTATTTCTAATCACCTGAGTACTTGATGACTTAGACCAAGAGTTAGCAAACTATGGCTTATGGGCCAAATCTACCCATTGCCTGGTTTTTTTGTTGTTGTTGTTGTTTGTTTGTTTCTGTTTTGTTTTATGAAGTTTTAGTAAGATAGCCATGCTCAGTCTATAGCTGCTTTCTACAACAGTGGTAAAGTTGCATAATAGTGACTTAAGGTTTGCAAACCCAGAAATACTTATCCGACTCTGTTTACCAACAGTTATTTTGAACAGTAAATGTGGTCTTTTCACCCACTACTGCCATAGGATACATTTAGGAATTTGACAATCTTGTGTGAAATATTTACTTAAAACTCTGAATTAATATCTATTTTTTTATAGTTCAAACTTCTCATGGAACATCTAGACCCTGATGAAGAAGAGGAAGAAGGAGAGGTGTCAGCTAGCACAAATGCTCGGAACAAAGCAATTACCTCGCTGCTTGGAGGAGGCAGCCCTAAAAATAATACAGCAGAGACAGAAGATGATGAAAGTGATGGGGAGGATAGAGGAGGAGGCACTTCAGGGGTGAGGCGGAGGAGGAGTCAACGTATTTCGCAGCGTATTACGTAAAATGATTTTTATGTGCTTATATATGTCAGTCTATTAAATGTACACCAAGTAATGTAATACTTATAAGAGAAAACATTTTGTAGATAGAGATTCTCTACCTAACCATTTATATACATCCTTTTGTAGAAAGTTTAACATAAAAGATAATAAAAAAAAAACAGAAATGAGATTTATGCAGCAAAAAGGGTTATTAATTTTTCTTTGAATTGTATTAACGTGTGTTATCCTTTTTATTGTTGCTAAGTTTTATGTAGCTTTATGGTTCATATGTATATATAATTTTATATCAAGAGTAAAGACACGGGTACAAATTAAGAGTTTTATGGTTTTACAAGTATATTGTTAACCCCTTGGCGCTGGCGGTCACGGTGCGTCTCATTGCCGGCAATGGAAGTGTGCTGGGAAATCCCAACTCCCGGCGTCAAGGGATTAAAAGCAATAAAAACAATAATTTCACTAAAATTCTTTTGTGTAACACTTCGTCTTTTTTCCCCCCCCTCCCAATATTTTAGTCATTGAGAAGGTCAAAACGAAATTCAGACTCTACGGAGTTGGCAGCACAGATGAATGAAAGTGTTGACGTCATGGATGTCATCGCTATTTGCTGTCCAAAGTACAAAGATCGACCACAAATTGCAAGAGTAGTACAGAAAACCAGCAATGGCTTCAGTGTTCAGTGGATGGCAGGCTCCTACAGTGGCTCCTGGACTGAGGCTAAGCGCCGTGATGGCCGCAAACTGGTGCCTTGGGTAGACACTATTAAAGAGTCAGACATTATTTACAAAAAAATTGCTCTAACGAGTGCTAATAAGCTGACTAATAAAGTTGTTCAGACTTTACGATCCCTGTATGCCGCCAAGGATGGGACTTCCAGCTAATGAATTTGTACATGCAGCCAAATTTACAGGAATTTTTTTAAAAGGCAGAAAAACTTGAAATATCAACATTCTGGCAAAAAAAAAAAAAAAAAATCAGTTTTTTGAAGAGTAAGAGTGGAACCTGGGATGCAGGAACAAAAGAAGGAAATGTTGGGCAAACATTTTTGTGGGAGCTCCCTTCGCTGTTGTGCAGCAGAAACAGATTCTCAGTTCATTTTTACTCCCACTGTATTATAGTTTAACAAAAATTGTTTATATCTTGGAAAAAAACTTTCTGTTTAAAAAAAAATAAACAAGTGAATGTTGGAAATTAGTCTGTTAATGTTCTTAATAAAGTGTTCTTGGAGTTTAACCTAGCAGCGGATGGCTTTCTTTAGCTTAGCCCAGTTTCCAGGGAAGCATTGTTTTTTCCAGGCTGTAAAATGGCAGAATCTCCTGGATATATAATTTATTATGTTGAAAAAAAAAAAAAGCATGCAGTATCTATGACCTATCTGCAGAAGGAGTTTTTGTAAATGTAGATTTTGTTGTATTAGGTCACCCTGAAAACAATACAAGAAAAGGGATCCCCAGGCAATCTGGTGGAGCGAATACTGCAATAAATTTTTTTACTTCTCTTTGTTACTTGTCTGTTTCCATTTGAATTTCTTATTGTAAAAAATCTGTTTAAATCCATTTATATTATTTTGCAGTCTTATGTAAAATTTATTATATCACTGATTTTCAAAGCAAAACATAAAAATATTGTTTATACAGTTTGTATAGGCTGACTTCTGAATAATTGGTATCTTATTATTTTCATTCCCATAAGAGGGTGTAAACAATTAACTCCAGGGTTTTATTGTATCCTGCAATATTTAGTATTAACTATATATGATTTAGCACTGTGCCAAACACATTTTCAAGAGTACATTTTGATATAAAAAGAAACTATAGTTTATTCCTTGTATGCTTCAATTTCTTTCTAGTGATGTCATAATGGTAATATTTATTTTTTAAACCTTGGGGAAAGGTAACAGTTCCTCTATTTTGAAAAAAACAGCATTTCTCTTTAAATGATGCCATGCTATTTTAGAAATAGAATGAAGATGAATGTGACACTTCATCATTACACACATTTTTCACAGATTATTTTTTAATGCTGAAAGAGTAATTTTACTAGTTGAAATATTTCTTCATTTTCTATTATAAATGTTTTATCATACATTTTGGGGGAGCAATTGTCATTTATACATTAGTTACTTCAAATACCTCGACTAAATTGGGAGAAGGGTATTTAGCCTTAGATCTACATCGTTGATACTCAGAAAAATAGTAATGTCTAAAATTTATAGTGGATGAGGTCTGTTTCAAGTTTATTTTTCAAAACTATGTACTTATTAACACTTTGAAAAAAAGTTGACTTAGCTCTAAAATGCTAAGTTTCATGAATCTGGCAAGTAATGAAGGTATTCAATTTGTGAGGAAGAATGACTGCCACAAAATACCTTTTTGTGAACACCTATTAAACCACTGTGAAAATAACTTTTCAGGATCTATTTCCTATGTGGAATTCTTTCAGAATGCTTTCTTGAAGGAAGTGTTTTCATTTTTTTCCTCATAATTGCATGTTCCCTTCCCTTTTACTGTGAACTCTTTGCGACAAAACTAGATTGGGTTTTTTCCCCTCAGAATTTGTCATTTTGTATTAAAAATGGATTTGAGGAAGCCTATAAAAACAATAATATCAATAAGAGTAAAATATCAGTTAGAGAAAATATAAAGTTCAGCCTAGAGTACTAAAGAATAAAAATGTGAGTTAAAAAAAAAAACAACTTTCTATCCTATATGTTTGGTAGTGTTGCATGTTGTCATTTTATTCTCACAAAACCCTTCTAATTAAAACACTTTATCCCCATTTTGTACATGAGAAAATGGGCTCAGAGAATTCAGTAATTTGCAATTTAATGTCACAATAGAAATTTAAATCTGGAATTGGAACAATTGTGTCTCATTACTTTCTTTACGCATTAAGCATTAAGATAGAGTATCCTTACTCAAAGTAAACCAGTTTCTAAAGGATCCTTGCAGCATAGCTACTTGGGAATCCTATTTAAAGTAAGCTTTAGAAAATGAATTGCACAGTAATAAGTGTTCTGTTGCCTCTGATGATCACGGGTGAATTGCTGTGTTTGTTGTTCATTGAAATTTTAGGAATTCGAAGGTTTGGAGTTTTCCGTATATTCTAAGGACTGATATTTTATGTATGAGTAATATAAGCTGAACGTTAATGGATAGGATTCAACTCTTAATGTATAGCCAAAGTTTCCAGAAAGTTGAAGATTTCTCAAAGATGATTTTTTTAAAAATATTTATTCACAATTCCTTTATTTCACTCATTTATTTTTTACATGGTGCTGAGGATCGAACCCAGGGTCCCATGCGTGCGAGACCTGCGCTCTACTGCTGAGCCACAATCTCAGCCCTCAAAGATGATTTTTTTTTTAAGATCTAGGAATATAATTTGGTGGTAGGACACTTGTTTAGTATGCTTGGGGCCCTGGTCTTAATCCCTAGCACTACAAGACTTTTATGTCTTTAAAGTTAAGACCTTAGAAATGTTCCACTACCTCTGTATACACACATATATGTGTGTGTGTGTATGTATGTATGTATATATATATATATATTAGTATGAAATTTAAGTTTTCTTATTCAATTTGTCTTATTATTTTAAGACATTATTTATTTAATGTCTAGTTTTTAAAGACATTTATACCAAAATATACATGGCAGAAAATTTAGAGATCTATAGAATTTTCTAGAATTTCATAATCTCTAATAGAAATGCTCTGCTTTTAGAGAAACGTGATGTGTGTGTGTGTGTGTGTGTGTGTGTGTGTTGAAGACAGGTAAGTCAAGTTCTTTTGTGCCTAATGGGTTTCATAATCATCAAGCACATTTATCATATTTTTGTATTTATTTTTAGTTGTGTAGATAGACACAATGCCTTTATTTTATTTATTTTTATGTGGTGCTGAGGATCGAACCCAGTGCCTCACTCGCATGAGGCAAGCGCTCTGCCTTTGAGCCACAATTCCAACTCCATAATTTTCATTTAGAAAGTAAACCAAACCAGGGAAATCCATGGTTCTGTGCAACACACACACACTTTTATTTGCATAAAAAATATGATTACTGTACTGATATCCAGGTGGTCTTCATCTTCAGAACTAATGGTATGGAATAAGTTAACTTTGGCAAATATAAAAGTCCTCAGACTGCTCACTTAAAATAATAATGTCATTTGTAGCACTCAGTAATTTTTGCTCTACTAAAAATCCTACTTCGGAGTGTGTGTAGCTCAGTGAAAGAGTGCGTGCTTAGCATGAATGAGGTTCTGGGTTCAGTCCCCAGCACCACCACCTCAAAAAACCCTACTTTTTGCTGTTTATCTTAAAGACCAAAGTTTCATCCCCTAGCTAATTTTTCTCATAGCAAACATTGATTCTACTAGTATATTTATGTTTGTTTGGTGTTTTTTTTTTTTCTAAAAATACCCCTTGCTGTCTGTATCGGTCCTTTCTGAGAAAAGTAAAATAGAAATTTAGGGTGATAGAAAGATCACTGACCAAACAAATTAATAGCTTTGTGGCAAAGCACTTACCTTGCATTCAGGAAGCCTGAAATTCAATCCTCAGGTTAAAAAAAAAAAAAAAAAAAAAATCCAGTTTCTGTTACAAAAATGCTGTTAGTTTTACATGACAATGTGGGTATCACCAAACCATTCTTTTTAAAATCTCATTGTATATGGCTTCATTGCTCAGAGTAGTATGGTACAGTGTAAGTTGTACCCTGTGTGTTCCCCTCCCCCATTTTTTTTTAAACAAAGCCAGGCATCGAATTGTTTCATCTATAAATTTGTTAAATATTAATGTTCCCTTAATATCAAATATCCCATATGCATTCAGATCTTTAATTTTCTAGCCAGGAATGGACCTGTAGTCTGGACTTTTGGGAAAGCCAAAGCAGGAGGATAGTTTGAACCTAGAACTTGAAAACAAGCATGAACAGCACAGCAAGACCCCATCTCCAAAAAAAAAAAAAAAAAATTTGTCTCAAGTGTTATATATTTTTAGGTGGTGGTGTGTTTTTTCATCTGTCTTTGTTTTCTTGCAAAGCTTTTTATGAAAAAAAAATTTTTTCTTTAGTTCTTAAGAAAAATAATTGATTCTAAATGGAAGAACTATAGTTACTTTGGGTTTTACCCCTTTTTCTTTACCTAAATTATAGGTTTGAGCAGTACTGGATCTTCATATCCCATAATTTTTTAAATGCAGGAAATTTTAAAATACAAGAGATCTGAGAAATCTTTCAATCCAGATGTTCTTAATTTTGAAATTTATGAACCCCTTTGACAATCTAATCAAAATCTCCCCTCAGAAAATGAAAAATTCACACCCAGAATTGTGCCTACAATTTTAGGGGATTATTCGTGGTTATTCCTATTCCAATTCCATATATGACTTGTGAAAACCTGGACTACACATTTACCAGTCCTGTTCAAACACTTCTTTCTATAAAGGGAAATTGAGGCTAAAGAGGTGACCTGACGCCCACAAGCTGTAGACCTTATTAGTACTAGAATCAAGAGCAACTGCAGGTTCTTATCTCCCAGATGAGCCGCTCAGAAATTCTTCATTCAGGCTCCTGATAAGATCTAAATGTGGGCTACATAAGGACTTGTTGATTTGATTCTTAGATTTTGTGATGCCTACCATTGTGTTAGATAAATGGGGAATAGAAAATCAGGAATTTTATCATGTATTTTTATTAATTGTTTTCTGCATTACCTCTTGATGTACAGGATTAAAACTTAATTGGTAAAGAAAAAAATGTTTTGAAATCAGAAGACACAGTCTGCAGCCATGTGTTTTTGAAATCAAGTGTAAAATGAAGTTTGGTAAATAAAATCACTTAGCATCTTAGATGGAAGCTGTATTTAAAGAAATCCATAGCTATTTTTGTATGTATTCATATATGTACATCATTAGAACATTAAGTGGGAAATAGAACCCCACCTTCAAGTGGGAATAGCAGTAGAGAAGAGGAACTAGGATGCATGTACAATATCAAAAGACAAAGCTATACAGAGGAGGGATAAGTGTGCAATTTTGATTAATAATGTAATTTGATTGTTTTAATGTTTTGGCATTTGAAAGGCTTTAAGGTGTTAATGAAAGCCTACTGCTATGCAGAGGATAGATTTAAGGGTGTCAAGTAAAGGACACTAACAATAGTCTTAGCAACTGCAGTAGGATGATGATGGCACTGGGGATAAAAAAGGATCAGAGTGATTACAGATGAATCTAGAAAATAAAAATAGGACATGACAGTTGATTGAGGTAAATGCACACAGAAGTGTCAAGGATAGACCAGGTTTCTCTAGCTTCAGTGAATAGTTTCGATTGTTTAAATATTGAAGCAAACTGTGGGCCATTCAGTTGATGTGCAGAAGGAATATGCACAAGTGCAAGACTTGCAGAGGTGAAGCCTGGACTGCACTATGTTTGGGAGTTATCAGCACGTAAGCTATAGAACAAGAGTAGCACAGAGCAAAAAAGAACTTTGGAGCCTACCAATATATAAAGTATGATAAGAGAAAATTAATTCTTAGGGGAGTCTGGAAAGAATGCAGGAAACATGAACCCAAAAAGTTCAAGAAAAAGCTGAGTGCCATGGTACATATCTTTGATCCCAGTGACTATAATTGGGAGACTGAGGCAAGAGGGATCACAAGTTCCAGGCCAGCCCGGGCAAAAAATAAAAAAGGATTGGGATGTGGCTCAATGGTAGAGTATCCTTGGGTTCAATCCCCAATGGCAAAAAAAAAAACAGAAGGGAAAAAAAGTGGAAACTTTTTTGTTTGTGGTGAGACCAAGACTGAAAAATGTGAGATCTGCTGTTCAGGATGTATATTTTAGCCTTTAGGAGAGGACTATCAGAGGCCATGAGAACAGAAGCCAGATTGTAGCTAAATTGGAATTGGGAAATGAATGAGAATCTTGGGGACAGTGACAGAGCAGGGAAGGAAATAATGCAATACTGAAATTCTGAGAAGGGCAACTGGGGAAGAAAGCTGATAATAAAGGGCTTCGCATGCCACATTCAAAGATTTGGAAGGACTTTAAATTTTTTTTTTTTTTTTTAATTGTAAAGGACTTTGAAGAGTATGAAATGGCCTGTGCATTAATCAGTGGCTGCAGTGGACAGCATTGTGGTGATGCTAAACTGTATGATTGTGCTATTTTTTTAATACTTATTTTTTAGTTGTAGATGAACACAATACCTTTATTTATTTTTATGTGGTGCTGAGGATCGAACCCAGGGCCTCACAGGTGCTAGGCGAGCGCTCTACCGCTGAGCCAAAACGCCATCCCTGATTGTGTTATTTCTCTCCAGCAATGCTCATTGAGCCAGATTTGGGAGGAGGCATAGTTGAAGAGCTAAATTGAGAGCAAATGGGAGGCTCAATGTTCAGAGGTCTACATCAAGTGAAAGAGCTAGTATAACAGGAACAGCAGACAAGGAATGATGGGACGACAGAGTCAGGGAAAGAGGTGTGTGAGATTTCTAGAGAGTGGTTCTGGAGGTGAGGCACAGTGTTCTCCAACACGGAATGAGTCAAGTCAGAAGATAGAGGTCTGGCACTGAAGTCTGCACTCCTTTCTTTTTTTCTTTCTTTTTTTTTTTTTTTTTAATTGGTTGTTCAAAACATTACTCCTTTCTTGAGCTAAAGCATTGGCTTATTCTTTCCAGCCACACTAACAGATTTTCCTAGAGATCATTAGATACTGACACTCATTCTTGAATATCATTTTTATTTTTGCAGATTCCGTCATTCCTTTTCTTTATTTTTTTTTTTTCCTTTTTATTTGGGGCAGGGGATTGAACCCATGTGGCAAATTCCATTGTTTGACAAGAATTTACTTGAGTGCTTGTGGACCCATTGGCAATAAGCTTGCATTCTAGTAGTTGTAATTATACTACAAAGTATACAGTATCCGATCATTTAATTACAACTGAGGTGAGTGAAAGAAAAATAGAAGTCGGTGATCAGAAAGGCTTCCTTCTCCAAGTGAAAGTCAGCCTCAGATAAAGCCTGACATATAATGGATATAATAGATACCAAATAATCTTGGTTGACTCTTTTTTTTTTAGAATTTTTTAATATGTATTTTTTAGTTTTCGGCGGACACAACATCTTTGTTGGTATGTGGTGCTGAGGATTGAACCCGGGCTGCACACATGCCAGGCGAGCGCGCTACCGCTTGAGGCACATACCCAGCCCCTGGTTAACTCTTGATAAATACAAAATGACAATATTTTTTTTTTTCTCTCAGCAATTCATTACTTAGGGGAAAAGAATAGGTGAAGGGAGGTGTTATGGTTTAGGTCGTAAATGTCCTCTGAGGGCTCACGTGTTGAAGGCTTGATTCCCAGCTGGTGACACTATTGGGAGGTGGTGGAACCTTTAAGAGTTGGGGTTAGGTCATTGGGGGCATGCACTTGATGGGAGTATTGGAAGCCTGGCCCATTCCGCTCTGTCTTCACTTCCTGGATGTCACAAGCTCCTAAGATATGCTGCCAAACCACAAACCCAAAGTAACATGACCAAGAGACCACGGACTGAAACCATGACCCAAAGTTAACCTTTGTCCTTTGTCTATTTTAGGTATTTTGTCACAGTGATGGAAAGCTAACCAACCCAGGAGGAGAGGAAGAAGGAACACACGGCCTGTAGCAGTTCCAAGGAATGGCAGGGAAGAAAAGAAAGAATGAGGAGGCTGACGAAAAGAGAAGGGCCAACTTCTGTTAAGGATGTCCAATGAACCAGCCATGAAAGAGGTTAAGAGAGATGGGAGTGAAAAAGAGATTTACATGTGTGGAGTCCAATTCGTATTTTCAAAAGACCACTGACTACAGCCAGGTGCTGTGGTGCACGCCTATTATCCCAGCCATTCAGGAGGTTATGGCAGGAGAATCAATAGTTGGAGGCCAGCCTTGACAACTCAGTGAGGCCCTAAGCAACTTAGCAAGACTCTGTCTCAAAATAACAAATAGAAAGGGCTGGAGAGGTAGGTCAGTGGCAAAAGCCCCTGGCTTCAATCCCCAGTACCACAACCTATAATATTTTTAAAATTTTAAAAATACCACTACAATTTATGGAATGATTGGAGGGGGGTGATGGTGACAGGCTGGAGTGATAGTAATGGAAGAAGAGAAATGAACTCATTTATAGACTGTTTATGAAGTTACATCAATCACATTGTTTTGTTTGGTTATTTAAATTGTAATGAGATAATTGGTGTAAATTTCCTTAGGAAGGTTAGGGTATTTATGCACATAGAAGATAAACTGACGGACCCTTTGGTTCATCTACAGAACAGCCCAAGAATAATAACTATGATTTGAAAAGAAGAAATAAATTAACAGATGGTGTTATCTAGAAAGGAGAAAGATCTTACTGGATTTCTCCATGATTTCAATCAATTACACCTTTAAGATTCTGCCTTTATACAATTCAAAGTAATTGTATAAACTATTGATACAAACTATGAGTAGACAGGATTTTAGCTCAGTATTAAAGTTTATTTTATTTAATACTTTCATTTTTCTAACCAACCTTAGGGAAATAATGCCTTGCCCCGCCCTTCCCCACCCAGTTCAGTCCTTATGTGTAGTGGCAACTATTTCTTGGGGTCATTATATCTATATTTCTAAAGAATATATTCTTAAAATTTATGAATTCAAAATCTATATATTGAATTAGGATTGACTTTTTATGATGGATAAAGACTTGGCTCTCATATCTCCCCTTCTCAATATGGGTATCAATATATTTAATAAGTATTTAAGTAATATAAAACTATGTAAATATTTTTCAATCATAACCAAAACTTAATGTTATCACGAATATTTTTTTCTTGTATGCTTTTTTCCTGCTTCAGTAAAATTGCTTTGTTTCTTCACTCATATTTTTTTCATAAATAGAAATATTTAATTCTTTTGGAATGCTTGTTGACATAATTCATCCTTTGTTTGTTTGCTTTGTGGTCCTGGGGAATGAACCAGGGGCATTTTAGCACTAAGCTAAATTCCCGGACCTTTTTTTTTTGAGACAGAGTCTCACTACGTTGCCATGAATGGACTTAAACTTGTGATCCTCTTGCCTCAGCTTCCACAATGGTGGGATTACAGGTGTGTGCCACCACACCTGGTGGCATAATTCATTATTTTAGTCTTCCCCCAACCCTTTACCCCGACCCACCCCCGTGCCTCATCAGGAAACTCTGTCCTGGGAATATTCTTTCTTATGCACTAATTAAGACTGGTTTTCTGAGACTGCTGCACAGTTAGTTGTACCAGTTTTCCTTCCCTTCCCTAGTCAGATCCAAAATCCACCTCGGGAATCCACACCTTCCTCCTTTTACCTTAAATGTGCTCAGTTTACTTAAACATATTTTGCTGTAACTCCCTAAGAACGGGTGCACAGACACAAACTTTGGAATCATTAGGTGTGTGGAAATTTCTCTACTCTCCCTCTCATGATGATAACTGGGTCTAGAACTCCAAGTTTTTCCCTTTGAAAACATTTTACCATAATCTTATAACCTGTGCAGACTGATACCATTCTGTTTATTCCTTTGTATCTGGCATTTATTCTATCTAGAAACTTTTAGGATATTTTCTGTATTTCACACTGATGTCCCTTAAAGCATATCACTTTTAAAAATTCCTTTTTCAAGATATGTTGTAGACTTCTTTAATCTGCCCCTAGCACTGAAGAATTTTCTTTAATTTCTTCCCCTTTAGTTTCTTTATCCTCGCTGAAATTTCTGTTACTTATGTTCTTTACTCTTTTTTTAACTCTTGTCATTGAGGCTTTTTCCGTTTTTTAAAAAACCACTTCTTCTATTTCCTCATAATTTCTTTTCTGTATTCTGTGTTTCACGGATATGTCTGTATGTATGTGAACATGCACACATGCTGAGAATTAAACCCAAGGTCTCACACTGTTAGACAAGTGCTCTACCACTGGCCCTTGCCTGTTTAATTTGAATTCTCCTTTCTATAGTGTGAATTTTCTCTATGCATCTGGTTATAGCTAACAGTCATTTTATTTTATTTTTATTTATTTTATTTTATGGTACTGCCAATCGAATGCAGGGATACTTTACAACTAAGCTCCATATGTTCCCACCACTTTTTAATTTTTATTTTGAGACAGGGTTTCACTAAATTGCCCAGGCTGGCCCCAAACTTGGAATCCCCTTGCCTCAGTCCCTCAAGAAGCTAGAATTATAGGCAAGTGCCAACGTACCCTGGCCAACTGTCCACTTAGGCAAAGGTACATTGAGGCACAGAGCATGTAGATGTGGTTCCTCTGGAGGGCTCCACTGGAGGACAGTGGCCAGACAATGCTTCTCTGTGAAATCAGAAAATAAGTATTTTAGGCTTTGCTGTTTATAAGATCTATGTTGCAATTTTGCAACTCCAACCCTGAGGCACCAAAGCAGCCACAAAAAACATGTAAACTGATGGGAAGTTTGTGTCTGTCTCAATCACATGGACAGTTGTTTGAAGATGATGTGAACGTATTGAGCTAAGAGACTAGAAACCAAGACTATTTGTCCTCTGCTAATCTCTGCTCTGCTCTCCTTTATTCATTCTTTCAGGTTTGCTATTTGGAGATAAAATTCCCTAAGAGAACACTCACTTCCAGCTATGACAAAATAACTAGTACCTGCTCAGCCTACAAAACATATGTGAGATGCCTTCTCCTCGATATCAGACACCATGTGGCACAAGAAGACCTGAGGGGAGTTCCATGGGCCCCCAGCTGTGTGCTTCAGGATATCATCCTGACTCTAGCACAACTCCAAGAAGATGACAGTGCTCCCACTGGTTGAGGAGGCAAAGGTAAGAGTTCCAGGTATCAGAGTCACTGTCTGCAGGGGAGAGCAACAACAACAACAAAAAACTCACATTATACACCATAATCATGGGAATTTTTTTCCACTTTATTGTGATAATCCTAAGCAGGGTATCTGCTGATATACTATCCTGAGTCCAAAAAGGTATATTTCTTATGAAGCCTTACATTATCTTGCCAAAAGTCCATGTGGGACTTTCCTATGAAGTCTTTTCTAAGGGTTGCACTGCTTGTTTGAATGTAACACTATGTGTGGCTTACCAAAAAGCAGGTTGAGGGAGAACAGATACTCAAAGTTGAGTAGTGTGGGGAATATCGGGGCCCAGACCAGCCAGAGTGGGGTGCTGACACCTCCTTAATTCTCCAGACACACAAAAAAGGATGCCTCAGAATTAAGGGCTGTGCTTTGGAGTAAGGTCTAGAAAGCCAAAAATCAAACCTGGATTTTGGAGATTGTATTCTACCAAGTTAGAGAGATGTGGAATACACCTGGGGCTTTCCTTAAGATGACATTAACAAAATGCTAAGCCTACACATAAGCAAGATGATTAGCCTTGAACTGCCTATACAAATAACAACTATCAGCTCTTCAGTGGAAACTAACAGAATCTAGATCTATTATATATCACCCACTGTATTCCTTACATAATAAAATTAGTAGATATTCAATGAAAAAAAAAGTCAACAGAAACAATGTTTGAGATGCCCAGAGAAAGACTTTAAAGACACTCTTATAAGAACAAAAATAAAATGTTTTAAAAATTAAAGGAGTCTCTCTGCTTCCTGATTACCATGTGCTTAGCTGCTTTCCTCCTCCACATTCTTCTGCCATGATGTTCTGCCTCACCTCAGGCACAGAGCAAAGGAGTCCATCGTCTATGGACTGAGACCTCTGAAACCATAATCACCAAATAATCTTTTCTTCCTCCAAAAGAAGAAAAAGAAGGAGGAGGAGAAGGAGAAGAAAGAATTAAAGGAAAATGTTGTTTTAATGAATGAGCACATAGGAGGGACTCAGAAGATCAATGGAAATCATAAAAAAAATATCAAGTGGAAAATCTAGACTGTTAAAGTACAATAACTAAAAAAATCATTCAATAGGCTTAATGATGGACTGGAAGTAGAATAAGAAAGCCAGTGATGTTCAAAGTGCACTTGATAGAAATTAAAGAAAAGAGAGAAAGAAAACATGATCAGAGCTTCAGGGACTTACCTGACAGTATCTGTTAACCTATCACATGGAGACTCAGAAGAAGAGAGGGAGAATAGGGCAGAAAAAATTATTTGAAGAAGTAGTACACACGAAACTACAAAGACCCTAAATAGCCACTGCAGGCCTAAGCAGAAAAAAAAAAAAAAAAAAAAACCACCAAAATTTAGAGGCATCACATTACCTGATCTCAAAATCTATAAAGCTAGGGGCCTGGGGATGTGGCTCAAGTGGTAGCATGCTCACCTGGCATGTGTGAGGCACTGGGTTCGATTCTCAGCACCACATAAAAATAAAATAAAGATATTGTGTCCATCTAAAACTGAAAAATAAACATTTAAAAATCTATAAATCTATTGTAATCAGACAGTAAATACTGTTATATTGTTTGATTAAAAAATTCAACTAGGATTCAAGAGCTTAGCTATAATGCAAAGAAAAACACACTATAGTCAAACTGCTGAAAATCAGAAACCACGAGCAAATATTAACAATATCCAGAAGGAAATGATCTATTACACAGGTAGAAGTGATGGAGGGAATGGCCAACTTCTCCCTAGAAACAATGCAAACAAGAAGACAATGCAACGAGACCTCATGAATGCTGAAATTCTACATCAAGTGAAAACACCTTTAAAAAATGAAGGTAACTGTTATGGTTTGGATATAGTTTGCTCTTGGCCAGGAGGTAATGCCCTCACCGTGGAGCATGTGCTGTGCTATTTGGACTTCCAGGATGTGAGCTAAACAAACCTCTTTTCTTTGTATGAGCTTGTATGAGATGTTTCATTACCGTGAGGAAAAGCTGACTGAGGCAGTGATCGAAGACTACATGCAATTTCTATAAAAATTCAAATAACATTTTTTAACAGAAACAGAAAAGAGAATCGTAAAATTGATCTGGAACTACAAAAGACCCTAAATAGCCAATGCAAACCTAAGTAAAAACAAGAAAGTTTAAAGGCATCACATTACCTGATCTCAAAATCTACTACAAAACTATCATGATCAAAACAGTATAATATTGTTATAAAAATAGACACATAGAGGACCATAAGAGTGCTGGCTTAGCATGCATGAAGCCTGGGCTCCATCCAGCACTGCAAATAAAATAAAATAAAATAAATTTAAAAGACACACACACACACACACAAAATGAAACATGATAAAGCCAGAAGTAAACTTAAGCCTCAATGGTCAACAAATTTTCAACAAGAACATCAAGAAGACACAATAATGAATTCGATAAATGATGTTAAGGCTGGGTGCACTGGCACATACCTGTAATCCCAGCAAGTGAGGAGGCTGAGGCAGGAGGATTGCAAGCTAGAGGCCAACCTCAACAACTTTAGTGAGACCCTGTCCCAAAATTTAAAAAAAAAGGATAGGGAGGGAGCTCAGTGGTAAAACACTCCTGGGTTCAGTCCCTAGTACTGAAGAAAGAAAGGAAAAAAGGAAAGGACAGACTAGAAAAACTCATACAAAAGAATGAATTTGGACCTTTTCCTCACACCATACACAAAAAGCAACTCAAAATAGATGAAAGATCTAAATGTAAGACCCCAAACTGTAAAATCCTAGAAGAAAACACATGGGAAAAGCTCCCTGACATTGGTCTTAGAAATCATTTTTTTTTTGATAGAACCCCAAAAGCAGAAGCAACAAAAAAATAAATGCTCAGCAAAGGAAAACATCAGGAGTGAAGACACGGATTGGGAGAAACTATTGTACACCATATATCTGATAATATACAAAAATATATGAGGAATTAACATAAAAGCAAAATAGCCCCCCAAAAATGGATAAAAAATAGACAAAGGACATGAATGTGCATTTCTCCAAAGATGAAATAAAAATGGCCAACGGGGATGTGAAAAGGTGCTCAACATCACTAACCATAAGCAAAACCATAGTGGGCGAGAGGGTTGCAGTGTTGCATATCTGCCAACTACTTGAAGGCTGAGGAAGGAGGATCACCTGAGCCCAGGAGGTCAGGGGCCAGCTGGGGCAACATGGCGAGACCCCATCCATTAAAAGAAAATAATAATAAAACCATGATGAGATATTGTCTCATAACTGTTAGGATGGTTTTTATTAAAAACAAGAGGGTTGTGCATGTGACTTAGTGATAGATTGCTTGCCTAGCAAATATTATTCAACCATAAAAAAGTGTATCCTACCAGGTGCAGTGGCACACGCCTATAATCCCAGAGACTTGGGAGACTGAGACAGGAGGATTGCAAGTTCAAAGACAGTCTCAGAAAAAGTGAGGTGCTAAGCAACTCAGAGAGATCCTGTCTCTAAATAAAAATCAAAATAGGGCTGGGGATGTGGCTAAGTAGTTGAGTGCCTCTGAGTTCAATCCCCAGCACCTCCCCAAGAAAGTTATCCTGCTATTTGTGACAATAGAATGAAAATAGAGGATATTCTGTTAAGTGAAATAAATCAGATATAAAAGTGTTATATAATCAGTTACATATTTACTTGTATTTTACTTTTTGCTCTTAACTTATTCCTTCCATATTTTTATTGCTGCTGTATAATTACACATAATAGTGTTTTGTTACATATTTATACAAGTATCTGATATAATTTGCTCAGTATTGTTCCACAGTATTTCCCCTTTCCCCCTCTCTTCTTTTGATCCCTTTCCTTTATTCCACAGATCTGAGATCTTCCCCACCACCACCTTTCTTTTCCTTTATCCTGTCTAGAGCCACACACGACAGAAAACATACAACCCTTGACTTTCTGAGTATAGCTTATTTCCTAACATAATGCTCTCAAGTTCCATCCATTTTTCTACAAATGAGATAATTTCATTCTTTTTATGGCTGAATAAAACTCCATGATATATATACAACACATTTTCTTTATCCATTCAGACATTAATTGACACTTAATGGCTGGTTCCACAATTTGTCTGCTGTGAACTATGCTGCTATAAACTTGGGAGTGCATGGATAACTATACATTTTATTTTGTTGTTGTTGTTACTGGGAGTTGAACCCAGGGGCACTTAACTACTGAGACACATCCCCAGCCCTTTTTTATATTTTATTTAGAGACAGGGTCTCGCTGAGTTGCTTAAGGTCTCCCTAAGTTGCTGAGGTTGGCTTAGAACTCAAAATCCTCCTGCCTCAGCCTCCTCAGCAGCTAGAATTAAGATGTACACTCCCACATCTAGCTTGATTTTAATTCTTTAGGAATAAATATTGAGGAGTGGCATAGGTAGGCCATATGGTGGCTCCATTTCTAGAGTTTTGAGGAACTGATTTCTATGGTAGTTATACTAATTTACAATCTCACCAACAGTTAAAAGTGTACCTTTTTACCCTACATCCTCTATAGCATTTATTATTGTTTGTGTTCTTGATTCTAACTGGAGTGAGATGAAATGTAGTTTTGATTTGCATTTCCCTAATAGCTAAAGACATTTTAAGATTTTTTAAAAATATTTTTTCAGTTGTAGATGAACACAATATCTTTATTATTTATTTTTATGTGGTGCTGAGGATCGAACCCCGTCCCTCACACATGCAAGGTAAGTGCTTTACCACTGAGCTACAACCCCAGTCCAGATTTTTTCATATATTTTTGACTACTTGTATTTCTTCTTTTAAAAAGTGTCTGTTTAGTTAATTTGACCACTTATTGATTGGGTTATTTGGAATTTTTTGTTTGTTTGTTTTGTATTATTAGGGTATTTTCAGTTTTTTTATATATTATGGATATTAATCCTCTATCAGAGGAATAGCTAGCAAAGAGTGCCTCCCTTTCTGTGGGTTCTCTCTTCACATTCTTGTTTCCTTTGCTGTACAGAAGATTTTTAATTTGATCCTGTCCCATTGATTAACTCTTAGTATTATTTCCTAAGCTTGAGGAGTCCTACTAAGGAAGTCACTGCTGGCGCCTACATGTTGGAATGTTGACCCCACGTTTTCTTCTAGGAGTTGCCAGGTTTCTGGACTAAGTCCTATGTCTTTGATCCATTCTCAGTTGACTTTTTTGCAGGGGGCAAGAGAGGGATCTAGTCTCAATCTTATACATATGGATAACCAATTTCCTTAGCACCATTTGTTAAAAAGGCTGCCTTTTGCCAGGCATGGTGGTGCACGCCTGTAATCCCAGCAGCTCAGGAGGCTGAGGCAGGAGGATCGTTAGCTCAAAGCCAGCCTCAGCTACTTAGCGAGAACCTTTTTCTAAATAAAAATATATAAAAGGGCTGTGGATGTGGCTCAATGGTTCAATTCTCCATACCTCCCTGCAAAAGAAGCTTTTTTCCAATGTATGTTTTTGGCACCTTTGTCAAAGATCAAACTGTGTGTGTCTGTGTGGGCTTGTCTCCGTATCTTCTATTCTATGCCCTTGATCTCTGTGTCTGTTTTTATGCCAGGACCATGCTGTTTTTGTTATGATAGTTCTTTATTAATTTGAAATCAGGTATTCTGATGTCTTCAGCATTGCTTTTCTTTTTTTTTTTTGCTTAGAATTGCTTTGGCCATTATGAATCTTTTACTCTTTCAAATGAATTTCAGGACTGTTTTTTTCTAGTTCTGTGAAGAATGTCATTAGTATTTTGATGGGGATCACATTGAATCTGTATATTCCCTTTAGAAAAACAATATACATGTTTTTCTATGTTCTCTTGGAATTCATTGATCATTTTTATAATCATTCTTTGGAATTCTTTATCTGGAATTTATCTACTTTAGTATCTTTGAGTTAGTTGCTGATGAATTATGAATTTTAGGATGTGTCTTGTTACCTTGTTTTTTCACATTTCTTATATTGCTATGTTGGGTTTTGTGTATTTATTGGAATGGATTTCTCTTCCACTCTTACTTAGGGGCCTTTTTAAGACCCAGCCTTCTTCTGGCAGCATGTTCTTGGATATCAGGTTGTTGTGAAATTTTCAGTAATTTTCCAAAGTGGGTTTTGTCATATAGATTCCCTTCTAGTTCTTTGGTGATGTTAGTGTATTTTGATATAGTGTGTATTTTGTCAGAGTTTGAGAATCCACTTTTCCTATGTCTCACAAGAATGGAATCCTTATAGATCTGGCTATATAACCTCTGTGATTGCTATTCTGAATTTAACAACTCTGTGTATTCTAAGCAGATGTATTAATCTGGTTTTTCATTCTGTTACCAAGAAACAAACAAGAACAACCTTAGAGAACAAAAAATTTATTTTGGCTCATGGTTTCAGAGGTTCAGTCCTTGGTAGGCTAATTCCATTGCTCTGGTCCTAGGTAAGACAAAATATCATGGCAGAAGGGCAGAGTGAAGCAATGCTGCTCCATTCATGGAAACCAAAGAGAGTGGGAAGGAGCTTCAGGGAAGATTTACCTATCCAGGGCACACTCCCAGTGCCCACCTCTTCCAGCCATACCCCACCAGCTTATTGTTAACACCCAGTTAGCCTTCAAACTAGAATGGATTGATTAGGTTACAGCTCTCAGGATCTAATCATTCTACTTCTGAATATTCTTTTTTAAAATATTTTTTAGTAGTAGATGGACACAATATCTTTATTCATTTTTATGTGGTGCCAAGGATCGAACCCAGTACCTCACATGTGAGAGGCAAGTGCTTTACCACTGAGCCATGACCCAGCCTCTGAATATTCTTGCATGAACACAGGAGCTTTTCAGAAACACATTCTCTGCAAACCATAGCATTCTGTCCCTAATACTCAAAAGCTCATGAGCACAGTTTCAACTATCTGCATTCCTATCAGCATTCTGGTCTTCTCAGGTCCCACCAAAATCACCTATTATGCACCTTTGGAACTTTTTCAGGTTTTTTCTGCAAACCAGTTCCAAAGGCTTCTGAACCACAAGGTAAGGTTAATCACAGCAATGACTCCACTTCTCAGTACTTTCTTGTTAAACAGTTTTTTGTTGCTGTGACCAAAATGCCAGATAAGGACAACTTAGAGAATTAAAAGTTTATTTGGGGCTGGGGATGTGGCTCAAGCGGTAGCGCGCTCGCCTGGCATGCGTGCGGCCCGGGTTCGATCCTCAGCACCACATACAAAGATGTTGTGTCCACCGAAAACTAAAAAATAAATATTAAAATTCCCTCTCTCTTTTAAAAAAAAAAGTTTATTTGGCTCAAGTTACAGAGGTTCAATCCATGGCAGACCAACTCCATTGCTCTGGGCCCAACTTGAGGCACAGCATCATGATGGAAGGGTGTGATGGAGAACTGCTCCATTCATGGTGGCCAGGAAGCAGGGGTGAGGGGCCACAGGGAAAATGAACCCTTCCAGGGCTCACCCTGCAGTGACCCACTTCTCCTAGCCATGCCCCACCTGCATACGGTTACCACCCACTTAGTCCATTCAAACTAAGATGGACTGATTAGGTCACAGCTCCAATGATCTATTAATCTCACCTCTGAATATCCCTGCTTTATCACAGAAGCGCATATCCAAACCAAAGCAGTGGGCACTGGGAGCAAACTAAGTTGAGACCCCTTGTAGGTGTGGTGTTCACAGTGTTTATTTATTTATTCATTTTTTGCTGTAGGAGCACATGGTCATGAGTGGGCTTCATGGGCCCCCCAGTCATTCCTATTTGGGGACTGGTCATTGATTTGGGGTTTTCCCCCTCTCCTATCTTTTCAAGTATCACTGAAGCTTGGTGTGGATAGTTGTGTGTGGAGCAAGGTGCAGTGTCTCTTGGCTGGGTTTTGTGTGTAGCTCAACAACAGAAGCTCTAGCCTATGAATTTGTAGTGTCCTAGTATATTCCCAGAGCCTCACAGAAAATGGGAAACAAACAACAACAATAGCAGTGAACACCATCTAGTATTAAAATAAAAGACCCGGTGCCTACTATGACACCTATACTACCAATTACCACAAAAACAGGAAAGGCAGCAACTGCCAATGGCAACAGCAACAAATAACCATGAACTAGATCTGGCACTGAAGTAAACATCCACAAACTAATAACTAAAACAAAATAGTGGGGGCGGAAATTATGTCAAGGAAACAGTTCTAAAAAATGATAAAAATAGGGGCTGGGGATGTGGCTCAAGCGGTAGCGCATCACCTGGCATGCATGCGGCCCAGGTTCGATCCTCAGCACCACATACAAACAAAGATGTTGTGTCTTCAGAAAAACTAAAAATAAATAATATTTTTAAAAAAAGATGATAAAAATAGTATATATGATAAAAGAAAATGTAAAAGAATGTATAGAATATTCAAAATATGAACAGAGAAAGCAGAAGAGATGTAACAAACAATGGTTATAAAGAAGGAGAAAAATTAAAGAAAATAAATATCCATATATAGAGAGAGAAAAGGAGAATTTGGCTATTAAAGGAAGAATAACGGAGAGAATGAGAAACAAAACCCCCAAATAAACAATAAATCCTAGCCCTGCACAGTGGCACGAGCCTGTAATCTCAGCAGCTGGGGGGCTGATGCAGGAGGATTGCAAGTTCAAAGCCAGGCTCCACAAGGTAGGCCCTAAGCAACTTGGCAAAACACTGTCCCCGAATAAAAAAAAATAAAAAGGGCTGGGGATGTGGCTCAGTGATTAAGCACCCCTGGGTTAAATCTCCAGTATCAAAACCACCAAACAACCCCCCCAATTAATCCTAACCCCTCAAAAGACCCCCCAAAAATGTTAAAAATAGAAAAAAATGTACACACATTTCATGAACCAATCAGCATAGCAAGAATACCCCCCCCCCACACACACACACACTTATAAAGGCGGTGGGGAGAGGCTTAATAAAAAACGAAAGAATTGGGCTGGGGTTGTAGCTCAGTGGTTGAGCATTTGCCTTGAATGAATGAGGCACTGGGTTCGATCCTCACCACCACATAAACAAATAAATAAAATGAAGATATTGTATCCATCTACAACTGGAAAGATGAAAAAAGTAAAAAAAAAATGAAAGAATTGTCTCTGCATTTCTGCTGAGGTGATCCAAACTATTGGACAAGGACAAACGTTTGCTGCCTATGCCAGACTGCCCTTGTTTCTTCTTGGGCGGTTAGAGCAAGGGCTGGGATTGTTCAACCCATCCTCTCTTTGTACTGCTCACTGAGCTGCCAGTTGGAGTGGCCTGGAACTGCAGGTGGCTAAAATAGCTGTCAGCTTCCCCTGCCATCAGTACAATAGGACAGAGTGGAAAGTACTCTTGTTTGCAAGTTTTGTTTGGACAGAACAGATCACTGAGCTCCTGGGGTGGGGCTGCTGCAGAGTTCTAAGTGGGAAGTTCCACTGGCTGGACTTTCACTCTCATCAGATCTTTGGGACTTTGTTGGATGGTATCTGTTTTGGAGAAATCAGATCAACACACCCTTAGGGTTGGGCAAATGCTGATCTCTCCAGGGCTTCCCAAAATCTCTACCCATAGGCTGCGGAAGCCAACCCTTACAGGTCTCACACATCCTATTGCCTATGGAGGTGGTGTTCCCAGGCTGAGTCCCCAGGTGTAGTTTCCCAACACTATTTAGCTGGTCATGTGAGCTGCCAGATGCAAAGAGAGGGAGTTGCATCCCCTCTGTATCTGACTTGAATCCCCCTGGGTACCAATCTTCACTGTGCCTGTTTTAATCATGTTCTGCTAGGCACACCCTAGTCTGCCCAGTGGGCACTTGGCAGGACAGTAAGGCCATATTTGTTATGGTCTGGGCTCCCAAAGTAGCAAGTTGCAGTGTGGACACCTCAAGATGGTTCCTGCCTCACTTCTCCACCTGCCAGTTGAAAAATGGGGAGCCCTTTTCAAACACCAGTTGGCCCTGTAGCCTCCGCATCAGCTAAGTTCAGGTTACTCTCCTGATCTGCAGGTTTTTCTGTGCCAAGTTTGTCTGTTGTGTCCTGTTTATGTCATCCCTCCCCCTTGTGGCGAACCAGTGCTATTGCTGCTGATGCCGCTGGCTTGGCTCCAATGTTCTTTCTTATTTTGTTTCATGCCCCAGAATTTCTGGGTCTCTAAGAGTTTCTGACTGTCTGATGTTGAACTTCAGTGAATTCCCTCTTTTACCCACCTCCCTGAGAAATGGCACCCCGCTGCCTGAGCCATGGAGCAACTGGATATGCAACCTTTCTCTAATCTGCCATCGTGAATCTCTTACACATGGATTTTTCTTGGGGGGCGGGGCGCTACTGGGGGTTAAATCCAGAGGTGTTTTACCCCTGAGCTACATCTCCAGCCCTTTTTATTTTGAGAAAGGTTCTGACTAAGTTGCTTAGGGTCTTGCTAAGTTCCTGAGGCTGGTCTGAAACTTGTGAGCCTCCTGCTTCAGCCTGCCAGCCACTGGGATTACAAGTGTGCCCCACTACATATGGAATTTCAAAACAATAAAACACAGAAACAGAGAAAAATGGTGGTTACAAGTCAGGTATGGGAAGATGTCAATAGGTCAAAGGGCACAACATGGCAGCTCTTTAGGATGCATAAATCCAGAGGCCTAAAGGTACTTGAGGACCACAGTTGGTAGTGCTGCATCCTGCACACAAGGTGGAAGATGACGCATGCTAACTTACTGGACCATAGTAATAACTTCACTATGTATATCAAATAATGCTGTACCTCTGAAAGTTTATCAGAACATGTTGTACTCCTCAAATAACAGAATTTTTAAAAATTAAGACCAAAGATGAAATAAAGCTACACTTGGCCTCGATGAAATCTGAGAGAATTGCCAGAGATATACACTATAAGAAATGCTGGAGTCAGGCATGGTGACTCGTGCTAGTAATGCCAGCGGCTCAGGAGGCTGAGACAGGAAGATTTCAAGTTCAAAGGCAGCATCAGCAAAAATGAGGTGCTAAGCAACTCAGACCCTGTCTCTAAATAAATACAAAATAGAGGTGGGGATGTGGCTCAGTGGTTGAGTGCCCCTGAGCTCAATACCTGGTACTCTCCTCCTTACCGCCCCACCCAAAAAAATGCTGGGCTGGTTGTGGGGCCGCAGGCCTGTAACCCTAGCTACTCTGGAGGCTTATGAGGATTGCATATTCAAGAACAGCAGCCTGGGCACTTGGTGAGACCCTGTCTCACAATACAATTTAAAAATGGGTCTGGGAGCCAAGTATGGTGGTGTACACCTGTAATCCCAGAAACTGAAGAGACTGATGCAGGAGGATCACAAGTTTTAGGCCACCCTCAGTAATTTAGTGAGGCCTTTAGTAACTGAGACCCTATCTCAAAATTAAAAATAAAAAAGGTTGGGATGGAGCTCAGTGGTAAATCTCTCCTACCTGGATCCAATCCCTAATACCGGGGGAAACAAATGGGTCAAGGATACAGTTCAGCAGTAGAGTGCTTGCTTAGCATGTGTGAGGCCCTGTGTTCAATCCTCAGCACAAAGTAACAAAAGAATTGCTGGGCTGGGGTATAGCTCAGTGGTAGAGCACTTGACTAGCATGTGTGAAGCCCTGGGTTCAATGCTCAGTACCAGCAACAGGAAAAAACAACAAAACAAACAAACAAAAAAACACAACTAATATAATCTTCAGATTGAGGGAAATACTAGATAGAAATTTAGATTTATAGAAAGAAATTAAAGAACTCTGAAAAAAATTTCCTTAAAAAAAACCTGACTGTTTAATGGAGATAAAAGGAATTACTCTAAGAGTAGCTCAGCTGGAGGGAGTATGAAATATAAAAGAACTGTGAAACTTCAAGTGACTTTTGACTCTGAATAGCCGGAATACTAAGGATTCCTCCTACTAACTGGCAAGTAGCACTTGCCAAATTTTGTTCTCCTTACATTAAAGGAGAAACCCATAGAACTTTTATGTGGCTATACCTGTAATTAAAATTGTTAAGCATTATTTTAAAGAACTGCAATAGTTATATCATCTAAAATATATTGTTATATCATGTGCATGAGCATATATGAATATGTAATAACAAATATTATGCACCAATGAAAAATGTGGAAAAAATTGTAAAATGACTAATAATTCATTTAATATTATATTTTTATAAAAAACATTATTTTTTAGTTGTAGATGGACACAATACCTTTATTTATTTATTTATATGTGGTGCTGAGGATCAATCCCAGGGCCTCACACATGCTACGCAAGTGCTCTACCACTGAGCTACAGCCCCAGCTCCTTTATAAAAACCATTTTCAAAAAAATTAGAAGAATGTAATTAATTCACAGGTTCTGCAAATCTCTTTAATGTTAACAGCTAAATTCCCTGCTTCTTCATTCATCCTGTAGCAATATGTTCTTTTGGTTGAAGTATATGACGAAAATCTGGCTTCACAGCATTGAGAAAGGAGGAATAACTAGCATTGGGATTCTTTTTTTTAATATTTATTTTTTAGTTATAGTTGGACACAATACCTTTATTTCACTTATTTATTTCTATATGGTGCTAAGGATCAAACCCAGGGCCTCGTGCTTGCAAGGCGAGCGCTCTACTGCTGAGCCACAACCCCAGCCCAGGATTCTTTGATACTACACCAACAATCAACAAGTGGCTAAAGGGTCCTAGTTTTTAGTTAAAACCGAGTATAGTTCTAGAAACTAGTGGGCCTCTGCACCTTGGTTTTTACAAGGTTAAGATAAGCCTTTGAGAACAGGATTCACATTCTCTTTCCACCTAAAGCATCCATTCCTATTTCCTTCCTCCAAGAATGTAGGTTATAGGGCAGAAGACAGGTCTCTAGTACTACATGAAACCTGGCTTATTTATAAGTTCAAGATCCATGTGAAGTGGCCAAACATTATACAAGTAATTTAAGGATATGTTTTATTTTGGGTTTTGTTTTTGTTTACTGATACTAGAGGTTGAACTTAGGGGCACTTTATCAGAGCTAATATCCCAGCCCTTTTTAAAAATATTTTTTAGTTGTTGACAAACCTTTCTTTTACTTATTTATATATGGTGCTGAGAATCAAGCCCAGTGCCTCGCACATGCCAGGAAATGTGCTACCGCTGAGCCCTAGCCCCAGCCCCAGCCCCAGCCCCTTTATTTTTAATTTTGAGACACAGTCTTACTAAGGCACAGGCTGCCCTTGACATTGTGATCCTCCTGACTCAGCCTCTTGAGTAGCTGGAGTTATAGGCATGTGCCACGATGCCTGGCAAGGATAAGTTCTAAAATAGTGTTCATTATTGAGTTTTTCAGGCGAGACTAGTGATTTTCTTCTCAATGAAAGAATTTTTCCTATTAAGTTCACCACAGAAAGTCATTTCTCAGAACACAGAATGTAGTAAAGGAAGAGGCATGATATATTTTTACTGAAAGTAGTTTATTATGCAAACATGGCTTGAAAGGTACTTATGTGTTTTTTGTTAATATTTTATTTCTTAGTTTTCGACAGACATAACATCTTTGTTTGTATGTGGTGCTGAGGATCGAACCCGGGCGGCGCGCATGCCAGATGGGCGCGCTACCGCTTGAGCCACATCCCCAGCCCTGGTACTTAAGTGTTTTTTTTTTTTTTTTTTTAAAGAGAGATGAGAGAGAGAGAGAGAGAGAGAATTTTTTAATGTTTATTTTTTTATTTTTCAGCGGACACAACATCATCGTTTGTATGTGGTGCTGAGGATCGAACCCGGGCCGCACGCATGCCAGGCGAGCACACTACCGCTTGAATGACATCCCCAGCCCTGGTACTTATGTGTTTTTAAATGATGCCTAAACATAAGCCAAATGCAAAGACTTAGCACATCTATTATAAACAGCCCTTATGAAGACAAAATTATTGAGAAATGTTTATTTTCCCTCTTGAAATGACTAATCCAGGAGATAATATGGCTATAGGTTGTAAATTCAGTTTGCTTCCTTCATTGTTCCTCTCCTAAACCCCCAAATCTTTCAGAAGCACTTTAATGAGTTGCTTGCTGGAGCTTGGAAACAGAATGATGTCCAGACTTTACAGGCCCATGGCCCAGCGGACGGACAGGCTCTTTTCCTCCACACTGGCCACCATATCTTCAATGGCATTCCAGTCAAGACTGCTGAGGATGCTGCCAGTGCTCTCAGACATGCTGTGCATGCCAGCCACCCCCAAATGAGGCTCAGGCTCTTCCTGTGACAAGTCCTGTAGAATTGAGAGGGAAGACAGTTGTGGTAGCAGAGTTGTCCCATCCTACAGAGCTGAAGGGAGTCAGGGCTATAGTTGTCCAGCACACCCAGACTGACAGTGAGCTGGTCGTCATCTGACACTTATTCTGGCACAAGATCTGAACAGTGAGCAGAATGGATTTTAATGCCTATGGTACAGTTATTTGTTCTCATGTTTGCTGTTTTGTAATGAAAAAGAAAATATAAACACTAGGAGAATTCTGAAAGAGAAATGCTGGAATACTAACCCACAAGGGTGGATGCCTTGAACGATTATCTCAAACTGACTTAAACAATCACTCAGTATCTCCACATCTCACGAAAAACAAACAATAGTAATAACAGTAACAAACCACGTAGGAACACAGCAACTATCAGACAAACCCAAGACTAGAATGGTGCTCACCTGCAAAAGGGAACCAGGAGTCTCATGAAGAATTCGGTGGATTTCAGGAGGTAACGTCCAGGGACTCGTCATGATCTCCTCTCTCTCGTATTCTATACGCACCTGCGTTGTCTGAGGTGCAAGCCCAGCACATCGATGTTTTTTTGTATGCTGCAGACATGGAGCATGAGAGCCTTTGGAGGGAGAAGGACAAAACATACGTTGGAACTGATTCATCAATTCAATTGTTATTTTATTGTGATTTTACTGTCAAAACCAAGACAGATAGATTTTACCTAACATTTGAGTCACATGATCTGGAGTGGGTTCACTGTATAGTTCCAACAATTCCTGTCAGTGTGTGTGATGGGCCACCTCTTTTGATTTGAAGTGTAATGGTAATCTTTACGACCAGAACTTCTAGGGAGGAGATCACAGGTAGAACTGGGAAGAACTCAGAATTCAGAACCCAGAGCCAGGTTTTGCTTGCCTCTGTGGACCCTGGGAGCAGCTTCCTACTTGCATGTGCTCTAGCTGTCGGTGCATAGTCTGCCTTTGGGCACAAGCCTTGGGGTGAGCATGGTGGCAACACATTATTCTCTTCCTCGTTACCACATATATCAATATTTGTGGAAACTTTCATCTCAGTGCCTAGGAGCAGCTTAGCAAATCCCTCGGGCATCAGGCTCTAGAGGAGCTTGTCTTGACAGCACATTCTACCCCTCATCAAGGTGGCCTCCAGAAGAAACACCCAAGACGTGGAAATAAACCCAAGCCGCCCAGAGGCAGCCATGTGGCTCCCTGAAGGGAGGAAAACGAGGTAAGGGAATGATGAATTTTGGGCCCACATGGCCTTTTATGGCTCTATATGTGCTTGAAGCCAAAACACCTCCAAGAAGTAAGCCCAGAAACAATGACAGCACACAATCTGTCATTTAGTGTGGGCTAAGCACTCTACGAACATTTAGTCCCTTACCAGAGAGACACGGGCTTGGTCTTCGGTTCCTCTTAACATCTACACTCTGCCCAGCTGATCTCTTCTAAGTTCCCTGGCTTTAAATATCACCTACATGCTGAAAATTCTCAAACCTAAACCTCCAGCCTCACAGAGTTTAAGACTGCTTTCTTGACATCTTCACTTAGATGGGCAATAAACATCTGAATCTTAATATGTCCAAGCAAAAATTAATTTTTACCTCCAAAATTCCATCCCAGTTAATGCTCAGGTTAAAGTCCCATCATCCCTCATCCTTTCTTAAATACCACACCTATTCCATTCAGTACATCTTAATCTAGTCTATGTTCAAAATATATCCTGAATCTAGTGAATTTCCCCCATTTTCTTTATTTTAACCCGAGTCTATACAACCTTTCGTTCCTTGTTTACTTCTGTTTTTCTTCTCCTGCAGGTTCTAAAACAGAAAATGTTACCTACATGCTTAATTTCCTCCAGTGGAGCCTCATGACTCTAAAACTCCTTGTTTTAGCCTGTAGTATTTCACCTCTCCCCCCAACCATACCTCTGGCCACTTTTCCACACAGATCTTCTCTGTCATGCCAACTTTGTTTCTGTTTGGTGGCACTGAACTTGCTGTTCTCTTTGTCTGTAATTGTTTTGCTTTATCTTTACAAGATTTATCTCCTTATCATCATGCAAGATCTGTAGTTCAACATCACTATCTCAAAGAGATCTTTACCAGGTCCAGCTAATATCAGCCCCACCTAAACAGCCATACTCTCCCTTCTGTGTCAAGGTGCACTTCATGACTAAAATGACGTCATGTGGTAGGAGCTCACTGGATGGTTGCTGAATTAATATTCTTCATGACAATCCTTGGGGAAAGTGTTATTATCTCCATATCACTTGCCTAAGATGTGGAAGATGACCTACCCGAGACCTGAGTTAATGCATTAACTTTCTATTCCTTAGTGTGCAGTAGTACACTACTGAGAGAGGCCTTTAATGATAATTTTCATATCTGTGAGAAATGAATGGTCGACTTATTTTGGTCCCTAAGGAGCAACTTGCCAAAAGCCTCTTCCTGGGATGGTGAAGGAAGGGAGTAGGTGGCAATTCAAAAAGACCTAGCGGTTTTCTTTGAACTAGTCCCCTGAGTCTGAAAGAGAAACTAAGTTAACATCACTTGACAGCACCTGTGATTGCCACTTTAACTTCCAGTGTGAGAGCTTGTGATCTAGTTGAAAACAGTTTGGCTTTTTTGCTAAAGTCTATTTTGGGATGCCACTGAAAGTTCCAAGTTAAGTATTTCAATAAATATCACTAAAGAATAAATATTGAAAAACTCAATGAAAGAAAAAAATCTAGGAGCAGACAATGGGAATGCATATGTGAACAAACACTGCAGTTTAAAAAAAAAGAGAGAGAGACTGAAGAAACCAACAAGTGGAGGTAGGGTGCTGAGGCTGTTCCTTCAGGTACTCAGGATATGGTCAGATGAGTGAAGGCCATGAACACCCACCCCACCCCGTCTCCGCTACAACTGATTTGGTATCTAGACCTCTACTCTTGTTTTGTTAAATAATTATTGCCATCTAGAAAGAATAACAACAGTTAAACCACTGCCGAGTCTGCTGAAATTAAGATTAACATTTTAAAATTAAGGCTAATATCCCTACATTTAGGATAAACTTTTACCTGCGGAGTCTCTATAGACCTTGAGAGACTAACACTGGCTTTCTCTCACCTTGCATTACCCATGGATGGCTCTGTGATTTCCTTCTCTTCAGATCATAATGAGTTTCTCTAGGATTTATTCGGGATATCAAATCTTTTTTTTTAATATTTATTTTTTAATTCTCAGCGGACACAACATCTTTGTTTGTATGTGGTGCTGAGGATTGAACCCAGGCCGCACGCATGCCAGGCGAGCGCGCTACCGCTTGAGCCACATCCCCAGCCCTGGGATATCAAATCTTGAGATGAAAATACAATATGAGAAAAATTCTGTGAAACTGAGGATGTGAACTTTCAAAGGGAGGGCATTCCTGCCCCCGGTGTGAATAGTAAAAGCTTTATTTATTTTTACAACAAATTGTATTGTGTATATTTAAAGTATGTAACACATGTATATACACAAACGTCTATATGGAGCTCTATACATATATGTGTGTGTACATATACACATATATGTGTGTATATACATGTGTGTATGTAAGATGGTTACTGTGGTGGAACAAATTAACATATCCATCTTGTCACATTCTCACCAGTTCTTCCCCCCCACCTCCTATGACTACAATCTATTCATTTAGCAAAAATCGTGAATGAAATGTACTACTATTAACTACAGTCCTCATTTTGTATACTGGGTCTTTGGACTTGTTCATCCTACATATCTGGTATTTTGTACCCTCTGACCTACACTGTCGCATTTCCTACCCGTCCTCAGAAACGACTATGTCTATATATATATATATAGTTTGACACCTTCCCTTTTCTTTTAGAGTTCACATGTGAGAACATGCAATGATTTTCTTTCTGTGTCTGGCCTATTTCACTTAGCATGTCCTCCAGGTCCATCCATGTGGAAAATGGCAGGATCTCTTCTTTTAAGGCTGATAATATTCCATCATGTGTATATATAGTAATCCCTTCTTATCTGCAGTATTTTGTTCTATAGTTTCAGCTACCCTCAGTCAACTATGGTCTTAAAATATTAAATGAAAAATTCCAGTACACAAGTTTTAAACTGTGTACTCTTCTGCATAGCATGATGAAATCTTGTGTAGTCTGTTCCATCCTGCTTGGGACGTGAATCATCCCTTTGTCCGCTGTATCATGCTGTGTATGCTAACCACCCAATAGTTTCTTCTTGTCAGATTGCCTGCCATAGTATTGCAGTGCTTGTGTTCAAGAAGCTCTTCATTTTACTTAATAATGATCCTAAAGTGCAACAATGATGATGACGGCAATTTGGATTATTAAAATAGTCAAGTGCTTCCTTTAAGTGAAAAGGTCAAGTTCTTGACATAAAAAGGGAATTTTAAAAACCCCATATGCTGACGTTGCTAATATATAGAGTAAGAATGAATCTTCTATGAAATTGTGAGAAAGAAAAAAGAAAAATTTGCTGGTTTAGCTGTCACACCACAAACTGCAAAGTGTATAGTCACAGTAAATGAGAAGCACCTGATTAAGATGGAAAAGGCATTAAACTTTATCATATGTATGTATGTATATGAAAAAAACAGTATGTATAAGATTTGGTTCTGTCTACAACTTCATGCCTTCATTGAGGGTCTTGAACTTTATCTACCTTAGATAAGAGGAGATGCATTCATTTCTTGATGAACACCTAATTTGTTTCCGGATCTTGGCTATTATGCATAATGCTGCAATGAATGTTGGGAGTGCAGAAATCTTTACGTGGTACTGATTTAATACTTGGTCATTGGGCAGTTCTATTTTCAATTTCTTTAGAAAATTCTATATTGATTCCATAATGATTGCACCAACCTACATTTCTACCTACAGCATACAAAGGCTCCAAAGACTTAGAGTAAATAATACTTATTCTAAAAACTCCTAGCTTTGATCCAGTTTTAAGTCCCCTGATATTTGTTTGCCATTGAGAGAATGATAGAAAAAGGAAGACCTTGTCTACTTTAAACATCACTGGGTTCAAAATTACCCTAAGACAAAGCAGAAACACCCTCAAAAAGGACTATGTACCATATAAATATAGCACCTCTGTTTTTTAAAAAACTATTAAAAGTATCAGTTTCACATGCTTATAAATATTTTAAAATATTCATATGCATATTCTTTTGTTATACTATAGATTGAACCCAGGGGTGCTCTACCACTGAGCTACATCTCCAAAATTTTTAATTTTTATTTCCTAATTTTGTGACAGGATCTTGCTAAGTTGCCCCGATTGGCCTCAAATTTGGGATCCTCCTGCCTCAATCTCCCAAACTGCTGGAATTACAGATGTGTACCACTGCACCTGGCTCATAGTGATTTGATTTGCATTTCCTCGATGATTGAGCTTGGTGAGAAAAGCAACATGTTTACAGTTGTAGCCAAGGAGGGCATGGAGATTAGCACAGCTAAAAAGAAACAAGAGCATTTTGCACCAAGATAACAGGAAAGATGCTTTGTGGGCTCCTCAGGACCTCTCCCATCAGACCCCACACATCACACTGCATAACATAATATCACAGGCTCAATAGTGTAAAAATAAACTCACCTCAAAGTCAGTGCAGTGCCTCATGCCAGAATGCCCAGTTAACTGGGAGGTTGAGGCAGGAGGATTGCAAGTTTGAGGTCAACTTGACAACTTAGTGAGACCTTGTCTCAAAATTGAGGACAGACAGCATGTGGCAGGTTGAGTCCCTGCAAGTAGCCTCTGACAGACTGATGAATAATGAAGCTGTTACTGTGAAGCCAGAGCTGCAAAGGGACCGCAGGAAGTTGTGTTGCCAGAAATGTGAAATGCCTTGCAAGGGAAGATGCAGGCAGGGAGCACAGCAAGTCCGAGACAGTGGGTTGCAACCAGCGATACTCATTTGCAACTTACTTCATGCCATTGTGTGCCCTGCATGCCAGACATGGAGCTTTAAGATTTAATGTTTGCCTTGATGGGTTTGTTTTGCTTTGCTCTGAATCTTCCTTATTATTTTACTATTCGCTCATCAAGAATGGAAATGTTCCTATAGTGTGCTGTTTTTAAGTCCTTTGAATATACATCAAGGAGAGGGATAGCTGGGTCGAATGGTGGTTCCATTCCCTGTTTTCCAAGGAATCTCCATATTTCTTTCCATATTGGTTGCACCAATTTGCAGTCCCACCAGCAGTGTATGAGTGTGCCTTTTTCCCTACATCTTCGCTAATACTTATTGTTGTTTGTCTTCATAATAGCTGCCATTCTGACTGGAGGGAGATGATTTGTATGTCTCTAATTGCTAGTGATGATGAACAAAATTTTTTCATGTGTTCGTTGATTGATTGTATATCATCTTCTGAGAAGTGTCTGTTCAGGTCCTTGGCCCATTTGTTGATTGGGTTATTTGGTTTTTTGGTGCTTAGCTTTTTTGAGTTCTTTATATAACCTAGTGATTAGTGCTCTATCTGATGTGTGAAGGGTAAAAATCTGCTCCAAGGATGTAGGCTCTGTATTCACCTCACAGATTGTTTCTTTTGCTGAGAAGAAACTTTTTAGTTTGATTTCATCCCATTTATTGATTCTTGATTTTAATTCTTGTGCCAAAGGAGTCTTATTAAGGAAGTTGGGGCCTAATCCCACATGATGAAGATTAGGGCCTACTTTTTCTTCTATTAGATGTAGGGTCTCTGATTGTATTCTTAAGTCCTTGATCCATTTTGAGTTGAGTTTTGTGCAAGGTGAGAGATAGGGGTTTAATTTCATTTTGTTGCATATGGATTTCCATTTTTCCCAGCACCATTTGTTGAAGATGCTATTTTTTCTCCAGTGCATGTTTTTGGCACCTTGTCTAATATAAGATAATTGTAGTTTTGTGGGTTAGTCTCTGTGTCTTCTATTCTGTACCATTGATCTACCAGCCTGTTTTGGTGCCAATACCATGCTGTTTTTGTTACTATTGCTCTGCAGTACAGTTTAAGATCTGGTATAGCGATGCCACCTGCTTCACTCTTCCTGCTAAGGATTGCTTTATCTATTCTGGGTCTCTTATTTTTCCAGATGAATTTCATGATTCCTTTTTCTACTCACATGAGGAATGTCATTGGAATTTTGATCGGAATTGCATTAAATCTGTATAGAGCTTTTGGAAGTATGGTCATAATATTAATTCTGCCTATCCACGAGCAAGGTAGATCTTTTTATCTTCTAAGGTCTTCTTTGACTTTTTTTCTTTAGAGTTCTGTAATTTTCATCATATAGATCTTTCACCTCTTTCATTAAGTTGATTCCCAAGTTTTTTTTTTTTTTTTTTTTTGAGTCTATTGAAAATGGGGTAGTTTTCCTTATTTCCCTTTCTGAGGATTTGTCACTGATATACAGACATGCTTTTGATTTATGGGATTTATGGGTATTGGTTTTAAATCCTGCTACTTTGCTGAATTCATTTATTAATTCTAGAAGTTTTCTGGTGGAATTTTTAGGGTCTTTTAGGCATACTACAGGGACACAGACTCATCAATGTTTATAGCAGCACAATTCACAATAGCTAAATTGTGGAACCAACCTAGATGCCCTTCGATAGATGAATGGATTTAAAAAAAAAAAACCTGGCATATATACACAATGGAATATTACTCAGCAATAAAAGAGAATAAAATCATGGCATTTGCAGGCAAATGGATGGGGTTGGAGAAGATAATGCTAAGTGAAGTTAGCCAATCCCCAAAAGCCAAATGCTGAATATTTTCTTTGATATAAGGAGGACGATTCATAGTGGGATAGGGAGAGGGATCATGGGAGAAATAGACGAACTCTAGATAGGGCAGAGGGGTGGGAGGGGAAAGGAGGGGGCATGGGGTAATTAATGATGGTGGAATGTGATGATCATTATTATCCAAAGAACATGTATGAAAACATGAATTGGTGTGAATATACCATGTATACAACCAGAGATATGAAAAATTGTGCTCTATATATGTAATAAGAATTGTGATGCATTTCGCTGTTATATATAAATTTAAAAAGGAAAAAAATGAACAATAACAAAAAAAGAAAGGAAATGTTTACCCCATGCCATTGTATTTTGGAAATATATAACTTGCTTTTTATTTTTTTTAAACTTTTAACGTATTTTTATTGGTGCTGTACAATTATACATAATGGTGAGCTTTATTGTTATATGTTCATACATGCACATGATATAACAGTATAATTTGACTAACATCATTCCCCAGAATTTCCCCTTTCTTATACAGATCTATCTTTGATTTTCATGAGATCCCACTATCATCTTTTTTATTTTTCCTCTTTCACATATGAACGAAAATATGACCCTTGACTTTCTGAGTTTGACTTTTTATTGAACATAATGTCTTCAAGTTTCATCAATTCTTCTGCAAATGACACAATTTCATCCTTCCTTATGGCTAAATAAAACTCCATTGTGTATATATATACTATATTAACTTTTTTTCTCTTTTTTTCCTTCTTCTGCTTTTTATTTTTATGGGATTTCTCAGCTCAGTTTGCCTTAAAATCTCACGAAACTATGGACTTGGACGTTTAAAATGCATTTTAACTTAGTTTTGTTTTTTTGTTTTTCTTTTTTTGAGAAAGGGTCTTGCTGTGTTAGCCAGGCTTGTCTCAAACTCCTGAGCTCAAAAATTCCCCCCACCTCAGCCACCCAAGTGCTGGAATCACAGGTACGTACCACCACATGTGGCTTGGACTTAGACTTCTGAAAAATGCTGGAGCTATTCAGAATTTGGGGACTCTAGGAAGATAAAGTGAGTGCATTTTGCATTGTGAGGTGGACATGAGCCTCTGGGGCCAGGGATGGAAGGACACAGTTTGAGTCTTTACTGGCTCCTGACCCTGTGGCACCAGTAGGAGGCGGTGGAGTCTTAGGTGATGGGGCCTAAAAGGAGAAAGCAAGGAAGTCCGGTCATTGGAACATCATGGAGAAATGGGGACCTGGTCCCTCCTTCTCTTTCACTCCTAGCTTCCAAGAGGCATACAGCTCCCCCTGCCCCAGGTGCTTCGGCCATGAATGACTGCCTCAGAATAGGCCCAAAGCAACGGGGACAAACAACTGTGAACTGAAATCTCTGAACTGTAAGCCAAAATAAAATTTTCCTTCTTATAAGTTGAGTATCTCAGATATTTTCACAGTGGTAGAAAGAAAAGACTAACACAGGGTCCAATTTCTTTTGAGTGTGGAAATCTTGTTTTCCAAGTATTATTTCCCAAAGAGACCATCCTTTCCACATTGTATCTCTCTGGTTCCCTTGTTGAAAATTAGTTTGCCATATATGTTTGGATGTATTTATGAATTTTCTCTTCTCTTTCACTGGTCTGTGTGTCTGCTTTTATGTCACTACCATTCTGTTTTGATTACTATAGTTTTCTAATATAATTTTATTTATTTTGTGGTGCTGAGGATTGAACCCAGGCCTTCATACATGCTCAGCAAGTGTTCTGTACCCAAGCTACACACTCAGCCCACAATGTAATGTATTTTTAAATCAGGAATGTGAGGCTTCCCATTTTGGTTTTTGCCCAGAATTGCTTTGGCTACTTTGAGAATTTTTGTAGTTCCATACAAATTTTACAATTATATTTTCATTTCTGATAGGGATTTTCATTGAATCTAGATATTGCTTTTGATAGGGACTGTATTGAATCTATATTTTGCGTTAGGTACTATGGACATTTTTACAACATTGCTTAATCTATAAGCCTGAAATATCTAGACTTTTATTTTTATCTTTTATAATTTCTTTCATCAATATTTTATAGTTTTCAGTGTACAGGTCTTTCATCTCCTTGGTTAGATTCATTCTTTAAGAGTTTTTTTAATGCTATCGAAAGCAAAACTTATTTGTGGTCCTGGGGATCCAACCCAGGGCCTCATTCATGCATGGCAGGCACTACCACTGAGCTACATCCTCAGCCTCTGAAATTGTTTCCTTGGTTCATTTTTTGGCTAGTCATTGTTTGTATATGGGGATGCAGTGAATTTCTGTATGCTGATTTTATATCCTAAAACTACTCAGTTCATTTGTTAGACCCAAGTTTTTATTTAGGGGAGTCTTAGAGGTTTTCTACATATAGAATTATGTATACTTCTTCCTTTCTGATTTGGCTTAATAGAAGAGTTGAAAACATGTTCTTACTTTTACCAGATCTTAGAGGAAAAGCTTTCAGTTTCTCCACATTGATTATCATGCTAACCTAACCTTATAATAGCTTTCATTAAATTGAGGATATTTTCTTGTATTCCTAGAATGTAAACAAGTTTTTATCAAAAAAAGATGTTGAATTTTTCAAATGTTTTTCCTGTGTCAGCTGACAGGATCACATCTTTCAATCTGCTAATATGACATATCACATTACTTGATCTGTGTATGCTAAAACAGCCTTGCATGCAGGGATAAATCCATCTTGATAGAGATGTATAATTTTTTTGGTGTATTGTTGAATTTTGTCTACTAATATTTTATTGACAAATGTTGCATGAATGTTTATGAGTGGTATTGGCCTGTAGCTCCTTGGTGCTTCCTTTGTCTGGCTTAGGCATCAAAGTGATGCTGGCTTCACAAATGTGTCAGGAAGTATTTTCTCTAGATCTATTCTTGGAAGAGTTTATTACGTATTAATATTAATTCTTCTTTGAAAGTTTGACAGAATTCAACTGTAATGCCATCTAGTTTTAGATTTTTCTGTGTTAGAAGGTTTCAAATTACTACTTCTATCTTTTGGCTTGTTATTGGTTATTTCAGGCTTCCTATTTATTTCTTCCTGACTCAATTTTTGTTTTTTGGTTTTTTATACCAGGGATTGAACTCAACGAGCACTTGACAGCTAAGCCACATCCCCAGCCTATTTTGTATTTTATTTAGAGACAGGGTGTCACTGAGTTGTTTAGCATCTGGCTTTTACTGAGGCTGACTTTGAAACTTTGATCCTCCTGTATCAGACTCTAGAGCTGCTGGGATTACAGGTGTGCGCACCACTGTGCCTAGCCCTGACTCAACTTTGATAGGTTGCATTTTTCTAGAAATTTATCCATTTTCCTCTGTTATCAAATTTATTGCTGTAAAATTGTTCACAATAGTTTTTCATGATCCTTTTTATTTGAGGTGTCACATTTCCAGTTTTGTTCCTTACCTTACATATTTGAGTCTTTTCTTAGTCCAGCTAAAAGTCTGTCAATTCTGTTTTTTCAAAACCAGCTTAGTTTTATTGTTTTCCCATGTTGTTTTTTTTAATTCTCTATCTCTATTCTGATATTTATTATTTCCTTCCTTCTGATAAACTTGAGTTTGTTTCTCTTTTTCTCACTCCTTGAGGTGTAATGTTAGGTTACTTAATTGGGATCTTTCATATTTTTTAATGTAGGCATTTATTGCAATAAAATTTTCCATTAGAACTGCTTTTGCTGCATTCTATAGATTTTAGTATATTGTGTTTCCATTTTCTTTTGAAGATACTGTTAATTTTTCTTTTGATTTCTTCTTTGATCCATAGTTATTCAGGAGCATTTTAATTTCTACATATTTATGAATTTTCCAAAATTCTTCCTATTTTTTGATATTTAGCTTCATTCTAGTGTGGTAAAGACAAATCCTCTGAGAAGGAAATGAGGAAAACTTACCCCATTCACAATAACCGCAAAAACAAAACAAAACAAAACAAAACAAACTTGGGAATAAACTTAACGAAAGAGGTGAAAGATCTATACGACGAAAACTACAGAACCCTAAAGAGAGAAATCAAAGAAGGCCTTAGAAGATGGAAAGATCTACCTTGCTCTTGGATAGGCAGAATTAATATTATCAAAATTACCATACCTCCAAAAGCACTATATAAATTTAATGCAATTCCAATCAAAATTCCAATGATATTCCTCATAGAAATAAAAAAAAGCAATCATGAGGGGCTGGGGATGTGGCTCAAGCGGTAGCGCGCTCGCCTGGCATGCGTGCGGTCCAGGTTCAATCCTCAGCACTACATACAAAGATGTTGTGTCCGCCGAAAACTAAAAAATAAATATTAAAAAATTAAAAAAAAAAAGCAATCATGAAATTCATCTGGAAAAATAAGAGATCCAGAATAGCTAAAGCGATCCTTAGCAGGAAGAGTGAAGCAGGTGGCATCACTATACCAGATCTTAAACTATACTACAGAGCAATAGTAACAAAAACAGCATGGTATTGGCACCAAAACAGACTGGTAGACCAATGGTACAGAATAGAGGACACAGAGACTAACCCACAAAACTACAATTATCTTATATTAGACAAAGGTGCCAAAAACATGAACTGGAGAAAAGATAGCATCTTCAACAAATGGTGCTGGGAAAACTGAAAATCCATATGTAACAAAATGAAATTAACCCTTATCTCTCACCATGCACAAAACTTAACTCAAAATGGATCAAGGACCTAGGAATCTGCATCTAACAGAAGAAAAAGTAGGGCCTAATCTTCATCATATAGGATTATGCCCCAACTTCCTTAATAAGACTCCTATAGCGCAAGAATTAAAATCAAGAATCAATAAATGGGATGAAATCAAACTAAAAAGTTTTCTCTCAGCAAAAGAAACAATCTGTGAGGTGAATACAGAGCCTACATTTTGGGAGCAAATTTTGACCCCTCACACATCACATAGAGGACTAATCACTAGGGTATATAAAGAACTCAAAAAGCTAAGCGCCAAAAATAAACCAAATAACCCAATCAACAAATGGGCCAAGGACCTGAACCGACACTTCTCAGAAGAAGATATACAATCAATCAACAAATATATGAAAGAATGCTCATCATCTCTAGCAATAAGAGAAATGTAAATCAAAACTACTCAAAGATATCATCTCACTCCAGTCGGAATGGCAGCTATTATGAAGACAAACAACAACAAGTGTTGGTGAGGATGTGGGGTGGGACTGCAAAGTGGTGCAGCCAATATGGAAAGCAGTATGGAGATTCCTTGGAAATCTGGGAATGGAACCACCATTTGACCCAGCTATCCCTCTCCTTGGTGTATACCCAAAGAACTTAAAAACAGCATACTACAGGGACACAGCCACATCAAGATTTATTGCAGCACAATTCACAATAGCTAAACCTTGGAGCCAACCTAGATGCCCTTCAGTGGATGAATGGGTAAAAATAATGTGGCACATATACACAATGGAATTTTACTCAGCAATAAAAGAGAATAAAATCATGGCATTTTCAGGTAAATGGATGGAGCTGGAGAATATCATGCTAAGTGAAGTTAGCCAATCCCTAAAAAACAAATGTCGAATGTTTTCTCCATATGAGGAGGCTGACTCATAGTGGGGAAGGGAGGGGGAGCATGAGAGAATTAGATGAATTCTAGTTAGGGAAGAGGGGTGAGAGGGAAAGGGAAGGGGTAGGGGATTATCAAAGATGGTGGAATGTGATGGACATCATTATCCAAAGTATATGTATGAAGACACGAATTGGGTATCAACCTACTTTACATACAAACAGAGATATGAAAAATTATGGTATACATGTGTAATAAGAACTGTAATGCAAAAAAAAGTACATGTATAAAAATATAAATTGGCGTAAACATACTTTATATACAAAGATATGAAAAATTTTACTCTATATGTGTAATAAGAATTGTAATGCATTCCGCTGTCGTGTATTTAAAAAATAAAATAAAACATGCTATGAGTTGAGGATGTCTCAATGGAAAAGCAATTGCTCAGCATGTACAAAGCCCTGGGTTCAAATCCCAGCACTTCCCCCACTAAAAACCAAAACAAAACAAAAATGAAACTCTTGATTTTAATTTGTCAAGACTTTTTTTGTGGCCTACAATATAGTCCATGTATCTTGGAGAATGTTCCATGTGCACTAGAGAAGAATGTATATTCTGCTGTTGTTGAATGGAAGGTTCTGTATGTATTTGGTCCATTTTATCTAAAGTGCTATCAATTTCTGCTGATATGCATTAGTATTGGCTTAATGTATCTGGGTTCTCCAATGTTATATGCATATATATTTATAACTGTTATGTCCTCTTGATGAGTCCTTTATCGTTAAGTAATGACCTTTGTTTTTTGTGATAGTTTCTGACTTAAAGAGAAATGTAATTTGATCTACATATAGTTACCCTTTGATCTACATATAGTTACCTTTTCTCTCTTTTGTACCATTTGCATAGAGTGTCTTCTTCCGTTCCTTCACTTTCGGTCTATAAGTGTCAGTAAAAGCTTTCTAAGGTGAAGAAACCCAATAGCGGAAATCAAGCCAGCAAATACACTCTTTCTCTAATGAAGAGTGGGAAATGACACTCACTTTCTTTGAACAAATTGCCAAACAATACCTGAAAAATCTAAAACCGAATGATAAACCTAAACCCATTACCTCTTCCACTCCTAAAAATAAAACCTTACTCCCTAGTGGCACATATCTATAATCACAGCTATTTAGACGGCCAAGCAGGAGTATTGCAAATTCAAGGCCAGCAAGACTTAGTGAGATCCTATAAGGATCGGGGAATGTAGCATAGTCGGACACTTGCCTCAGACACACAAGGTACTGAGTTCAGTCTCCAGCATTGCAAAGCACAAACAAACAAACTAAAAATCTTGTTTTTCTTGCCGTATTTGTGTCAATTAGTGGACCACAGCACTCAAGCCAGAAACCCAGAGTTATACTCATTTTTTTTCTCTCAGAGGTAGGCTACCGCTGGACAATGATCAAATACCTCATGCACTTCTATCTCTGAAGCTTTCATAAAAATACAATATAAACAGGGCACAGTTGCACACTCCTGTAATCAAAGATACCTGGGAGGCTGAGGCAACAGGATCACAAGTTTGAGGCCAGTCTTGGCAACTTAGATCCTGTCTCAAATTTTTAAAAAATAAGAAAGGTTGAAGATGTACCTTACTGGTACTAGATTCAATCCCTAGTAACACACACACACAGACACACACACACACACACACAAATTTACATATAATTTCTACTGCTTTTAAGGACAACATTGGGGACATTTTATCTGATGTACTAAACATTGTTAGATATTTGCTTAGAAAATAATTAAAAAATTACCGACGGGCTGGGGATGTAGCTCAGTTAGTAGAGTGCTTGCTCGCATGTACAGGCCCTGGGTTCAATCCCTAGCACACACACACAAAAAGATTACGGAGTACTCTAAACTAGAAAATATTCTATAAAAGATTAAAATAAGAAACTGAAAGAAAAAACATCTAGCCTGGGATTATAAAATTAAAAGCACAGGAAATTAGGCTACTAGGATTCAAAGTGATCCTAATAACTAAAAAGCTTAGGTTTTAATGCATTCATGTGGAAATAATGGAAAAAGAACCAAATAGAACATTGAGAAAATATAGCCATTCACATTAAGAACTTGATGAATGAGTTGAACATCAGATTGGAAATAGCTGAAGAGAAATGTAGTAAACTGGAAGATCTGCAATGAAAAGAGGTATCCCAGAGAAAAAGGCAGTTCTTTTCTTTAAATGTGGATAACTACAGACCTCATTAGATTAGTGTGGGGATTAAGTGAGATCATGTACATAAGGTGTTAACAAATTGGCAGAGTAAGCACTCTTTTTTCTTTTTTTTTAATTTACGGGCACTCAACCACTAGAGCCACATACCCCCATCACAATTTTGTATTTTATTTGGAGACAGGGTCTCACTGAGTTGCTAAGTGCCTCATCTTTGCTGAAGCTAGCTTTGAAAACTGTTAACTACTACTATTTTTACTGTCCTAAGGAGGTCCCTGGACTTCTCTTTGCCTCATTGTGCTCGGCTGTAGGATTGGGATAGCAGTACCCTGCCTATCTACCACAGTTCTTATGTACATTCTATTAGAGCCTGTATTTTGTAGGTGAGAAAAGTGAGACTTATATAAATGGAATTGCAACTCTGTCCATCGTTACCAAGTAAGCAGTGAATTAAAATAAACTTTCCAAAGCCTTATCTCTGAAACACATCCTCCTGTAACTATACCCTTCAACCTGAAATCTACATTTGAAATTTCTAAGTCTGATTTGTGATTATTTAAAATTTACTATTAAATTTAAGAACGTTCTATTCTTTATTCCTTACCTGTTGGGAAGGTAACTGGAGAGTGCACAGCCTTTCTTAGTGCCTCTTTGGCTCCACCAGCTCTTTTCTCTATGGGGAAATTGGCAGCTCCTATGAAATCAGACACAATTTTTGTAGTTCCATAAGAATATATGATTTTTCAACATCATAGTCTTAAGTTCTTTGAGGATAGAAACCTTCTGGAAGTTGATTCTGTTCAACAAGCCTTTCTTATATTGGTTGATCAATACTGGTTGATCCAGGGGCTGGGGACGTGGCTCAAGCGGTAGCGCGCTCGCCTGGCATGCATGCGGCCCAGGTTCGATCCTCAGCACCACATACAAAGATGTTGTGTCCGCCGAAAACTAAAAAATAAATATTAAAATTCTCTCTCTCTCTAAAGAAAAAAAAATGTTTTTTAAAAAAATATTGGTTGATCTGAACCAAGAAAGCAAAGTAAAGGTATGTCAAGCGTTGGGTTGTGGCTCAGTGGTAGACACCTGCCTAGTACGTGTGAGGCACTGGATTCAATCCTCAGTACCACATAAACATAAATAAATAAAGTTATTGTGTCTATCTACAACTAAAAAAATCATATATACATATATATGTGTATATATGTATATATGTATATATGAATGAGAGTTATTTTAAAAAAAAGTAAGACAAAGGAAGAGGGGAAACTAAACTTTGGGACTTGATATCCAAGAGCACAACTATGGTAATTTTTCAAATGGCAAATGTGTTTCAATAACATCTCTAGCAACTGGAAAATCCAGGAGCACAATAGCCTATTAGTAGTAAACACTCAGATAAAATGTCAAGTTAAGGGGCTGGGGTTGTGGCACAGTGGTAGAGTGCTTGCCTAGCAAGTGCAAGGTCCTGTGTTCAATCCACAGCACAACATAAAAATAAATAAATAAAACAAAGGTATTGTGTCTAACCGCAACTAAAAAATAAATATTTAAATAAGTGTCAAGTTAAAATTTAGCAAGAAAATAATTAAGGTTTCTTAAACTCAAAGATTAATAGTAACCATTTGCCAAACATTACTTATAATACTCAATGACTCTCAAGTAGGTTTCTTTCATTCATTCATTCATTCATAGATGGGGCTGGCTTTGAACTCCCGGACTGAAGTGATCCTCCTGCCCCAGTCTCCCACACACTGGAACTACAGGCATACAACATGCCATCAAATGACATAGGTTTGAAAACAATTTTTTTTTCATGTTACTAGAGATTGAACCCAGGGGAGCTTTACCACTGAGCCATATCCTCAGCTCTTTTCATTTTTTATTTTAAGACAGGGTCTCGCTAAGTTGCCATGTCAAGTTGGTGAAAATGGTCTCAATATTTTGATCCCCCTGCCTCAGCCTCCCAAATTGCTGAGACTACAATTGGTGTGCACCATGACATCTGGTTAAATGAGGTAGGTTTCAAAAAGAGCATCTGAGGATATAAAATAGGCAGCAGAACTGGGAAATGAATCTAGGTCTTGATTCTAAAACCTAGAACTTCATTAAAGTGACAGTTAAGCTGGGATAATAGCTGACACTGTATAAATGTTATGGTACCATCTATTAATATCCTTGAACATAATTTATTTACATTTAGCTATTTGTAGGTCAATCAAAGCTAAACAGCCATTTTTCATTAAGCCAATTATCCATGTATTTCCTTTGTTCCATGTAAGGGGTAGTACAAAGAGGAGGAAGAGAGTGTTACTACACTCTAGCATGGTTCACAACATTTTATAAGAAACTACAGCGTAAGACTTATTGTACCTCTTCCAGAGGGGCATAAACATGTTATTAAGGATTCAGAGACAGAAAAATAACTATTTTAGCCACCATTTACCACTAATCTTCAAAGCAAACATGCAAGTTAAATATTAGCTTCAATTCAGAAATGATAATGCAGAATTTAAACAGAATATATCAGATTGGAAGAACTAAACAAAAGTAAGGATGCTTTTAAGACACAGAAGTGAGACACTATGAGTGTGAAAGTATAAGGGAGAATTTCAAATAAGGAATGCGAGTTCAAAAGCATAGCAGGTGGCTGGAAATGAACACAGATTATATGAGGAAAGGAGACAGGAACACTTGGAAGATGGCCTGAGGCCAGGAAGGGTCTATACATATCTCTGAGCTTGTAGCAGATCACCTCACATGGTATATTCAGCAAGAGCAGGTGGACCAAAAATTGGCTGAGGCCACACTACACAGTCAAGAGTGCAAGGTGGGAGCTGAGGATATAGCTCAGTTGGCAGAGTGCTTGCCTTGCGTGCACAAGGCCCTGGGTTCAATCCCCAGCACCATCAAAAAAAAAAAAAAAAAAAAAGTGCAAGGTAATAATGAAGAATTTTCATGGGGCAGATATGAGAGGAAGACACGTTTCCATGTATTCCAAGACTTCCCTCAGATATTAAAAAATCATAGTAACTATAGAAAACATTCCACTGCTGTTGTGTATTTAAAAAAAATAAAATCAATGACAGATAAAAAAAATAATAATGATAAATAAAGGCTGGGATGTATAAAAAAAAAAAAAAAGAAGAAGTGTCTGTTTCAGGACTAAGATTGTGGCTCAGCAGTAGAGCGCTCGATTAGCTCATGCAAGGCCCTGGGTTCAATCCACAGCACCACATAAAAATAAATAAATAAAATAAATGTATTGTGTCCAACTACAAAATAAATATTTTTAAAAAGTGTCTGTTTCATTCATTTCCTCATTTATTAATTGGCGTGTGTGTGTGTGTGTGTGTGTGTGTGTGTGTGTGTTAACTTCTTTGAGTTCTTTACATATTTTGGATATTAATCCTGTGTCAAAAGGATAGCTAGCAAAGATTTTTCTCCCATCCTGTGGGTTCTCTCTTCACATTCTTGTTTCCTTTGCTATGCAGAAGCTTTTTAATTTGATGTCTTCCCATTTATTAACTCTTGGTATTATTTCCTTTAGAAATCCTATTGAGAAAGTCATTGCCTGTGCCTACATGTTGGAATGTTGACCTTATGTTTCTTCAAGGATTTTTGTGATTGATTTTTGTGTGAAGAAGGTCATTGGTATTTTGATGTGGATTATACTGAATCTGTACATTGTTTTTGGTAGTATAGCCATTTTAACAATGTTAATTCTGCCTATCCATGAATATGGGAGGCCTTTTCATCATTTTTTGTCTTCCTCATTTTCATTCTTCAATGTTTTATAGTTTTTATTGCCCAGACCTTTCACCTCCTTGTGAAAGGAGATTTATTCTTCAGTATTTTTTTCTTTTTCTTTTTTGAATGGTATTATTTTCCTGATTTCTTTCTCAGCAGATTAATTATCGGTATAATGAAAATCTAATGATTTTTGGGTCTTTTCACATTTTTTATTGGAGTCTTATAGTTGTACATAATGATGGGGAAAAGCTATTGATTTTTGTAGGCTGATTTTCTAATCTGCTACTTTATTAAATTTGTTTATTAACTCTAATAGTCTACTAATGAATGGGGCTTTTTGAACTTCTAAATACACAATCATATCATGTGCAAACAGTGATAATTTGACTTCTTCCTTTCCTATTTTTAATCCCTTATTTCCTTCTCTTGCCTACTGCTCTGGCTAGAACTTCTACTACTATATTAAATAAGAGTGGTGGGAGTAGACATCCACACATCCTTGTCTTGTTCTGGATTTTAAAGGAAATGCTTTCAGTTTTTCCCCATTCACTCTGATGTTGGCTTTGGACTTGTTATATATAGCCTTGGTGATATTGAAGTAGATTCCTTCTATCTCCACTTTCTTCAGTGTTTTTATCGTGAATGCATGCTGAATTTTGTCAAAAGCTTCCTCTGCATCTACTGAGATGACTTAAGTCCTTAATTCTATTTTGTGATGAATTACATTTATTGATTTGTGTATGTTAAACCATGCTTACATCCCTGGAAAGGAACCAACTTGGCAATGTTGAATACAATTTGCTAATATTTTATTAAGATTTTTGCATCTAGGGGCTGTGGCTCTGGCTCAGTGGTAGAGCGCTTGCCTCAAATGTGTGAGGCACTGGGTTCAATTCTCAGCACCATATATAAATAAATGAATAAAATAAAGGTCCATCAACAACTAAACAAATATTTTTTAAAAAGATTTTTGCATCTATGTTTATCAGGGATATCAGTTTATAGTTTCCTTTCCTTGATGTGTTCTTATTGGTTTGAGTATGAGTTTGACACTGGCTTCATATAATGAATTTGGAACTGTTCCATCCCTTTCTATTTCATGAAATAATTTGAGAAGCACTGCCTATCCATGAATATGGGAGGTCTTTTCATCATCTTGATGTTAGTTTTTTTTTTAATATTTATTTTTTAGTTGTAGCTGGACACAACAACTTCATTTTATTTATTTATTTTTATGTAGTGCTGAGTATCAAACCGAGGGCTTCGCTCGCACGTGCTAGGCAAGTGCTCTACCGTTGAGCCATAACTCAAGCCCTTGATGTTAGTTTTTATTTAACTGTCTGGTAGAATTCAGCTGAGAATACATCTGGTCCTGGGTTTTTCTTTGTTGAAAAGCTTTTTTTTTTTTTTTTTTTTTAATATTTATTTTTTAGTATTTGGTGGACACAACATCTTTTTGTCTGTATGTGGTTCTGAGGATCGAACCCGAGCCGCACGCACGCCAGGCGGGCGCGCTACCGCTTGAGCCACATCCCCAGCCCTGTTGAAAAGCTTTTTATTACTGCTTCTATCACATTGCAAGTTACTGGTTGATTTAGATTTTCTATGTTCTCTTGATTCAATTTTGGCAGGTCTCGTGTGTAGAAATGTATTAAGTCTTTCAATTTACTGGAGTGTAAATTTTCAAAGTATTCCCTTAGTGATCTTTGGATATCTGTGATGTCTGGTGGTTTCTACTTTTTAATTTCTAATTTTATTAATTTGGGTCTTCTCTATTTTTCTTTTGGTTATTTTGGCTAAGGGCTTATCAATCTTGTTTATCTCTTCAAAGAACCAACTCTCCATTTCATTGATCCTTTGAATGTTTTTATTGTTAATTTCACTGATTTTTACTTTGATCTTAATTATTTCCTTCTTTCTACTGTCTTTGGAATTGGTTTGTTCTTTTTCACGAACCTTAAGATATACCACTCGGTTATTTATGATCTTTCTGATTTTCCTATGTAGCCACTCATATTTGTAAACTGATTTCTTAGAACTGCCTTCATAGTGTCCAGAGGTTCTGGTATATTGCATAACTATTATTACTTCATAAGAACTTTTATATATGTGTAATAAGAATTGTAATGCATTCCACTGCTGTCGTGTATTTAAAAAAAATAAAATCAATAAAAGATTAAAAAAAAAGAATTTTTAAATTTCTTCCCTGGTATGAAATAAAATTAAAAAACAGAGGTGGGCTGGGGATGTGGCTCAAGCGGTAGCACGCGTGCCTGGCATGCGTGCGGCCCAGGTTTGATCCTCAGCACCACATACAAACAAAGATATTGTGTCCACCGAAAAACTAAAAAAATAAATAAAAATTCTCTCTCTCTCTCTCTCTCTCTTTAAATAAAAAAAAAAAAAAAAAGAGGGACAGTGTTTTCTATCTTGAAATTTTAGTTTAAAACGAACAGTGTGTTTTCTTACTATAATTCAATCAAAAGCAAGAGATACCAGGCACAGTGGAACATACCTTTAATTCAACTCACTCAAGAGGCTAAGGCAAGAGGATCACAAATTTGAGGCCTGCCTCAGCAACTTAATGAGACCTTGTCTCAAAATAAAAAGGGGTAGGGATGTAGCTCAGTAGCAAAGCACCCCCGGTTTAATACCAACTTACCCTCCTCCAAAAAAAAAGCAGGAGTTAACCAAAGATTTTTATCAAAAGGATTAGAATTTGTGGTATTTCAATTTTCTGAGAGGAGGCAGCATATAGAGAGGTAGTTTCTAAGTGTATAAACCCTAGACCCAGTTTGGGATTAAATACTGGCTCTACTACTTCCTTGCTTGTTATTTAAGCTTCCTCTACTTTGGTTTTCTCATCTTTAAAATGGGAACATAATAGTACCTATGTCACAGGGTTGTAATTACAGCATGAAAAGAACCTGGAATATAATTTAGTTATTAAACATTTTCAGTTGTATACATTTGTACCATATGTTAACTATCAGCATATCCTTTTAATATGTAATCATTCTACAAATAAGTATGTTTTACTTCAGGAATCAAAACCCAATTCAAATATGGTAAAATTAACTAAGGAAAGGTTAGCAATGAATAACAGGTATATCTTCAAATATGGGAAAGGATGCCCAAAGGTAAAAATATATTATTTCAATGTGAACTTCTTTTCATTCCTCGTCTAAGACATGGCCATTCTATAACTACCAAAGCTTGAGTTGAATAAATGTCTACTTTAGTCAGAAATACAAATAAAAAAGACTCCCAAATAAACTACCTCTAATCCACTAACTGTTCAAATTATATTATGAAAAGGCCACTAGTTAAAAAAGATTTTTAGGGCCTTCTCATTTCAAAGCAACAGAACAAAATCCTGGTACAGCTAAGTCTTCATCCCTTGCATTCTGTTGATATCAGCATTCTTTGTTACTAAGATTTATAGCTTTTACTGATGAAAACACAACTGTGGAAACAAGAAGAAAAAATAGGTCCAAATTACACAAAATTAAAAGAGCTTTAAGTCTTACCACATCGCCAATGTGAATCTTGAGATGGTTCAAGTGTTTGCCCTTTATGGGTATGACTTGATTTTGAAATACATTTGACTTTTCCAGGTTGATTTATCAGAAAATTATGCCCATGGTGATACTCTCTACAACAGAAATTACACAATAACTATTATCCCTAATATCTCATATATGTGACAAATTTTAATATCTCAAAAATCCCAAATTATAGCCCAGATTAATACATACACTTGACACTCCTTTTTTTTGTACCTCAGTGTTTATTTTAAGATTAAAAAAAAATTAGTTGTAGATGGACACAATACCTTAATTTTTATGTGGTGCTGAGGATTGAACCAAATGCTTCACACTTGCTAAGCAAGCACTCTACCACTGAGCTACAACCCCAGACCCTCAGGATTACATGATGGACTCTCAAGAAATTATTTGTTTTATGTCATACCTCAAACCTTGTTCATTTGTTTCAAAGAGATTATTTTTAGTTCTCTCTCTACCCATTTTAAATTCTCCATATATTTACCAGTTACTTAGTATTTGATCCCCTACTTTATTCTAGAAAAGACACAAGGGGAATATTTGGCATTTTAAATAAACTCCAAAATACAAATGCAAATGATCTGATTATGTTTGGGTCTGTGTTGGTAGTACTTTCTGTAGGCTCTTATTAATGTTCATAATTCTCATTACGTAATTTGTCAAAGGTGGTATCTTTTTACTACCAGATGATTTATTGCTATAAGTAACTAAACAAAAAAGAGAAGAGATAGGCTGTTGTTTCAGTCAAGACAGTTGGCATTCTCTCTCCAAGGTCTGCCAGATGTGTCTACTCAAAGGCTTAACAATTCTTTCTGAACAGTATAAACATGAGACCCAGCATACCTGGGTAACAACTGGGCCAATTATACACTGATTAAAATAGCACATAATGAGGGCACCCAACCAGGCAGGATGCCCTAGAAGTAACATGTATTCATAGGATGTGTTGAATACAAAACTTTAAAAAAATTTTCTTTTACATTAATACTAACACAGAACACTTTTAAACATTCTTCAAGAATAGGTGCACAAAGAATTACCTCTTTATTTCCGAATTCCCAGCACCTAGGACTGTTTTGAGCAAAGCCAGGAGGCTGAGCACCTCCCCTTCCCAATGATGTCACTTTTTTTTGCCAGAGCAGCAAGGTCTAGCTGGAGAAGAGAACCCACAGGGCTCCAGGGGGTGGTTAAAAGTCACCAGGCAGCTGCTGCGCAAAGCAGTAGGGGACGGACGCTGCCCTGGCAGGGTGGGAAGGGAACAGCAACTTTGGTTGGACCCAGGGATCCATGGATTTAACCCCAATGTGCCCTGGTGGTCCTGTGGGATTGTCCTAGGCACTGGATGGTCCAGACCATCCCTGAGGAAGAGTGGTGTAGCCAGGGCTGGGTCTCCAACCCTGGGGTCTAAAGGAAGTAACCTCACCCAGCATGATAACACAGGGTCATTCCACTGCCTTCCAATCAGATGTGCAGAAACCAACACTGTCAGAGACTGGTCCTGGGAGAGCCTGGTGAGTTCACAAGGAAAGGTGAAGCCAAGCCAAAGGGTAGCACACAACACTAGGGCAAATCAGCTGCTGGCAAGATGCCTAGGGTTTGCCAGTTCATCTAGCTTTAGTGCAAACTGCCAAGACTCAGTTTTCTTCTGCTGGAGCAGGCTTTCCAACAACTTCCTCTGCACCCCCATTCCCAGCATCCTTTCCAGGACTGGAGTGCTGAGGGCCACTGGGCCCCTGGGCCCCTGGCAAAGCTGACAGGACCATTCTGCACAGCCTCATACTCCACAGGACCCCACCGAGGTAGCTGGCAGGGGCCATCTCTTCTTCCCTGACCTCTTGCATGGGGATGTTAACCTCCTTGGAGGCCCCATCTTCCTGCTGCCTACCCAGCACACAATTTCCCACATCTCTGTCTTTGGAGAACTGGTCTTCTAAACTCTCATTTTCTTCTGCTAGTCATTTATCTCTGACACCATGTTTACCTTTGGGTTTCCTCAGCTGTGCATGTCTTCTTAGGAGAATTGCCACTGAAACTTTAATTCCTTCTTGATTTTCTGAAGTAGATACGGTCTCTGAAGTAAGACAGTTGGCTTGGTGGATACGCTCCCTTCCCTGGTAGTCTTGACAATGTGAGTTGGTAGCACACAGGTGAGCTGCCAGCCTTAGGATGCCCGTGAATTCAGCAGAGTCATGCAGTCAGTCTGAATCTCCATGCCTTCCAGGGCCATCCATTGTTTAACAATAGCATCATAGCCCTGTCTGTTTTGCTAACTTCTGTACAAACAGCTTCAAAGATGAACACTACATCAGTCAAGCTGTGTAAGGAATCATCCGCCATTCCAAGGTGGAAGAGTAAATTCACCAGGACTCCTTTCTGGAAGTGGTCACTCATGTGCTCCAACCAGTTGGCATCCAAACTCCTCACTATCTGGCCATTCTTGGAGACCGCAGAAAGGAATACTGATGGGATAGTATCGCCAGCACTTCTGATAGCTCTTCAGTTTGTTGAAAGGGCAAAAATCTCCATTTTCCTAGAGAGGAGCCTTGTATGTATGTCCATCCACTGTTGGGCTCATTCCCTATGGGGAAAATCCTCCACCCTCTCCAGAGGATAAGCTGGGCTCCTTGGTGAAAGGCAGCTCCCCTGTGTGGCCTGGGCTGGGGTCTGGGCTCCCATCCACCCCTGTGGGAGCAACACACACGTCTGCAGCCCCTGGCTTCTCGTCCTCAGTGATGCATGGTTTCCACATACCTTTATCACTGCTCTGGCATCTGTGGCGCCATTGGCAGTGGGCGCAAGAGGGCTGCTGCCTGCTGAGTTCTCAGGGGAGTGATACTGAGGAATGACACAGCAAACTCCAGGCCCCGACTTACAGCCTCCTGAACCTTCATAATAAACTCTGGGATGATATTTTATCTGTCAGATGGTCTAAAGAGGAACAACAATCTAATTTGAAGATGTAACCTTCATTGTGAAGATGAGTCTTCTGAGGACTGTCAGTTTTCTTGACCAAGATTGGCCCTAAATATGTGCTGGAGGGGCATCTTTTCATGCCTGTGAATGGGCTGCCCAAAGGGATGCAGGGTGGCCAGGGAGAACCCCTGCTGGTACAGCTCCAGGAGCTGGGCTGGCAGGTCCCTCAAGGAGGCCAGCCTCACTGCTGAGGACCATGGGAGCTCTACAACATTCAGAGTTGTGAACTACAGGAGGCAGTACTCATAGGCCACATCCACCTTGTTTTCTACCTGAGGCCTCTACAAAGTTGAAAAATATTCCCAAGCCATTCCTCGTAGCACTTGTTCAATCCACAGCCCATTTCAGCAGATTTTGCAACTGGTGGTGGAGAAGGCGCAGGCTGGGTTCCCTGAGACAGTGTGTTGTGTACTGGGAGGAAAGCTGGTCGGGGGGAAGAGGGGGGTGGCACTGCCTGCTCACATATCAGTCCCTCAGGTGATTGGTGCATGTGTCCCTCCCCAAAGCCTAAGGTATACGTGCTCCCGCTCACTAAAGGTGGTAATTTTTAACAACACAGTGCTGCCAATTCATGTCTACCACATGGATTACCAACAGATATAACTTTGCATGTTTGTTAGCCATATACGAGAAATTTTATACTTGGGTACATTAGCACTTTCAATTAATTTCTGCTTAACGACTTATACCCAAACCTACTGTTTGTGATTAAGGTGAAATACACAATCAGATGAACATAACTTGGAAGGGCAGAGAGGGCAGCAGGAGGAGAAGTAGCAAGCTGATGGGAGCTGGCTGTTCCTGCCAGAGTGAAGATGACAGGTAGAGAAACAGGGAGATAGTAATTAGGAGTCAAATTAGAGAAACAAATCTTAACAGAAACTAAAAAGTGCTTTGTTACAGCTTAGTTAGAAACTGAATGCCATTTTTGTCTTTTTCCTTGTGATTCTATACATTTATAAAGACCTCATAATTAAGGAGCTATTTTGTTCTTTACTTTATCATCATAATTCTAAGCAGGGTAGATGCAAATACACTGAGCTTCAATCACAAAAAGTGATACTTGTGTTTTTTTTTTTTTAACTAGGTCCAATGTTATTTTTCCAAATAATATGGTGAATTGTGTCTTACCTCCTTGGAGAAGGGCAGCACTGGTGTCCAGAATGCCAAGCAGTGCTGGGTTTGTTAGGAGATGGTTTCTGTGCAGTTACTGGCAGTTGTACTGATTCTGATAACAGTTCATTCATCAGACTGTATGCTTGTGTGATTCGCCGACTATAGTGGTCAGAGAGCAGCAACCTTTTAGATAAAGAATTAAACACCATTTATTTAAAAAGTCACTTTTAGTTCTTATTTTCAGAGGGAACACAGTACTTTTGCTTTTCTTAGTACTTTTCAAATCCTTCTAATCATCAGATTTCTGAAAACCATTAGGAAGTAGAGTATATTATTAAAGACATTTGTAGTTATGGTCTTGAGGGTATTTCCCAAATACACATACATATCTAGTTGGGAGAGAGAATACAACAGAAATGAAAGTCATAAAAACTATATGGTGCCAATAATATTTGAAAGCAAATTTCTAAAAAGGATGCTGAGTCTAATTATTTTCTTTACAATGATATCTCCCACAATTTTCTGTTTATTGACAAGAAGACAATTATGAAAATAAATTCCTAAGGATTATCTACCAGAAAATGCTCAGGCTATAGCTTCCAAGCTTACCTATCTTTCTCATGCTTCATCTTTTGTCTCAGCCTGATTTCCTTTGAAGTCATGTAAAACTGCATAAGAAATATTCAGTTAATTCATTATTGTTCAGTCCAAAAAAACCATTAGACATAATTCTATTTAGAAAATAGTACAAAATGCGGCCATATTTGATAAAACTTTCTATCCTAAAGCAAAACATAAAAATGTTAAATTAAAATATCATATAATTAAATGGAATGCAAAATGTATTTTACTAGTTATATTTTTTCGACAGAGGACATCCTACAGCTGCACTTAAGGTGGAAGAAAAGAACATTTTAGGGATATAGACACTTTAACTTCATCTTCAGTCTGGTGATTAATTTCACCAATAGCTTGGTTGAAAAAGCAGAAAGAGACACTCATTTAAAATCATTTTAATATTGTCAAATATTTATCAAAAGCCTACTGTAATGAGTTTGCTATAATTTATAAATTTTTCAAAATTATACGTCAGAAGGCAAACTGAGACAAATGTCAAATATATATATATAATTCCAGAACATGAAGAATTATTATTGTAAGACTAGGATGGAGCTCAGTGGGAGAGTGCTTGCTTTAACATGTGCAAGGTCCAAGGTCCATGGAATAAGAATAAGAGGAAGAGGAAAAAGAAGAGAAAAATAAGACAGGTAAGTAAAATACATTCTTTAAATAATAGTTCACCTACTTTTACATCATATGGAGTTTAAATGGGGCAACCTTATCTGGAAAATAAACTTACATGATTTGTTAATAATGCTTTAAAAATGAAGTGCTATCATGTTTTATTTCAAATAGCAAAGTAAGGGATAAACTGTAATCTAACTATAATCTAAATGTGATTTTCACAATAATGTGGTTATCAAACACTACTTTTTTTTGCTTGGTAGCAGGGATTGAACCCAATGGCACTTAACCAATGAGCCACATCCCAGCCCTTTTTAATATTTTATTTAGAGACAGTGTCTCACTGAGTTGCTTAGGATTGTGCTAAATTGCTTTGAATTTGTGATCCTCCTGTTTCAGCCTCCCAAGCTTCTGGGATCAAACACTACTTTGTTTTACCTTCTGAAGAAAAACTATTCCTGACCTGAACATGGGGATGCCCCTATTTCAGGGCTCAGTAAATAAATGCTAACAGTTTAAAGGCATTTAAAACACACACACAGATGACTGCTCTGCTGGTACATGATTAGATCATAATTTTATTCTTTGCAGAAAACAAGTTTAAAAATGGCTTTAACACACATATATCCATTATTTAACTGCTACTCACTCTCAATGAAAAAGATACACAATCACTCAACCTCCTCATTTGTTTAAAATATTAAAGTCATAATTAACTTGAGGGAAAAAGAATATTTAATATAGATCAACAGAATATAGTTTGCACAATATCCTGCTATACTTTGCTAATGTAATTTCTCAGCTTTTCCTGGCATAAGTAAAATGTTGACTTTTCATCTGCTCAATAAAAAAAGAATCTTAATTATGCTAATTTTTTTTGAATATTTGCCAGAAAAAAATATAGACATTGTATAATAATTCCATTACCCTTGATACTGCAGACTTACTGGATTGCTTCTGGCACAGAAGGGATCATGTTCTTGCCCTCTCTTTTCTGCCAGCTGATTTAAGTACTCTGCCATTCTTTCTTTTCGTTTTCTTTTCATCCAGGCTCGAATCTCTCTTCTCTCCTTCTCAGTTCTTTGTGGACATCTGCCAGAAGAATGCTGAATCCTGTGAAATTTAATGAGCAAGGCATCATTGGCTTTTAAATTTGTTGTGTAGGTAAGAACTACCACAACTTAGTAGTAGTATTCGTTTGAAAAGACATTGCCGTGTCTTGAAAGTAATGTACACTTATGGTCTCTAATCAACTTGTTCCAGTCTCATTCCCACAACTCCAGAGAAAATGGTCTCAGAAAGTTCACCAACAATTCTCTGTAACACTTGCTTTAAATGTTATATTTAAACAGCTTTTCCCTCTTTAAACTGTCTTACCTGGGTTTTTTCTTACTCAAAACACTACATAGCCTCCTTTCATCTCTGCTCACCACTTCAATATTGATGCCTTAAAGGTTCTGTTTTGGACTTCCTTATCTACCATTCAGTTCCTGGACCATCTCAACCACTTCTTTTTTTTTTTTTTGTACTTTCTAATTTTTTTCATTTGTTCTTTTTAGTTATACATGACAGTAGAATGAACTCTGGCAAATCAACCACTTCTAAAACTTACACACACAGGTAAGTTCCAAGCTCCTGCTCTTCTGGATCTACTCCCATCTTCAGGTCCATGCCACACATCTCATAATCTGGCTGAGTTAATGACTAAGTATGGCAGGAATGTACTGGCTGGTACATTTCTGAAATATGGGTGACTCCATGGGTGACATGGTTTGAGGCCCTAACACTGATCTAGCTGAAATATTCTTAAAATGGCGCTGGCATTCTGAAACCCTATCTCCTTAATTCTCTTTCCTGCCATCTTTTCTCACAAACATCTCCCAAAACAAATCTCTTATCCATCAATCCCATCTTGGCTTCTGCTTCTTGGAGGATCTGAACTAACGTAAGTTGTACTTTGGGTGGTCTGAGAAAACAGGGGATAGATGGTAGTGTGTGAAAAAGACACCATACTAGATGGAAGCTGGGTCACAGATACAGGCAATGTGGTTTATTCTGAACACTTGCTTAATGAGTTTGGTTCTTGGGATGTGCCAGGAAGGATTCCCAATAAAATCCTAGGCACTGAGTCTAATCAATTGCTAGTAGACAACATCTCACATGTGTTGTCACAACCTGTTGCTTGAGGAATTATGTTATGTCCTTTGTGACTCCACTGGGAGAGGATTCTGGGAAGCCTGTGCCTGGTTTCCCCTGGAATTTACCTAATGTACCTTTTCCCTTTGCTGACTTTGCTTTCAACCTTCTCGTTGAAAATACATATTTTATATTTCATATTTATGGCCACAAATATGACTAAACACTGTGAGCTCTCCTAACAAAATGCTGACCCTAAGGGTGATCTTGGGAACCCTCAACTTCAGAGCAGATCTACATCTGCACTGCAGTCTGATAGCTGGTCCCCACATTTAATGGCTCCCTTTTCTTTTCCTTCACAGGCATTTTCCAAACAAAGCTCTTCCTTATCTAAATCCCACCTTGGCATCCGTCAGAGGACTTACAGTTAATATTATCGAATGAATGTTATCCTGGAACTTTACAACCAAAACTACATTTTCCAATTTGCTAAAGAAATTATCATCAGTCATGTAAGAAAACCTATCATCCTTACCTCCTGACAGCCTCCAGTGTGTGTTTACCCTGTGACCTACACTCTCCACTTTGATTCACCTCATCTCTGGACTCTGGAAGTAAGTCATCCATCTGGCTCCCAGGTCTAGCTGATGATAACCTGCTGCTGAGCTCTGCTGCCAATAGTCAACCCAGCTTAGTGCTTCTGTCCCCACACAAGCTACTCCCACTCCCTTCCAATGAACAAACTCTAGCTACATCTGAGTCCTTGCCCTTTGTTGACCATCATATCTTTGCATATTGTCTGTCTGTAATATCCTGTCTTACAGTTACCAGTCATTAGCAGAATACAATTTCTATTAATCCTGAGATACGAATCAAATTCCAAAACTGGTGACTCTGCTTTTTGACTGACTTTTTTTCCCTGAGCTCCCATAGCACACTGACAGAACTTGATCCTACATTTATATCCTTTCAAGAGTAGAAACCAAATATTATTTTTATATAATTTTAGAAAAAAAAAAGAACTACTAGAGTTAACTAAATCCATTAGTTTAGGAAGTTAGGGTCTAACACGGTCTTGATATAAGGTAATAATATAGTAGATAAATTATGTAAACAAAAATAATCTCTTTTTTTCTAAATAATTTTAAGTTATAGATGGACAGAATACCTTTATTTATTTATCTTTATGTGGTGCTGAGAATGGAACCCAGGGCCTCACACATGCTAGGTGAGTACTCTACCACTGAACCACAACCCCAGCCCTTCTTTCTTATTTTTTTATTTATTGTGCTGTTTTCTTTTAATAGTCTTATAAGTTTGATGATAACACACTATATTTTCACTGAAGTAATAAGTGGAATTATATCTAAAACAGATAAGGTTGACTGTTTTCTATGAAGCAACTAAGGGGTATAAAGGAAAATAAAGGTGAGCGAGCCTTTATTCCATTGAGGAAGAGTTGCATGGAAAAGTATTTTAACCTAATGTTCTGTAGAAAGGCTACTGCAAAAGTAACCTAAGGGTTAGTATTTTGGATAAAATGCCATGAAGTAAACCATTAATTACTTTTAATAAGAAACAGCATTCATTCTATGTTGTACTTACAGTGATTAGACCTGAGAAAAACTCTCCAGATATAGATGTGCTCTGTTAGTTAAGTACAAAGTACACTTTGGGGAACATGGAGGAATGGCATACATCACAAAAATTATTTAGGTAGAAAAACTCCTAAACTTCAAATTTGTTTAATAAAAATTACATTGAAATATGGCAAACTATTTACATTCCTAAATCAGAAACACTTTGAATGGGTTAAAAAGTAATTCTTTAGCAGCTAAATGCCAGCTTAGCATGCCAGAACCCAGTGGTCCATTCGCAGCACCAAAATAACCACAAAAAGGACTCTTAGTGAGTCCAGATTACCTGGAGATACTCCTTGCTTGTTGTTCTGTTAAACCAAGCTCTGTACTGGAAACTCCGCCTCTAGTTATAAGATCATTGATAATGTCTGCAATGTCAGTCAATCCAGCCATCTGGAGTGGATCTACTGAAATACTTCAATTGCAAATGAAATTTGACAAACAGAAACATTTAAGCATTTACAAATTAATTACATTAGGAAAAAACAAATATAAAAAACTATGCCATTCAAGAGCATAAACAGACACAAAATGATATGTCTACTTTTCCTTCTATTTCTATAATTCTAGTGTCTCCCACAAACACCAATTCATCAACAACTGATGACTTTGTAGGTACTCTTAAAACAAAACAAAACAAAACAAAAAAAAAACTTTGGGCCCAACAGAAAACCTCTATGGGTCTTGTCTGTTCAAATTTAATACATACTGAGTAAAAGAAAATGTAGCAAATGTAGCCTATTGTATTGTAATTACCTGTGTTGAAAAAGCAAGGGATGTAACAACATTTCTCAGTTTCTCAGAACATTCCAATCCCAATAGAAATTTATTATATTTCATTAAACTTCAAAAAGATGTATAATATATAAGTTCACATTCAAAGGACAATAAAATTTCCAGGACACATATTCATACTCAAATTTTAAGTAAAACAATGAACTACTTCTTAAAATATTTACCTTTCAAATAACTCATCACTGTTATTCACACCTAAAAAAAAAAAGGAAACATTAATAAAAGTTACACATATTGGAAAATATCTAATTTAAACCCAGAAGATATTTACTTGGAAGAATAGGATCCAAAGAATGATTTTTAAGCCTTGCCCAATATAAACTAAGTATCTCTAATGCAAAACATTTAATCTGTTTAACCTTCTACATGTTTAATCTGAAATATAATTAAGTTAATATAGGGAAAATGTTCTGACATCTCATCTCAAAAAACTTTCCTTGTTAAGATTTTATTAGAGTTCTTCGAAATGGCACACACCTGTAATCCCAGTGGCTCATGAGGCTGAGGCAAAATGAAGAGTTCAAAGCCAGCCTAGGAAATTTGCCAAGGCCCTAAACTACTCAGTGAGACCCTGTCTCTAAATAAAATATAAAAAAGGGATAGGGATGTGGCTTCGTGGTTAAGTGCCTCTGGGTTCAATCCCTGGTTACCCGCCCCCTCCCACCCCCACACGCCCCAAAAGATTTTATTAGACTAAGAGTAACTAAACTTCTCCTCAAACTTAGGCATCCACATGGGGTTTTTTTGTTTGTGTGTTTGTTGTTTTTTTAATGTGTGTATGGTGGGGTTCTAGGGCCTGAACCCAAGGGTACTCAACCACTGAGCTTTATTTCCAGCCCTTTTTTATTTTTGAGACATGGTCTTCCTAAATTGTCCAGGCTGGTCTTTGAACTTGTAATCTTCCTGCCTTAGCCTCCTTAGTCATGTTTGTTTGTTTGTTTTGGGGATAGCTGTAGATGGACAGATGCCTTTATTTATTTTTATGCGGTGCTAAGGAATGAACCCAGTGCCTCACACACGCTAGGCAAGCACCGTGCCACTGAGTTACAGCCCCAGCCCATGAATCATAATTTTAATATGAAAGAATTTTGCTTTCTTGAGCACATATTGTTCTATTTATTAATCTCCAATTCTTTTATCTTTGTTTTCAGGTTCTGGGCACTTGTGAGTTCTTAATAGCAATTCATTAAATTTAGCTAAGAGGGAAATACTTCCTATAAATGTAAAAGAAAAAGTTCCATTAAAGAAACATTTCCCCCTGCTATACTGGGTACTGAACCCAAGGGCACTCTACCACTAAGCCTCATCCTCTTCCTTTTTTATTTTTTCCTTTGACACAGGGTCTCACTGAGGTTGACCTCAAACCTTGCGATCTCTTGCCTTGGCCTCCGGAGTCACTGGGATTACAGACAGGCACCATCACACCTAGCCAAGAGATACTTTCTATCGGTGTTTGAGTGGCCCCTGCAGATCTACTCATGAACAGAGCTTGAAGGATTCCCTCCACCAACCGGCTGGATGAGGAAAGTGAGATCTTAGTCAAGATGGTAACCTCTCAGGTTAAAGGCTGAAGTTTTAGTTAACAAACATAGGTAACAAGTTGCTCTTCCTTCCGTTAGTAACCAGTGACCACAAGCTCTCAGCCACAGCAGCTACAAACTTGACAAACCTTGCCAAGCTGGGAAAGTTTAGTTCTTTGTAATCATTGCTACAAAAAGAGAACGCGCCTTTGCAGGACTCCAAAGCACTTTGGTAATGAGCACAACTTAACTGAACAGCCTCATGTTTAAAGATTAATTGTCTCACATCACAGAACTGAGGGCTGCTGATCCCTGACAAAGATCATCCTCAAATGAGTTAAGAAAAATCAGTTATTGTGAAAGAAAAAGAGTATAGAAGAGCAAAAAAGTATTATATTCAAATGAATACCTTTAAAAGTAACTACATATGGGTATTCTATCCTTACTTCATTTTCAAACTATTTTTGGAATTATTCCTTTGGGACTGCCTTCAATCCCAAAGTGATTGACTGATACTAAACAAAATCAGCTTTATTCCTTGGTAATTGTAATTCTTTATTTTTGATTCCAAATGGAGATACTCAGACGATAACTTACTTCACTTACCACAAAGTGCCTCTAAATATCTAATGGCTGTTACCAAAAATATTTGCTACTAAAAATACTCAGAAGAATGTGCTAAGAAATGGAAGTTAGCTAGCTGCAAAAGAGGAAATCTATACTATTTTTTGATCAATAATGCCAGATGACAACTTTGGAGGAAATACCCATTAGGACATCTAAATTCTTTACTTTATTAAAAAATAATAATATGATTTCTTCCTAAGTAAGTTTATAACCATACATTTAATAATAGAGAAAAATATTTAATTTTTCCATCTTTATGTGGGTTGTATGGTAAATACTATGTCTTATTATTTATAGGACAAAATGTATTTGTTTGTTCTAAAAAATAATACTTTTAATTTAATTACAACCTCCAAATGAAATGGAGCAAAAAGTAGCACTAAATCTTTCTAAGCCTCAATGTCCTAAACTATAAAATGGGGAGAATATAAAATCTACTTCATAGGCTTAACTCAGCATCCAAGCATACAAAACAGCAGTGTCTGGCACATGATAAGAGGCCCCAGAAATGACAAACACTATTTTGTTCTCAGTTAAAACTCAAGTTCTGACAACTGGCAGTTTTCTCGACTTTTGTAAGAACAACAGTAATTCCAATTGTTATATATTTAGCATGAATACATTCACAGAAGTATAATACACAGTTGAAGCATATCTTATGAAGTTCTTCATGTGAGTAGCACAAATTTTAACTTCCTTCTCCCAAAAATAAATATTACAAAATGACTTCACAAATCCTTCATGACTATATTCCCAGTATACAGTTCAGAAACATAATAGAAAATAAAAGTGTGCATAAATGAAAAAAGTGAAGAACATTACCAGGTGAAGGAGTATTCTGGTCACTGGAAAGACTGACAGCTGAATCAGCAGAAAGGAACACACAAGTTTTCGGACTAGAATGATTTTCCATTACCGAAAATGCAGCTTCTGAAGTCTCATCTTTGTCACTTTTATCTTCTTCATCCATATGAGTCAGGAAATTCACTAATCCAGAATATGTGTTACAATTAAAATGGTAGGAGGAAAAAAACACATGGAAAAAATATAACAATAACACTTCCAAAGGACAACACAAATATACTGGACATTTGCAATGTATTATTCAGATCACTTTCTACTGTATAATGAACTAATTTAATATGAAATCTAAAATGAGAATTTTCTCATATGAAGAATAATTACATTTAAGAAAGCATAGAAACCACAATAAAGGAAAAGATAGATTCAAAAAAGAAATAGAAATTATAGATATTAAAAATGAAGCGACAAGAATTAAAATCATAATGAATAGGTGAAAAAGCAATGATGACACAGCAGAGGAGAGATTTAGCAAACTAGAAGATAAATCTGAGGAAATCACCATGAGATGAAGAGGCAGAAATCATGAGAGTGCTTTAAAAAATAGAAAGAGAATGAGAAGGTCCAACATACCTGTATTTGTTTATTGGTGTATTATAATTATGCATAATAGTGGGATTCACTCTGTCATAAGCATACATGTACATAACATAATTTGGTCAATCTTTTAACCTAATCCCTCCTCTTTCCCTCCCCACTTCCTGCCTGCTCTACTTTACTGATCTCCTTTCTACTATTATTTTGATTAGTATATTTTATATATATATATATATATATATATATAAAAGTGGGATTTACTGCAGCATATTAGTACATGGACATATCATAATTTGATAGATTACATTCCCTCAAGCCCTCCCCTTCTCTCTCCCTCTCTATTGCCTTTCTATTCTCTGTTGGTCTCCATTGTTCTAATAGTGTTTTTAGAAGACAGAGTAAAATAATGGAGTGGAAGCAATACCCCAAAGATAATGGATGAAAATTGAAGATAAATAAAATGAAATACACATCTAGACATGCTGTATCAAAAAAACAAAATAAATAGAAATTTTTAAAGCAATCAGAGATAAATGAACAGCAGTTAGACTGACAACACATAGGTAGTGTAAATTCAGCCATTAGGAATGTCAGTATATAATGGGATAATACCAAAAGGACTTAAAATAAGCATATTACAGTGCCAGCTCAATTCACAATAGCTAAACTATGGAAGCAACCGAGATGCCCTAGGGCATCTCATATGAAGAATAATTACATTTAAGAAAGCATAGAAACATAGAATATGTACATCATCTACAGATGAATGGATTAAAAAACTGTGATATGCACACATGGAATACTCCTCAGCCTTAAAGAAGAATGAAATTACGGCATTTGTCAGTAAATGGATGGAGCTGGAGAATATCATCCTAAGCGAAATAAGCCAGTCTCCAAAAAATAGAAACCAAATATCTCTGATATATGGATGCTAATTTTTCCAGAGTCATCCATGGGTTATGTGTGGGCTACACCAGCATTGTAGCCTCTCATAGGAACACCTGGTATTTGGGAACTTCCCCTGGCAATCCCACAGGATAAGATTGCCCAAATATATGTGAATTTCTGTTCAGCTCTGCCTGGTCCCACAGAGCACCAGAGATGGGGGGACCTGCTGCAGCCACAAAGCCTCTCAGAGATGGGTGTGACCTACCAAGATGCCAATCAACCTGCTGACTATAAGACATCAGGAAGCAAGACTCCACCCCTGAAACCTTATCCATATCTTTGATGTACCCCCTTAAATAAACCACGGGAGCCATTTTCTAATTGTCCAGCTCCAGCTCCTGTATGGGCTGGATCTATCAGGTGCTCTGCTTCAAAACTCTCTTTGACTCTGTGTCTTTTGTTCTTCACTTATTCTGACTTATTTTCTCCAGTGGCTTATACCCTCTCCTTGGCAGGAAAAAGGACCCCCTGGCGAGGTGCTGGCAGCCTCTCCATACTAATTCATAATGTTGGGGAGCTAGGGAAGAATAGTTACTTTAGAGTAACTATTTAGAGTAGAGGGGAGTGAAGGGAGGGGAGAGGGTTAGGGTTAGGAAAGATAGGAAAATAAATCAGACATTATCATCCTGTATGCATATGTAACTGTACAACTGGTGGGACTGTACATCATGTACCACCAGAAGAATGAGAAATTACACTCCATTACATATAATGTATCAAACTGCATTCTACTGTCACGTATAACGAATTAAAACAAATTTAAAAAATTAAAGCACACACACAAAACAAACAAACAAACAAACAAATGCTAAGGGAAATTCTAAAGTTAGAATCCCAGAATTCTGTAACTCGGTTATAAGTTACCACAAAAAAAATTACAGTAAAATTAAAGTTATTTTCAAAGACTGAGAATTTACCACTCACAGACTATAGATGAAATAACAAAGGAAAGAAGAAGGAAATGGAATTCTTAAAGTAGATGCAAGAAGCAGCTGTGGGCAAAGCAGAGAATAGAAAATGCCCAAGTGCATCTGGCATGTTATTTCATAAAACTTGTATCTTTTTTTTTTTTAATTTTTTTTTATTTTTTAGTTTTTGGTGGACACAACATCTTCGTTTGTATGTGGTGCTGAGGATCGAACCCGGGCCGCACGCATGCCAGGCGAGCGCGCTACAGCTTGAGCCACATCCCCAAAACTTGTATCTTATTTTTACATATTTACATTATTTAAATTAAGAAAAGTTTTAAACAAGTACTTGTGGGCAAAAAAACTGACATGTTCAAAAACTCCTAAAGAAGCACTGACTAAATAGACAAGCGGGACCAAATGAGAGGGTTTAAAACCAGTATAGATTTAAGTTATTTAAAAAACAGTATCAGAGTATATCAAGGGAACAAATCATGTTAAAGGCTCATAAGTCTTTATATTGCTTGGGAAGTAGATACATTTACTTTAATTTTTAACTCAATATGAAACAATTACTAAAAGAATAGAAATCAAAAGTATAATTTCTGAAGTAATGGAGGGAGAAGAATGTGATAACTTAATCCAATAAAAAGCAAGAAAGGAAAGAAAACAATAAAGGAAAAAGGCTCTTTAACCCAGCACAGTGGTGCATGCCTATAGTCCCAGCTCCTTGGAAGACTGAGGTGGAAGGATCATTTGAGCTCAGGAATTTGAGTACAGCCTGGACAACAGATGCAAGACTGCAGGGAGTGGGGCATGCTAAACAGGAAGCACCAAGGATTTTAAAAGTAAGCACAAATATGGCAATAAATACTAAATGAACACTGATTATACTTGCCAATTAAAGAAACAAGATTCTCTAATTACTTAAAGGAATAAAATATAGTTATATGCTGGACACAACTACAACATAATTACATGCTTAAAAGTAAGGAGATGTCCAATTTACAGGACATTCAGTGGAGCAAGGAACATATTATTAGATGACACCACACAGGCTCAATTAGCAAAATCCAGATTCTGACAAATACTTCAAGACCTACATCCTCGGTTCTTCAATGAATACACTGCAAAGGGGAAAAACAACAGAGAATGGGAACCTAGAAGGGAAAAGAGCCTTACATAGAAGCTATCAGCCCTACTTAGAATCCCACTAAAACAAAGAAACTAGCTTTAAAAATAAAACAATTGGCAACATTTGAACTTTGATTAGGTACATCTTAATATGAAAATGTTGTTTTGAAGGAGTAAAACATTATTATGCCTATGCCTAAAAAGGGAACTTCATCTTCTAGAGATACATCTAAAATATTTATGGATAAAATAATGTGCTGTCTAGATTTTGCTTCAAAACAATCCAGGAAAAGGTGGGAAGAATGAGTGAGAGTTTGGGTAAGAATCAATTAGTTGTGAGTTGGTAACATTAAAAACCTTAGTACTGGGCACATGAAAGTTAATCATACTATTCTATCTTCTATTGAAATATGCTAGAAATTTTTCATAATAGAATTTTTTTGAAAGTATCAAAAAAGATGTACTAGAAAAAGAACACAAGTATGCTAAGGAATTAGACAAAATTAACTATACAAAGAGGATCATTAATGATAAAATAAACAAAATTCAACAAAACATATAACATTCCTGAACTATATTCATCTTAAGCCTCAAATATATAAAGCAAAGTTTAGTGTGTGTGTGTGTGTGTGTGTGTGTGTGTGTGTGTTACTTGGCTTGAACCCAGGGGTGCTCTACTACTAAGCCATAGCCCTGGTCCCTTTTATTTCTGAGATATGATCTCTCTGTGTTGCCTATCCTGGTCTTGAACTTGCAATCTTCCTGCCTCAGCCTGCCAAGTTGCTGGAATTACAGTTGTACCCACCGCATCTGGCTGAAATTTGTCAAATTTAGCAGGAGCCATAAACAATTCCACAATGATTATGGACAATTTCAAATGTATCTTGTTGAAAAATGAATGATCAGGACTGCAGTTGTAGTCAGCACCACATAAAAATAAATAAAATAAAGGCACTGTGTCCACCTACAAAACTAAAAATAATTTTTTTTTAAAAAAAGAATAAGACTAAAGAATAAAAGAATATTGGAAATGTGGACAATACAATTTAGAAACCTGAGTAATGATTTATACACTTACTTTATATCAACCAACAGACAATGTTTATTCTCTTCAAATAAATGTAGAATATTTAGAAAAAATGACTATGTATACTAGGCCACAAAGGAAATTTTAACAGTATCTAAGAAGTCATACCATCATATATATCATCTAATCACAACACAAGGAAAATGGAAATCAATTACAAAAACACATCCCAGACCACTTAATATTTAGAAGCTAAAAACCCTTTCTATGATATGACCTAGTTGTATGGACATCAAATGACATGCATGTCACCACTCTTATCTAGGTCCATGTGTGAATATGTTCAGCCATAAATGCACATATTGGGAAATAACAGAGTTAAGAAAAAAGAACAAACTAACCTCCCAAAATGGAAGAAAAATAAAGGTAAGAACAAAAATTAGTGAAAAAGAAAATTAAGAAACAACAGAGAGAATCCACAAACCAAAACCTGGTTTTTCAGAATAGACCATACTGCTGACAGGCTGAATGAGAAAGAGAAAGCAGGTACATACTACTATAGAAAAAAACAAAAATGCAAAATGTAAAGTCATAATTACCCTAATTTTTCTTCCAATATTAAATGAAAACACTGAACACACCTCACCACTGCTTAGCAAGACCTCCAATTCCAGTTCAGCTGATAACCACAAATAGCAACCTCACCGCCAACCTCTGCAGTCCTCTGCAGTGCAGCCAGCAGGTGAAATCCACAGAAATAAAGACCCAAGCCACATCATGGCCCCTTTCTGGTATAAAAGGGAAGGGAACTGGCCTCTTAGGGGGAGAAAAATTGGCACGTGGGCCTATGGCGTGTGATTACCCAGTCTGAGGTCAACAGACTCCGTAGTTAGGAGATATAGGTTAAAGCTTTTCAGGTATTTTTACTCATATTATAAGGGTTTAATCTGGTCATCTCATGCTAGTTAGGAACATGGGAGAATTGCAGACGCTGGGACAGGAGTCCCCTGTGTTTCTCCTTTGCTAGCAAAGCAATAACATTTCTTTTTCTTCTTTCTCAAACAAAACAAAACAAAAACACACACACACACACAAAAAATTCTTAAATAAACTAAGTTTGGAGCAGTCTTTCTGTGACAAAATGTTTTTGGTAAAGAGATTGGAAACTATTCTACTTGGTGCCTAGTGAAAATATTTTGAATTAGTGTGCATACCAGAAGTGATAATCAAATAAATAATTTTTCAATATTGTTTAAAATCAAGAAAGAAAAGAGAAAAAAATGACCTTGAAATGAAAGCTTATCACATTATTACAAAAATAACCCTGGGGAGTAGGAGAACAGCTCAGCGGTAGAACGCGTGCTTATCATGCAGGAAGTCCTGGGTTCAACCCCCAGTTTCCCTCTATATTCTACTAACCAGAAAAATAATAATAGTAATAATCCTACTCTAAAACTTAGGGGACTGATTGGCTTCTGCTCACATATGAAAACTTTTTCTAGTACTCGTATTCCAAGAAGCCATGCTTATTTTTAAAGCCAGGCTTCAGTCACAGAGCACCCTACACACCTTCTTCAGAAATGCTGATGGTTTTTGAAGCTACTGGTTTTTTGTATTCAGGGCCAGAAGACGATTCAACATGATCCATCAATCCAACCTGTAGGAAAAAACATACAACAAAACAACTAAGTTTTATACTTTGATCATTTCAAAGTATTATACATAATTTTGTGTATGGTTTAAACATCTGCATTGATGGGATAAATGAAAAAAAAGGATTAAATCCAATATGAGCTACATGACAGAAATAACAAGGAAGAAACTATTTGTGGCTTAAGAGGCTGAGAAAAATAGCTTCACATAATTTTAGAATGGGAGAAACTGTAACTACTACCTAGACAAAATCTTTCATTTTATAGACGAGGGAATAGGCCCTGAGAGATTCAGCAATTTTTTTAGTGACAGAACATGATTTCAACCCAGGTCTTCAAAGCTCCTTGACCACAGTATCCCTCTGCCTCTTCTAGGTCTATGAGATATTTTCTTTAGGAAAGTCAAAGTGTTGTATTTATGTACACATTCTAATAATAGGGCAATCACATTTTAAACACTATATCAGGTATATCGTTTGAATTAATGTTATTTCCTTCAATGCAGTCATCCTGGAAGACTAATTTACTTTTGAACTTGAGCAAATATTTTTAGAACTATTCCTGTGAAATTGTCTCTAAGCTTCTGCTGCAATTATTAATATAATTGTTTTAGTGGCAAATCTTTGGTATATAAATGTGATTTCATCACAGAATCCAAAAACAGGTCAGCAAAGGCAAGCACAAAACACACATTTATCAAATGCGACAGACAGCAAAAATCAGTTTTCACCTTCCAACCCTGAAATGCTTGGACTGGAGGAAGCTGTATCCGAATTTCTCAAAACTCTCTGCCTCCCTCAAAGTCAGGAGAGCCACAAGTACGTTCTGAAAAGATGGTCAGGGTGATCCTGACACTCAGCTGTTCAGCAGCCTACCACAGCCAGCCCTGTGGCAGCTCTGCCCCGACATGGACCCTTTGGCTGACTGTTTCCTGAGGCTTTCCCTAGCTGTGGTCCAGCCTGCTATCAAAGCCTCACTCTGACAAGGCAATGAGCCCACAGGACTCTGCTTCCCCTTTTACTCACTCCATGTGCTCTCTCCATCATGACTGGAATGTTGCCCTGATGATTCCAAAACCCCTATTTAGATCCTCAGCTTCAAAAGCATATGTCCAGCTAACTAATCTCATGGCACCTCAAATTTAATATCTCCCCAAGAGAAATCATGGCACCTCCTCCCCCAGCATGGGCACCTGTACTTCCCCTTCCTTAGTTTAGAAAATGCCTCCTCCATTCTTCTGGGCTGTAATGTGGGTACCACTGTGGTCTTCTGGTACTTCTGGTCTTCGCTGGTCTTCTCTGACTTCCTACAGTCTGTCAGGCTCTTCAGTCCTGTTCTATCCTTCCCTCTATTCCTACTGCTACAGTTGAGGCATTTTTGAACATTAATTTTTGCTTTGGGTATTCAATGGATCCCAAACACCCATCAGTGGACCTCATATAGAACTAGAGGATAAGAATCATCTATGAAGTTTGTTAATATTGTCTCTACCTCAGAACTATTCAGAATCAGAATCTCAAGGAAATGGTACCAAGATATTTGCATTTCAAACAAGTTTCCAAGATAAGTGACCAGGTCTGAAATCACTGATCCACTTGGTCTCCCTGTTTCCAGTCTTCTCCTTTCCAATTTATCCTCCACACTACTGTATCGGATCATATCACCCTAATGCTTAAAATAATGTTAAGCATTTTGCTTGCTGATAGGATAAACTCCCAGTCACCTGGCATGACAAATAATCCTTTCCTTTCTTATTTGCCCCATCTTTTCTCTGATGCCAGATATCCAAAGCCCAATCCCACTGGCCTCTACCACCAAATAATGCTTATACAGTTCCCCAAACATTCCATGCTATTTGACACTTTTCTGCTCTTGCTCACAGTGATTGTCAACCTTTCCTTATCCAATTTATCAATTCATTACCAGCTCCAAGAATCACCTCAATCAGGCCTCTGTGAGGCCACATCTTCCCTTACTCTGACTAGCTACAACAACCCAGGCGTAGTACGTGTCCTCACTGCACCCAGTTCATATGTACTTACTAGTGTATACTTCTACCTTCATTTAGCCCCTAAGCTACTAGAGAGCAGGTACTTAGCTCAAGGCCTCATGTGTAGTAGATGCTCAATAAATGTGTGTTGAAGAAAGGAGTGAATCATGGACTTCTGCAAGAGGTGAGCAATGCAGTATCAAAACTAGACTTAGGAGGAAGGAAAGTATTTGGCTTCAGATATGCTTTTCTACTAGCTCAGAAGGCAATTTCAAAAAAAGAGGTTCTCAACCTAGATACCCTCCAACAGATGAATGAATAAAGAAAATGTGGTATACATACATAATGGAATATTACTTAGCCTTAAAGAAGAATGAAATTATGGCATTTGCTGGTAAATAGATAGAGCTAGAGATTATCATGCTAAGTGAAATAAGCCAATCCCAGAAAAACAAAGGCCAAATGTTTTCTCTATATGTGGATGTTAATTCAGTGTGGCTAGGGAAAACAGAGAAGTCCTCTGGATTAGGCAGAGGGGAGTGAAGGGAGGGGGAATGGGGGTAGGAAGGACAGTGGAATGAAATGGACATTATTATCCTGCATACAGTTATGATTACATGACCAATGTGATTCTACATCATGTACAACCAGAAGAATGAGAAGTTATACTCTATTTAAGTATGATGTGTCAAAATGCATTCTATAGTCATGTATAACTAATTAGAACAAAAATTTTTTAAAAAGAGATTGTTTGAAGTAAGGGGCTCCTAGGACTGCTTTGATATTCAACCTTGGTTTGAATGTGACCATTCTAAGTTTATGTCAAAAAATTAAAAAACAAACATCATTAATATCATTACTTAATGGTGGTCCTATTTGGCTATTATTGAGCTGGGGCTGGGGCTCAATGGAAGAGCACTTGCCTAGCATGCGTGAGGCACTGGGTTCAATCTTTAGCACCACATAAAAATGAACAAATAAAATAAAGGCATTCTGTCCATTTACAACTACAAAAAACATTAAAAAAAAAAAAAAAAGAATGCTATTATCAAAAAGACAAAGGATAACAACTGCACACTGTGAGTGAGAATGTAAATCAGCACAGCCACTATGGAAAACACTATGGAGGTTTTTCCAAAAGATTAAAAATATTATCCAGCAACTCTACTATGGATATATATTCCAAGGAAATGAATTCAATATGAAATGAAATCATATATCTGCACTCCCATGTTCACTGCAGCATTATTCATAATAGTTGAGAAATGGAAACAAAGTGTCCACCAACTAATGAATGGATGAAGAAAATGTAGTACATATACACAATGGAATACTATTCATTGGAATACTATTCATAAAGATGAATGAAATATTGTCATTATGACAACATGGATGGGAGATCATTTTATTAAGTGATATAAGCCAGGTGCAAAAAGACAAGCATCACATGATCTCACTCATACATGGAATAGAAAAAAGCTGACCTCAGAAGGTGGGAGTGGAATGGTGGCTACCACAGGCTGGGGAGACCAAGACGGGATGGGGAAGGGCTGATCAGTGGGTACTGAGTTATAGACAGATAGGAGCAAGAAGTTCTGATACGCTAGGGTGAGTATAGATAACAATAATGTACTGTAAATTTCAAAAAGCTAGCAAAAAGATTTTGAAAGTTTTTACCAGAAACAAATAATAAATGAGATAAATATATGTTCAAACTGATTTAAACATTATGCAAAACATATTTTGAAACATCACGTGGTACCCCATTGATATGTTTTTAGATATCAGTTGAAAATAAAGAAATATTATAAACCTAATAAACACATTTTTTGGGTGGGTACCAAGGATTGAACCCAGGGGTACTTAAAACACTGAGTCACATCCCTAGCCCCATTTCATATTTTATTTAGAGACAGGTTCTCACTGAGTTGCTTAGCACCTTGCTTTTGCTGAGGCTGGCTTTGAATTCACGATCCTCCTGCCTCAGCCTCCTGAGCTGCTGGGATTACAGACTTGTACCACCGTGCCTGGCTAATAAATACATTTTTTTATAATTTTTAATTTGTTTTAATTAGTTATACATGACAGTCCAATGATATTGACATATCATGCATTTGAATCAGATGGGATATAATTTCTCATTTTTCTGATTGTACAGGTTGCAGAATCACATTGGTCATGCAGTCATGTATATACAAACAGCAACAATAATGTCTATTTTATTCTGCTGTCCTTCCTTCCCCCCTTCCCCTTAAATACATTTTTTTTAAAAATGTCAATTTGCTACCAACCTGGAATATTTGTTAGGTAAGTCAAAGATACCCTGTAGACTAGAGTGCATTTCCCAATATCAGACCTAAACACATTTAACATTTTTATTAGTTGTTTTTTAATCCTTATCATATAAATTTTTCATCCTTTAAACAAAAATGTCAGAGCCAGACAAAGTGATGCACCTATAGTCCCAGCTACTTTGGAGACTGAGGCTCCAGTCTGGGCAACATAGCAAAACCCTGTCTCGAACCAAAGAAAGCGGGATAGAAGCTTGTGTAAACTAACTATTTTTAAGACCTTCTTATTATTTTACCTATCATTCTATATAATCATAAATGTATTTACTAAGAATATTTTTTAAAGATATAGAGAACTTGTAAGAAACTGATTACTAGTTTCTCACAAAAGAAACAAAAATTTCAAATAGAAGGACAATAATATTTGTAAAGTTATAAAAATTGTTCAATGCGGGCTGAGGTTGTGGCTCAGTTGGTAGAATGCTCGCCTAGCATGCGTGAGGCACTGGGTTCAATCCTCAGCACTACATAAAAATAAAAAAATAAAGATACTGTGTCCATCTAAAACTAAAAAATAAATATTTTAAAAAAATCGTTCAGAAGAAAATGATACTTGACTACAGAAGGATCTCTTTGAAATCATATTCTGGTTTCGTAACTCATATATTTCTTTGCCTGGTAGGAAGCATGGGCTCACTTCTTAAGAAGTTTATGGCAGTGATCTCCTATTAAGGGTGATTTTGGCCCCCAGGGAACATGTGGCAATGTTTTTTTTTTGTTTGTTTGTTTGGTTTCATTTGGTTTGGTTTGGTACCAGGGATTGAATCCAGGGGCACTTAGCCACTAAGTCACATCCCAAGCCCTTTTATTTTGAGACAGGGTCTCTCTAAGATGCCTAGTCCCTCGCTAAGTTGATGAGGCTGGCTTTGAGCTTGTGATTCTCCTGCCTCAGCCTCCTGGGCAGATGGAATTACAGGTGTTTGCCACCACACCCACCTGGAAAACATTTGGTGGGGGAGGGGGGTACCCGGGATTGAACTCAGGGGCACTCGAGCACTGAGCCACATCCCAGGTCCTATTTTGTGTTTTATTACAGACAGAATCTTGCTGAGTTGCTTAGTGCCTCACTGTTACTGAGGCTGGCTTTGAACTCAGAGCTGCTGGGATTATATGTGTGTGCCACTCGGCTCGAAAGCAATTTTGATTGTTATAACTGGGGAAAGTGCTACTGGCAGCAAGTGAGTAAAACCAGGGATGCTGCCAAATACCCTACAGCTCAGTCATGAGGACTTGCCAAGCCTAACAAAGGTTCTAGATTTGATATCCGTCTCTGAAAAAACAAACACCCCCTCTTCCCAAATCCCCAAATTGACCCAAATATCAGTAATTCTGAAATTCAGAAAATCTAGCTTAAAGAAACCAAATTTCCCATTATTTCAAAAAGTCCAGTGTTTTAAAATTACAAATTTAATAACTCAGTTACTGATAAAAATAACAATAATTAAAAAAAAAACTAAGGATAAACTACCTTTTCATGATGTAAACTTAGCATTTCAGGTCTGGGGAAATCCTGCTCTATGTTGTCGGCAATGTTCTGAATTGCTAACAGCTGTTCATCAATTTTCTGAAGCTTAGCGGTGAGAAACTCTAGTCGGCAAGCTGCAGGGCTTGGCACAGGGCGAACTGCAGTATGGCGAGCTTCAGGGACATCCTGCAGCACTTTCCACAGCAGATAATTTTCTGCAGAGTCTGACTTTGTGCTCTGTTCTTGGAACTGGAATCTTGGTCTTGGTAGATCTAAATATTAATTACAGTAAAATCAGAATTGATTGTAATTAAGGAAGAGGCAGATAATGATAAATCTCATTTTTTGGATGATCTTACTTTAAGGCAACATAACATTATTTTCCAAATAAGTTTTAATTTAAATATATGTAGGGGATTGGGGATGTAGCTCAATGGTACAGCACTTGCTTAGCATGCACAAGGCCCCTTGGGTTCAATCCCCAGCACTGAAAAAAAATTTAATATACTTATAAATTGTATTTCTTTTATAATTTGTCTAATGTGAAATAAGGACCCTTAAGAATGTTAGTACCACAAGTCCTACATATGAGGCAGTCTGAATGTTATTTTTATCCCCTATTACAGATAATTCATCAAAAAAGAAACTTTTAACATTTTTATGACTTTTTGAAACCAATGAAAACCAAAATCATCACATATTAGGTCCAATGATGGCTATTGCTAACTTTATGTAGGATCTCAGATAAACACTAAACCTCCACAGACCAGTATCAAAGCCAATGACTGTCTCTACCAATTGATTCCAGACCCAAGTTTGAGATACCTTCTTTTTTAAAATGAACTCTCCTTCTGGCATCTCAGTCTCCCCTCCCTGTGTTACTCATCCTGTTTAGGCCTTCCTTTATCCACAGGCACCTTCAGGGTGCCAGCCTCAGCACAGATCTCTCCTCACTCTTCTCACCATATCTGAGCAATGTCACACAAATGACTCCTAAAGGCCATGTGGTACTCCCTCTGAGGTCCAGATCCTTATAACCTGAACTCCAGCTGCATAGTAAACTGAACTCAATGCTTCCTGCCAATTTGAACCCTCTTTCCTGTTTCTCAACTCAATGAACAGCACTACCATTTACCCTGTTTCCCAAGTCACCAGTCTGAGAGTCACTCAAGGTTCTTGTCTCTCCTTCAGAGTCAAGTGATACCAAGGATTGATTCCACCTCCTGAATACCTCCAATCCTATACCACTGATCAACTCGATATATTTATTTTTCTTCCCAGTACCTTTCTGTGTTTCTCCAGTGCCTTCACTTCAAAGGCCCAAATACCTCAATATAACAGCCAATGGCACTCATTTCTTGTTATTTTTTCCCCCTTTCTTGTTTTGGTACTGGGAATTGAAAATAGGGTGCTCTACCATTATATCCCTAACACTTTTTAGTTTTTACTTTGGGACAAGGTCTCACTATGTTGCCCAGGTGGGACTTGAACTTTCAATCCTCCTGCCTTAGCCTCTCAGATTCTCTTGGATTACAGGCATGTACCACCTGCCCAATTTCTAGTTATTTCTTTAAACAAACAAAAACCACTCTGTTTGACTCCAAGCATACTGAACTTCACTTGTCTCAATCTCGGCAGGCTCCATCAAACTTCTGAATCATTGCACAGTCCATTTTCTCAGTCTGAATGCTCTTTTTCTCTCTAAATCCTACTCTCCTTCATTCCACTTTAGTGTCTCTCCCGTAAATAGCCCCAAACCTCCCCTGAAATAGATGAGATGCTGTATTACCCAAGGTCTCATCCATGCCACTGTCACAGCCCTTTCCAAGCTATATCATAATCAACCCCTTATTTACCTGTCTTTCTTCCCCCTATAGGTATGCTCACAGGTTAAAAGTAGTCCTTTCTTCTTTAGTCCTGGTACCTGGTTCCTAACTTAGAGTTTGCAGAATGAAGAACAGGTAAAGTGAATTATGATGCCTGACTCACTTAACTCGAGAAGTTTTGTGAAGATCAAATTTAAAACAAAGTTCTTTGAAAAAAATGTGAATTGGTAAACAAAAATGATTGTTAATATTTCAGTCCCATTCTAAGGTGAACCTTCTGTGAGAAGACAATGGTAAATGCAACATTGGCCTTGGCAGTTTCCCTACCTCTTTCAGTTTGACTTTCACAATCTTTTACCATCTGTCTAAGCTCCATGTTTCTCAACAGCCTGAAACATGTCCCCCTTAACACTTAACAGGAAAGATCTGGTGCACACAAACTTCAAATGGTAAAAACAGCAAAAGAGATGAACATGCTTAAAATCCAGACTTCCTTCTTCTGCTCTACTTCACTAACAGAAAATCACACAGGAGGGTTAAAACTGAGTTTCACTGACCTGAAATGCTCTTCCTTGGGTCAGAAAAATGCTGCCTGCTGTTACTGATGCTATCTTTCATGGGAAAAGGATTCTAAAATAGGAAGCTACTGTAATTCACAATAGTGAGCAGGTCTCCCTAAAACAAGAACTGTTTACTCTTAATACCTAGAGACCCTATTCTTCCCTTCTCTGATCCTTCTCCTGTCAAGCAAATTCCACTCAACTCTAATGTGCAATTATATTCTGAATCTTTACAGTATATTACTATAAATATCATGATGAAATTAAGTTTCAAAATATAAAGCTTTTCCTTTTAAATTAGCATTTTTAAGTTCTTCTCTTCAAGAGTAGATAGAACTAATGTATCTTTGCAAATAGACATTCTCCTTAAGAAAGGAATCTCCAAATGGTTGATTGCAGACCAGATCTTTCTGATAAAGAAAATTAACCTGAAGTTTGTAGTCTTTAAAATGATGGCCTTAGCTACTCAGGAGTCTCAGGGAGATGGATCTGCTTCCAGTTTTCCCGGATTTCAGAAATTAAGAAAATGAAGGGAGACTAAGGGTACCTAAGCAGCCATGACACTTAGACAACCCTATGAGATTGCAACTGTGTCCCACAGAGAAACAAATTAAGATCAGATAAAGTTAGTAAATTTGCAAAACATCTCCAAGCTATTTAGGAATAAAGCTGGGATTGAAACCTAGGTCTGTTCTAACTGAATCCAAAAGCCAAGCTCCTTTCACTCCAGTTTCTATATCTTTCACCAGCCTGAAAGACTATTAGCTTCTTAAATCCTACTCCCACCACTTGTACATACTACTACCCAAGACAGAAAAGAGAGAGGGCAAAGGCTTCAAAATCTAATATGTTGGCACCTGTTTGTTTATGCAGCTATAACGCACATCCCCAAACATCCTACAGTGATGCACAAACATCCTAAAGTGATGTGTCCCTCCTCCCATCCCTTTCTTGCTCCTTATACCTCTTGAGTGCCCACTGTTGACAGACAATGAACCTGCATCTTGCAACCACAAAGCAGGGTCCAGAATTCCAACAGCCGTGGAACCTAGAAAAGACATCAGCTCTTTTGTAGAAAGTCTGATTGCCAATTGGATTAATCTAACCATTCATAGGACATAATAACTGTATATTGTAGAGAAATATTCTTCTAAATATTATAAAAATTTGCCACATATAACCTGATTTATTTAAAACTAAATATTTTACTGGTTAAGTAATGTTGGCTACCATGCCTATGTATTACCTCTGTACTGCTGCAGAATTTCCCAACTTTTTAAACATAAGAATTCATTTTAAGCCTCAAAGTACTCAAGAACTCCCACAGAATATTTATATTTTAGCCTCCTTAACTGAGAAGATATATGTACAAGTACATCTATAGTCTCCTTGTAAAATATGGTGCTAGCTTAATGGCTAAGCTCACTCATCTACCTGCCCTCTCCACTTAACAAAGGACAAATCTCTTTCATGTTTCTTTTGCAATTATCAAGTATTAGTGCTAGTTTCTATCATAACAGGAATTTGTGAGGGATAGTCATGCTTTACATCTTCTGTCATTCACCTTGGTCCTGCTGTCTTTCTGATGGAGTCACTGGGGAGATCCCAGGTTCCTTCACTTCTGTAAAGTCTGCTCTCCAGGTTTTTTCATCTAGACAGGCTGGAGTCACTCTAGGAGGCTCAGAAAATAAATCCACAGGAGAACAGGCAGCTTCTATCAAGAATATGAAGGACGTACAAAGATTTATTCTGAACTTCTAAAGAAGGTGAATTAAAAGATTTAAGAGATAATTTCTGAATATGAATATAAACATCTAAAACTGCAGTGGACTTTCAGAAAGGGAGCTATGGGATTTGAGTAGGAATAACAATGCTATGTTATGAAATTTTTCAAAATGTATTTAAAGTAGGAAAAAGTTATTACCTTGACTTTTACAATTGTGTGGGGGAAAAGTGCTGGTAACTGAAGCTGCCAGATAATGTAACTCTGCAGATGATGGGACCTCCAGATGATCACTTTGCTGTTTGATAACATTCTCATTTGAAGGCTCTGCTCTGACAGGTAATTCCTGTAGATCATCAGCTTCAATGTCAACCACATTTATATAAGTGTGTCCAACCTGAGTTAAAGCACATAAAAATCATTCTTATTACCTTGGATAGCCACTCTATCTCCCACCCCCAAAAAGCTAAATTCTTCATTATTATTACTAAAAAGCAAGAATAGCTTTTATGTGCCTAATCTTAGGGAAGCTGCAGGAAATAAGTCTCATTGGTTTTAGTTTACAATATTCCAGGGCATAATACTTAAATTGATTTTTGATCTTTCCTACAAAGCTACACAGATGAGATTTTTAGCTTCATTTCACCCATTCAATTGTATAATATCTAGAAAAAACATAATAAATTTCAGTACAATATTAAAACTTCTGAATATATAATTTATTACCATATCAGGTGCTGAAGGAGACAAAGATTTCTCTGATATTTTAGTAGGAAGTTCGACATTGAGATGTACATCTGGAACCAACAGCTGAGGAACAGTTATAGGTTCATATTCTGAAAATTAAGAAAAATTGGGAATGTAAAAATATCTTTAATTTGACCTAAATCATTAGTTTTGTAAGAACTAGTAAACAACAAACGACATAAATGCGTATGTCCTAAAAATCTAAGTAGAAGCTTCATGGGTATAAACAAATTAAATTCTATCATATTCTATGGTCAATTTACTCTAGAGTAATCTGTAATTTAATAAAGATAAGTATTGCCAGGCATGGTGGCACACACCTGTAGTCCCAGCCTCAGCAATGGCGAGGCACTAAACAACTCAGTGAGACCTGTCTCTAAATAAAATATAAAATAGGGCTGAGGATACGGCTCGGGTTGAGTTCCCCTGAGTTCAATCCCCAATATCAAAAAAAAATTAAGTATTGCTTTTCTCATAATGTGATAAGAACAACAAAGTATCTAAATTATGTCATCAAAATGCTATAATTTCCTATTTCCACTTCAGATATATTAACTCACATTCATCTACTTTATTTAAGAGAACTTCGATAAAGCCAAATTTTAAGAAATAAACCTATAGCTAAATTTGTAAAAATTTTTGTTTCTTGATGTTTAGGTCTTTATTTTATTACTAGTTTTATTTATGTGGGAAATAAAGTCTAGTGGTCCATTTTCAGAATATAGTACTTACCTTAAATGTAAAATTAGGATGTAAGAAAGGCAGCAGGAGGGGAAATGGAGCTGAATGGAAAGTTACAAGCAGTTAACTCACACAATAGCACCACAGCCTATGGATGTGGCAGATCCAAAGTCCATGCACCTCAACAGCTCATTCTCCCTGGAGGGCAACAGCAGCAGGAGCTCAGGGAGTGTGAAAAATCCCCAGCTAAGTGGGTACTGAGTACACAGGAGCTTGGGACTTACAAGAAACCTTCAATAAGGTTGAGTACAAAGGGAAACTCAGTTATAGAAACCTAATGAAACAGAGGAATAAAAATTCTAGGCCTAGGAACATTCATAAAACGGAAAGATCCCATATGTACAAGTCTTCTTTCCCTTAAGAACTTTTTCCTGAGGAACTCATGGGCTCTCACATTCTTTAAATATCTGGATTGACTCTAATCTGATTCAAAAGCACACTCTGGTCTAAAATAGATGTTCCACATGCTCCTTTACTAAAGTAATTACAGCCATGCTATTCCTCCCAAGTTTCTGTCATTTTCTGAGCTCATAATTTTTCAGGTGAATTCTCCTTTGGTCCTGTCTATCTGAAGTAAGATATTTTGTTCTGATTAGTTTTTTTTTGTCTAACTGGGGGGTTTTTGTTTGTTTGTTTTATTTTTGTTTTCATGCTGTTTTTATTCAGAAGCCAACTATCCAAAGGTTAACTCTCAAATGCACTTAAAAATGAAAGAGGTCTTCTTCTTTGGAGAGTCCTAACAAGGAAAATGAACTGGTAATGGTAGGAGTAAATCTATCTCATGGAGGATGAGTGGTCACCTAAACCCCAGATTTTAGCATCCATCACAGCTGCCGGACTCTATTCCCAATTGTTCAGACCCATCATGTCTGAGTTATACTGTAAAAAAACTCTGGGACAGGCTGTTTAAATTTCTAAAGGGTTGGGCTGGGGATGTGGCTCAAGTGGTAGCGCGCTCATCTGGTATGCGTGCGGCCCGGGTTCGATTCTCAGCACCACGTACAAACAAAGATGTTGTACAAACAAAGATGTTGTGTCCGCCGATAACTAAAAAATAAATATTAAAATTCTTTAAAAAAAAAAATTTCTAAAGGGTCAATTTACATTGGCAAGAGTAAAGATGTCTTTAAAATTTCTAACCTACAAGTTTTTCTAGTTGACCAATCAATCAAGAAAACGTTAATTTCTATAAAATGTTTCATAGCAGCACAATTCACAATAGCTAGACTGTGGAACCAACCCAGATGCCCTTCAATAGATGAATGGATAAAAAAAAAATGTGGCATTTATACACAATGGAGTATTATGCAGCACTAAAATATGACAAAATCATGGAATTTGCAGGGAAATGGATGGCACTAGAGCAGATTATGCTAAATGAAGCTAGCCAATCCCTAAAAAACAAATGCCAAATGTCTTCTTTGATATAATGAGAGCAACTAAGAACAGAGCAGGGAGGAAGAGCAGGAGGAAAAGATTAACATTAAACAGAGACATGAGGTGGGAGAGAAAAGGGAAATTGCATGGAAATGGAAGGAAACCCTCATTGTTATACAAAATTACATATAAAAGGTTGTGAGGGGAATGGGAAAAAAAACAAGGAGAGAAATGAATTACAGTAGATGGGGTAGAGAGAAAAGATGGGAGGGGAGGGGAGGGGGTATAGCAGAGGATAGGAAAGGTAGCAGAATACAACAGTTACTAATATGGCATTATGTAAAAATGTGGATGTGTAACCGATGTGATTCTGCAATCTGTATTTGGGGTAAAAATGGGAGTTCATAACCCACTTGAATCTAATGTATGAAATATGATATGTCAAGAGCTTTGTAATGTTTTGAACAACCAATAAAAATAAAGTACAATGTCCACTACATGTAAGAATTTTTCTTTGGTAAGAATAACTGACTTAAAGTGTTAACTAGACTTCTCTGATATGTTGGTTTTCATGGATAACCTAAGTTAAAAATGGGTAATGAGAGTTAACATGAATGGGATAAACATTGATAAATGTGTTTGTTAGAAGTTTTTGCAAAGTTAAAATACTAAAACATCAACTGCTAAATATAAACTTAAATGTGGCTTCTTTTTTTAATTTTTTTTAATTTTTTTTTATTGGTTGTTCAAAATATTACAAAGCTCTTGACATCTCATATTACATATATTAGATTGAAGTGGATTATGAACTCCCATTTTTACCCCCAATAAATGTGGCTTCTTAAACGCCATAAGGTAAAATATATACAGGTCTACTAAATGTGTTCTTAAAAGTTAGTAAATGGAAAAGTAATTTTTAAAAATATATATACGCAGTACCAACAATGGAACCCAGCGCCTCACACATGCTAGCAGCCATAACCCCAAGCCCCTGGAAAAGCAATTTTAAGGTTGCTTTACTTCTGGGCCTAAACTAAAAGCAAAGTTACTAAAAGTTAAAATTCTAAAAGGTACAATTCTATACATAAGGAGTATGAAAAGTTTTAGATGAGCTTTGATGAAAGGACTGTAAAAATCATTAAGTATTTCATCTCATTACAAAGAAGTAATTTGTCAAAATTCAGGAATTTCATAAGGATTGTTTCAAAACGTAAATTTAAAAAAGAGTGAACAATTGGAAGAAGGGAAATATAAAAAGTTTTAAAAATGAAAATGTGTATTTCTAGATGAAAAAGTATTGTAGGGTAAAATAATATTCTTGTACTAAAGCTGAACATGAAAGAGAAGACAAAACTAAGAAAGTGAAAAAAATTATAGATTCTCTAAGTTTTTAGTTGTCATGGACGTTTATTTTATTTATTGATATGTGGTGCTGACAATGGAACCCAGTGCATCACCTAGGCAAGTGCTCTGCCACTGAGCCACAACCCCAGCCCTACCTTTGTTTTATTTATTTATTTTTATGTGGTGCTGAGAATCAAACCCAGTGCCTCACATGTGCCAGGCAAGCACTCTGCCACTGAGCTGTAAACGGAGAACCAACACAGCCATCATTTAAGGGATTTTTAAAAAATTATTTTTATTTTTATTTTTTAAGTTGTAGTTGGATACAATGTCTTTAATTAATTTGCTTTTATATGGTGCTGAGGATCGAACCCAAGGCCTAGCCCGTGCTAGGCAAGCACTCTACCGCTGAGCCACAACCCCAGCACCATTTAAGGGATTTTTTTCGAAGGTCAAATTTTAATTCACTGATATGAAAAACAGTCTAAAACACTGATCTGCTGTTATCTATCAAGATAATTTCCTGTGTCTTACTTAGGGAAACTAAGTCTTAAAGGAATTAGAATTTTTACCTATTTTCAAGAACTCAAAAAGAAAATCACCAAAAAAACCAAATAACCCAATCAACAAATGGGCCAAGGACCTGAACAGACCCTTCACAGAAGAGGATATACAAACAATCAACAAATATTATGAAAAAAATGTTCATCATTGCTAGCAATTATAGAAATGCAAATCAAAACTACTCTTAAGATTTCATCTCACTCCAGCCAGAATGGCAGCTATTAGGACGACAAACAACAATAAGTACTGGTGAGGATGTGGGGAAAAGGTACACTCATACACTGCTGGTGGGACTGCAAATTGGTGCAGCTAATATGGAAAGCAGTATGGAGATTTCTTAGAAAATTGGGAATGGAACCACCATTTGACCCAGGTATCTATCTCCTCCGTCTATACCCAAAGGACTTAAAAACAGCATACTACAGGGACACAGCCATATCAATGTTTATAGCAGCACAATTCACAATACCTAAGTTGTGGAACCAACCTAGATGCCCTTCAATAGATGAATGGATTTTTTTTTAAAGTGGCATATATACACAATGGAATATTACTCAGCAATAAAAGAGAATAAAATCATGGTATTTGCAGGCAAATGGATGGAGTTGGAGAGGATAAGTGAAGTTAGCCAATCCCAAAAAATCAAATGCCAAATGCTTTCTCTGATATAAGGAGGCTGATTCATAGTGGGGTAAGGACGGGGAGCATGGGAGGAACAGACAAATTCTAGATAGGGCAGAGGGGTGGGAGGCGAAGGGAGGGAGCATGAGGTAAAAATGATGGTTGGAATGTGATGGTCATCATTATCCAAAGTACATGTATGAAGACACGAATTGGTGTGAATATACTTTGTATACAAACCAGACATATGAAAAATTATGCTCTATATGCGTAATAAGAATTATAATAAAAAAAGAATTGTAATGCATTCTGCTGTCATATAAATAAAAAAAAATAATTAAAAAAACAACAAAAAAGAAAATAGCAAATTTAACTGGGGATTTATTTATATCAATTAATGTTTTATAACTGGATAAAGATAACTTGTTATCAATAAGTTTTATATACATTTTACAATATGCTTTACACTAGAATGGAAATTTAATGTATTTTTGAAAGATAATAAAGAGAGCCTAATTTGTTTAAAGTTCCATAATGTAGAACATGAAAATTTTTTCTTTTCCACAAAAAGAAAGGAGCACTCTTAGCTTGTTTGATTAATTTTTTTTAATATTTTTTTTTTAGTTGTTGATGAACTTTTTTAAAAAATTTTTATTTATTTATATGTGGTGCCGACAATCAAACCCAGTGCCTCACACATGCTAGGCAAGTGCACTACCGCTGAGCCACTAGCCCAGCCCTTGATTCATGTTTTATATGTACTGTTGTATTGTGTTAATTGATATTCATTTAGATTTGGGAAATAATATATGAAAACTTTGTAAATTATATTTAAGAAAGAGTTAAAGATCAACTTTAGAAATAAAATAGATTGCCTAGATTTGTCAAGAGCCCCCCTACCTGATTTAAGACTCTGTCTCTCACCTTATTCCATGTTAGGATGGCTCCAAAATTAGGCCAGAATTAGGCTTATTTAAAGTTATATTCAAAGGATATATTTTTGTTATAAAGGTACTACAATCTCAAAAATAAACAGGACAGAAAATAAAATTTAAAACTAAGTAAAGAACTGGATATGGGCTGGGGATGTGGCTCAAGCGGTAGCGCGCTTGCCTGGCATGTGTGCGGCCCGGGTTCGATCCTCAGCACCACATACAAACAAAGATGTTGTACCCGCCGAAAAATAAATAAATATTAAAAATTCTCTCTCTCTCTCTCTAAAAAAAAAAAAAAAAAAGAACTGGATAAATTGTAAAAGGTATTTAAAGGCTGTAAAAGAGTTTTAAAAGAGTAAAATTTGTCAAGGATCTCATATGAATGAACTCATATATATGTGGGGTCTTTGTGAGGCAAAATAGATATCAAATATACATTTGCAGTATTATAGAGATAATGTTTCTTGGTTCAAAGCTATTATACAAACTGAATACGTTTTGCTCTAGTTCATTTTGTATTTTCTTTGTATACCTTTGTAACTGCTGCCTGTTAGTGTTTTGTAGAAGTACTTCTTCTAATAGAACAATCTGAGTTAATTTGAGATAATACCCCATCACCTGTAGGACAGACAGGATATAAGGCAGATGTCCAGTACTAATGCTGACTCCACTTAAATGTAAGGGAAAACTATAAGATCACAGACATTAAAGTTAAAATACAGTACTCCAAATTCAAGACTGGTGAAACTGGCCTGCTGGATGTTTAAAACCAAAATTTGGACACAAAAAAAGGAAATAAAAGGGCAAAGGAGAAAGTAGCCAATATTGTGGCCCTTGCACTCTAAGGTCAGCCAGGACCCAGGGAACAACAGGACCCTTCTAAAGGACCTGCAACTCTCATGAGTCATCTGACTTTCTAACTATGGGAAATTCTGACAACCCCAGAGAAGAGAAAACCAACCAGTGCACATTCTGCAAACAGGAGGTCACTGAAGATGGAAATGTCCCTGATGCTTCCAAGGGAAACTACATGTGGTCAGCAAGACCCTGACCCATTGTTGTAGATGGCACTACTAGTAGAAAAAAGCTAAAGAAACCAAGAAGCTTCTCACAACTTCCCAAGAGTGATCTCTAACAAATCTCAGCTGACTCTTAACAACAGAGAAGAAAAAGATCAATTTTGACCTACTTGGTTTTAAATACCTGGCAGGAGAGTATTTTAAATACTTTAGCGCAGCCATACATTGACAATTAAAGAAAAGACAATGGTTCTTTTAATGTAACTTCATGGACATTTGTGTCAGTCCCCCCAAAAGTAAGTAATACCAGGAGGTTAAAGGAAGGGTTTTATACAGGAGTACCTAATAACTCTAAAAACCTCTGTCAGAGTCATAAATTTGTTCTGCGTCAATTTGAGATCTACAAAAATTCTTAACCTCTTACATAGAAAGACTTTGTTGTGTTTCTGTTGTTTTGCTTATATAACATTTATATGAGCTCCCTTACTTGGGAAAAACTACAGAATTTCTTTCTATAGAAAGTAAAGACCAGGGGCTTGGGTTGTTGGCTCAGTGATAGAGCACTTGCCCACCATGTGTGAGGCACTGGGTTCGATTCTCAACACCGCATATAAAATGAAATAAATAAAGGTCCATCAACAACTGAAGAAATAAAAAAGAAGTTAAAAAAAAGAAAATATATACTAGTCATATCCTTCACTTTATTATCCCTCAAATTAAAGGGATTCCTTGCTCGATATCTCCTCTGGTCACAATTCATCACTTCCAGCCTGGTGGCTTGGCTTTAATCAAAGCCTGGAAAGAAGACAAGCTTCAACTGAGTTGGAAAGGACCTTACCAAGTGCTCCGGGACACTGGGACACCTTCAGAACTGCTAAAAAGGGGTGAACTCTTTACCATGGGAGTTTCCTCCTCAAAAACCTAATATGGCTAGGATACATGACAATACCAAAGGAAAAAAGCACAAAAATGAAAATGAGACCAAAAGGTAAAAAAGAAGGGGGGGGCATGAGAAATAGAAAGTCCGTTTTCAGAATACAGTATGTAACCTTAAATGTAAAATTGGGATGTAAGAAAGGTAGCTGGAGGGAAAATAGAGCAGAATGGAAAGTTACAAGCAGTAAACTCACAATAGCACCATAGCCTATGGATGTGCCAGATCCAAAATCCATGTACCAGAACAGCCCCTCGACAAACAGGAGGTGGAGGAAGGGGCTGGCCTGACCAACAGAGATAGAAATCTCTCTGTTAGGAAATAGTAACTTAGGTAAAGAATTAAGAACTGCATACATGTTAGAATACATTCAACCCCAAAACACTTTCCCATCATGAGAGAACAAAGGGAGGTGGAAACAACTAAATACATTTCTTGAAATAACCAAGAGTAAAGACAAGATAGTAAAATCTAGGAAATGCTGGAGTAGACTGTGCACTTAGCCAGTGAGGAACCTGGAAGGGAACTTGCACACTAGGAAATAAAATGCCGATTGTAACTGCTCTGGGGGTGCCCACTTACCCAGATACCCAATCTTGCAAGACCATCAGTAAAGTCTCACTTTTTTGCTATACCTTGTGTCTCTTAATCCATTCTTTGGGTTTGGACAGGTGAGCCAGTTTCTCACATTAAGATATGATCATGCTCTTCAAAAGGGTGCTATTAAGTGGTCTTTAGTATATTCAGAATCCATAGCTAAATTTTACCACTCAAAATGTTTTAACATCTAAATTTCATAAAAGTTATTTGTTTCTTATTCAGTAGTAAAATAAACAGGTCTTGACTGAGACTATAGCTAGGGGTAGAGCACTTGCCTAGCATGTGTGAGGCACTAGGTTCAATCCTCAGAACCACATAAAAATAAATAAAATGAAGGCATTGTGTCCATCTACAACTAAGAAATAAATAAAATTTTTAAAAAATAAGATAAATAGGGCTGTCACATGTACATTAGCAGGCAGTGTAACTCTGTGCCTTTTGTTCTTGGGCTCTAATCTTATTTTCCAGCATTTCAATTTTAGTGCAGCATTACTTTCAAATTTCATGCTTAAAACTACAACTCATTGTTATAAAGAAAACAGGAAACTTGCTATGAAAGTTTTGAATTAACCAAAAAACCAGAAAAAAGGAAACTGAAAACAATTGTCATTCTGTTTCTATTAAGTCAGCTGATTGGTTTAACTGCTTGTTTAAACAGGGTTGGTGACTTCGGCTTTGGCCTCATGTAGATATAACTGTAATCAGTCTGGCGTTTTCAGAAGAGAAAAAAAGAACACACCTGAGGTGGTGATTTGCTGATTTTTATCACATTCAGAAACAACTTCTTGAGAAGCAACTTCCTTATCTTGTAAATCGGAAGATTTGAAGCAAAAAGAAAAAACAAAAGATTTCACAAACACAGGAAACAAATATATGAATATTGACAATTAGATATGGAGCATAAAAAGTGGTAATAAAGATTGACAACTACTTAATTTTAACAATTTAATTTAAACAATGATTTTAGAGTTTTAGTATTATGTATTTCCCTGGCCTGTCTCCAGATGAATCTTAGCAAACAGACTGCCAACTTTATAAGATTACCCAGCAGCAAGGCAGAGTACCTTCAAGGTCTTCTCAAAGACATACTTAGATAACAACATTTAAAGAATGTTTCCAAAGGCAAACTCATCATTTACCTCAAAAACATCTTTTTGAACCCAAAGGCACTTTATCACTGACCTACATTCCTAGTCCTTTTATATATTTTATTTAAGACAGGCTCTTACTAGGTTGTTGAGGGCTTTGATAAATTGTTGAAGCTGGCCTAAAGCTTGTGAGTCTCTGGGATTACAGGTGTGCACCACCATGAGCAGTCTCAAAAAACAATTTCCACATGCTCAACCCAATCTCAATCAGAAGTAAACACAAAATAATGACTTTCTGTCACCTATCAGATCAGGAAAGTCAAAGTTACATAAATCATATGAATGACAAAAGGTATGTGTGTGGGGGTCTTATGCATTATTTATAGAGCAGAAAAAACTAAAACCTGCCAAGTAGCTAGCAGCTTCAACAATAAGAAATTGGTTAAATATTTCATGGCAAATAAATACAAAGTACTTTTTTTTGTTTTGTTTTGATGATACAGGGAAACATTTGGCATAAGTAGAAATCAAAGTAAAACAAAAGAGATATAAAATAGGCTGAGTGTGGTGGCACACACTTGTAATCCCACAGCTCAGGAGGCTGAGGCAGGAGGAGCTCAAATTCAAGGCCAGCTTCAGCAATAGCAAAACCTTAAGCAACTTAGCAAGACCCTGACCCTAAATGAAATATAAAAGGGCTGGGGATGGGGTTTGGGATATAGCTCCATCAGTAGAGTGCTTTCACATGCACAAAGCCCTGAGTTTAATCCCCAGTACCATGGGGTGGGGGTGAAGCGAAAGGGCTGGGGATATGGCTTAGTGGGTTAAGCACCTCTGGGTTCAATCCCTAGTACCAATAAATAAATAAATAGAATATAAAATACCCCTGATACACCTTGTAATCCAAATTTAATCTACTGAAAATATACTGAACTGTTAATTCTCGGATACCAGGAGTCTTATCTCAAATGAGAAAAAACATTTTTTTTTCTCTTTCATTTTTCTCCCCCCATCCCCCAGAATGGGGATTGAACCCAGGGGATCTTTACTACTGAAGTATATCCCTTATTCATTTTATTTTGAGATAGGGTCTCCATAAATTGCTGAGGCTGGCTTAGAACTTGCAATCCTCCTGCGTCAGCCTCCTGGGTAGCTGGGATTACAGGTGTACACCAAAGTACCCAGATAATATAAGGCATTTTAAACATCACTTAATTAACGTTCTTTTATTTATTGGTAGTGTGTGCCCTGCAGTATTGAACACAGATATGAATTACCTTCAACACTGCAGCAAGGACCACATGCAACATTACTGTAATGCAAATATAGTACAATGAAGTAATATGTTAAAAACACACTCTAATTATGCTGGGTGATGCACACCTGTTGTACCAGCGACTTGATAGGCTGAGGCAGGAGGATTACAGGCTCAAGGCCAGCCTGCGCAACTTAGTAAAATCCTGTCTCAAAATAAAATATAAAAAAGGACTGAAGGTATAATAAAATGCCCCGAGTTCAATCCCTAATACCAAAAACAAAAAACAAAAAACAACAACAAAAAAATCAAACAAACAAATAAACAAAACCACTCTAATTGAGAGAGTTTCAAGTTATTTGGGAAATAACTATAACAAAACTCTCAGGGAAAAGCTAGGAAAGAGGAATACCTGGACAAGAGGAATTCAAATAATAAGGATACTTGCTATTTAAGTATTCTATCTAACTACATAAAACAAAAGAATAAAAGACAAAACCATCCCAAAACATTATTGCTAAATTGTATGATTACAGTTAATTTTCATCTATCATACTTGCTATATTATCCAAATATTCTATAGTAATTATATATCATTTTTAATGATGTCAGTAAATACTTTATAAAAAGACAAAATTAGAGTGTTTAGAAAGTACTTAAAATATTCCATACACAGACGAAACTGTTCACTGAAAGTCATAATAAGAATTACTGTGACATAATGAGCACAGCACTATTCAAGATACTATTAATAATGATTAGTTATATCGATGAATAAGTTTTACAAGCAATTAACAGCAGATCCTCAAACATTCCCTTCCTCTGCTCTTGAACAGAGTTATGAGCCCCTCCCACACTAGCACCAATCTCCTTTTCTACCAACCTCAACTTTATCAGCCCTACTCCCAGGCCCCTCAACCTTAAGGAAGCAATTCAAGTGAAGGAAACTCAGAGCACAGAGAATCCAATTCAAAACGTTATTTCTACTGACATAGGATGTAGTCTATGTCAGTTTTAAATAAAATCTCTATTATGTTTTACTTATTATAAATTCAATCTCTATTTTCCCCTTGTTGGGGAGAACTTTAGATAAATAACTAATACCACATAATTTTAAATTCCCTTTAAATTGCTGCCTTAAGAAAACACACAGATTATCTTAAATACATTAAAATAAATTAATTTTTAAAAAAAGACAAATAGTACTTTACCTGGTTCTGTATTTGTGCTTGCATCCTGACTTCCTATAACTTTCTTTTGTACAGAAGCCATGAAGTGCAATCCCGCTGAAGTATTAACATCATCTTTAAGCATTTCTTAAGTGTAACAAAACATTGGAAGCAATCATTGAGCAGCACACATCTCAGGGGGAGCCCAGAGGCTCAGTGAGTCAAGGGAGATAAAGGAAGGGGTTAGGAGGTTATAGAAGCAGACTTTTTGTATGAGGTGGAATGTGAGCTAAATCTCAAAAGACACAGTCGAATCCAAACTAATACTGCGGAAGACTGTATATTCAGCCAAGAAACCTAGAGATTTTTCTGACTAATGAGGATCCAGTTGAAGGTTACCCAGGAAAGTGATATGGCCATATTACTGTTCTGGAAAAACCTCCCCAGCAAGTGTGTAGAAAAAAATTGATTTGCACAGATAAAATTGAAATAAAGCAATTAGTTAGATGAGGCTGCACTAGCAATGTAAACAAGCAAGAGATAAAATTTAAGAATTATGAAGGAGATAAAATAGGCAGGAACTGGCTCTTGAAGAGAAGAAGAAAGGGAAAGGCAGAATTCAGAATGATGGTTTTTTTTTGGTTAGGCTGGCATCAACACAAATGGATACAGACAACAGAGATAGGAGAAGAAAACTGTTTGTGTGGAGAGAGGTAATAAATTCAGATTTCTCATGTGACTAAAGGTTATTTCCACTCAGGCAGGAAAGCTCAGCAGGAAGTAAAATCAAAATCTAACGTATATTATGGCGTTTTGGATTTAGATTTAGAGATGACACAGGGAGATTATGGCACACTGTGGTATAATAAAAAACATAAGTTTTGTATTTGTCCCTAGTTCCAGGCACAGACTTTGTTTATATATTTAGAATGTCCTATATATATCTATAGATAGATATAGATAGGTGTATATATATGTGTGTATATCTATAGGTAGATATGGATAGGTGAATATATATATGTGTGTGTATATATATGTTGTATGTATATATTAGGAGTGTCTTTTATTATTCAGAAGGAGCTCTTTTGATCAAACCTGAATTTATGCTAATGAGTGACTTCAGGATGGGGTCGGTTACCACACAAACCAACCTCATGGTTAGAGGGTTAAAACTATCAGCCCCCTATTCACCTATCCTACCCCTAGCTCTAGGGTAGGGTAGGGTAGAGACTGAGTTCAGTCACAGTGGCCATGTTTGTGATAAGTTATGCCTATGTCCTGAAACTTTAATAAAAATTCTGAAACAAACAACTAAAGGGGCTTCCAGGTGGGTAGACCCATGGTGTGCTAGGAAAGTGGCCCGCATAGAGAGGGCATGGGAACTCTGAGCTGTCCTCCTTGCTGCCCTAAACATTACATTTGGCATTTTCTAAGTTGAAGCCTTTATAAAAAGCATCATAATTTCAAGTAAGGTGCTTTCCCAAATTCTGTGAATTATTCTGGTGAATTTTGAAGGCAGGAGCAAAAGGGGGGCTGTCAAAGGAACCTGCGAATTTGTAAACAGCTTGGCAGCAATGGAGGTGTCCTGGGGACCTTGTTTACAACTGGTTTCTAAATGAAGCCCTCTTGTGAGACTGAGTCCCTCACCTGTGGTGATCAGTGCTAACTCCAGGTAGGTAGTCAGCAACGGATTGAATTGTAGCCTTCTTGGTTGGTCTCAGAGAATTGTTTGGAATGATACAACACACATCCACTGGAGTGTAATGAAGTCATTAAAAATAACATTGTAGGGCTGGGGTTGTTGCTAAGGGGTAGAGTGCTTGCTTAGCACTCATGAGGCACTGGGTTCGATCCTTAGCACCACATAAAAATCAAATAAAGGTTACTGTGTCCATCTACAACTAAAACAAATGCAAAAGAAAAAAAATAATATTTTAGCCAGGTGTGGTCACCCATGCCCGTAATCCCAGTGGCTCAGGAGGCTGAGGCAGGAGGATCTTGAGTTCAAAGCCAGCCTCAACAACTCAGGGATGCCCTAAGTAACTAAGTGAGACCCTGTCTCTAAATAAAATACACAAAAGAACTGGGGATATGGCTCAGTGATTAAGTGCCCCTGAGTAATTCAATCTCTGGTACCAAAAAATAAAAATAATATTGTACAAGAACATCTAGGGACATGGGGAAAATATTTACCTTAATACTAGTATGTAAATACAAGTTAATTGCACCTGCTTAGCATGTGGTAGGCCCCCTGTACAAAAAAAAACACACACACAAATGAAAAAATTGTTTCAATATGAGTGGGAAAGAACTATAGAGGGGTTAGGAAGTGCAAGACTGAAGCTGAGCAGGTCAGTTACAAGGCGGCTAAAAGGAGGCCTGATGCAAGGCAGAGCCTTGGAATGGTGATATCACTGTCAGGAAGATGCCAATTTAAAATTCGTACGTGTTAATAAGATAAAAGTAGAAAAGAAAGATGGGAGACTGTGTATGTATTTGAGCAACATCAAAAAAATGTAGAAGCTGAAGTAATGACTGAATGGCCCTATGAGCACAGGAGTGAACAAATGAATTGCTGAGAAGAAAGATGTAGGGAATACATGCATTCAAGGGGCAAGAAATAAACTGTCCAGTTTAAGAAAAACTAATAATTTATTATTTATAAGTGAATTCTTTTTCTTAACTGATTTCTCTATTTTTAAAGTACTCATATTTCTATGTTGAATTCCTTTCATGCTTTTTTACCTCATTTTTGAGATCCTAATTGATTACATGACCCTACAGCAGGGGTTGGAAATCTGTATAGAGCCAAATAGTAAATATTTTAGGGTCTGTGGGCTACATGGTCTCTGCGGCACCTATGCTATCCTGCTACAGCTAAAAGCAATAACAGACAAGGCATAAACTAATGGGCATGGCTATGCTCAATAAAACCTGATTACAAGAACAAGCTTAAGCATAGTCCAGATGTGGGCTTCAGGGCAAGATGCTCTATTGGATATCAACAAACACAATGCATCTTGTCAAAGACAACACAAAAAGAATTTATTCTCTTTTTTTATATTATATCTATTTCTAAAAAGCTGATTTTAACTCTAAACTTAAACATTATATTAATCATGCATATACATACCAAGAGGAATGCTGAAATCATCCAAAGGCTGAGAAACATGATGTTCCTGTTCCTAAATGAATTTCCAAGTACCAATTTATGATTAACTACAAGACACTTATTTTGGGAAAAAAAAAATATATAACTGTAAAATGTTAAATTCTTAAGTACAGGTTCAATTTTTATCATTCTAGGCATAATTACTTATTCTATCAAGTTATTTACTCTGTAAAAGTTAACTCTACAAATGAGTTCATGAAATTCACAAGCCAAGAAATTAAAAAACAGAATTACCAATTTAACACAAAGTTACTAAGTTACTGGTATGGTTTGGATCTGAAATATCTCCCAAAGTTCATGTGTTAGGCAATATAGCAATATTCAGAGGTGAAATGATTGGATCTTGAGGGATGTAATCTCATCAGTGGATTAATCCATTTGATGAATTCATAATTTGAATGGACTTCTGGGTGGTAACTATAGGCAGATGGGGTGTGACTGGAGGAAACAGGTCCCTGGGGGTATGCCCTTGAGGACTACATCTTTCTGTCTCCTCCCTTTGCTTTCTGGATACCATAAGTTGACCAGCTTTCCTCAAGACACCCTTACAATATGATGCTTGGTTAAACCTCATGCCCAGAGTAATGGAGCTGGCTAACCATAGACTGAAATCATGAGACAAAATAAACTTTTCAGGTATTTTCGTCACCACAAGGTATAGCTGACTAACACAGTATGTGCAATTATCCACTACAGATTAATTTCAATACTCTAATAGAATCCCAATCCTGTCAAAATCTTTCATGGACACAACAAACATTTTAATGAAGTGCCTCTAGACATGCTCCTGAGGACTATTATGGTTTAGATTTGGTGTCCCCAAAAAGCTTATGTGTGAGACAATGCAAGTTTTGGCGGAGAAATGATTGGGTTATAGCCTTAACCTATTCAGTGAATTAATCCCTGATGGGATTAACTGAGTGGTTAACTGGAGGTAAGTGGGGTGTGGCTAGAGAAAGGGGTTCATTGGTGGTGGGGCTATGGGGTACATATTGTGTATCTGGAGAGTGGAATCTCTCTCTTTGCTATCTGATCACTATGTCAGCTGCTTCCCTTTGCCATACTCTTCCACCATGGTGCTCAAGCCTCACCTTGAGCCCTTAGGAATGGAACCTGCCTTCTATGGACTAAGACTTTTGAAACCATAAGCCCTCAAATAAATTTTTCCTTCTCTACAATTGTGCTGGTTGGATCCTTTAGACAGACACAGCAGCGAAACAGCTGACTAAAACAAGGACTTACTGAAAAAGCATATCTTTAAAAAATCCACATGAATGAACTTCTGTTTATTTAATCTGTGGTTACCCAAGTAGCTAAACAGTCACCAAATTTTGAAAGAATGTTTACAAAGATCTGACTTACAGGTTACCTAATAATGTTTGTTTGGCCAGGGTTGTGGGTCAGTGGCAGAGTGCTTGCTTGGCATGTACAAGAAACTGGGTTCAATCCCCAGCAACACATTAACAATAATAATAATAATAATAATAATAATAAATAAACAAAGTTATAAAAAAATAAAATAAATCTATGTTTGGGAAACAATAGAGGCACCTCAAAGAGTGGTAAAATTCTAATAGGAAGACCCTAAATCACAAATCATATGCATTAAGATAACAGAGAAAAAAGCAAAGAATTATTTCAAGCATAAGAATGTCACAAAGGCCAGGTACTGTGGCATATGCCTGTAACCCCAGTGGCTTAGGAGGGTGAGGCAGAAGGATCACAAGTTCAAAACCAGCCTCAGCAACTTAGCAAGGCCCTAAGAAACTTGGGGAGACCCTATCTCTAAAATACAAAAAAGGGCCAGGGATGTACCTCAGTAGTTAAGTGTCCCTGAGTTCAATCTTCAGTACAAAAAAAATCACATAGGCAGATGCAGGGATCTGTGTACTGTATGATGAAGAGACTCCTAATCACAACCTGAAGCTTCCAGCACTACTAGACAAGCCACAAGAAACACCAAACTCTGTGAACATGCAAAATAGGGAAGTAGTTGTTCTATACTCTGAGTTTCATGGCAATTTCTGAGTCATCATTATTAATGAAGGAATCCTCTGGCCAGAAACTCACACTTGTTTTTGTCCTCAGTTTTTCGCATCTTTTTTCTTGCAGCTCTTTCTCAGTTCGTCTTTTCTGCCTGTTAAAAACAAACAGCATAAGTCAGGCGTGGGCAGTACATGCCAATAACCCTAGAGTCTCAGAAAGCTAAAGCAGGAAGATCTCAAGTTTGATGCCAGCCTCAGCAATTTAGCAAGGCCCTGCCTCAAAATAAAAAAGTAAAAGGACTGGGGATGTAGCTCAGTGGTGGAGTATGTGGTAGAGTGGCCCTGGGTTTAATCCCCATTAAAAAAAAAAAAAAAAAAAAGGTATAAAATGTACTTAGTTTTTTTGTTTGTATCATGCTATACAGAAATCGTTATTGAAATCATGTTAATAAATTATTTAATAGAATTTAATTTAATTAGTAAGACATACATTCTGCTAGATTATAGACACATATATAAACAAAAAAATAAAAAATATGTGGTATTTATTCCTAGTTCTTCTACTACTTAACTGACTATTCTTTGGTGGCCACAGGATCTCAGGATAGGCTTAAACCTTTTAATTAACTGTCAAAACTCTCTTTTCTGCAGATTTGAAACTAGTACTAGAGATCGTATCAGATATATTAATTTGCCTATCCTGATAATGCTAAGCACATTTAGTCACCTCAGTGAAATCCCAGTAAGGAGAAAAAGAGGTCCCAAAAACCTAAACAGAAGACTTATATTGAAGAGGGAAAACACAGAAAGGATAGAAGGAGTAAATCATTTCTGGAAAGAGCAATGGGAATAAATTTTACAGTCTGATAATGTGAAATTTTAGAAGTATTCTCTAGATTCAGTAAATCAATCAGTATGTGTCTTGAACATCCATTACAGGTAAAACACTAAGTGCTCTTCATTAGATATTACAGCCTTGTTTGTACATATACACCTTTTAGTGCCATGAAGCAATTACCTACCCTCCTGCTTACTACAAGAGTCTGTAGAATATAAGATCAATAACAATAAATACTGGCTCAAAGAATCAGATAGTACCTGGAACACTACATGATACCAAATATTTTGCTGCAAAAGACAAGCATCTTTTACTCATTGTGTTATAAAAACACGTAAAAGAATCCTCCAGCCTGTGAACAGTAGAAACAAATTCCCTAATAGAAAAAAAAAAAAAAATGATAAGGCTATCTCCCAATAGAGATATTTTCCTCATATAAGACACGTTAAAATACATGACACTTGCCAGGTGTGGTGGCACACTCCTGTAATCCCAGTGACTCAGGAGGCTGAGGCAGGAAGATCGCAAGTTCAAAGCCAGCCTCAGCAAACGTGAGGCACTAAGCAACTTAAAAACCCTGTTTCTCAATAAAATACAAAATAGGGCTGGGTATGTGGCTCACTGGTTGTGTGCCCCTGAGTTCAATCCCCAATTTAAAAAAAAAGAAATACATGACACATGGCAAGGAAACAGAATATGAAATTGTGTACTAAGCCAGGAGGTTGAACCAGAGGACTTCCATCTTTAAGACTACATGGATTACAACTGCATTCTTTGATCCATCAATAAATACTTGTAGTTTAAAAAAAAAGACTATATGGATTTATAAGTAATAACTTATTGATACATATCATCAAAAAAATTAGAACCTGCCTTTTTTTAATATTTATTTTTTAGTTGTAGATGGACACAATATATTTTATTTTATGTGGTGCTGAGGATTGAACCCAGGGCTTCACACGTGCTAGGCAAGCGCTCTACCCCTAAGCCACAACCCAGCCCAGAACTTGCCTTTTGTGACTGTTCTTTCCTTGTCTTATTCCAGATGGTTCTACTTTGATATTAAGAAGCTGAAGGCAACCAGAATCCCCTTGTTGCAATAAATGATGATGTGTTAGTTTCTGTTGGCTTTGTTTAAATGTAATGAGGTTTTCAAGTGGGATAAGCTGCGGTTTCTTACACTACAAGAAACAAAATAATGAAAGTTTATAAACTCAAATATACAATACGTTGACAAACTGAGGAAAAAATTTGTTTAATTAAACCAAAATATGCAAAAGACAGAAAAATTCAAATATAACAACTTGGTAAGCTAAGTACTCATATTTTGAAGAATTAAAGATTTTAGAATGGAAATTTTCAACTAGGTCTTTTTTTTTAAACACGTTAAGGATCAAATCCAACACTAAATTGCACGAGGTAGACAAGCACAATATCACTGAGCAATATATTACTGTATCAATATATCACTATATCTCTGGTCCTCAAAATTTCTACCTTTTATCTTGTTGTTGTTCTTTTTAGATATACATGACAGCAGAGTGTATTTTGACATATCATACACATATGTAGTATAATTTATTCTAATTAGGATCCCATTCTTTTGGTTATGCATGATGTGGAGTTACACTGGTTGTGTATTCATACATAAATATAGCAAAGTTACGTTTGATTCATTCTACTGTCTTTCCTATTCCCCTCTCCCTCCCTCCCCTTCATTCCCCTTTGTCTAATCCAATGAACTTCTAATCTTCCCCTCTACCCTCCCTTGTTATGAGTTAGCATCCACTTATCAAAGAGAGCATTCAGCCTTTGGTTTTTGGGGATTGGCTTATTTCACTTAGCATGATATTCACCAGTTACATCCATAATTTCATTTTTATTTATGACTAAGTAATATTCCATTGTGTATATATACAACATTTTCTTTACCCATTCATCTGTTGTATGGCACCTAGATTGGTTCCATAGCTTGGCTATTGTGAATTGAGCTACTATAAACATTGATGTGGCTGAAGACCTCTAGTTTAATTTTTAAAACAAGTTTGACAATCCCTAAATATGAGGGTTCATTATACTATTCTAATAAAATTTTTTTTAATTATTTTCAAAACGCCAACTTTTCCACTTCCTTAATTCTTCCTCCTTCTTTATATTTTGTTCAGAAGGAGGCATGGTAACTATTTTTTCTAAGGAACAGCCATTTTTCTTTCCAGTATCATCTTTAAATCTTAAAGCATGCAATAGAATGAATTTCTCCCTAAGATGGTACCACTCACGTACAAAATTAGAATCTAAACATTTTGTATTTCATAAATCAAAGGTAATATTTTAAAAGAGGATTTGGTGGGTTTACAAAGCTACCATTTAATTACATGCACAGCTACTGATAGAGCAGGGTTGACTTAACTTTAACCTATAACAGATTTGAAGAGAGTCATATCGCAATTGTTAGCAATCTTACTGGCTCATTCTTGCTCTCTACACATGCACACACCCACATGCAAACAAGAACACCTAATAATTATATTTTATTTTTTATTTCTTCTCTGAGAAGAAGTAACCATAAAAGATTCTATTAAATTCTGATATACTGATAAAGAAAAAATGCCTAATATCTCTAAAATACACTTATTATTTTAAACCTGAAATTTTTGTTATATGAAATTAAAATACGAAAAACCCAAAAGCATTATTTAGAGTTTTCACTGAACTTATAGAATTCATGTTACAAAATAATGTAGGATCCTGCCCTTGTATCACTACACAAAAATTAATTACCATATTTTCCGAAGACAAACATGACTGTAATAATGAGAGTTGTGGGTATTTTCTTTCTTCTGCTACAGTTCTAATATGTCTTGGGGGAACTGTAATTGATGCTCTTGTGGCTGATGAAAATATATAAGGAGACTTAAATTGCAGGTGCAACAATGGAAGTCCAAAGGAATTCTCAGGAGATATCTTAAGGGCCCCTTGCTTAGCATCAGAGAGTTTTTCTGGCTTTATTAATATTACAGAGTCCTGTTGAGATGTCAAGTTTTCTTCTCCAATATACTGACTGAAGTTCACTTTCATAGGAATGTCTGTAATTACAGTTTCTGCCCATTTCTTCTGCTCAGTTGCTTTGTTTATGGTTTCAGTACTGCAGTGGCTTGAGTTTGAGTGGGATCCTGAGGTAGTGGGTATTTTTCCCCGTGGTACAGGAGGCTGGAAGCCACTGGATAACCCCCAAGCCTCTCTTGGCTGGGCCAGAGGCCGAAAGGGAATGTGTGGTACTCTTTCTGCTTGTAAAGAAAGGGGCTTGAATTCATGTTTATGCTCAAACTGAAGCAAAGGAAAGCCAGAATCAGGACTGGACGTTTTGACAGGTGGGATAAGTCTAGGTGTCTTCCAGACATTAGAAGGCGTGGACAAAAGATGGAAAGGAGTATTTCCAGCAGGAGTTAGAGAAAATGAAGGGGGTGCTAAGCTTTGAGATGCTGGGGTTAGTCCTATCTTCTGAGATTGGCCATCTACTTGACATGAAGATACACTCCCATGGGGAACATTCTGGAAAGGAAAAAAAAAAGATATAATGTAAGTTTAGAATATTACAAACTCCATATTTTGTAAATGATTTTAAACATATTTTGAGGGGTGGAATGTTAAGAAAATTATTAAAAAATTAATTTGCTCAGGGGGCTGATGTTGACTGGAAGGGTCCAGAAGTACTGTGATGGTGCTCCTGGAGAGCCAGCAGTTCCTCGGGGAGCTGCCTAGGCTCTTCCAGAAGTGTCAGCTGTCCGCAGCACGTACATCACCTTGAAGAAGTATGATGGTAGAACTAAACCTACACTGAGGAAGGGTTCTGTGGAGGGTGTTGAGCCCTCAGACAAGAAGTGTCTATTGAGAGCAATGGATGGGAAAAAGAAGATCATCACAGTGGTGAGCTCCAAAGAAGTGAGTAAGTTTCAGATGGCTTATTCAAACCTACTGGAGCTAACATGGAAGGGCTGAAGAAGAGATAAAAAGAGCAAGAGTAAGAAGAGCAAAGCAGCACAGTGAAGAGCACTGGATTCTCTGCTTTTACCAAACAACTGAATTGCTATATTTCCCTTTTGTTTATAGTTTTGCTCATAAATCTAGGTTTCTAGTTTCCCCATTAACCATTTCCATGTGATATTAGGGTCATTTTGAAGAGAAGAAAGGTTGCAGTGTTTACAAGGTAGTTGTGGTAAGAAACCAGTTTATTTCAGATCTGTGATGCCTGGTTGTAAATTCCTAAATTAGTTTTTAAAAGTCTCTGTAGTCATTGTTGTGAAGAGCCATGTATCATTAAACACCTGCTTATCAGTAAAAAAAAAAAAAAAAAAAAAAAAAAAAAAAAATATTTATTTGCTCAAATACCAAAAGAACAATGATCAGACTACTAGGACATTAATGATATTTTTATTGGCATTACCTGAAGATTTCCATTATTATTCTGATCAGAATGGATAATTTCTTCATGGCCATGTGAGTTATTCTTGCCAGGCTCCCTGGTGTACTCTCCCATGGATTGTGGTTTAATGAAAATTTTCTGACTAAGATTCCTACTTCTGTTGACTTCAACATCATCACTCCCTCCTGTAGGGTTTGAAACCTGGCTTGTTCCCAAACGTTCAATCTGAGCCTGCTGTAGAAGTTGATGCACATCTGGGAGGTTAGCAAAAGATGATCCTACTATTTGCATTAAACTAATGAAGTTGATCTGTTGCAGCTACAACAAAACAGAATTAAAGAGATAGCTTAAAACATAATGAAAAGAATCTAAGGAATCAACAATAACCACCTGAATATTCTTTGTCACACTTTTGCCTTGGCATCTGTCAAGACTCATAAATGCAGACTGGGAGGCAGGGCCAGGAGAGATTTTTTTTTTTTTTAAAAAGGGTACAAAAAAGTACGGGAACATAAACACTAAATCACCAATGAAACCTGAGACTATGCATAAACCTATGAACCAGTTCACAAACCCATCCAGGGTTCACAAAGGAGTGGTTCAATGGAGGAGGGTGAGAATAAAGAAGGATTCCTAGAATGGGTGTGTTTTGAACAAGTTTTCAAGAAAGAAAACAGCAGAGAGCAGCACACCAGTGAGAAATTCATTTCTGGAAGTTTATTAACTTTAAACCATATACAATCATTTGTAGATCTACTTACTTTTGGAGAGATATGCTCACCTGAACTAATTTAAACATTTCATCTTGGAGCATTTGTCTAACGGAATCTGAAGAATCTGGTAATTGAGCCCTGTGTTCACTTCTCTGAGTCGTCCCAGGTGATGGAACAGGTGTTTCTGAAGCAACATTGACTCCAGTTGATACCAGGGGCAGAAATGAAGGAGATTTACCTTTAAATGCAGAAATCTGTACACTATATGGAAACATTTAAATTTTTAAAAATGCAAATTAATTAAAAAAATCTGTAACATCAATATTTAGATTCCACTTTTTTTTTTTTTCAAATTTAGGGGTTATTTTGGCAGTTTTTAGGATCTCTGCAGTACCCATCATTTTTCATCTAAATGCCTGTATCAGGGACATGTACTGTCACAGTCAACGATGGTCCACCCCAATGCTGCTACAGCACAGGAAAGTCCAGCATAGGTCCATGCAGGTATCTGAGTTTGAGACATATGATCATTCTGATTAACTATACAGACTTCATAATTTGGCTTAGAAATAAGATTTTTGACTAAAATTAATGATTCAGATTAAAGAAAACTAAGGAAAGAATAGGTTAAAAAATGTTTGATTCTGGGATCAACAAAGCAAGCAGCTGTTGATCACCATTCAATATGAAACAACAGTGTGGTGAACATTTCCAAATAAATCAGTTCCCATTTAAAACAAACTCTAACAATTACAACTCTGGACAGGGAACACCTGGAATGTAGCTATTGAATCATCACTTTAAAAACCCTCTTGTTCCCCATGATGGGGAGAATTACAACCTCTAGGACAGGAGTTCCCTGTGTTTCTCCTTTGCTAGCAAAGCAATAAAACTTCTTTTTTCCTTTTTCTAAATAAATAAACACTAATAAAAACATTTATTTAAAAATAAAATTAAATAACAAATCTAGTTCTTTGGTTTTGTTATTTATTTATTTGGTACTGGGGATTGAACCCTGTGGCACTCTACCACTGAGCCACAACCCCCAACACTTTTTTTTTTTTTTTATTTTGAGTCAGTGTCTTGCTGAGTTACTCAGGGCTTCACTAAGTTGATGTGGCTGGCCTTGAAATTATGATCTTCCTGCCTCAGCCTCCCCAGCTACTAGGATTACAGGTTTAAACCACTGCATCCAGCAATTTTTTGTTTTTTTAAATAAAATGATTGTTGGGGACCAATTCCTTAAAAATAGCAAGTAGCCAATGTTTTCTAAGCAAATAAATTTCATAAACTAAAGGAACAGATATTTCTATTCAAATAAATTAGTCACTGTTTCCAAAAAGAAAACAACATACTAAAATGCACTTAGATTTATTTGGGTTTACAGTCAATCCCTTTCAGCTAATATCTGCCTCTTATTGAGCATCTAATATGCTCAGTAACAAAACTTTTTTTTATATGGAACATTAATTTTCTTTATATGGAACATTTTTTTTAATATGGAACATTCACGAAAAATAACCATCATGACATACATGACTATTTTTAAAAAACTACTGGGCTTTGTTTTCAACAACTAACAAGAAGACCAATTCTAATTATGTAAAAACTTTGTAAAGTAAAGCCATGTTGTTTTCCTCCTAACTATACACGATTTCTAAACAGAAAGCACTCTGTTCATCAAAAGAGAATTAAAAGTATTTCAAATGATATTAGAAATCAGAAGCTGAAAATAGCAACAATTACATCTTTCAATAATATATCCACTACTTTTTTTCTGGGAAAAAAGTATCCCTGTATGTCCTTAACAACAGGTAAAGAAAAAATCTTTGAATAATTAACTAAGACGTCAAAAATTTGTGCTATGTTACTCTTTCAATATTGCATGGTGTGTTCATTTATTATTTTCATAGTTTTAGCCAACATTTAGCAGTTATTTCAAACTGGTACAGTAGGCATCAATTCATTCTCTTACTTGTACAACATGATCATTTTTAAAGTAGTAGACAAAAATTCTTACCTAGAAATTTCTGAATTTGTATCTAAACAAGACGTGTGAGAAACAGCATGTTCAGGATTTGAAAAGGCTTCAGTCATACTATAAATAAAAATTAATAAGTGATTAGGAAGGAAGATATTGTTTACATTATCTAAGATACAGGTGATCTAATGATTAGCCATCTAAGAGTCTAAACATCCTTTAACACTCTGTAATGTTTGGCTCATAATCATAATCTATTTACATCTGTCTCCATAGCGATTAGAAATAGATTCAAACAAAAGCAAAAAAATATTTCTATATGACTTAACTTAAACAATATTGATTGCTCAGCAACAAAAACAACAGAACCTAAAATGAGGGACATGAGGTTGGCTGGGACCCAAATTTCTCTTATGGAACAGGTAAACACTTTGCTTAAGAACACTGAAGAAATTGTGGTTGGGGTTGTGGCTCAGTGGTAGCGTGCATGAGGCATTAGGTTCAATCCTCAGCACCACATAAATGTAAAATAAATATCTTAAAAAAAAAAGAAATTGTTGTCATGTATGAAACCGTAAAGACTAGTTTTTACAAATAGATGTATCTCATAAAGGCACGTCACATTAAATGTATAATTTGGGGGGCTGGAGGCAGAGGTCAGTGGTAAAGCATGTGCAAGGCCTTGAGTATCGAACCCACCCCTAAGGGGGGAAAAAAATCTTTTTGTCAATTTTTCACAGTAGAACTAAACAAAATTTGTATACTAAAAAAAGAAAATCTAATTATGTTGCCTCTCATATTCAAGGTAATCCTAAAATTCTAACACTCATTTCTACAACTGCCCTCAGCTCTTTCTGAAAGAGTAACATGCCAGCCAGCAGAGCATGTGCTCCTTATAGCTCTACTGCAGGGCCAATGGGGAAAGATCATGCGTAATCATGATGCATAAGGGCTCTTTGATTCCATAAACATGGAAAGGTGGTTCGCTAATTGGCAGATGAACATACACTGTTCTATTTACAGTTATATTTTATTTTGATAAGACTGATAGTGATAGAGAAGAAAAGGTATTTTCGATATTATTATTTATTCCACTCTAGCACAACTTGAAAATGTAACATTTACCAAAAATCATTGTTTACTCTAGCTATAAACTGAAGTTACCAATTTCATTAGAAATATAATAACACCATAAAATACGTAGTACAACTTCAGAGGAAAAAAAAAAAAAAAGCTGCAGCTTCACTGAGTTAAAGAAGCCAGTGAAGTCATTTCATACTATCTTCCCCTTACCCTTTCTGTTCAACTGATTTTTCTTTCATATTTGCCTCCCATGGTTCTTCCCTTGGACACAAAATCTCTTCTGTCAGATGCTGTAAAAATAGTACCCAAAATGAAAAGAGGTAAAACAAATTGGAATTTCCTGGGATGGGTATTTTGAGTTTCACATTAGCTACTTGCCCAGAGTAACCAACAGTTAAAAAGCAAGGGAAAATCAAATACTAACATGTACTCCCAGGACTGCTCTGACCAGATCCTTAGACCATATGAACTGCCTTTGGCTATCATTCTGAGCTACTGAGCATATTCAGGTACAAAGACATGATAATGTGAGTAGACTAACACAATATAAGTTACATACACTCCTCACTGCATGATTATTAATTAATCTGTGAAAACAACTACAAAATCAAAAAAGACCACTCTTTTCTAAAAGAATTGTTACATTAATTGGAAAACTCTATCTTCCACCTAGATGTTCAATGTATACAGAATTTTGAGAAAACAAATTAATATAGAAAGTGCATATAGTATTAAAAACTACATCCTATACTGAATTATACTTCATAAATTACAAACATTTTCACCACTCTTGATTAATTTGCTGAAGCAGTTTATGAAAAGAGAGTCATTGCCTAAAATTATTGGACATGTACTAGTAAAATTTTAGTGAAAGAAAAATTCTGCAAGGCATGGCTCTATTCTTAGCTCAATAGTGCAGATGTAAAAGATAATAGCTTTGCTTTGATATATTTTGTAATAGTGGATAAAAACCCTTAGATATAATTTAAGCTCTAGACAGAAGTTAGATCATTTTATCCACTATTGATTTACCTCTTCCAATTGCTGTGGTAAAGCTGGCATGTAAATGGCAATATTGGGACTTTTGAGACCTCCAACAGATTCTTCTAGAAGAAAATTAAAGGAAAAGAAAATTTGCCTTTTGAAAAATAATCGTTTGACTTATTTAAGGGTTTCAGGAATATTACAGGAAACATTTTCTACCTTATCAAAATATTTTTTAAAAAACACTTAGACTTGGGCTGGGGATGTGGCTCAAGCGGCAGCGCGCTCACCTCGCATGCATGCGGCCCAGGTTGGATGGTCGGCACCACATACAAAGATGTTGTGTCCGCCGAAAACTAAAAAATAAACATTAAAAATTCTCTCTCTCTCTTAAAAAAAAAAAATACACTTAGACTCTTCATCAGGTAAATCCCTGATGAGTCCTAGGAGAGCTCCTTTCCATATGTAAAGCTCTCAGAGTTTCTGCTTTGATGACATCTGTTTCATGGGGTCAGTTCACAGGACTTAAGAGGCCTGTCATTATTAAACAGGTAGGACAAGAGGCCCAAAAATTGTAAAAGCTACTAACAAAAAAATGCCTTATGTGTTTTTGGTTTTATTAAAAACCTAAGGTTACAAATATACTCAACATTTCATAAAGAACATTCTCTTTATATTTCTGGGCTATTGTAAACATACTGACTTAGATATAAAACTACAATTTCAGGTATCACCTATTAATTTCAAATTAATAAAGTGAAAGAAAATGATGATCTAACTGACCTTCACAGTTTGACATATGCATATCCATTTCATCCTGTGTAAATGTTTCTACTTCTAAAAGATTCTCACTGGTATCTATAAATTCTTTTTCAGAATTATGACTGATGGAAATAATCTCATCATTGACTTCTTTTACTTTAGAATTTTCTGCTTCAGTCAGCTTTCCACTGAAAAAAATGCAGCAACTAAAGTTACAACTCATTCTTGGGGACAAAGAGCATGCTTCAACTTGACTCCATGCTTCTTTAAACAACTATAAACTTCATTTTCATCTTTATTGAGTCTTTTTTTCTAATTTTTACATTTCTGGTACACAGCTCAGCAAAAAATTGATCAACAAATGGCTGAATATTCTAGTTTTCATTTACTCAAAAGACTAGAATAATTTCAACTTTTGGTACTAGTGATTGAACTCAGGGGCACTCAACCACTGAGCCACATCCCTAGCCCTATTTTCATAATTATTATTTAGAGACAGGGTCTCACTGAGTTGCTTAGAACCTCGTAATTGCTGAGGCTGGCTTTGAACTCTCAATCCTCCTGTCTTAGCCTCCCAAGCCACTAAATTACAGGTATGTGACATTGTACTCTGCAAACCTTTTCCCAGGTACTTTGTTACAGGAAGCTAACACAGTATTCAGATATATTATTATTATTTCATATAAAAAAACTTGATAATTGGATTAATTCAACTCCCTCTGAATGGTCAATAAACTAATAACTGGATCTGTCAAGATGAATTAGCTCCTCTCTAAAAAAGCCAGACCAACAGGGATAAAACATAATTTGCAATTAACTGTTGAAGTATATCAGAAAGCTCATTTCTATTCTTCTAGTTCAAAGAAAATGCTCATTTCTTTAACTTTTAAGGGTTCAATTCCTCCCTTTAAGCCCCAAACTAACAAACCAGTCAACCTCTAATAAAAAGAAGAGCACAAGGAGCAACTTACTTCAAGATACTTTGACAGAATTCATTCTGATCATCTCTTTCCTCAGTTCCACCTTGAGTTGCTACTACAGCTAAACAGCCAGCATCAGTTTTGCTCCTCCTCCTCTCCATACTGCATCCAATCTGAGACTCAGTATGATTCTCTAGCTCCTGAAACAAACCATTTATAGCATTTTGTTTTCATTAGTGATCCCTTAATTTTTATATTTAAATTATTCATACTTTCTATAAACTTCTCCTGATCAATTTTCTTATTCATTTATCAAGTATTTATTGCAGTTTTACAACTCAATATTTGTTATTGAAGTAATGACCAAGTCTTTATTCCACCTGGAAAAAGCACACATGACTTCCTTCATAGTATACCAAAGAAATAAACTTCGAAATTCTTAAAGTGTATCCTAATTATTTTCAGGTCACCAAACAATGGCAAAGAAAATTGAATACTCTAGTTTCACTTTCTTTGCAATTATAAAGACATTTAGCTAGGTGTTGTGGTAAACACCTGTAATCCTGTAATCCAGTCTCAGCAACTTATACCCTGTCCCAAAACAAAATACAAAAAAGGACTGGGGATGGAGCTAAGTGGTAAAGTACCCCTGGATTCAATTTCCCAGTAGCAGAATGAATGAATGAATGGCAGACTATTTTAAAAAAATAAAGACATTCAATAGTTATGACCCAGTGGCCAGGAGTGGTGGTACATGCCCATAATCCCACAAGTTTGGGAGGCTGAGGAAGAAAGATTTTGAGTTCAAAGCCAGCCTCAGCCTTAACAACTAAGCAAGACTCTGTTTCTAAATAAAACATAAAGTAGGGCTGGGGATGTGGCTCAGTGTTTAAGCACCCCTGGGTTCAATCCCAGGAACCAAAAAAAAGACACATTGCACGAAAATACAGGCACCTAGGAATTTATGCATATATTAACTAGAAAACGCAAGTTTCAAAGATAACACATAATCATAGCACCAAATAATTAAATTGTGTACCTTAGGAGAACAACTGAACTCAAAAACAAAAATAAAAAGAAGGAGAGAAAACACCCATATAAACAAAAAATAATACAAATTCTCGGTGATTGCATGGATCTGGGGAGTTTCTACAGAAACTATCTTATACAGTTGACTTCCTTACCCTTAAACCAGAATAAACTAATTTAGAATGAAGGCATTTGCTACTGACCAGAGAAAACAAAGAATAGCACTTCTTTACTGACAAAACACCTACCTTTCCAGGTGAGGTTCTTCGCACTCTTCTGGCCTGAGACTACAAATAAAAAGATTCCCTGTTGCATTTAATGAAGCATCAATAATAATAAATGGGTCAATACCTAGTCCTTCATCTGAACCAAAGTCTGACACTTAAAAGAGAAATAATATAAATGTTATGGCATTTGTAATATCACTTAAAGTTATTCATCTTTTTTTATTTTTCACAAACACATACACTTCAAAACCTACAGCCTCCAGAAAGCACTTGCACCCTCACCACCACCATTATCATTATTGTAGTGCTGAGGATGGAACCCAGGGCCTCACACATGCTAGGCAAGTGTGAGTTACACCCCCAAACACCAATTATGATTAAGAATTAAAAGAATTACTGGTAGTTGGGGCTGGGGTTGTGGCTCAGAGGTAGAGTGCTCACCTACCATGCATGGGGCACTGGGTTTGATCCTCAGCACCACATAACAATTAAAAAAATGAAGATGTTGTGTCCACCTATAACTAAAAAATAAATATATTTTTAAAAATTACTGGAAGAAAAAAATTGAGTGATAAAGAATATAATCAGGAGCTAGGATTGTGTCTCAATGGCAAAGCACTTGCCTAGCATATGTGAGGCACTGGTTTCGATTTGCAAGCACCACATGTAAATAAACAAATAAAATAAAGGTCCATCAATGTCTTAAAAAAATAAAGAATATAATCAACATTACTATTAATTTCCCATTAATTACTGATTCTTTAATAAAGAGGAAAATATACAGTTTTAATAAAAAATTACAGTTCTTATTTCTAATAAACAGTTGACTTCCTTACCTTAATAATGGCATTTTTTGCCTTAGATGTAGAAAAATAATAGGGTTGCTCCAAAAGCCATAATGAGGTAAGAATGGCAGCTGCAGAAGTCTTCACACGAATTACTGGACTGTACTCACAGGGTGACCGAGAGATACCAGAATCACAGAGCAATCTTCGATCAGACCACCTTATCATCCACTCCAACAGTCTTCCTATACTGCCAAATGCATTCTTTACTGTCAAAGGGAGATCTTCCTGAGGGTTAATATCATTGCACTGAACTGCTTTGAAACTGTGTCTTCTAGTTATAGTGGTCTTGGAAGACCAAAAACTATGGTTTGATGGTCTCTGATTCAGAGGTTTCTCTCGATTACCATCTTGAATTCTGTAAATTGACTTTTTTTTTAAACCAAACAATCCACTCTTTCCTTCATCTTTACTGACTTCACGCAAAGGGTTCTCTAAAAAAGGTCTCATCCCATGACTAACAAGTTCTGAAGTCGAAAGTGCATGGTTTTCTAAAGTTATGGCATATCCATCACTTACAGAGGATGCTTTTCCAGATTCAGGTGACTCAGGAGCAACAACAAAGCAAGAGCCAGCTCTAAACACATTCTGGCTTTTAGTTTTGCCCTGACGTCGTTTTAATGTTGTATGTACATCAAAAAGTAAAGAATTAAGCTCATGTTCTCTAAGTTGTACAGAAAAGCTGGTTAAAAATGGAATGCCAGGATCTCTGGAACTGAGCAGGTCTCTTTCAAGAACGTAACTCAAGAAAAGATCAAGGAATTTAATATATTCATCATCATCACGTTCAAATTCCCAAATACCTATTACAGGAAGTGTACTTTGTGATAGCTTTTCATGATCTTCTTTCCTTTTAGGGTTTTTGCTCTGATTACACATTTTCTTTCTATCACTGGGCTTATGAATCAGTGTTAATTCCATGTTATTTGGGGAGTTTCTACAGAAAAAAAAATTGAAAAAGACATAATTAATGATCACTGAATTACTAAAACTGATCTCAGAATTGACATACAAAATATCTGTACTGATTAAATCATGCAACATTTTTGTGCCTCAATTACTGTTTCAAATGTGGAAGGAGACTAAAATGATCTCTAAAAAGTGGAACATTCTATAGGCTCAACAAATACAACACACTAATATCAGAGGGAAATCTTGTGTTAAAAGATATTAAAATATATTGACAGAAATTTAACTATAAAAAACAAGAATACTTTTTCTGGGTGTAAAATATGGTCCTCTAAATTTTATCCAGAATTTAAGAATACAAAATCAATAAAAACCACAAGTTCTTTCTTGTGGCTGCTCCTTTCAGCCCCCTTACACATACTATGTGCAAAAGCGAGACTGCTCTTTTTTATTTTACCACAGAAAAGTTGGGAACTTTTTCTAAACACTTCCAGCTGCCATGAAACCCATTAGGCAAGCACCTTAGCTGCCAACAATAATTACTGTAAAATTTCTTTTTCAACACTGTCCTTAGGGCAGAACAGATACTTAAGATCTCTTGATGAGGTTAAAAATAACACACTTTTTCTGAGAATACACAGTAAGCAGCTTTTAGGGGATGCCTGTGCTAACATTTAATGATAACTGTTTTGTGAAACAAGCACATCATTTAAAATGCCATTAGATACAGTTTAAGCACACATTTGGAGTAGATGTAATAATTTCACTTAAGCAAAATTATTGTTGATTTATAGTCTTTAAGTCACGAGGAAAAAAAACTGTACTGCAGTTACTAGAAACATAAAAGAAAAATTGGCTTAAATCACAGTGACATGGGTTTAGATAATAAAAGCAAGAATTTCCCAACAATTGATGAATAAGTTTCAAAAATAAATATGCAAAATCTCAAAGTGTGAAATATGATATATCAAGAACTGTGTAATGTTTTGAACAACCTACAATAAAAATTAATTTAAAAAATAAATAAATAAATAAATATGCAAAATCAAAGCAGATCCATAGAGGAAAGGGATCGGGGTATGGTAGGAGAGGAGGGTAGAGGGGAGGATTGGGGTAAGTGTTGGGGAGTGATATTGGCCAAATTTTATACTGTTAAATTGTGTGCATGCATACCCACAAAACCCATCATTATGTACAAGTACAATATACCAATAAAAAAAAAGTGGAAGGAAAAAAAAATGAATATTCAAGTACTACCATGGAAACCCTTAAAAATAATATGGTTAACCCAATCACAGTGTTAAGGGTTGGGTATCCCTTATGCAAAATGGCACCAGAAGTGCTTTGAATTTTTTTTTTTTTAAATTATTTTCCAAAGGAATTGAATGGTTACTAAGAAATCTTAGTTGTACCGTTGACAGAAAGGTATCCTAGTATTTTCTTCAGCCAACAAAGCTTCAGAAAATGTATCGGCTGTGTCTCCTTCACTATGGATCATAGAATTTCCCAGTTCTGTGAGGGTGCTTCTGCTCAGGCTAGTCCCCAGAGAAAACCTATCCAAACCCACAGTCTCATCTGGTTTTTCTTCTTCACTTGGTTCCCATACATTCATCTCAAAAGAACCTATATTTCTCCGCACACGTTTTAGAGCTTTTACCCTCACTTTATGGATAGAATGCATGACAACAGACATCATTTCCTCAGTCTGGGGACCTAGAAAGAAAAGAAGAAAGGGGCTTGTGGTTCATTAAATTATTTCAACACGATATATGGAAACCCAATTCTGGTCCCTTTTGGGGACATGAAACCTAAATAACAGCTAAGGTTTATTTCCATATTCTTACAGATTATGTTTTCTTCAGTATTCATTGGAAAGTCTATTTCAAAACTCAAATCAATAATTATTAAAAAAAAATATTATTTTCTATTTCCATAGAGTGGAGAATAAGAGAAAATGAGTATAATTTTATCCAAAATAATAAGGACACCTTTCGTACTGCAAGTAGTGAAAAATAATTGAAAGGAAAGTTTTTCAAAGCTACCTGTAGAAATTTTTTTAGAAAAAAACTTAAGCATTTTTATTAATATATAAATAGGACATTTTAGAAGATAGCAAAATATATATTAAAAATACAAATCACAAAAGCAAGTTTGTAAATGTAATAATGTATGATCACAGGACAGTATGTAAGATCATGAGACAATAATGTATGATCACAGGACATAACTAGACTTGATGATTGTAGTTCTAAAAAATGACAGCTGGGGCTGGAGTTGTGGCTCAGTGATAAAGTGCTCGCCTAGCACGTGTGAGGCCCTGGGTTCAATCCTCAGCACCACATAAAAATAAACAAACAAAATGAAGGTATTGTGTTAAGTTACAAAGAAAAAATAAATATTAAAAAAAATGACAGTAATATGAATTCTTTAAAAATTTCCAGCTGGAGTGTACAGATTTAATGCAATTCCAATCAAAATCCCAGTGGCATTCCTCATAGAAAAAGTAGTCATGAAATTCATCTGGAAAAATAAGAGACCCAGAATAGCTAAAGCAATCCTTAGCAGGAAGAATGAAGCAGTGACATCACCATACCAGACCTTAAACTATACTATAGAGCAATAGTAACAAAAACAGCATGGTATTGGCACCAAAACAGACTGGTAGACCAATGGTACAGAATAGAGGACACAGAGACTAACCCAGAAAATTACAATTATCTTATATTAGACAAAGGCACCAAAAACATGCATTAGAGAAAAGATAGCTTCTTTAATAAATGGTACTGGGAAAATTGGAAATCCATATGCAACAAAATGAAATTAAATCCCTATCTCTCACCAGCACAAAATTCAACTCAAAATGGATCAAGGACCTAGGAATAAAAACAGAAACTTTGCATCTAATAGAAGAAAAAGTAGGCCCTAATCTTTGTCATGTGGGATTAGGCCCCAATTTCCTTAATAAGACTCCTTTGGCATAAGAATTAAAATAAAGAATCAATAAATGGGATGGAATCAAACTAAAAAGTTTTCTCTCAGCAAAAGAAACAATCTGTGAGGTGAATAAAAGCCTACATCTTGGGAGAAATTTTTACCCCTCCCACATCAGATAGGGCACTAATCTCTAGGGTATATAAAGAACTCAAAAAGCTAAGCACCGAGAAAACAAATAACCCAATCAACAAATGGGCCAAAGACCTGAACATACACTTCACAGAAGAGGATATACAATCAATCAACAAATACATGGAAAAATGTTCATCATCACTAGCAATTAGAGAAATGCAAATCAAAACTACTCTAAGATTTCATTTCACTCCAGTCAGAATGGCAGCTATTATGAAGACAAACAACAATAAGTGTTGGCAAGGATATGGGGGAAAAGGTACACTCATCCATTGCTGTAAAACAGTATGAAGATTCCTTGGAAAATTGGGAATGGAACCACCATTTGACTCAGCTCTCCCTCTCCTTGGTCTATACCCAAAGGACTTAAAAACAGCATACTACAGGGACATAGTCACATCAAGGTTTATAGAAGCACAATTCACAATAGCTAAATTGTAGAACCAACCTAGATGCCTTTCTATAGATGAATCAATAAAAAAAAAGTGGCATTTATACACAATGGAATATTACTTAGCAATAAAAAATAAATAAAATCATGGCGCAGGCAAATGGTGGAGTTGGAAGAGATAATGCTACGTGAAGTTAGCCAATCCCAAAAATGCAAATGCTGAATGTTTTCTCTGATCCAAGGAGGCTGATTCATAGTAGGGTAGGGAGGGGAAACATGGGAGGAATAGATAAACTCTAGATAGAGCAGAGGGGCGGGAGGGGAAGGAGAAAGGTTAGAAATAATGATAGAATGTGATGGTCATCATTATCCAAAGTATATGTATAAAAACACAAATTGGTGTGAATATACTTTGTATACAACCAGAGATATGAAAAACTGTGGTCTATATGTGGAATAAGAATTTTAATGCATTTCGCTATCATATATAAATTTTAAAAAATAATAAAAATAAAAACTTCCAGCTGGGCTCAGTGTGGTAATCACAGCTTTTTGGGAGGCTGAGGCAGGAGCATCACAAGTTCAAGGCCAGCCTCAGCAACTTAGCAAGACCCTGTCATGAAATCAAGGATTGGAAAAGGAGCTCAGTGGTAGAGCACTTGCCTAGCAAGGACAAGTTACTGGGTTTAATTCAAAGCACCTCAAAAAAATAATAATAACAATAATTATACGGCCACTAGTGTAGCTCAGTTTAGAGCACACACTTAGCATGTATGAGGTCCTGGGATCTATCTCAACACTGCCAAAAAAAAGAAAAGTTAAAACAATAATATATATTTTGGTATAATTTAAAAAAAAATCCACAAGGTTATCTTGAATATATAATATAAAATAACTACAAATGGAATGAGAGAATAACTGCTTTTCAGTAGAGAGAGAGAGAGAGAGAGAGTGTGTGTGTGTGTCTATACTATTTACACAGTATATAAACACTAGTTTACAAAGCACTATATGCTGATCAAAGGTCAAACAGTTAATGACTGACAGAGCCATGATCTAAAGTAGCTCAGTCTGGCTCCAAAGCAAGACAATTAGTTCTGCCATGAGGAAGTGTGGCTATCTTCTCAGAAAGGAAAGACAAAAATGCACAGACCCACACAAACAACAGAAAATGAATGCTTTCAAACAAGAGGGAGCATCTCTAGCCATTTATCTATTAGATATCTGAGAAATAACAAATACCTTTTACAACACAGTGTCTGAGTCTCTGTCGAAGACAGTGATACTTTTCTCTTAAAGGAACTCTTATTTCCTCGGGATTCGGAAATGCGTTCACAAATATTTCTGCCACCTTAAGAAAAAAATTTTTGAAATTTCTTTGAGCAACATCATTCTTATTTTTTCCTTCTCATTCCTCAAACATTTCAACTCAAACATAAATGCATATTTATTACTAACTTTTTGATGTCAGGTCAAATCCTCTCTTAAGCATGAGCTTGCTGATGAAAGTTCAGCATCAGCTTTGTCTTTTTTATTTTTTAAATTTTAAAATATTTAATAAACAAAAATTGTGTACATTCAATGTGCACAATGTGATAGTGTCTAATTTTATTTATTTGTTTGAATGTTTACTTATTTATTTTGCAGTACTAGAGATTGGACCCATGGCCTTGTGCATGCTAGGCAAGCAGTGTATCTCTAAACTACATCCCCAGTCCTTTTCTTTTGAGACAGAAATGCAAATCAAAATTACTCTAAGATCCCAAATAACTGGGATTATAATCATGATGATTTGATATACATATACATTCTGTACTGATTACCCCAGACAAATTAATTAACCAGACATAGTTATCATTGTGTAGGAGATGGTGGTAAAGACACAATCTCTCTCATCCAATTTCAGGTAAATAATACAGAATCATTAACTACAGTCACTATGGCTGCACATTGGGTATCCAAAACTTATTCCTCTTATAAATGAAAGTTTGGACCCTATAACCAACATTTGCCCATTTCCACCACAACCCCAGCCCTGAAAACCTGTTCTACTACTCTCTGCTTCCATTAATTCGAATTTTTTAGGTTTTACACAGTGAGACCATATAATATTTGTCTCTGAGTCTGGAGGATATTATACTAAGTAAAATAGGCCAGACATAGGGAACATTAATTTTATTAAACAAAATAAAAATTCTTCAAAGTTTCTAATTCAGATTTAAGTTTATTTTCACCTACAATTACATCACCTTTCTGATTGGTGGCAATTCTCCAATAAGGCTCAAAATTATATCCTGAATAAGTTCTTCAATATTAAAAAACCGAGAGAAAGGTAGCATTCTATAAGCCCATTCCAGTGCACCGAGACAATGCTCCACCATACAGGAATCAAACTCCTCTTCAAAGTCCTAAAGAGATATTGAAAAGATAATTATCTCTTCAGTTTAGATGAATAGAACAGAGTGAATTAAAAAAAAAAAAAAAAAAAAAAAGTTTATTTCAAAGAATAAAATCTTTCATTAAAGAATAATTTCCCAAGTAATGTTTGTTCATTTTTCTTATTCTTCTGCTGGCAAATACCTTTTCTCCCATCACATTTTCTCTTGCTTTCTGATATTGCCTACAATTATAGGATAATTTATCACGGATATGTAGCACCCAGCACAAAGCACAAAGTTCTCTGAAGCAACCTAAAGTAGGAATAAAAACATGAAAAGAATATATGAGTATATACATTAATAGAACAACTTCACCTCTGATGGTTATTTTTTCAAAATAAATGTCTTTATTTTGTTAATTATAAAAGAAACATGTTTATCATAAATACCTTATATGAAAGTCATAGGTTCTTCCAGAATTTTGATGCACATTATTGTATATTTCATGCATATCAGAGTTGATGAAAATTTTGGAAACATAAAGTATAAAACTTACTCTATTTATTATCAGTTTACTCATTTTGAAACTTCATGGGGTTAATATCACCAATATAGTATGGAGTATCATAACTTAACTACATATAATGCAAGGGCTCACAGTACAAGAAAAAGTAATTTCAACTATTCTGCTAACACTAAATTTACTTTCCCTTATTTTAATTAACTATGTCCATAAGTAAGACTCATCTTTTCTACTACTATAGCTAACAGAGCCTTTTCCTGTGGAGGGAGAAAAGTAATCCCCCCAAATTTAATAGTCATTAAAAGCCTTAATATTTTATTTATTTTTTTAAATATTTATTTTAGTTGTAATTGGACACAATACTTTTATTTATTTTTATGTGGTACTGAGGATTGAACCCAGGGCCTTGCACGTCCCCAGAGAGCGCTCTACTGCTGAGTTACAACCCCAAAAGCCTTAATCTTTTTAAATGAGCCTATTTTTACAGTAAACTGATTTTTATTTTAGTGATTAGTATTTTCATTTTTGTTAGAAAGCTACTTAATTTATTTTAAAAATAATTTGCAAAGCCACAAAGTATAGTTAGATGTTATGAAAACTGAGGAGAAAACAGGTCTTCTACAAATCTATCCACCCCAAAGATAAGAGTGGTGGGTAAACACCCCTAAGACTGTCAGGATCATCTGGGGGCAGTTTTGCACTATGATCCAAGTCCATACCCCAGATTCTGATGAATTCTACCAAGGGAGCATGGCCCAATCTGTTGAAAGGCACCAACTGATAAATGCTTCACTATTTCTTATTTCACAGGCATGCTGGGACCGAACTAGGGTCAAGAATCATAAAGTTACATGCAGAACAAACTCAGCAGCTACTCATCGAAAAACATCCCCTTTCCATGTTTTTCCAATTATAGATTGTTATCAGGCTATAAAATCAATTCAGTGAGTCTCAACCATTTAAAAAAACTAGAATACAACAGAAAATAGCAATAGTGTACGGTACATAGTAAGGATGGCTCCTTAAATTTTCATTTCCATATAGTACTGTACTGAGGTACATACAGTATTAATATATGTACGGTTCTAATATAATATCTGTATCTTTTTAGAAGTCGTGGTCATGAAAGTTTGAATACCAAAAAGGTATCATCAACTAAAACTGAATGAGAGGAATTCTACTAGATAAATGACCTGGTTTCCTTAATAAATAAATGGCCTGAAAAAAATAATGGGGAGAGAGAAACTATTATACATTAAGAGAAATTGACATATCAATGAAAATGCAATGTGTAGAGAACCCTGTTTGGTTCTAGATTTGAAAAAAAATAACTGAAGAGGTCATACCGAGATACTCAAGTAAATATAAAACACAGGACAGATAATATATAATGTGAAAGTATTTTAATTAATATTGTTAGGTATAATAATGGAATTGTGCATTCAAAAACTTCCTGTTGTGTTGACTACACATACTGAAGTACTTATGAGTAAAAATCTCATGATATCTTAGATTTGCTTTCATGTGTTGACATCTGGTCGAGGTGGCTAATAAGTACTTGAAAGTTCATTATCTTTTTTGTTTTTTAAATTCTCTATAAGAAGCTTTAAAACAATTTGAACTTTGTTATTTTAGATAACTAGGAATGAAAACTTTTTAATCTAGCCAAATCACTTCTCAAAAACCGAAAGACCAAACTAAGCAAATTAAATAGTGACCCTCAAGGACAAAATTAAACTATTAAAATGTATGTTCAAGTGGCTAGGATTGTAGCTTGGTGATAGAGTGCTTGCCTAGTATGTGTGAGGCATCACAGCATCCTCAGCATCACATAAAAATAAAGAAAATAAAGGTACTGTGTCCATCTACAATTTAAAAAAAAAATTAAAAACACACGTTCCACATCCTAACACACCCAAGAGTAAAATATGTCTCTGGTAACTTATCAGCTCCAAAGCACTTATCCTATTGCATAGTCTCATGTCATTTTAGCACACTTTCTTGCTTTTATTACTGATAGAAGTGGTTGGGAAGAATGTCAGAAGCCCAAAGTTGAATTAGTTGGACCTATTTTAGCAAGCACATCAGCCAGCATAGGGCTCTCTTACTTTGTGATTTTATTATTCTCTGCCTCTGCCCATCTCCCCACATTCACTCCCCTGTCCCTCCCTTGAAATGTATAAAGAAATGGAAAGATTTTCAAACCAGTACAAGTACATATGCATTGATAGCAGAATTATTCAAGAGTCAAAAGGTAAAAAGAGCTCAAATATACATTAAGTGATAAATAAATTGTAGTGTAGCCATACAAGGAGTCTTCCTCACCCACAAGAAGGCATAAATATTAGCACATGCTACAATGTGGCTAAGCCTTTAAAACACTGTGTTAAGTGAAAGAAGCCAGCACTCAAAGGGATACAGGGAGGAGGAAGTGAGAAGAAACTACTACATGGTCAAGAGATGCTCGGAATAGGTAGTGATCACACAACACTGGGAATGTACTAAATGGTACTGAATTATTTACTTTAAAATGGTTAAATTTGTGTTATATTAATTTCACTTCAATAAATTATTTCTTAAAAAAATAAAAATGTACGTTCAAATCTTTATTTCAATCATTTGCAGACTTTTTGGTTTGTTTTGTTTTGTTTTTGAGATGGGGTCTAGATATGTTGCTGAGGCTGATCTTGAACTCATAGGCTCAAGTGATCCACTGACCTCAACCTCCCAAGTAGCTGAGTCTATAAGCACCACTACACTCAGCTTCATGTTTTATTTATGATCAACAATCTCCTAAATGAAATTTTTGTGAATTTAACTCATTACTTACAAAGTCCAAATTTTTAAAAAATACGATTGGATTGTACACACATTTTCAAAGGACAACGGCCTGGCCCTTTCTTTTGTTAGAGTGAATGAGAAGTCTATAAACTAAGCTCATAACAGCTGAGAAAAGCAATTGAAAAGCATTTTGATGCCATTATAGTTTGAAAACAGACAATCTGAGCCCCAGGACATTTATTATTTAAGATTAGTACAAATGTTAAATGAGTTATAAAGGACCATTTTAATCAAAGTCTAGAGAGAACAAGCCTTAATATTAATAGAATGGTAAGAATTAATAATTAAAGAGAAAAATGTGGAATGGCTTCCAAAGTTTTACTTCTTTTTAGGCTTATTATGCAGATAACTGGACATAAGACTATGAATAGGAAATGAATTTATAAAAGGAAATATAATAGAAAACTATACTCAATATAGTCACAAGGAAGACATATTAACATAAAACTATCATTTAACCCATCAAATTAATCTAAAGGAATTATAATATTTGGCATACTATTTTAAGAAATGTAAAATAGGTATATTCATTAACTAAACAATTCTACTGCTAAGAATCTACCTAAGAAAATTATTTTAAAATACAATAAAGGAACCTAATGTTGTCAGAGGCAACTTAAAAGTGCAAAAACTGAATTAAATTTTTAATTTTTGCTAATAGAAATTTTTAATTTAATAGATATAAAAGTTTTTTAAATGGAAAAAATGTTTAGGTAGCATATGTTAAGTTAGAAAAACAGAAAACAAATGATAAATCTATTCTGATAAGGTCAAAGCCTGTCCACTTCATGTTTGGCAGCATACCCTAACTTCAAGAAAATGACCACAGGTGGGGCTGGGATTGTGGCTCAGCAGTAGAGCCCTCGCCTAGCACGGGTGGGACCCGGGTTCGATCCTCAGCACCACATAAAAATAAAGGCATTGTGTTGTGTCCATCTACATCTAAAAAATAAATATTTAAAAAAAAAAAAAGAAAAGAAAATGATCACAGGAAAAGCTTTTTTTTTTTTTTTTTTTAATTGAATCTAGGAGTACTCTACCCCTTTTTTCATTTTTTTTAATTTTGAGACACAGTCCCTTGAAGTTGCTAAGCTGGCCTCAACCTTGTGATCGATCCTCCTGCCTCAGCCTCCCAAGTGGCTGGAATTATAGGTGAGCACCACCAGGTAAGAAAAGCATCTAAATTTCAAATTTAAATAATGAAGCAACAAAAATAATATCATAATTTTGTATTATATAATAAATTCCTGGGGCTGGGTGTATAGCGCAGTTGGTACAGTGCTTGCTTCACATGCACAAGGTCCTGGATTCAATTCCCAGCACCAAAAAAAAAAAAAAAAAATTCCTAATTTAATACCACACTATAATGCATGTACATATGTGGCTATTAAAATTACAGCATTTACTTGTAAAAGCTAAGTAAAATATTATACACCACTCCATACTTTGAAGAGTCAAATCATTTAAAAATTTTGCCAAATCAAATAAATTATACACCATTATTCACGTGTAGGATAATTTTTAAGCAAGTAGTTCATTGTCAACAAACCAATTGCTCTAATGGAAACTTCATCAAGCTTGTGGTCTCCAGTTGCTCCAGGTCTGAAGAATGCTACTCCTCCTTTACAGTAGTTAAGTAAGGACTGGGGGAAAGGATTCAGTGATGGAAGAGAACCTTTCATTCGAATCTGAAAGTAAAAAAATGGCAGTACATTAATCTTGGTATAAATAATGTTGAGAGGAAACTACAGAAGAACAAGGCAGTTAAGATCAACCATATAAAATGGAAAACAGCATGATTCCTCTACTATGGAAGGACAATAGTCCTGAAATCAGCTATTCTTTCAGAAGCTTAGATTACAAATCTAATTCAAGAATTTCATTAGATTATATCTCAAAAGAGAAAAAAAGTTCTAACTAAATCATTTATACTCCCTTGTCACTCAGTTTTGCTTGTAAAAAACAACCTAAGGTTATTCATCCCTGGCTTACCCCACAGTTTAGAGAAAGAAAAGAAATATAGGCATCTAATCTCATTTGAGATATGAGATTAGATGCCTATATATTTTGTGTAGACTCCAAAACCAAAAAACAAATACAAAAAAATTTAACTTCATATATAACTTTTAAAAACCTAATCTACAATGACAGAGGTAGAAAGTCCTCACTTGACAACGCTTAAAAAAATGACTCTAGGCAAGGATCATCAATAAATAGATAAAAGAAAAGGAACATAAGAGACATAAACCTGGGAAGGAAGAATAGCAAATAGCCAAGTAATCACTCTAACTTTGGATGCTTTGAACCCACTTACGGAACAGGTAGACATGAGAGGCGGAAACATGGGGATTAAGTGTGTTAAATCTACACACGGAGCCTATGTGCTAACTCTCAATATGTTTCTAAAGAAACAACTTAATAAAGTCATCCTGGCCCTGCTCTGATGTAAGAAAATGGCCTTGTAACAATATATCACAGGGCCAAGGAGTTTGCTCAAGACTCCTCCTTTGATAAGAGGAAGATGGCCTGCTCTACTTGGAGGGTGGAAAGCTAAATGGCCTCAAGGTCTGTGAAATCAAGTTCTAGACAAAATAAACAGGTGAAAGCCGAGATGATCAAAAGTTGCCTTTAGGTCCTCAACATATCATTTAATCTTATTGTAATTATAAATTTTCACCCTATGGATTTCACTTAGACACTCTTGACTAAGATATACGAAATAGGGATTTAGAAATCTAATACAATCCAACTGTCAATCAAGAGCTAGGAGGTAGTGCTTGGGAAAGACCCTCTGGAAACTGTCCCTTAGCCCTAACTAAAACTAGGACTGAAAGGACACTCACAGAGACTATGCAAAGTCCAAAGACCACACCACACACCAGAATCTCACGCAAGAGATTTATTGTCAGTAGCACAAGGCAAACCCACAAGGCTGTGGGTTGGCACTCACAGAGCAGCTTTATAGCCCACAAGGGGAATTTCCTAAGCTGCTTAGGAGTTGCATCATAAACTGGGGTGGGGCTGATCCTTTAGCAGGCACAAGCAGCATTTTCTCAGAATGGAAACTTTGGAGCCTCTAGATAAAATGGCTCCCATTCTAAAATGGAGAATCTGATGCCAACATTGATCTGATACCAGTATTGATCTGATGCCAATAAGGACAAAATGCCCCACTCCTCTCGTTGAGCAGCAACAACAATCTCCCTTGAGGGTGCTTTTCCCATGCCCTTCCTCTTTCTCTTCTAATAAACTTTGCTAAACTTTGATCACACCTGTGTCTTGCTTGAAATCTCTTTTTAAGACACAAGAGCTGAGAACACACAACTTTCCAGAACACACACTGAAGCCCCAACGGAACAGAGATCTCTCCCCAGAGAGAAGTGAATTCTTCCCACACCTCAGTCCTGAATTGAGTTTATATTATCTTCAATGAAGAAATAAATTTAATTCCCAGGACCGAACTGACTGGACATTTTGTACTATCAGGCAGGATGTAACTAACCTGGAGACCCAGTTCAAAGTTCTCATCTTTTGGCAGAAAGAATCTGCTCTTTTTATGTTGCTTACCATAAATAAGCCTGAAATGTATGGATTCACAGGGCAGGACTCCTTGGAAAAGTGTTATTACAGTATAAGTATCAGTTTATTTCAGTTGTTTAACACAGCACATGAATAAGACATTCCCATACCTTCTGCATGACTTTTCTTGCCCTCCTCAGCTGCAAAATGTACCACTGTGCTACAGGAAAAGAACACCGAGTTGCCCTGAAGAGCAAGAGAACTCTCTGAAGTATTCCAGACACCTTTTGGCGATTGTCTTTTTCAGCTTTTACAAAAAGATCATCTCCATCTTCCTGGAAACAATAAGACAGCCCATTTTAGTGATAATAAAAAAATTTAAAATGCTAAAGAAAAAATAAAGATAGGTTAATGACAATGCTTGACTTCAGGTTGACTATTTTTAAAACTGACCAAAATCAATTTTCAATTAAATAAAGGAATAATGCATAAGCTTACTTCACTAAGAATAGCTGGCTGGGGACAATATAATGGAGGAGCTGGAAGATACAAGCCGGCAGGCACTAAGCCCCACAGTCTCTTACTGAAGTCCTTGGCAGAATCTATCAGATGCTGTAAAGTGTCTGAAAGAATATCCGCATCAGCCATAACTGATGCTTTCAGGACTTCTTGTACTGAACCAAATAGCAGATTTGCATCTTCCTCTTCAATGGGATCTAATAAATACAAAATTTGGTAAAATAGTTAAAATTCTCATTTAACTTCTCATCCTATTTTCTAAATTTTTTTAATCTGAAAAAGTAGATTCTTGAGAATACAATGGTTAATAAGCAAAACATCCAAACTTACAGACAAAAATTTATGAACTTTCTTGTTATTTTAAGATCATAAGCAATTAGAGCATGAAACTTTTTCTAAAACTAAAAAAGAGATACTCTAACATTTAATGTTAGAATATAGTCCTTAGTAAAAAAAAAAAATTGTAGTGGTAGTAATAATATTTGAAAAAATATCAATGGAAAAAACAAATACACCAAAATAATATACATTAAAATACAGCAAATCAACAAATGTTTCTTAATATACAACATTATGACAGAAGATGCTTAGTTGGGTTAATCCTGTCAAGAAGGGAGTGAAAGAGTAATCTTCCTTTCAGTGGTCCATGACAATACTTTTATAATAATGTAATTAATAAAAAAAGCTTCTGAAGAAAATAGAAAATTGCAAAAGTCAGTTGTATTTTATGGCTTTAAAATATGAAAATATCTGTATATACACAGATATGTCCCAGAAGGCAAACTGAAAGGAGACATAGGACAGAACTGGAGATGAAAGGGTTTTTTTCTATTATGAAGTACTTTAAGTACACTATGAACTATGGAGTATAACACTCATATACTTACTTGTCATCCATGTCTGATATTAACATTTCACTATATTCAATTTAGATTTTTTTTAAATATTTATTTTAGTTGTAGATGGACACAACACCTTTGTTTTGTTTATTTATTTTTATGTGGTGCTGAGGATCAGACCTTGGGCACCATATGTGCTAGGCGAGCGCTCTACCTCTGAGCCACAACCCAGCCCCATCAATCTAGATTTTTTAAAAATAAAATATTATATATTGGGGCTGGGGTTATGGCTCAGTGGTAGAGCATTTGCCTAGCATGTGTGGGGCACTTGGTTCGATTCTCAGCACCACATATAAATAAATAAAGGTTCATTGACAATGAAAAATATTTTTTTAAATATTATATATGTAGCTGAAATTCCTTGCATATCAATCATATGCCATCTTTCAGAGGTAGCCATTATCCAGAATTTGCTAGAGACACAACTGAAATTCCTAACAGACAACTTTTCTACATGCTACAAAGTTTAACTTCATTTTCTTATTCTTCAATTCTTGATATCTCTCTATATATTGTTTATATTTGTCTTTATCTCTATATTTATGTAGAGATGTATATATATTACATGCATATTTTATAGATATCATGTATTCATAAAATAAATAAATAGCTCAGATTTATCTTTTCATTAATTGGCTCTTAAACTGGTCTAATAACTTGAGTTTTTGTTTTTAAATCAGACTGAGGCATAATTTACATTCAGTAAAACTCATCCTTCTCAGTGAACTTTGATATATCTGCACAGGCCTGTAAGAACACTTCCATCACTCTACAAAATTCTTTCATTATGCTTTGTAGTTAATTCCTCCCCCACTACTCCTAGGCAACCACTGTTTCCTGTTCTTATAATTTTATTTTTTGTAGAATCATATAAATGGAATCATACAATATAAATCTATCTCCAGGTATTTATAAACTTCTTATATTACAAAATTTATATTAACCTGATGCCAGACTTTATGTATGTAACACACCTGAGAATTGTTTATATTTTGAGCCCATTTCCTGTTTTCCTTCCAAAGAGGTTGGTTGACCTAAAAAACACTGCAATTTTTTCTGAAAAATGTGAGCTGGAGTCATATTTAATGGTAGCTTCGGACACTTTTTTTTGGACCTGAAATGACATCAAATTAAGGGAAATGAATCCAAATTTTGATAAAAGAAAAGCTCAATGGTAGACACTTGCCTAGCATGTGTGAGGCCCTAAGCCCAATCCCCAGCACCATAAAAACAAACAAGAACTAAACAAAAATTTAAGAAATAATGGAAAGCCAGGAATGGTGGCACACATCTGTAATCCCAGCAGCTCAGGAGGCTGAGGCAAGAGGACTGCAAGTTCAAAGTCGTTCTACTTAACAATTTAGTGAGGCCCTAAGCAATTCAGGGAGACCCTGACTCTAAATAAAATACCAAAAGGGCTAGGAATGTGGATCAATGGTTAAGTGCCCCTAGATTCAATCCTCCAAACAACAACAACAAAAAGATGAAAAGAAAGAAACAATAGAATCCACACACTCTATTCACCCTACATACAAAAAACAAACAGTATATTAAGGCCCTCCCTAATTATAATCCTAATACATTTTCCCACTCTTATTTCCTACTGCTATTCTACATACATACTTTATCCAAACTGAACCAAAACTTAATTTTGCCAAATGCCATTGCTCATACTTAGGATGTTTTCTTTGAATGTTTATTTAATTCATCCAAATCCTATATGTCCTTTGATTCCCATTTCAAATGACATCTCCTACATAGTATTTCCTGTCTTTCCCCCACTTGACAATATCACTGTCCCCATGGTACCACTGTCCTTTTCTTACCACACCAACTACTATGTAAATTATAATAATGCTTTGTCCTATTTTCTCTATTAAAGTATAAATGCCTTAAAGCATTGAAACTATGTACATTTAGGTTTATATCTACTAAAATACCTGACGTTAAGCTTTGTACAGAGCAGTTTCTTAAGAAATAAATATAGGGCTGGGGATGTGGCTTAAGTGGTAGCGTGCTTGCTTAGCAAACGTGAAGTACTGAGTTCGATTCTCAGCACCACATAAAAACAAAATAAAGATATTGTGTCCACCTAAAACTAAAAAGTAAATATTAAAAAAAATCAAGCATATAAAATGTGGTGTCATGGTATTTTCAGTTTAATTAAAAATAATGTTAAAAAGAAGAAAGAAATATATATTGAACTAGTGAACTGAAAAACACATAAAAGACACAGCAATGCCATAATATTCTGAAAAGTTGAAAGATCAGATTAATTAATTTAAAACTCAAATCCTATTTGGGATAAACTCTCCCACTGACTATATGTCCTTTAAGGGCATTACTAACACATAAATATGTTAAATGTTTTATTATAAATAAGCAAGCCACTGAGCTATCTAGCATAGTAATCATTATGTTACATAGCGTGTGGCTATGTAAATATAGGTGAAATTAAACTCAAAATGAAGCTCATTGTCTCACTAGCCACATTTCAAATGCTCAACAGTTGCTTGTAACTAGTGGCTACCCCATGCACTTTGAGCACATACAGAATACTTCTATCATTAGAAAGCTCTTTTGGCCAATGCTGAATAAAGAACTCCACATACGTAAACACCAACAATAAGAGAAATATAAGCTACTTTACATGATACTGTTATACTTAAGCTTACCTAAAAATACATACCTCACAAAATTGCTATCATGTTTATAGAAGAGTTGGAAGGCCACGCCAATTGCAACAGATGTCTTCCAGTCTCCAAGTTTATATGCTAACCATATAGCCTCTGTAACCAAGCCACCAATGAACAATAATTCAAGAGCATATTCAACTGTCCACACATTAGAAAGATTCTGGTCTCTAACAATACTGGCCACCTTGGAGTGTTGCAGAGGAATAAGTCGAAGAGACTGCTCTGTGAATAAATTGAAGAAAATGGATATTACAATTACACACATGCATCCAAATTCAAGCCTCCTTACATTTTATATTTATCTCTTTAATTAGTATTTTCTAAACAAGACCATACAAAATGGGCTACAATAATACTAAATATACTAGAACAGTTTTTTTCAACACTGAAGAATATGCTTCATTCACAGCGAGCCATGAAAGAAATAATAGAATTCCTAAAAAATGAAACAGAACAGAAAAGAAACATACAGAATGAATCCATTAACTCAAAATAAAAGTAAATACCATTTAATGAGACATTTGTGTCAGATAATATGTACATAAGTATACATATGAACATGTACCGGGTCACAGTGCACAATTTATTACTGTGGGCTGCTCAGAAATATAAGCCTATTTTTCATATCAGATTATGAAATTTGGAGGGCTGAAATGGTGTTTTATCTGACTTTGTATTATCCATAGTGTTATGCAATAAAAAAACCAATTTCAAATAATAAATATACAAAGTGTTCAATATAATAGTGTTCATTAATAAGAGGCCTTATTGTAACTCAATGGTAGAGTACTTGCCTAGCATATGCAAGGCCCTGGGTTTGGTCACCAGCACTGTAAAATATACACAAGCAAATAAATGAAAGAGAAAGTTTTATATAGGCATGTACCTATACTCCCAGCTAATCAGGGGACAACAATAGGAAAATTACTTAGGCCCAGGAATTTGAGAGGAATTTTGGTAACATAGTGAGAACTCATTTCAAAACAAAAAAAAGAATAAAATGTGTAATATTCAATAACCCCTGAATAAATGACAAGATTCTAGTTTGGCCTGGAATTCAACACAAAGCGGTAATATCCTTTCCACAAGACCTCTGTACCTTTCCCTAAAGTAACTTGAGGCAACTTGAAATATAATGACTACAATGTTATTAAAAAATACATGTTGAGGCTGGGGCTGGGACTGAGTGGTAGAGTGTTCACCTGGCACACATGAGGCATTAGATTCAATCCTCAGCACCATACAAAAATAAAATAAAGGTATTATGTCCATCTACAACTAAAAAATTACACACTAAAAAAAATTCATATTGGAGCTGGGAACAGTGGCACATGCCTGTAATCCCAGTGGCTAGGGAGGCTGAGGCAGGAGTATTGTGTGAGTTCAAAGCCAGCCTCAGCAAAAAGCGAGGCGTTAAGCAACTCAGTGAGACCCTATCTCTAAATAAAACACAAAATAGGGCTGGGGATGTGGCTCAGTGGTCGGGTGCCCCTGAGTTCAATCCCTGGTACCAAAAGAAAAAAAAAATATATATATATATATATGTGTGTGTTGGCTGAGTGTGGCACATACCTGTAATCCCAGTGGCTCGGGAGGCTGAGGTGGGAGAAACACAGTTCAAACCCAGCCTCAGCAATTTAGGCCCTAAGCAAAAAAGTAAAAAGGCCTGGAGATGTGACTCAATGGTTAAGTGCCCCTGAGTTCAATCCCCAGTGCCTCAAATAAATAAATAAATATTCTGATGGGGAATAAAATGAGAAAAGTGTGTTATGTGTATATATGAATATGTCACAATGCATCCCACTGTTACATAGAATTATAATACATCAATTAAAAAATAATTAGAAAGTACACATTGAAGCTAGACACTGTGGTGCATGCCTATATTCCCAGCTACTTGAGAGGTTGAGATAGAAAGATCCAAGTTCAGGACCAGGTCTAGGCAACCTAGTGAGATCCTATCTCAAAATAAAATAAGAGGGACTGAGGATCTAGATCAAAGATACGACACTTGCCTAGCATACACAAGGCCTTGTATTCAATTCCCAGTGTCGAAAAGAAGGAAAAAAAAAACTATGTTGAAAAAATTTTCACTCCTTCACTCAAAATAAAATTGGTCAATGGCATACATGGGTTTCTGACCCCTGAAATGAAAAATGAAGTGATTAGTTTCTTATGTGAACTATATTGGCCAACCCTACATTAGGCACTAACATTAGGCTCTTTGAAAAACATCTGAATTAAAAAAAAAACATTCAATCTCTAGGGTATCTGATTCTGTGTACACAAAAGAGTCGAGGCAAATTTTTTTTTAAATTTTCTATTCACTATAAGCAAGGCAGTATGCCATTAAAATAATTTGAATTATTTACTATTCTGAAAATTATACTACTTTCATATATTAAAAAAAGTTTGCCACTTTTTACAGTATTACATAAAATAAGCTACTAAAGTCCCCAGTACATTTTGTCATTAGCTCTGACTAGAAAAAGTAACATCAAACAGATGCTAAGACTGCTTACTTTACCATTTTCCAATATATTGGGAAACTAAAGGAACTAAAGCATAGATATAAAATTTCAGATATTTAAATTTTCAATAATCATAATCTCAAGCATGGAAAGAGACTGCAAAACCTTCTTCTTCCATTCTCACTTCTTACCAGGAAGACATTTATGTGGGGAATACAAAGGTGTGTCTCTGTGCTTTAATGAGTGTTTATGAATGTATCTGGAAACAGTACAATGATTCTATCACCTTTTTTCCTAAACTGGGATAAAGACCAGTCTTACTTAGTTATATCAAGCAATCCGTAAAGATGAGAACCATAAGCAAACAGCAAAAATCTTACAGATTTACACAAGAAAGATAAGCAATTGAGATAGAGTTTCTCAAGACCAGGATTTTATCTTTTATTCTTTTAGGTTTTTCTGAAAACCACTTGGAATACTACGTTTGTTAGTAAAATAATATGGATTAAGGACGTAAATTGTCACAAACATTACTATCAAAAGCAGAGAATATAATAAAGTGATATATTCCTAAGTTATGACAAAAAAGAATATAAAACCACTATAATAATAACAAATGTCAAGCATTTGAGGAAATAAATTCTATAATCTGGGTGTCTTGGAGGGAGGCATAAAGGTCAGAGAAAAAAAGAAGTGCAGGCTGTAGTCAGGAGCAGGCATTGGAGGTCTAACCAAGAAGATATGGTCAAAGGACAGGAGTGTGACACAGGAGTGTGACACAGGAGTGTGTCCCCCGTCTCTGCTCCTACCAGCCCCGTAAAGAAGCCATATCAACTGAGGGCTACTTCTCTTCTTTCTCAGGGAAGTAGGAGTCTACTAGAAAGTAACCACTGGAAAATTTCCTTATTGATCCTATCTCACACACCTCATTTCCCAGGGACCCAGAACTTCCCATAGAACCCCAGGTGGCACTAGCATGCTGCAGTAGAAGAAGTCCAGCTGGGTGAGGATGGTCCTCCATTCCCATCCACATCCCAAAACAATCACAGATCAGAGTCTAAATATAGGATCCAAAATCCATGGTTTGGTGATTAGCTACCAATATAGTTCTATATTGCATTAAACTTCTAATTACACTCTACCTAGTACCATGTGTGCCTTACACATACTTTTCCACTCATGTCATCTCCTGTTTCAAGCCCAATATAACCTAAAATTCAGATTCCTTGCCATACCATCCGAACCCTTTTCTGACTACATCTCCTGTCACTTTCTACCTTGGCTTTTAGTCTATAGTCACATCAGTCTCAATATCTCAAACACATCCAGATATTCTTGCCTCAGGGCTTTTACACAAGCTCAGACTGGAACACTCAGACCTCAGGTGTCCAAGGTTGGCACTTTCTAGTTACTAAGAATTCAGCTCTGGGTTGGGGTTGTGCTCAGTGGTAGAGTCCTTGCCTAGCATTTCTGAGGCACTGGGTTCAATTCTTAGCACCACATATAAATAAATAATAACACAAAGGTCTATTGACAACTAAAAAAATATTAAAAAAAAAAGAATTCAGCTTTAATTTCACCTACTTTCCTGTCTGGGGGCTGGGGTTGTGGCTCAGCAGCAGAGTGCTCACCTCACAAATGCGAGACCCTGGGTTCAATCCTCAGCAACACATAAAAATAAATAAATAAAATAAAGGTATTGTGTCCAACTACAACTAAAAAATAAATATTAAAAAAAATTCCAGTCTGAATATAGTTTGGGTTTTTTTTTGATTCTGGGGATTGAAGGGCCTCTTGCATGTTAATCATGTGCTCTACCACAGCCCCTAACTTCCCAATCTGAAATAGTCACAGTGCGTTATTCTATTCTAATTCTCTCCAAAACAATAGTCAATACTTAATAAGTCTTATTTGATGTTCATATATTAATATTTTGTCTCAAACAATTGTATGTAAATTCCATAAAAGAACAGGTTATAATATCTGTTTTGTTCACAGCTGTTAGAACAAATCTGTTTTATTTAACAAAAAAAATTCTTCAAATGTTTTCATTTATCAATTTCATGTAGTACAAGCTAACATACTGTCAGGAACTGCATAATGACATTTGGTCAATAATAGGCCACATGGATGATGGTCCCATAAGGTTATTACATGACCTAGTGAAGTCCAAGTCATCCTAGTTTGTGCAGATACTTTATGGCAGTCACTTGTTGAAACCATCTAACAATGCATTTCTGAGAATGCATCCCCAACCTTACACGACATGACTATACTTGAAACTCCCAGTCAACTACCCGATACAGTCAGCACTTTGGGCTCAGTGGTAGAGCACTTGCCTAGCAAGTGCGGGGCACTAGGTTGGATCCTGAGCACCACATAAAAATAAAATAAAGGTACTATGTCCAACTACAACTAAAACAAAATATTTAAAATAAAAAACTTAGTAGACAAATACTACACTATCTCACTTATATGAGGAATTTAATAAAGCTGAATACATAGAAGTAGAGAAAATTATGGTCACCAGAGGTTGAAGGTGGTGATGCAGGAAGGAATGAAGAATTACTGATCAATGGGTGCAAAGTTTCAGATAAGTAAGAATAGGTTTTGAGATGGATTACACAGCAAGATGAGTACCATCAATAACAATGCATTTATATTTCAAAATAACTAAGAGAATAAATATCAAATGTTTCACCAATGACAGATGAGTTGAGGGATGTTAACTCAGCTTGACATAATTATACATACACATATATGAAAATATAACACTGTAACCCATAAATGTATAAAATTATGATATCGATCAATTATAGTATTATTTAAAAATAAACATTTAAAATCAGTATAATGAATGAATGTCACAGAAGTTCATTTATATATTTATCTCCAAGAGGGCAGGGCAGTTATCTAGCAGAGGATTAGGTTCATTTAGACCCTATTAATGAAATAACTAAATAGACAAAAGTTGGGAAGGGGATGTAGTGTTCAAGCACTTGACTAACATGTTTGAGGCCCTGGGCTCAATTCCCAGTACTAAATGAATAAGTAATAAAGCAAACCGCCCCCCTACTTTTAATACTGGGAATTGAACCCATGGGTGATTTACCATTAAGGTACATCCCAGTCCTTTTTTTTTTTTTTTTTTTTGAGACAGGATCTCATTAAGTTGCTCAGGCTGGCCTTAAACATTTGATCCTCCTTCCTCAGCCTCCTGAGTTGCTGGGATTATAGGCATGCACCATCATACCCAGTTAATAATACAAATTTTAAAAAATAAAATAAAAATTTTAGCTGGGTGTTGTGAGTGCACACTTGTAATCCCAGCTATTTGGGAGGCTGAGGCAGGAAGATCACAAGTTCAAGGCCAGCATGGCAACTTAGTGAGACCTTGTCTCAAAATAAAAAATTTTAAAAAGCTGGGGGTATAGCTCAGTGTCAGGGCAACCCTGGGTTCACCCCTAGTACTGCAATTGATCAATCAATACATGAATATAAAATAATAGAGAAAAGTAAACAGTCCAAATAAAATTAAATTCTAAATTAGTAGATGCAAAATTTGTTAAATTTCCACATTTTCACATAAAGATAGCAGCTCTTTCACATTACAAGTAGAAACAAATGCCCAAATTTTGTGAAAAACAGTACATATTCATTAAAAATAAAACCAAGCAATTACTTTTCTCAAGTATAATTTATTCACAGGTAGTACTTGGGCACCTCCTATGTGCCAGGTGCTATGCTAGAATAGTCCCATTTCCATAAAATAATGACTTTATTTATCTATTTATTTATTTGTTTTATTTAACTATTTATTTATTTATCTTTGTATAATGTAGTTTAAGAATTATATGTAAAATGAAAAGTGAGAAAATTACATTTTACCATAGTACCTGTTTTAATATGAAGTGGAGGAAGAACATTCACACTGTGAGGAGGAAAAATATAAAGCAGCTGATTGGTGAAGTAGGCAGCCATGAAACGAGCCATGGCCTGGATGACTCTTAGTGCAGCCTCAGGATAGACACGTCCAGACACCACAGACTCACAGCCAGACTGGTTAGGGTCTAAGGAATACAGAAAATGCCAAAAAGTAGTAATATTTAAGTTCATTTTAAAAGAAAAAAAAGTATAATTAAAATTTTTCTGAAATGAGCACCCATGGCCTATACAAGGTAAATTATAATAGGTGTCTACACTTTTGAATAAGAACAAAATAATTATTCATGATGATAAGCAAATATACTTACAAACTATACACAACTTTCATCATTTTATTTTTAAAATGGAGAAATTTCTATAAAATAATCTAGCTAAGATGGACTTGCAAATTTAGCACCTCATTATTTACTTTCCCTTTTTCCTCTTTCCTTTTGTGTCTTTTGTTTGTTTGGTTTTTAGTTTTTAATGACATGAGTAGGGTTCACTATGAAGATTAAAGAGCATCAAGTTAGGGGCTCACTGCTTTTTTTCTATGACATTGGGTCTGGGAGATACACTCCCATTACTAGACATAATGCCTATATACAAGTATAAAGGCTTACTAGGTTAAGATTCTTTTTGTAGCAAAAAGAATGTAGAGAAAAAATGAAGGAGAGATGGTGGTGATAGAGGGGAGTTACATCAAATTTCTGGAGCCTAGTTGGAGGTAACCTAGTGGTACAATACACACTTGATAAAGCACAGGGAGTTTCAATACCTGGCACCAAAAGAGAAAAAAAAAAAGACAGAGAGAGAGAGAAAAGGTAATTCTGAATCTAGCAGAATTATGTTAATAATGGCAGCCTTAGGCAATAGAAATTAAATAATACACAATGATTTAATAAGGCAGGTGTGAAAAAGAGTTAATGTAACAGGCCTCACAGCCTGAAACACCCTTGGGTGGCACCTGGAAGCTTAGATTTTGGAAGGATTTTCAGTATGCTAAGAGTAGCTCACTGGGCACATACTGTAAAAACAATGTGGTTTTGCTGAACACCTGTTTTCCCTCTGAGAGTATTGAATATTGGTGTGTGCCACATAAGACAGGAGCTATGTGACCAGCCCTTGTTGAAACCCTGAGCAGAATCTCTAATGAGCCCTTATAGATAACATCTCACATGTGTTGTCACACTTCTCACTGAGGGAATCAGACATATCTTGTGTCACTCCACCAGAAGGAATCTTGGAAGCAAACGTCAGGTTTTCTCCAGGTCTCACTCTAGGTGTCATTTTCCCTTCTGATTTGGCTCTGAATCCTTTCACTGTATAAATCATAGCTACGAGCATGATTTGCCTACTAAGTGCTGTGAGTCCTCCAATGAATCATCAAATCTGGGAGCAGTCGTAAGGACCCCCAACCCAGTAAGTATATGCTTACTATATTTTATTTGTTTTTTAAATTTTTTAGTTGTAGTTGAACACAATACCTTTATTTTACTTATTTATTTTTATGTGGTGCTGAGGATTGAACCCAGGGCCTCACACATGCTAGGTGAGCACTCTACCACTGAACCACAACCCCAGCCCTGCTTACTATATTTTAAAGAAGCATCATTAAAATATGAAACAGCTGGGCCGGATGGTGCACGCCTGTAATCCCAGCGGCTCAGGAGGCTGAGACAGGAGGATCGTAAATTGAAAGCCAGCATCAGCAATGGCGAGGCGCTAAGCAACTCAGTAAAATACAAAAAAAGGCTCGAAAATGTGGCTCAGTGGTTGAATGTCCTGAGTTTAATCCCTGGTACCAAAGAAAATAATAATAATAATAAAACAAATGAACTACCTGAAGCTGATGAAGAAAATGAAGATCATCCAATCATTTAAAAAGCTGGGTGCAATGGTGCATGCCTATAATCCCAACAACTCAAAGAATGAGGAAGGAAGCTGGGGCTGTAGCTCAGTGGTAGAGTGCTTGCCTCGCACGTGTGAGGCTCTGGGTTCCAGCCTCAGCACCACATAAAAAACAAATAAATAAACAAAGATATTGTGTGTCCATCTACAACTAAAAAAAATATTAAAAAAAGAAAAAAGTGAGGAAGGAAGATCACAAGTTCAAGGCCAGCCTCAGCAACTTAGTGAGGCCCTAAGCAACTCTGTGAGACCCTATATCAGAATTTTTTAAAAAATTAAAAAGGGGGTCTGGAGTTTTGGCTCAGGGGTAGAGCGCTTGCCTGGCATGTGTGAGGCCTGGGTTAAATCCTCAGCACCACATATAAATAAATAAAATAAAATATCCATTAAAAAATAATTAAAAATGGCTGGAGATGTAGCTCAGAGATAAAGTACTACTGGGTTCTATTCCCAATACCAGAAAAAAAAAAATCATACACAAAAGTCTCATTCATACACAGCCAGTCAACCTTTCTAGAAGGCAACTTGACAACAGAAACAGAAAATCTTCAATTGTGACTACCCAATTCCTAAAGAAATTATGGTGTTCACAAAGATTTATGTACACTAAAGCATTCTTTAAAACAGTAAATGTGTGGCAAAAGCTTCAAATGTACAATAATGGGAAAATACACACATACACACACACACACACACACACACTCTCACACACACACACACACACACACTGAAAGGCCCTAAACAAAAAGGTAATACACTGTAATTTTCTTTATATTTTTTTCATATTTTCAAAATTGTCTAAAATGAATGTCATAATAAACACAAATTTTTTAATATTTTTTAGTTATAGATGGACATAATAACTTTATTTATTTATCTTTATGTGGTGCTGAGGATCAAACCCAGAGCCTCACACATGCTAGGCGAGCACTCTACCATTGAGCCACAACCCCAACCCTAAACACTAAAATTTAAAAAGATTTGGGGCTGTTGGTATAGCTCAATAATGGAGCACTTGCCTATCATGTGTAAGGTCGTATGTTTGATCTACAGCACTGCAAATAATAATAACAACAATAATAATAAGTATATACATAAAAATATAAGGTTTCCATATTAAAAATAATATCAACTCTACTTAGAAAGACCTGATCTATTTAGAAAGTTCTGCTACTTTGGGCCTTTCAGGCACATTCATGTGTGTGTAGTATACAGCTAACAGCTGATTACCCTTTAATCCTTATAAATATATTAAGTGCTCATTCATATATATTTTCCCCCTGCTTTCATATATTTAATTTAAATATATAGCTTTGAAAACACACAATCCAGATACTCTATAATCTCTTATACAAATTAAAGAATACTCAGAATGCCTCAGAAAGTGATTACATGACGTTCTAAACCACTTTCAGCAACATTTAAAGAAAATATAAACATATTAAGGAAAAATACTGGATAACTGATATTGTATCTAATAAATGGGGTATGAGAGAATATTTATATCAGTTCAGCAGGCAATTATTGCTATAATGTGGGGATCTTACAATTAAAAATGAACAAAACAAAAAACTCAGTATGATCCTTGTTACTGAGAAACTGACAGTCCAAAATGTAACATAACTTATTCAATGTTGAGGCAGGAGAGCTGACATTTGTGTATAAGCAATGTCTTATAGAATCCCCTAAATATGAAGTAACAAGATTAAATATATTGAGTTTTTAAAAGCATACCTGAACAATCTTCATTTTCTTTAACAGGTAGTTGGGACCATCTCAGTATTTCTCTTACTAGCTGATCACATAATCCTTGAGCATCATTTAAATTATAGCTATAAAGGTAGCAGTATAATAGAGAGAGATAATAGCGTATCTGAAAAAAACAGGTCCTTCTTCCTCCTGAAACAGGAAAGAATTAAGCTTACCTTAAAAGCAAGTTAACAAGAGAATGCTCTTTGTCTAGTGCTAGGCAAACAGAAGGATACAACTTGTGAAAATTCATCAAGCTGCACACTTGTAATGTATATACCTTCAGTATCTGGTTTTTGGTCTTTCTGGGTTTTGTTGTTTGTTTTTGTGGTACTGGGGATTGAATCCAGGGGAGCTCTATCACTGAGCTACAATTCCTGTCCTTTTTATTTTTTGAAACAGGGCATTGCTAAATTGCTGAGGCTGGCTTCAAATTTGTGATAACTCCTACCTCAGACTTCTGAGTAGCTGGGATAACACGTGTGCATAGTTTCAGAAAAATAAGTTTTCAGTTTCATACTTCAATACCTCAGTTTTAAACTTTAATAAAAGATTTTTTTTTAATAACAGGTAAGCAATACTTCGTCTTTTTTCAGTTTTACTTTCTTTCATTAAGCCCTAGAATGACTAAGATTTTTTCCAAAGAGAGATGCAAATTCTCATCATCTCAGAACTCAGGTCCACAAATGACTTCTACATCAGGTACCCAGAGTATGGAATAGAAGGAAACATGTCACAATACCCCCAAAGAGCTATTCATATATCCAAGAGATAGTCAAAGAGACTTCGTAAAGGAGAAGAAACAATAAGAATAACCTAGAACATGGATGTGATGGCTAGAATTCCAACAGCCATTTATTCCACGTGATGGTCTTAAAATTGGAAATAATGCACCAAGGATAACAGAACAGAAAAACCAAAGGAGTCTGGGTTCTTTTTTTGTTTGTTTTGGGGAGGAAGGGTTACTGGGAATTAGACCCAGTGGTGCTTTACCACTGAGTTACATCCCTAGGCCTTTTTATTTTTTATTTTTGAGATAGGGTCTCACTAAGTTGATTAGGGCCTTGCTAAATTGCTGAGGCTAGCCTCAAACTTGTGATCCTCCTGCCTCAACCTCCTGAGCCACTTGGATTACAGGTGTGTGCCAAAATGCCCGAAAAGGAACCTGTGTTCTTTTCTTCTTTACCAAATATTGATCCTGGGGTACTTAACCACTGAGCCATATCCCCAACCCTTTTTTTATATTTTATTTAGAGACAGGGTCTTGCTAAGTTGCTGAGGTTTTTTTTTAACTTGTGATCCTCCTGCCTCAGCCTCCTGAGCTGCTGAATTACAGATGTATGCCATAGAGCCCAGCGAGCCTGGGTTCTTAATGATACCCTGGGAATAGCAAATTAGCCCCATCTGCCAAATTCTGGCTTACTTTCATAGAAAGTAGCCAGGCATGGTGACACCCACTTTAGTCCCAATTACTGAGGAGTCTGAGGCAGAAGTATCACTTGAGCCTGGAAGTTCAAGGCTAACATAATGAAACTGTTTCAAAAAAAAAAAGAAAAGAAAAAGAATTTTCTTATGAAGCCTCTGCCACTTTCTATATTACTAGTAGCCATTCCTAGTGGTTAAAAGTTATAAATAAAATATTCACAATAGAACTCATAATGTATGATACGTCAAGGTCATTGTACTGTCATGTATAACTAATTAAAACAAATAAAAAATTTAAAACAAAAGAACTCATAATGAAAACTTTTTTTCATCCAGAACTGCCCATCTCTCTGAATGCTACCCTCCTTCATTCAACTGGATAATTCCTAAGTCTGAGAACTACATGAAATTTTTTCAAATGTACTGAATCACAAGTCCAGCTGATCAAACTTATTAAATATTTGTCAACTGTGACTTCCATTTCATTACCTTTGACATTGTTTTGGTTCATCTCACTAATTTCCCTGCTTCTAGGTAAAACCTACAATGTTACACCACAGTCCTACAACTGACCCTTCACAAGCTATCAAAGTGGCTTTTCTAAATGGCTTATACACATATCCTTTGATTTACCATAAGGTCACATCATGATTTGCCCTCAAATTTTCCCTCAAATTGCCCACATTTAACTTCCCATAAAACCATCCTCAGAAATATTCTGAGTCAAAAATGCACTTTCAAGGGTTGGTGTGGCTCAGTGGTAGGGCATTTATCCAGCATGCATAAGGCCCTGAGTTCAACCCTGAGTACCACAAATAAATAAATAAATAAAATAATGTACTTATACATCCAACCCATGGAACATCACAATTTAGCAACACAGTACACCACAGAGCATTAGTTGTTTACCCCTGTGATCACATAGCTGACTGGGAGCTGTGACTCACTGCCACTGCCCAGCATAAGGAAGAGTGTATCTTATATACCATGTACTGCCAGCCCAGAAAATATCAAAATGCAAAATCTGAAGTAAGGTTTCTACTGAAGGTATATTACTTTAAGGTCATTGTAAAGTTGAAAAATCTTGTTATAGTAGAACTTATCCATTCATTTGAAACAGGTCCCTTTCCTACACACACACAAAAAAGTCTTAACCATTCCGACTCCATGAAAGACCTTTCTCTACCATCAGTTCTCCATCTACCTCTCACCGTCTTATCACCAACATCACCTATGTGTCATATAATCTAGTCCTACTAAACTACTTGTGGTTTGTGAAACTGCCTTGGTTCCTAAGGTCTTTTTTTTTTTTTTTAAACTGCTATTTCCTCTGTTAAAACATCTCCACTGCCTTAACTGGCCAATTTATATTCAATTTTAAATATCAATCCCCAGGGCTGGGATTGTGGCTCAGTGGCAGAAAACGTGCCTAGCATGTGTGAGGCACTGGTTCGATTCTCAGCACCGCATATCAATAAATAAAATAAAGGTTCATTGACAACTAAAAAAAATAATAATTTTAAAAAAAATCAATCCCCCCAGTTTTTCTCCAGACTGTTTGTGCCCCAAACCCAAATGGTGTGAAATGGTCTTCTGTGCTCCTGGGACCTTCCACACAACATAAAGAGAGAAGTTAAATGTGGGCAATTTGAGGGCAAATTTGTTTATTTCAGTTATCCTTAGTCCCTTGTATAGTACTAGGCAGACAGCAGGCACAAATACATACTAATTAAGTGATGGATGAATAAATGAGGCATACAAAGCCACAAGAGCCAGAAAATAAATGTAATAATTGGCCCAGCTGGCATTGGTGGTATATACCTATAATCCCAGTGACTGGGGGAAGCTGAGGCAGGAGTATTGCAAGTTCATGGCCAACCTAAGCAATTTAGCAAGGTCCTAAGCAACTTAATAAGATCCTGTTTCAAAAAATAATAATAATAATGGCAAGGGGTGTGACTCAATGGTTAAGTGCCCAGGGTTCAATCCCCAGTTCCCCCCAAAAAAGGGTAATAATCGGCCCAATCTGACCATGTACTAGTTGCAATCAGGGCTAGCTCCAGGCTTACCAGCTGAGAACTTCTGTTATGTCAGCCACACCCTGCGCCCTATATCATAAAAGATGTTACCAGTTTCTAGAGTTTATCAAAAACTCCATGTAAATCATATTTAACCCAACAATACATTTAACCAACAGGACATTCTTATATCAGTTAAGGACAAGGAGGCTCAGTTCCAGGTTTCTCCAAGAAGGTGGTAAAATATTTGGTCTACAGTTCCCCATTTGGATATGTGTAGTACCTCTACACAACAACAAAAAATAAACATTATTTTATTCAGGATCTAAATCTCATTGGTCTCCATTAACAATCAACCACAGGTTTCAGCTCTAGCAACAACCAAAAACAGGACAAGAGACTTCCCAGAGGTCACTGAAAAGATTCCTAGTGGCACAAATTTCAAGACTAAAAATAATTTTAAATAAGTATTTCTGATAGTCAAGTTGACAAAACAGATGTTCTACCTGGGCATTAGGATACTGTGAATACTTTGAATGCTGGAATTATTTCAGAGCTATGCAGCAAATTAATACATATTCTCACCAATATTATGGCATGTATCATTTTTTAATACCCCCCTACCTGTCTCTTGGGTTTCTTCTAGAGCTTTCTTCCACAGTTGAATAGACTTTTCATATGATCCTAACAGAAAACATTCTTCACCTAAGAAGTTTTTAACCAATAATTAGTCATAGTTAATTACATTAATTTATAAAAATTTATTGTTCAAAAATTCAATAAATACATCTCAGCCAGAAAATATTTTGAACAACAAATAAATTGCAGCCAATTAAAAAAACAAAGCCCAGTTAATTATTTCACTTATTTACAGAGATAGATATTCTTTAAAAGACACTGACCATGGATTGATGTAAGTTCTAAGGCCTGGTTCAAGTGATCTCCAGCAGTCTGTAAATTAGCCTGTATATGACATAACAAGGATTTGACAGTAGATGCTTCATTTGCTATATTTTCAATTAACTGTCTGTCACCTTCAGGAATTCTTCCACTTAACTGTGCTTGATACCATAAAGTTTTTTTGTACAATATTCTCCAGAGAGCAATCAATCTGCACATAAAATTAGGTAATCATCAAAACCAAGTTTCAAACTAGTAATGAGTTTAGCTCCCTCATATCTTATTTTTCTACCTGTATTCTTCACTGCTATAATAACATATATTGATCTGACTTAAATACATGATTAAAAATGCATAATACATATGAAAAAAATCTTCACAAAGTTTTATGTGTCTTTGGTCACTTTTTTAATAGTACTTAACTGAGTCCAAAAAAAAAAAAAAGGAGTGTGCTATATGACATTTGGCATAAATCCTAAAATATTTTTTGGAAGGCAAATAAAATTATATATATTTATCAGGTATAACAAGATGTTTTTATGTACATAATAAATTTTGTGTATGTGTGTGGTGCTGGGATTGAACCCAGGGCCTTGTGCATGTGAGGCAAGCACTCTACCAACTGAGCTATATCCTAAGCCCTAAAAATATTTTGGAATTAGTACTAATAGTTTCACAATCTTATATGAAAAACCACTGAGCAGTATACTTTAAAATAATAAATTTTACAGTTTGAAAAATCTAATGGTATTTTAATAATAAAGTAGATAATTATACCTGTGACTCGGCTGTTGAACAAGATTTGTTACTTGAGGATGAATCTTGAAAGATGACTTCCAAGACCAGTTTTCCTGAGAACTACTGTCTTGAAACATTTGAAAGATAGATACCAACAATGAGTCTTGATCTGTTGTTCTACTTCCATCAGCTGATGCTGAAATAACTTCAGGTTGAAGCTGATATATGCCATTTAAATTGTCAGCTACCATTCTGAGTAAATAAAAGCAGGCAAAAAGTTTCTCTGAGAGTAAGTGACCCTTTTGTTGCTGAGTCAGCAAAAGCTTTATAGTATTTGAGGTCAGTTTTATCAAATGTCTCACGTCTTGCCTATATCTCATATCCCAATACTGGGTGGATAAACACTGATGAAAAAGTTGGAAGATACAAAGTACCCATGAATTATGTTTTGGGATCTTGCTTAAAAAAATACTAAGTTTTGGAAAAGGACACTTTACAAACTGAAGAATGTAGAAAAAATGGGTGATACAAACTATTGTATAATTTAACATTAAACTTTTTTCTATCACATTTTTTGAAATTCCTACAGTCCATGCTGCAAGAAGATTTTTCTGAATAGAATGCAGTTCTGTAATGGTTTTGTCTGTCTCCTCAATATCATCCTTTGCATGTATTGTATCAAACATAGATGCAAATTCCAATCTTCCCTCCTTGGCACTGATAAACAGAGGATCACTTTTTTGGCTCCATAAAGGAAATAAGGTGTTTGGAAAGTATTTGCCTTCATTAGTTTCTTCTGCTTCAAAGTCCTAAACATAAAGGAAAAGATTACACTTAATACCATTTAAACCTTCATAAGTAGAATCACTGTGATATTCTCAAATTTCTCTTCCCAGTAATAAGTGAAAAACAAAATGTGTTTCCTGAAATATGGTCAGGGTGTAATTGTTCAAAGTACCTGAAAATCTGTTTTTTCATTTAACTTTATTGTTTCTTCTGTTTGCAAAAACTTGGGGACAGTAGAATCAGCTGAACTTTCATTTCCTTGCTGTTTTAACAGGCTTGACCTTAGGGAATCCAGTGATTGCAAGTTCAGTCCTTTGCCTTTTGGCTATAGATGAAAAGAGAAAAGATTTCCAAGAACAAAATTTATATTTATTCTATTATAAGCAATTAAAAATTCTCTGGTTGACTGTACATAAAGAACATTACTGTTAGTATAGTTTCGACTTCGAAAAGAAGGCAACATTACCAATGATACCAAAAAGCACTATACCTTAGACAACATCACACTTTGGTATGTTTTCTCAAGCCTCTGGGTTGAATCAAGTAGAAGTGATCTCATGAGCACTGAAGGAGACAGGTTATCAAGAAATCGAAGAGTTGTGATCATGTATCCGTCAGAAATAATGAAGTAGGGTAACCGTGAGTGTGCTTTTATAGAAAACCTCTGTCTCATAGGGTCACTATCAGAAGATGATGAATCTACAGAATTATTTGAATCTTGAAATATAAAGTGCTGTGGTCTAGCAAACAAACATTAGAATTCAAGAATCAGTAAGAGAAGATCTTTTATAACAACTATATTATTCCAAAGAAAAAGCAAAATAACAAAAATTACATAATGATAAGAAAGCAAGTAGATGAAAAACACATTAAAATATTAAATGTATACATATCTGTGAAGAAAATATAACATAGTGATTAAACACTATTAAAAGTTTTTAATTTTTTCCCTGGAATTGTGGCATTTACTGTTTTGTTTTTAACAAAATATAATTTATTTCAGAAAAGAATGAAGGTAGTTTATTTTTATTACTAAAGAAAGTTAAATAGTTAACATTCTTTTATAATATATTTAAATATACTTTTAGGGATATAATTAACAGTTCTTAGTATACTTGTTATTAAAGAGGGGTAAGAAAAAGAAACTCAGATGAATGTTTACAAAGGATAATGATGAGTAAAATTTTATCATCTTTAAATTTGAGTGAATTTCCACTTAAATATACATATATATTGATTTAATGGTATTCCTGGTTCTAATTATTTAATATCACTGCTTATTAAGTTTGAGACTTTATAAAGGAACTGGGCCAGAGTTGTGGCTCAGTGGTAGAGCGCTTGTCCAGCACGCGTGAGGCACTGAGTTTGATCCCCAGCACCACATAAAAATAAACAAATAAACTTATAAGAACATAAAAATAAAATAAAATGTTGTGTCTACCAAAAACTGAAAAACAAATATTAAGAAAATTTAAAGATTAAAAAATAAAATAAACAAACAAAATGAAGGTATTGTGTCCATCTACAAATATATATGTAAAGGGAGATAAATTTATGGTACTTTTTGTCTTGTTAGAAAATTAATCAGATTTCTTAACCAGCTTTTTTATTAGCCAAATGGCCAACAATAGGATACTGGTTAACTGTAGTATGCACACACCACAGAAATCTACAGAACCATTAGAAATAATATCTAAAATGGAAAAATATGTAAGAGATGCTATCAAACAGCAAAGTATTAAAGAGCATATATCATATAGTTTATCTTGTGTTAAAAAAGAAATTACCATTGTTATTATTATAAATGCTACATATATATTTTTTAAAATTTGGATGACAACATACTAAAATGTTAATTGTTCTTCAAGGAATAGAATTATAGGAGTGTATCATTTTATACACTTTTCTAATTTCAAAATAATAAATACCTATATACTTTAAATGAGAACCTCACTTAGTGATTTATAATTATATAACTGTATCATCTTACTGCACTTCCTCATCTTCATTTCACAAGGGAAAAAAAATGAGATTTAAAGAACAACTGAACAATACAATGAAGTAGAAAACCAACATCTGAATCTTGATCTATCTGGCTCCAAAGCCAAACTGCTACCTCATCTCACAATTAAAATTTAAAAACATGGCTAAATTCTAAAGTCTTTTATCCATTACCAACAATTTCTACCCTTTGGGTAGAAGTGCAATCCATGTATAGTTAATTTTGAGTTATTAACTTATCTATGTGCTATTCTTTCACAACAATAAAAGTCATATCAGACTTTTATTATCTTTTATATAAAAAACAGATTTTTAGTGCTATTGCATATTTAAATAACTTATACTCACATAGTCACAATGTCAAATTTTCACCACGATTAAGCCAGAAAAAGAAACAGAAGAAAACTATAAATAAGAAACAGATATTGAGATGACAAACTCAAAGAAAGAAAAAGACAAATTGAAGATGAAATTATTTTTGAAAATACACAGTAAAAGTAATACCAAAAGAGAAAAACTTCTGAAAATAAAACAACTTAAATGTCTCACCTATATGTTATTAGTGGATGAAGAGGAATAAATTCTGCTGGCCCAAATTCAATAGAGCAACCAAATGTAATTAATGTTAGCAATTCACCTTGGCAGGTCAATAATAGCAGGGAACCACGTTTTAACACACAAGCCAGGAAAAGACTATCATGTGTCCAGCTGACATCACCTACCCAATAGGACCTAGAAAGAGCATGGCACATCATGTTTACATAGGACTTTCTACAATATATTCAACAGTTTATAATGGGCTGTATCATATAGGAGTGAGATATTTCAAAACACGAGGGTTAAGAAATTGATAGAAAGCAACTGTCACAGCTACTTCATGAATTTTACTTCCTAGAAAAAGAGCTTGCTCATAGACATCTACTGCAACACTATCCTAACTAGAAATTTATTAAGATTCATAAGCAATTTAAAAATGGAAATACTCCCTGGAGTGAGATGTTTAGTCACATTTTAATTAGAATGAATTTTCTAATGGAGTCTACAACCGAGATCTGTGGACAGATTTCAAGGCTATGCCTGTCTTGCAGCTTGCTAGAGTGCTCAACAGCAGAACCTGTCTCCTCCCAAAGGTGTCACCATCACCACTCTTTTAACTACCTGATAATGTAAATGTTTCACAAGAACAAAAAGCAGCTCTACCTCATGAAAATGATGGACAACTAACTCAAATCAACCACTGACCTGAGATTAGTGATACTTCTGGGAAGGAACTGTTGGAGAAGGAAAGAAAATGAAGAAGGAGGATAGGGTGACCAGAAAATTCAGAAATAGCACAGAAAAGTGTTAAGAAAAGAAAGTCAGGAGCTCTGGGAGAAAATCTTCATACTCTATAATCCTGCATATGTCCTATTGGTAGCTCATGTGACATCCAAAGTAGCCAACAATGTTGCGGCAACACAGGATGCAACCGTTCAGGAGGTAATAAATACGTTAGCATGCCTCAGAGAATAATGATCTACTCAGCCCAGGCTTCTTCATTTCAGCCCCTCCAATTACACCCAATACTTCTCTATCTATGTATGATCCCATTCCTTCTAGGACGACATAGAAAACAGTGAAAGAGAAAAGATACATTCATGAATCTCCTACTCCCACCAGATCCTTCTGAAAAATTATTAAGGCTTTCCTTATATAAAGCAACTTTAAGAATTTATCACGCACAAATGCTTAAAGAAGTTGTAGCCCCTGTCTAAATGATACCTATGGAATTATTAGTGTTCAACTTCTTAAGCTGTTGGAAAAGAAAATGAAAGTACTACTGAAAAAAATAATCAGAATCCGTACCTGACAAGTGTAGCTGGAACCACAGGATTCTTATTACTACATCCTTTAAGGCTACCACAGAGAGTAACAAAATTCACTGTGTTTATAAATAATACCTGAGTTGCCTAGAAGGAAAACAATACCACAAAAACATTATAATTATTTTACTGTAATCATTATTTACAACTCTGGAGACAAAGATCTGTCATTATTATAAACCATCTAGGAAGTCTTTCTAATTGATAAGACAGTACTGACCCCCTACAATTCCTTGCTCTTTTCTATTCCACCTTAAGAACATCACAGTTAGTGTTCTACTCTTCTTTCTTCCTTTTCCCTAACCCTCTTTTCACTTCTAAAGAAAAACTTCTGAAAATTATGGCAGCTAACTTAAATAACCGTACCAATCCACATGGCAAGCTGCATTAGAAAACATCAATTTAGGACTTGGGGTGTAACTCAGTGGAAGTGTGCTTCCTTAGCACGTGTGTGGCACTGTATTCAATTCTGGGGGAGCAGAGGGAGGGATAACACCAATTTAAAGAACATTAAATAATAGGGAAAAAAACTGTCATAAGGAAAATAAGTCTCAAAGCTGGAGTAAATTCTTTCATAGAGTATCTTCCAACACAGATTAGATTTACTGACCTTTGGGTCTGTCTGATTAAGAGTTACTGCTAGGGTGAGGCCATCTCTTGAAAATGCAGAAATTAGTGCTCCTCTTGACTTTATCGATTCACATGTGGGAATCAGACTACTCAGAAGACAATCCTGTTGTGCCCAATGAACATGGTAGGGCAATGACCTAAGAAAGTAATAAATAATTGAACACAGGAAGAATAGCAACACTTAAGAGGGGTTGTTTGTTTTTGAGACGGATTCTCATTATACTGCCCAAGATGGGCTTAAATTCCTAAGTTCAAGAGATCCCCCTAGGGCTGGGGATGTGGCTCAAGCGGTAGCACGCTCGCCTGGCATGCAAGCGGCCCGGGTTCGATCCTCATCACCACATACAAAGATGTTGTGTCCGCCAAAAACTAAAAAAAAAAAAAAAAAAATATTAAAAATTCTCTCTCTCTCTTTAAAAAAAAAAAAAAAAGAGAGATCCCCCTAAACCAGAATCCAGAGTAGCTTGGACTAAAGACTTGTGCCACATACCCAACTTGTGTAGTAACTGTAAAACTGATATACATAGTTTATTACAAAAAATTATAGAGTCGGGTTGGGTTGTGGCTCAGCAATAGAGCACTTGCCTAGCACATGCGAGGTGCTGGGTTCGATCTGCAGCACCACATAAAAATAAATAAATAAAATAAATGTATTGTGTCCAACTATGAATTAAAAAAAAGTATAAAGTCCACTTAAATCCCTAAAAGTGCGCAATTAGGCCTCTTAGAGATGGAGAAGAAAGGGATAGAAAAAGGAAGAGGAAGGAAGAGGGAAGAGGGAGGAGGAGGGAGAAAGATGAGGGAAGAGGAGAAGGAGAAAGGTAAGTTATTTTATCCAGGGCACAAAAGATTAGCTATCAGTCAATTAAACATGTTCAATATCAGAGTTTGTTAATAGAGCCAGGTTTCACAGTCAATCCTAAATACATCTACTTCAATTAAATGTTTAGATAATCACATTTTTACATCATAGCAAACGTTTTCACAAGGATTAAAGAAGTTAAAAAGGAAATTTTTTGGATACTGTTAATGTTCCACATTTCATCTGAGTAATAATTACATAGACATATATATTTGTCAAAGTCTATATAGTTGTACACTTAAGATTTATTGATTGGGGCTGGAATTGTGACTCAGTGACTGAGTGCTTGCCTCATACATGTGAGGCCCTGGGTTCCATCCTCAGCATTATATAAAAAATAAATAAAAATTTTAAAATGCCCCCATTTGCTACTAAAAAAAAATTATTGATTGAAAAAAAGGTTTTTCATTTCATGTAAAGTATCTTAATAAAATTTTAATAAAGTACTATTGGCATAAAAATTTTTAACATTTTATTAAATCCTAGACCTTATGAGCTTCTAATGTATTTTTATATTTTATTGAACTTTTTAGAATAAAACTATTTTAATTAAAAAGCACTTGATGGGGGCTGGGATTGTGACTCCATGGTAGAGCGTTTGCCTAACATGTGTGAGTCACTGGGTTCGATTACAGCACCACATACAAATAAATAAATAAATAATTTCATAAACAATAAAAATATTTTAAAAAAAAAGCACTTGAGCCAGATGTGGTGGCATATGACTATAATCTTAGTAGCTCTGGAGGATGAGGCAGGAAGATCATGAGTTCAATGCCAGTTTCAGCAACCTAGTGAGCCCCCGTCTCAAAATAAAAAATAAAAAAGACTGGGATGTAGTTCAATGATTAAGCATACCTGGCTTCAATCCCTAGTCCCCCCGCCAAAAAAAAAGCACTTGAGCATTTAAAATACACAACAGTATATGTGACTTTCCATAATATAGTTGTTCTTGTAGCTTTAAGACAAGGAAAACCACAGCATGCCTTGTCTTTTACATGTTCTCACTTTCAAAAAGATAAACAGAACAAAAAATAAGAAAAACTTTAAAACATTTAGAAATGAAAGGTGGGAAAAAGGATTTGTGAAGCCTCAGAAACTGAAATTCACACTAACATTTACAAATCTTAATTGCATACAACCAAAAGATAATAATATTTTAGAAGGACAGAAAATAAGAAAGAAGCAAACATTTACCTCACCTTAAAGGGGTAAATACATTCTCATGCCACCGAATTGCTAGAAATGTTAACTTCAGGCATTCCCCAGAATAAAATGTAAATGAACACAGGCAGCAGTCACCAAATAACTGTAGATAAATTTAATATATTTTAGTATAAAATTAATATGAAAATAAATCAAGGTACAAAAAACATATTTCTCATCATAAATAAACAAATGAAAACTATTGGGACCCTGGTTATATTCCTTTTTTGTACCAGGGATTGAACCCAGGGGCACTTTATCACTGAGGTACATCATAGCATTTTTTAGTTTTATTGAGAGACAGGATCTTGCTAAATTGTTTTGAGCCTCACTAGTCACTGAGGCTGGCCTTAAATTTATAATCCTCCTGCCTCAGCCTCCCAAGTCCTTGGGATTACAGGTGTATACTACCACACCTGGCAATATATTTTTATTCTTAACATTAAATTAAAAACTAAGTAATTTTTTTTTTTTTTTTTTTTTTTTGGAGTCAGAGGCAGATCCCAAATGGGAAATCAGGTGGGGACTATTCGTGGAAGAGAGGTTTGGCGTTGGGGATTGAATCCAGGGTCCTACACATGCTAAGCATGTGCTCTACTACCCAGCAACAGTCCAGTCCAGTCCCTCAGGTTGTAGTTTATCTTCTCAAGAACTTCAATAAGGGGTAACAAAAAACTCTAGAGAAGAGGAAATAGTTCTGGTTTTTCTGTAGTACATGAGGATAATTATTGATTAAAATAACCTATGACAAACTTCAAAATGAGAGTATGAAATTCACAACACATAAAAAAATATTTATTTTGGGGGCAGTGGTTATAGCTCAGAGGTAGAGCACTTGCCTAGTATATGTGAGGCATTGGGTTCAATTCTTATCCTCGCATATAAATACATAAATAAACTAAAGGTCCATCACCAAATTTTTAAAAATTTCTTTTAATTTAATTTTTTAGTTATAGATGGACACAATATCTTTATTTTTTTGTTTATTTTTATATGGTGCTGAGGATCAAACCCAATGCCTCACATGTGCAGGGCAAGCGCTCTGTCACTGAGCCACACCCCCAGCCCTCCCAAAAAAACAAAAAATATTTATTTTTGAACACATAAATACTTATTAAGTTTATTTATTGCATAATATATACATGTATCAAATTACCACAATTTACCCCCATAAAATGCACAAATAGTATGTATCATTTTTTTTTTAAATTTTTAAAAATTAAACACTGCCATTTATTGTGACTATAAGTCAAAAGTTTTTCTTTTTTGGGGGGGGTGCGGGGGGCAGTGCTGGGGATTGAAACCAGGGTCTTATACATGTTCTGTAAGTAGTCAATTCTTAAATGGCTATTTTTCTCTTTTTTACTACTTTTAAATTATTTATATTACAGCATCACCGTAATTAGCAGTGGCAATAAAACTTCAAAATGCAATTTCTAATAACAGATTAGATGAGATGTTAAGCCACACATGCACAGTACCACACAGTTATATTAAATGTTTTATTTTTAGTTAATAAAACTTTAGTATTAAAAAGTTTATTTAATACCACCAATTCTAGCTTGACAAATTACAAAACAAGTTGTATTTTAAATTAGGGGGGAAAAGTTCTCATTTCTAATAATCACTTGTTTAAATGTGATTCAAGAAGTATATCTTATCCATACAATAATTTCACAACATCTATGATAATTGATTAGAGACGGACAACTATATCATCACACCCTCCACTAAATAGCTTCTCAGACAGGGTCTGTTCCTAGAGCCTGAGATCTCAACTCCTACCACATCGTCTGCTTTGGATTTTACCTCATTTTCTACAAAAACAGCATTCACTACAGCTTCTTTATCATCAGTGGAAGGCAAAAGAACTGCTTCTTCAGGTATGATCTGGGACCACTGACCCACCAATACGAGGCTTTTTGAAGATACAATATTCTTTAATTCCAAATATTCCCAAAGAAATACACATCCAGAAGGTGCTATGAGCAGAACTCTTTTTCCATTTCCAGAAACATACAAGTGTAGTCTTGAAGAGCTTCCTAATTAAAATAAAAATAAATATAAAATAAAACAAAACAAATCACCCAATTAAACCTCTAAGTCTAAATTCTCCTAGACTTCTTATATGGCATTAGGAACCCACTTATTGCAGAATGTTAGGCATGCAGACTTTTCTTCAAGTTTTATCTAGGTATCATAGATAAACATAGGTATCATAGAAAAACACTACCAAAAAATTTAAAAACATATATACAGAAACATATATATGCGCAAATGCACACAGAGATACATTTTCAAAATAATAGAAAAATGTTTCATCCTCTTTTCCTTTTATTTCTCCCAGTTAAACAAATCTAACAAACAAAAAGTCCCCACCTACAGAGGCTTTTATCATTTCCTTAGGCTGTTCAGTTACTTGTAGAGTTTTCAAACAATCTTGATCTTTGTTCCAAAGGAAAAGCTCCCCAGTGGTGAGTACCCCAGCCAACCAGGCATCTGCATTCAAAAGAAATGCAATTCTTAACCTAATGTTTCTCTTAATATTGCTCTAAGTTTTTAAAAAACACAGTAAGTCTAGCCTTTTAAAAATATCTGTATTACTTAACCATTACTGGATGTTGTCAGGACAAAAACATTCTTCAACAAAGTTTGCAGAGTAGGAATCTTCTTTGTTCTTCCTGACAGCAAATTAATCTCATTTATGAATTTACCATCCAAAAGAAAAACAGCTTCATTTTCCTAAGAAAAAAAAAACATGTGAAGGATTAGGTGATTCCAAAAATTAATTCAACTTCTTGTCTAATGTCTAAATAAATTATGCCAGAAGGGAAAACAAAATAACACTTAGGAAAGATTGTAGTTTGTATCACAAATCATAAAATAAACACTAAGGTTGCTATTCTATAGTAATTTAAAGATTTTTTATTCCATTTTAAAACTCTTATGGGCTGGGGGTGTGGCTCAGAGGTAGAGCTCTTCCCTAGCATGCATCCCCAACACTATAAAAAATAAGTAAGGTGGCCTAACAGCCACACTGAAATTTCTTTGAAATTTAACATTATAGGAGTATCTTCCAATTCTGCTAGCCAAAACTGTTTCCCACTGCTTAATCTCTTATCAGTTTTAAAAGTAGTATTGGTAAGTTTTTATATGATTTACTAGATTAACATGGATATGGCTTCAAAAATTCATAAACCCTTAACACAGATCATCTGTTGATTAGAACAAGTGAGCTGTTTATTTATTTACTTATTTTACTTTTTGATACAGAAGACTGATCCCAGGGACACTTTACCATTGAGCTACATCCCCAGACCTTTTTATTTTTTGACACTGAGTCTTGTTAACTTGCAGAAGTTGGTCTTGAACTTGTGATCCTCCTGCATCCGTCTCCCAAGTCACTGGGATCACAGGTGTGCACCACCATGCCCAGCAAAAGTAGGCTGTTTTGAATAAACCTTGGTTTTGTACATCCTGGAGCAGGGGTTTTCAAGGCATTTGTGAGACAGCAGCGGCAAGCAGCTCCTGAGAATCTGTCAGAAATGCAAACTACACAACCCTCCAAAAGATGCAAAGTTGGAAACTTGGTAGTGTTTTTGTTTTTTTTTTTTTTTTAATTTTAATTTGTTATATATGATAACAGAATGCATTACAATCCACATTACACATATAGAGCACAATTTTTCATATCTCTGGTTGTACACCACAATCTGTTTTAATAACCTGTCCAGATGATTCTGATATGTCACAAAGATTGAAAATGCCTGATAATTAGTGACAAAATTTCTCACAGGAAACTTGACATTTTATTTATTTCATTAATCACTATTTATTATATATAAAACACACACACACACACACACACACCACTTTCCCTAAGGTAAAGAACCTACATTAGATTTTATGAATGGTGTTCCTGGATTATTGACACATGTGGCTCATCTCTTCTGTCTTAGCTCTGATGAGCCAGAGTCATGAAAATCACAGTAGTAAGAAACACTCCAATATTCAACTAGAGGAGTTTCAGGAGACTAAACATTTCCTTTTGATATATACCATCTTACCCTACTTAAACATAACAAAGAAAAAATTTTTCTGAAAGTAAAAATTTTCTTCTAGACAGACCTAACTTTCTGAAACTAACTTGCTTGTAACAAAAACAAAACACAAACAAAACCCTGTTCAGGGGGCAAGAAATTCTCTAAAATTGCTGCTTGATTTCTTTGAGCTTCTAGGACATCCTATATCTTACAGAAAAAACACACACACTTAACATATATAAAACTGGTATTGTATGAACAAGGAAAAACTCACCTGTCCCAACCAGGAAATTCTAGGCCAGGGTTTTTTCTGCTTGATGCTTGTTGATGTCAAAACTTCTAATCTTATCTCCATGCTTGTTGAGATATCAATGGCTAATTAACCATTCATAAGATGCTGAAAATAATAGTAATAATAGTTTATTAAGCATCTAAATTTAGAATTTTCATAAAGTTTTGATAATTACTTTTTCAATAACTCAAGTAGGTTAACTCTTTTTAAAAAAAAAAAATATTTCTTAGTTGTCAGTGGACCTTTATTTTATTTACTTATATGCGGTGCTGAGAATCGAACACAGTAGCCTCACCCATGCTAGGCAAGTGCTCTACCAATGAGCCATAATCCCAGTCCTGTAAGTTAACACTTTAAGGTAAGAGACTGAGGAATCATTTAATATCTCATATCTTAAATAGCCAGGCAAAATGTATTTGGCCTCTTAATAAGTTATTTTTCATACAATAAAGATAAATATGAACTGAGAAAGATCCTGATGACAAAGTTTTTATCTATGTCATTTCCTTTGCTCACTGTGGCAGACTGCAGTTGGCAAAGATGGCTACAATAAAATCTATTTTTGGGGGGGGTACCCGGGATTGAACTCAGGAGTATTCAACCACTGAGGCACATCCCCAGCCCTATTTTGTGTTTTACTTAGAGACAGGGTCTCACTGAGTTGCTTACGTCTCATCATTGCTGAGGCTGGCTCTGAACTCAGGATCCTCCTCCTGCCTCAGCTTCCTGAGCAACTGGAATTATAGGTGTGCGCCACCGTGCCCAGCCCAAAATCTTGCATCTCAAATGCTTATACTGTGACTTTGATACATTTCCCACTGAGTGCTATGGTCTTTGCCTCCTCCTCTGATGTAGGGCCAGATTTTGTGATTATATGACTAAGAGAGTACAATGGAAGTGATGCTATGCATTTTCTAAGGCTAAATCATAAAAGATAATACACCTTCTACCTTGCTCCTAGGAATAATTACCCATGAAGCACCAATCACTACATAAGCCATCTAAAGCCCACAGCCCACCAAGCTGTGGGAAAGCCCCAACTAGCTCAAAGGAAAACAAAGTCCTGAGATAGCATGAAGTGAGAGATGCCTGACAAGCCCCACACTGAGTGGGGTGGGATGGCTATGGCAGAGGCCAAGAATAGTCCATTACAGACAAGCAGAATGAAGAGGATACTCAGGTGAAGGCCCTAAATGCATGAGGCATGAGAGTACAGGCAGACTGGGAGAGCATAATCTTGGGAGAATGGCCATTAGGAGAATCTTGGAAGGATGATCACACAGTTGGACAGCCCTGCACAGTAAGCTAGAGCTCAAGTAGAAAGAGGACACAGAAATCATTGTGAAAGGGAGTTTCACTGACTCAACTAAGAATAACTGAGCATCAAAATGAATTATAAGCTGGTGCAGTATCACTTGCCTATAGTCTCACCTATTTGAGAGGCTTAGGCAGCATGATCACTTGAGTCCAGAAGTCTGACACCAGTCTGGGCAACAAAGCAAGACCCCATCTCTAAAAACAAACAAAATATTATACTAATGTATTAAAATAGGAAACTGAATCCACAAAAATAAATAAATATGACATTTGATGGAAAACAAGATATTTGCATAGAAGCAGACTCCATGTAATCTAATAACCAAAATGAATGCTATTAGAAATGGGACAAATGGAAATCATGTGCCAACTAATAGGTGAAATGAGAAGACCTCTGGACATATGTTGTAAAAATGTATAACCTGAATCCAATCAAAAGGAAACATCAGATAAGCCCAAACTAAGGGATGTTACAAAATAACTGATCTATAAGCTTCAAAGGTATCAAGGTCATGAAAGTCATGAAAAGGCTGAGGAAACAGTCCCAAAAAGACCAGATGACTAAATGTAACTGTAGACTTCATTATATTATAAAGAGTAATATAATGGACAACTGGGAAAACTCAAAAATGAAGAGAAACTAGGAATTCAATGGTTGTGATGCATTAGTTTTCTCATGCGAATGGTTTTCCTGCAGTTAGGCAGGAGAATATTCTTGTGTATTTTTTTAAAAAACTACACACTAAACATTTAAGACCTTAGGTTCAATCTCTACCCCATTAAAAAAAGAAAAGAAAAAGAAAAAGAAAAAGAAAAAAGGAATGTGTTTGAAGGAACACATTTGGGATAGTGAGCAATAAGTGCTCAACATGTTATAGCTTACTAATGATTATATTGATAAAAGTGGCAGATGTGGAAAGTTACCATTTTGCAAACATTATAGGAAACCTGATTCTCGGGCCACATTTATCAACACAGATGCTAAATCAAGCAGAGTAGAAGTCAGTAATCTGATAAGGAACAGGATATTTACATAGTCTGCAAGTATCTCCCTACTAATTACTTATTAATTTGAAAAGAAAAACTAGCAGTACAATGGAGAAAAGGGATAACATCTTAACCATATAAGGGGTAGACATGATGCTCTTCTAGATGTTATCATCTGAAAAAGGACATATTTGCTTATATAGTATTCCAACCTCAAAATGCTAATCTAAGTCTATTCATTAAAAAAAAATTCAGAAAAATGACACCAAATAATGGGTTATAATTTCTTAAAAATGTCAGTGTCATGAGAAACAAAGGTTCAGGAGTTGTTTCAAATTAAACATGATTGGGACTGGGACTGTAACTCAGTGGTGGAGCACTTGCCTAGCATGCGTGAGGCACTGAGTTTGATCCTCAGCACCACATAAAAATAAACAAATAAAATAAAGGCAGTCTGTCCATCTACAACTACAAAAAAAAATTAAATTAAACATGATTAACTATACAAGGTAAGTAAATGGAATAATACTCTGTACTGCATCCTGTAACAGAAAAGAAAATACGCTATAAAGAACATTATTCTGGGCGGCTGAAGTTGTGGTTCAGTGGTAGAGTGCTTGCCTAGAATGTTCGAGGCACTGGGTTCGATTCTCAGCACCACATAAAATAAATAAATAAAATATTGTGTCTATATACAGCTAAAAATATTTAAAAAAAAAAGAACATCATTCTGAGACAGGTGTGTGCAATGGCACATGCCTGTAATCCCAGCAGCTCAGGAGGCCAAGCAAGTCAGGAGGATTAAGAGTTCAAAGCCAGCCTCAGCAAAAGGGAGGCAGCTAGGCAACTTAGTGAGCCCTTGTTCATAAATAAAAATATAAAATAGGATATGGTACCAGTACCATGCTGTTCAAGAGCTAAGTAATGTTTTGAACAACCAATAATAAATAAATAAATATATATATTTTATATATATATATATATATATATAAAATAGGGATGGAAATGTGGATCAGTGGTCCAGTGCCCCTGATTCAATCCCTGGTACCTACCTCCAAAAAGCATTATTCTGACAACTGGCAAAATTAGAATATAAACTACAACAGAGATAAAAGTGATGTGCCAATGCTAAATTTTCCAAATTTGACAATTGTACTTGATTATAAAAAAGAGCATCATTGCTCTAAGGAAATACATGTTATATTGAGTATTATAAAGATGAATAGATGAATGCATCACATACCCAACCCACTCTCAAATAGTTTAGAAAAAAAAAAGTATTTTGAAAGTCAAAATAGCTTCTAGATAGCATGTGTATGCACATGTATAAACAGAATAAAACATGAACAAAGATAAACTGGCTAATCTGGGGGGGAAAAGTAGAGTACTTTAAATTATTCTTTTCTGTAAATGTGAAATTATTTTAAAATAATTTAAAAAGACAATTGGGGAAAATTGAACATGATTCAATAAGACATTAGAATATATCAGTGGCTATTCTAACAGACTAAGTCTAGTAGTTTACTGGATGGTGTTAAGGAATTAATGTTAATTTTGGTATGGCATATATGTATATATTTTTTAAAAAGGAGTCCTTACATCTTCTAGGTATCACAGATACAGTATATACTTAAGAATCTACCTGAGGGATTTGCTTTAAGATACTCCGATACTCCAGACGATATAGGATCTTCAACTAAAACATAAAGGAAAAAGATAGTTAATCACTTTAGATTTTGAGGATGGAGCCATGAGGACTTGACGGATGGCCTTCCATCTTGAAGAACTCTAAAAATCACCTCCTGTTATATAGCAGCTGTTTCTGCTACATACTGCACTGCCTCTCAAAACACTAATGTTAGTGGATGTTTAAAAACAAATGTCACCAAACAAAAATAAAATTAAAGAAAAATCGATCACACAAAATATATTAGGAGGAGTAATACAATACAAAGGTCTACAGGGGCCACCTTTCTTGAAAACAAATCGGTGAATGTAATTTCAAAGGACTAATTCAAGTTCTGCTTTCCACCGCAGACACCCTAGGAAATCGCATCCATACCTCAGTGTTCAATTTACCACCAACCAGGGTCACCAATCGGTCTCCAGGTGACGCTGCGGCAGCAGTCACCCCAAGAAACCCTCGGGGGCGTCCCTCGGGGCCTACGAAAAGGCTCGGCTGCAACCAAGAGGTGCAGGGGTGCGGGCCCGGGCCTCCCGCAGGCACGCAGGGGGACCTCGCTGTCTAAGGACCCGGCGCCGCAGCGCGAAGGGACCAGGGCCAGGGTGGCGGGGGACCTGCTGAGGAGGCTGGCGGACAACAGGAGGGCGGCCGCATCGCTAGGGGCCAGGGCCTGGTCGGAGGCGGGAGACCGCAAGGGCGAGGGAGGCCTCGGACGCGCACGGCGGGAGGTACGTCCGGACCTAGAATGCCCCGGGCGGGCAGCGCGGGGCGGAGGCCGGGGGCCTGCGGGAGAGACGTGCGGGTGGTTACCTGCACCAGGGACGGGCTCCTCCACGGCTACGGCGGGGACGCGGTCCCGTGGCTGCAGACTCTCGGCGGAAAGCGCCCCTACGCGAGCCCGCGTCCTGGAGACGGTGGGCGGGGCCGTGCGGCGCTGCTCCGAAAGGCGGGTCCTCCTCCTGGCTCCGCCTTCCTGCTCCTCCTCCACCAGCCCCGGGGACCCCGCCCCTCGTCCTGCGCGCCCGCGGGCCGCCGGCCCCCCAGTCCTGGGTCTCCTCCTTCGTCCGCCCCGCCCGCATCAGCTTGCTGTGGCCCAACTGTCTTGGGCTCCCCATCCGTGCCTCCCTCTGATACTACTCTTCCCCTGCCCAGGCATTGTGCAGAGGTTTGCAGGAGAACCCTCCACAAGCCCGAAAATAAAGGGGTCGTGCACTGCCCTCCAAGACCACATAGGCACCTTAGAACACCCTAGAAAACATTTTCCTGGACGAATAATGGTAGTGAGCATTTTTTCGTGTATTTATGGGCCATTCGTATTTCTTCTTTTTTGAGAGGGTCTATTCAAATCATTTCCCCATTTAAAAAAAAAATTGTTTGCTTTTTTGTGATTAAGTTCTTTTTATGTTCTAGACATTAACCTTCCGTCTGATGGATACCTGTTAAATATATTCTCTTATTCTGTAGGTTCTTCACTCTGGATTGTTTCCTTTGCAGAGGTAGCCCCATTTCTCGGTTTGGGCTTTTGTTTCCTGTGCTTTTGGAGTCCTATCCAGAAAACCATTAGCTGTAAAAATCAGTATTTCCCCCATTTCCCTCTAGTCATTTCAGAGTTTCAGGTCTTCCATTCATGTTAAGCTGAGTTTTGTAGAGTGTACGAGATAGGGGTTAAGTTTTAATATTCTGCATGTGGATGGAATATACAGTATTCCTAGCACCAACTGTTGATGAAGTTATTCTCTCTCCAATATGTGCTTTCGGCACCTTTGCTGTATATGCATGTATATTTCTAGGTTCTCTGTTCTGTCTTATTGGTATACATTGCTGTTGTTATGCTATGTTGTTATGGTTATTATGGTTTTGTAATATATCTTCAAATCAGCTCAGAAGCCTCCAGAGCTTTTTTTTTCCCCCTCAAGAATATTCAGGATCTTTTTTGCTTCATGAATTTTAGCATTCTGTTTTCTAGTTCTGTGAACAATGTCATTGGTATTTTGCTGGGAATTACATTTTGTAGCTCACTTTGGGTAGTGTGGAAGAAAATAACAATTCTGAGGAGATAAGAAAATGACTCTGAGCCAAATATGAGTGGATCATGCTCTGAGAACTCAAGTTACCTGGAAAGACATATATTTTAGTCAGCTTTTTGTTGCTGTGACCAAAAGATATGACAAGAACAACAAAGAGGATGCAAATTTATTTGGGGTTCCTGGTTTTTGAAGGCTCAGTCCATGGACAGCTGACTCCATTGCTTTATGCCTAAGGTGAGGCAGCACATCATACTGAAAGAACATGATGGAGGAAGGCTGCTCAGGACATGGCAATCAGGAATCAGAGCTAGCTCTGCTCAACAGAGACAAAAGTCCACAGGGACCCACCTCCTCTAGCTATATCCCACCTTCCCACAGTTACCACCCAGTGAATCACATCAGTTAGTTAATCCATTAATTAGGTTACACATCTTATAATTGTTTCTCCTCTGAAAATTCACTCATTGTCTCACACATGAGCTTTTGGGAGATATCAACATAGTTCCCTTGAAGGAGATTACACAGCTTTTATAGTCCCAAAAGAATGTAAGTGGTTTTATCAAATAAACTACAAAGGGTCAGGGAGGGATTTCCTATGAGATTCAAATGTTGTTTTCCAGAAGGCAGGGGAAATCCTCTACAGGATCAAATGGCATATCACTCCCAGACATAAGGCTGGGAGAGATCAGAAGTCCATCAATCTTTGCATATTTATCTAGTGGTCACAGAAATGCTAGGTCAAGACATAGAGGTTACAAAACTGTAATCTAAAAGAACTATGGTGACACATGCATATAATCCCTAAGACTCAGGAGGCTGAGGCAGGAAGAGCACAAGTTTGAGCCTAGCCTCAATATCCTTCAGGGACTCAGACCTTAGGAAACAGATTTGGGATCCTAGCAGGTGAAAAAAGATGCAAAGTGTAGTTGGGATAGTAGCATGCCTTATTCAGAGATGGCAGCTACCCACATCTCCCTGAGTCTTTCCACAGGCCTTTTTACATGCAGGCCAGAGAAGTCATGGTGGAACAGTTTACATAAATTAGCACATGTTTATAAGCCGATGTTTATGATCTTGAGTACATATGCTAAATCAGGGTACTTTGACCTTGACCACATACTAGAGCATAGCTGGCTGGAAGTATCAATGAGGGAGCATAAATATAGTCATCTTGGGCCTGCCCTACAATCTACCCCCTTTAGGAATTCTTGCCATAAAATTTACATGGCTGATGTCTTCTCTAATGACTCCTTAGTAAGGAGGGTAGAGCCCTGCAGCCACAGGCTACAACAACAGTATTAAGCTGCAGCATAAAACCAGAAGATAAGCCCTATCCCCATGATTACTAAAAACCATCACCAGTTTCATCCTTTATTGAAGTGACAACAAAAGTCCTTTTCAGGCACATCTAGTTGTCAAGGGATATAGGCTGGATTTGCCAGGGTAATGCAGGAGCAGAACTCATAGGCACTTCAGTACATAACCAGCAGACAGAGGTGTTTCCTACTTTGGTGTAGGTGTGTGCCCGTTCCACAATGGTTGGCAAGGACACACCTACAGCCAAAAGGACAAAGCAGTTACAGACACTTGTACATGTAAATCATGTCCATCTGGGAGAATGCATGCCAGTTTTGAGTCCCAGGAAAACACAGTGGTCACCTAGGACAACTTCTCTGAGCCATGAAACCACTCTTTATAGCTTGATCCTGGACTTCAGCAGGCTCTGTGTGTATAAGCACTGGGAAACTCATAATTGTCTAAAGGGAAATGACAGAAGTGCCCTTTAATCTGTTTCTCATCTGTGGGACTTAGCTAAGTAACATGTACCCAGGGGTACCATTCACTAGTTGTCCACGGTGTCACAAGGAGATCACATTCCAAAATTTCCCCCACGGGAAAGGCTAACAGGGCCATCCAATGGCGGGGGGCAGCGTTTGTCCAGCACCATGTCCAATCTACAGTTTGCCTCCAATTCAAGAGAACAGGCAAGAGAACATTCCCTTGCTACCCAAACCCAGTTTTAAATAAAACATCCTTCATTGTCACCTGGACCTTTATTGGTGCTTCTATGCAAAATCCCCACAGAAATTGGTGTCCCTTGTTGGAGATGCTCATTCAAAGCTCACACAGCTGCCCCAAAACATTGTGCCCACCCCTTCTAGAAGGTGAGCTGACTCCAGTTTTGAGTTCTTGCTTAAGCAGGTCAATATATTGTTTTGTCATGCCTGCAGTCTATGGGTAATAAGAGATGTGCAGCGTCCATAGAATCTATAACTGAAATGCCTATCACTGCACATCCTGGCCCATGAAATGGGTGCCTTGATCACTCTCTATTGGCCATACCAAGGCCTTTAACACCTGTCAGGGCACGAGTTGTAGTACACTGATTCATTTGGCCACTAGGTCAGGCAAACAAAACCCTGTGGTCCTATCAATTGCCATTAAGGTGAACATGGCCCTCTCTGACTTTCAGTAAAGGGACGATGTAGTCAATCTGCCATCATATCAAGGAGGTGTGTTCACAATTTACCTGGTTTTCTGTAGCTCCAAATGGTGAGGGTGAGAACACTCCTGCATGTCTATCAGCGTGCTCCATATTAAAGGCTACATTGTACATGGTTTTTCATCTTCATGCTGCAGGCGGCAGTGCAACCAAATCGCCAGGTTTCTGGGAAGTGCCCACTATAATCACTGCACCCTAGACAAAGCATCTGCTTCATCATTCCCTGTGCTAGTCAGGAGTGCATGTCAGTTACATGCACTACAGTTACATCTTTTTCATGGCCTGTGGCCTAAAGGTCTTGCCATATAGCTTCACTCCAGAGTCCAATGTGCTAAATGATGAATGAGTGATTGAAGAAATAAAGGGGAATTTAAAAATATCTAGCAACCACTGAAAATGATAACACACAAACCAAAATCTGTGGGAAACAGCAAAAGCAGTCAAGACAGAGAAGGTTTAAAGCAGTCATGACAGAGAAGGTTTTTTTTATATATATTTATTTTTTAATTGTAGTTGGACACAGTACCTCATTTATTTATTTTTATGTGGTGCTGAGGATCAAACCCAGGGTCCCGTGCATGCGAGGCGAGTGCTCTGCTGCTGAGCCACAACCCCACCCCTAAGAGGCAGAAGTTTATAACAATAAATACATACATTATAAAAATAGAAAGATCTCATATAAACAGCCTAATAATGCATCTAAAAGCCTTAGAAAAGAAGAACAGGGCTGGGGATATGGCTCAAGTGGTGGTATGCTCACCTTCATACACGAGGCACTGGTTTCGATTCTCAGCACCACATAAAAACAAAATAAAGATATTGTGTCCATCTAAAACTAAAAAATAAATATTTTTAAAAAAGAAAAGTAAGAATATATCAAACCAAAATTGATAGAAGGGAAGAAATAATACAAACCAAAGCATAAATAACTAAGAGCAAATATAAAAAATGTACAAAAGATGAATGAAGCAAAGTTGAGTTTTTGCAAGGATAAACAAAATGGACAAACATTTAGCTATACTAATCAAGAAAAAGAGGAGATCCAAATAAATAAAATTAGAGGTGAAAAGGAGACATTACAACTAAAACCAGAAAAATACAGAGGATGTTAAAAACTACTATGAGAGATCCAACATGGCAGCGGGCAGCGAGGCAGCACTTTCAATACCCCCTCAGGGATGGGGTCAGAAAGACGCATATACACTTAGATTCTACTTTCAGAGAATCTCCTAGCAAAATTCCACTGAAGAGAGACCGTCCGGGAGTTACTAGGATTTTTGGAAGTGACAGCTTGCCCCAGAGGAGTGAATCCCCGCCACGAGACGCAGAGGTCCAGATCCGCCAGCTGCTGTCCGTGCGCCACAGTGCGCCCCCCCCCCTCCCCAGCCACCGTGACTGGGTGGCTAGCCAGCTTGGCAGGAAGAGGTCTTTAGCCAAGTCTTCATGAAACAGCAAGCCGGGAGCTGAGGCCAACTGGGGACGGACCAGTCCCACCCCTCCCTTCGGACACTCCGGCAAGGAGCCTGGGGCCCGCCATAGCAGAGAGGTGGCGTCATCGGAGTTCGGCCAACTTCATTCCCAGCTGAATCCACTTTAGCAGGTGTGAGACTCCCACCCCATCCAGATACAAGCAGCCAGGAAACCTCAGGGATCTCTCCGGGGGCGTGTCTGTAGGGAAGCAGAGGGGATTCCCGACCCCCAAACCCCCGTATCACCAGCAGCGACTCCCAAGGTCTTAGCCGCCAGTTTACCACAGCACTGGGGCTTAAATGGGATGCGCGGTGGGGCTGCAAGTGTAACTAGATCTCTGGGGAACCGCTTCTGGTGAACAGGACCTGGCTGGCTGGCTGGCTGGCTGACAGGAGGAAGAGAGGGAAGGGCCGGAGAAGTGAAACGGCTCTGGACTGACAAGACTGTGACTTCCAGGAGCCGCCTTACAGGGATTGCTATCAGCACGTAGAGGGCAGAAGCTCCACTCGGAGGGCACAGCTCCGCCTACTGGAAGAGAAGAAAATGGATCTCTAAGACTCCAATTTTTTTTTCTTCTTGTCTCTCTGTTCCTTTCTCCCCTTTTCCTTCTTTCTTTCTTTCCCGTTTCAAGTTTTATTGTTCTTTTCATTCTCCTCTAATCTATCTATCTCTCTCTCCTTCTTTCTTTTTAAGAGCACCTTCCTTCACCTACCCCCCAACTTTCATCCCAAGCAATACGTCTTCCATTACGTGTAATTGTCTAAATGCAAATAGGTGAATGTTTCGAGGCTGTCTATAGGGCTCCTAAATACTTAGCTACTACCAACACCCTGATCCATAGATTTCAAGCCAAAGTTAATCAAAAGGGATAAAGAGGGACACTATGTACTGCTCAAGGGAACCATACACCAACAAGACATAACAATCATAAATATATATGCCCCAAACAATGGTGCAGCTATGTTCATCAAACAAACTCTTCTCAAGTTCAAGAGTCTAATAGACCACCATACAATAATCATGGGAGACTTCAACACACCTCTCTCACCACTGGACAGATCTTCCAAACAAAAGTTGAATAAGGAAACTATAAAACTCAATAACACAATTAATAACCTAGACTTAATTGACATATATAGAATATACCACCCAACATCAAGCAGTTACTGTTGGAGACCAGCTCCAACAGGGGGTCTCAGGAGATGAACGGATGGTGAGGAGTCGGCGAAAGAGGGGTGGAGAAACAACACAGACACCAAAGTGCAGGTGTTGATCCCAATCTTTACTTGTGAAGTTGATCATATATACTTTTCATTTTGGCAGGCTCACAGTACTTTGTGGTTACAAAACAGGAATCATTATTCAAAGAAACAAAATATTACCTAGCTACAATCAGAATAGAAGAATGTATCTTGGCTTATGCATAAGCAAACATTTGTACTTTCAGTTCAGTTCGTGTTTTGCTTTGAGCTGTTTCTGCTTAGTTAACTTTTAATAATAATTACAAATGTCCCAAACTATTGGCCTATACCTCGACTATTCTTTCTTGACTTACTGACTGGAACCGGTGCCATGATTATGGCAAGTGGTTGACTTGTTATTAATTTTAATCAAACAAGAGTAAGAGCACAAACCATTGTGCACAGGAACAAGAACAAGTTGCCCAGTACTAAGCACTAATCTGTCTTCTTAACATTAATTTTTCTTCTCTAGATTTTAATTTAATTTCTCAAAAAATTCCTTGACAGGAATACAGGGAGTTTTTCATTAGACATTAACAATTTACACTCCACAGCTGAATCATTGCATTTAGAGCAAACAGATCGATTCTTTAGAAGTAGTTGCATTAATTGGGAAAGTCATGTTTTTTTCCTTCATACTTAATGGTCATATGAGAAGTCACAACTATACTTATTAAAGGAATACAAAAACAAATCAACCCATTCCCAGAAACATACTGCGCTCCTCCAGAGGATGGACGCCTTGCGCCATCCACCTCAGTAGGGCCTTGCCATTGCCTGAGTCAGGGGAGGGGCGCAGCAAGTTACATTTTTTTCTCAGCAGCACATGGATCCTTCTCAAAAATAGATCATATATTATGTCACAGGGCAACTCTTAGACAATATAAAGGAGTAGAGATAATACCATGCATCTTATATGATCATAATGGAATGAAACTGAAAATCAACGATAAAAGAAGGAAGGAAAAATCATGTATCACTTGGAGAATGAACAATAGGTTACTGAATGATCAAGGGATTATAGAAGACATAAAAGAGGACATTAAAAAATTCTTAGAGATAAATGAAAACACAGACACAACATATCAGAATCTATGGGACACATTGAAAGCAGTTCTAAGAGGAAAATTTATTGCTTGGAGTTCATTCCAAAAAAAGAAAAAAACAACAAATAAATGATCTCATACTTCATCTCAAAATCCTAGAAAAAGAAGAGCAAAACAACAGCAAAAGAAGTAGAAGGCAAGAAATAATTAAAATCAGAGCTGAAATTATTGAAATCGAAACAAAAGAAACAATTGAAAAAATTGACAAAACTAAAAGTTGGTTCTTTGAAAAAATAAATAAAATCGACAGACCCTTAGCCATGCTAACGAAGACAAGAAGAGAGAGAACTCAAATTACTAGCATATGGGATGAAAAAGGCAATATCACATCAGACACTTCAGAAATACAGAAGATAATCAGAAATTATTTTGAATCCTTATACTCCAATAAAATAGAAGATAGTGAAGGCATCGATAAATTTCTTAAGTCATATGATCTGCCCAGATTGAGTCAGGAGGATACAGACAACCTAAATAGACCAATATCAATTGAGGAAATAGAAGAAACCATCAAAAGCCCAGGACCGGATGGGTATACAGCAGAGTTTTACAAAACCTTTAAAGAGGAACTAATACCAATACTTTTCAAGCTATTTCAGGAAATAGAAAGAAGGAGAACTTCCAAATTCATTCTACAAAGCCAACATCACCCTGATTCCTAAACCAGACAAAGACACTTCAAAGAAAGAAAACTACAGACCAATATCTCTAATGAACCTAGATGCAAAAATCCTCAATAAAATTCTGGCGAATCAGATACAAAAACATATCAAAAAAATTGTGCACCATGACCAAGTAGGATTCATCCCTGGGATGCAAGGCTGGTTCAATATATGGAAATCAATAAATGTTATTCACCACATCAATAGAAAAGGACTGACAAGACTGAGAGACTTCCAGGAGCCAGTTCTTAAAAATAAGAACCATATGATCATCTCGATAGATGCAGAAAAAGCATTCGACAAAGTACAGCATCCCTTTATGTTTAAAACTCTAGAAAAACTAGGGATAACAGGAACATACCTCAATATTGTAAAAGCAATCTATGCTAAGCATCAGGCTAGCATCATTCTGAATGGAGAAAAATTGAAGGCATTCCCTCTAAAATCTGGAACAAGACAGGAATGCCCTCTCTCACCACTTCTGTTCAACATAGTTCTCGAAACACTGGCCAGAGCAATTAGACAGACGAAAGAAATCAAAGGCATAAAAATAGGAAAAGAAGCACTTAAATTATCACTATTTGAAAATGACATGATTCTATACCTAGCAGACCCAAAAGGGTCTACAAAGAAACTATTAGAGCTAATAAAAGAATTTAGCAAAGTGGCAGGACATAAAATCAACACGCATAAATCAAAGGCATTCCTGTATATCAGCAACAAATCCTCTGAAATGGAAATGAGGACAACCACTCCATTCACAATATCCCCCCAAAAAATAAAATACTTGGGAATCAACCTAACAAAAGAGGTGAAAGACTTATACAATGAAAACTACAGAACCCGAAAGAGAGAAATAGAAGAAGATCTTAGAAGATGGAAAAATATACCCTGTTCATGGATAGGCAGAACTAACATCATCAAAATGGCGATATTACCAAAAGTTCTCTATAGGTTTAATGCAATGCCAATCAAAATCCCAACGGCATTTCTTGTAGAAATAGAGAAAGAAATCATGAAATTCATATGGAAAAATAAAAGATCCAGAATAGCAAAAACAACTCTAAGCAGGAAGTGTGAATCAGGAGGTATAGCGATACCAGACCTCAAACTATACTACAGAGCAATAGTAACAAAAACAGCATGGTACTGGTACCAAAACAGGCAGGTGGACCAATGGTACAGAATAGAGGACACAGAAACCAATCCACAAAACTACAACTATCTTATATTTGATAAAGGGGCTAAAAGCATGAAATGGAGGAAGGATAGCATCTTCAACAAATGGTGCTGGGAAAACTGGAAATCCATATGCAACAAAATGAAACTGAATCCCTTTCTCTCACCATGCACAAAAGTTAACTCAAAATGGACCAAGGAGCTTGACATCAAATCAGAGACAGGCGTCTGATAGAAGAAAAAGTTGGCTCTGATCTACATATTGTGGGGTCGGGCTCCAAATTCCTCAATAGGACACCCATAGCCCAAGAGTTAATTACTAGAATCAACAAATGGGACTTACTTAAACTAAAAAGTTTTTTCTCAGCAAAAGAAACAATAAGAGAACTAAATAGGGAGCCTACATCCTGGGAACAAATCTTTACTCCTCACACTTCAGATAGAGCCCTAATATCCAGAGTATACAAAGAACTCAAAAAATTAAACAAAAAGAAAACGAATAACCCAATCAACAAATGAGCCAAGGACCTGAACAGACACTTCTCAGAGGAGGACATACAATCAATCAATAAGTACATGAAAAAATGCTCACCATCTCTAGCAGTCAGAGAAATGCAAATCAAAACCACCCTAAGATACCATCTCACTCCAGTAAGATTGGCAGCCATTCCGAAGTCAAACAACAATAAGTGCTGGCGAGGATGTGGGGAAAAGGGTACACTTGTACATTGCTGGTGGGACTGCAAATTGGTGCAGCCAATTTGGAAAGCAGTATGGAGATTTCTTGGAAAGCTGGGAATGGAACCACCATTTGACCCAGCTATTCCCCTTCTCGGTCTATTCCCTAAAGACCTAAAAAAAGAGCATGCTACAGGGACACTGCTACATCCATGTTCATAGCAGCACAATTCACAATAGCAAAACTGTGGAACCAACCTAGATGCCCTTAAATAGACGAATGGATAAAAAAATGTGGCATTTATACACAATGGAGTATTAGTCTGCATTAAAAAATGACAAAATCATAGAATTTGCAGGGAAATGGATGGCATTAGAACAGATTATGCTAAGTGAAGCTAGCCAATTCCTAAAAAACAAATGCCAAATGTTTTATTTGATATAAGGAGAGTAACTAAGAACAGAGTTGGGAGGAAGAGCATAAGAAGAAGATTAACATTAAACAGGGGTGAGAGGTGGGAGGGAAAAGGAAAGAGAAGGGAAATTGCATGGAAATGGAAGGAGACTCTCATGGTTATACAAAATTACATACAAGGGGAAGTGAGGGGAGAGGAGAAAAAAAACAAGGGGGAGAAATGAATTACAGTAGATGGGGTAGAGAGAGAAGATGGAAGGGGAGGGGTTGGGGGATAGTAGAGGATAGGAAAGGCAGCAGAATACAACAGACACTATTATAGCAATATGTAAAACAGTGGATGTGTAACCGATGTGATGCTGCAATCTGTATACGGGGTAAAAATGGGAGTTCATAACCCACTTGAATCAAAGTGTGAAATATGATATGTCAAGAACTATATAATGTTTTGAACAACCAACAATAAAAATTAAAGAAAAAAAAAAGAACTAACATCATCAAAATGGCGATATTACCAAAAGTTCTCTACAGGTTTAATGAGATGCCAATCAAAATCCCAATGGCATTTCTTGTAGAAATAGAGAAAGCAATCATGAAATTCATATGGAAAAACAAAAGACCCAGAATAGCAAAAGCAATTCTAAGCAGGAAGTGTGAATCTGGAAGTATAGTGATACCAGATTTCAAACTGTACTATAGAGCAATAGTAACAAAAACATCATGGTACTGGTACCAAAACAGGCAGGTGGACCAATGGTACAGAATAGAGGACACAGAGACCAATCCACAAAATTACAACTTTCTTATATTTGATAAAGGGGCTAAAAGCATGAAATGGAGGAAGGATAGCATCTTCAACAAATGGTGCTGGGAAAACTGGAAATCCATATGCTACAAAATGAAGCTGAAACCCTTTCTCTCACCATGCACAAAAGTTAACTCAAAATGGATCAAAGAGCTTGATATCAAATCAGAGACTCTGCGCCTGATAGAAGAAAAAGTTGGCTCTGATCTACATATTGTGGGGTCGGGCTCCAAATTCCTTAATAGGACGCCCATATCCCAAGAGTTAATAACTAGAATCAACAAATGGGACTTACTTAAACTAAAAAGTTTTTTCTCAGCAAGAGAAACAATAAGAGAACTAAATAGGGAGCCTACATCCTGGGAACAAATCTTTACTCCTCACACTTCAGATAGAGCCCTAATTTCCAGAATATACAAAGAACTCAAAAAATTAAACAATAAGATAACAAATAACCCAATCAACAAATGGGCCAAGGACCTGAACAGACACTTCTCAGAGGAGGACATACAATCAATCAATAAGTACATGAAAAAATGCTCACCATCTCTAGCAGTCAGAGAAATGCAAATCAAAACCACCCTAAGATACCATCTCACTCCAGTAAGATTGGCAGCCATTCCGAAGTCAAACAACAATAAGTGCTGGCGAGGATGTGGGGAAAAGGGTACACTTGTACATTGCTGGTGGGACTGCAAATTGGTGCGGCCAATATGGAAAGCAGTATGGAGATTCCTGGGAAAGCTGGGAATGGAACCACCATTTGACCCAGCTATTCCCCTTCTTGGACTATTCCCTGAGGACCTTAAAAGAGCATACTATAGGGATACTGCCACATCAATGATCATAGCAGCACAATTCACAATAGCTAGACTGTGGAACCAACCTAGATGTCCTTCAATAGATGAATGGATAAAAAAAAATGTGGCATTTATACACAATGGAGTATTACGCAGCACTAAAAAATGACAAAATCATGGAATTTGCAGGGAAATGGAAGGCATTACAGCAGATTATGCTAAGTGAAGCTAGCCAATCCTTAAAAAACAAAGGTCAAATGTATTCTTTGATTTAAGGAGAGCAACTAAGAACTGAGCAGGGAGGAAGAGCATGAGGAAAAGATTAACATTAAGCAGAGACGAGTGGTGGGAGGGAAAGGGAGAGAGAAGGGAAATTGCATGGAAACGGAAGGAAACCCTCAATGTTATACAAAATCACAAAAACTCAGAGGTTGTGAGGGGAAAGGGGGGGGGTGGGAAAAAAAAAACAAGGGAGAGAACGGAACAACAACAGATGAGGTAGAGAGGGAAGATGGGAGGGGAGGGGAGGGGGGATAGTATGGGATAGGAAAGGCAGCAGAATACAACAGTCACAAATATGGCATTATGTAAAAAAGTGAATGTGTAACTGATGTGATTCTGCAATTTGTATTTGGGGTAAAAATAGGAGTTCATAACTCACTTGAATCAAATGTATGAAAGATGATATGTCATGAGCTTTGTAATGTTTTGAACAACCAATAAAAAATAAATAAATAAATAAAATTTACATTAACTTTCAGTACATTTTTATTTCTCAGTGGATAATTAAATAAATCCCAGTACCTACCAGCAGCAGTGGATTGTAATTATAATATCAAAGTCACATGTTTGAAATATAATGTTTTTACCTTTCTCTGATATCACATAAGGCTTTGTGTCTGTTAGATACTTTACAAAGGTTAAATGAAATTGTAAATGCTTTTAATGTGATTTTTATTGATAATTATCATTAAATTATACAAAGCTTAAAAAAAAAACTACTATGAACAATTAAATGCTAAAAAGCTGAAAAACCCAAAAGAAATGGATAAATTCCTGAGTATATATAAGCTATCAAAATTGAATCTATAATAAATAGAAAAACCTAAATAGACTAATAATAAGTAATAAGATTGAAATGGGAGTTAAATATCTCCCATCTAAAAAAATTCAGAACCTTAATGACTTTACAGCTGGATTTTACAAAACATTTAAAGAACTAATTCTGGGCTGGGGATGTGGCTCAAGCAGTAGCGTGCTTGCCTGGCATGCGTGCAGCCTGGGTTCGATCCTCAGCACCACATACAAACAAAGATGTTGTGTCCGCCGAGAACTAAAAAATAAATATTAAAAAAAAATTCTCTCTCTCTCTCTCTCTCTCTCTTTAAAAAAATAAAGAAAGAACTAATTCCAACTATCCTTAAACTATTAAAAAAAATGAAATAGAAGGAATTCTGCCAAACTCTTTTTTTGAAGACTGATACCAAAATCAGACAAAGATACTACAACAACAAACTGCAAACCCATATCTCTGATGAACAAAGATGCAAAAGTTCTCAATAATATACTAGCAAACTGAATTCAACAGCACATCAAAAAGATCCTACACATGATCAAGTGAAATTCCTCCCAGGGATGCAAGGATGACTCAACATATGCAAATTAATAAAAGTGATACAACACATTAACAGAACAAAGGACAAAAACCATATGATCATTTGCATAGATGTAGAAGAAAAAGCATTTGATAAAATCCAACATATCTTCATGATAAAAACTCTCAATTAAGTTGGTATAGAAGGAACATAACTCAAAACACTAAAGGCTATATATGAAAACCCACAGCCAAAACTATACAGAATGGGGAAAAGCTAAAAGACTTTCCAGTAAGATTAGAAACAGCACACCCACGTATCAGAGAACATTCGGCTCTTGATTTTTGGGGATTGGCTTATTTGAACTGAATGTCTACTGTTACCACACTAATTTCATTTAGTACTGTTAAGTCTTAGCAAGAGCAATTAGGCAAGAGAAATAGAGGACATTTAAATTGGAAAGAAAGAAGTTAAAATTATCCATGGTCGCAGATGACTATTTTCATAGAGAAACCTAAAACTCCATTAAAAAGCTGTTAGAGGTGCATGGTGGCCCATGCCTTTAATCCCAGTAACCTGGGAGGTTGAAACAGGGGTATCACAAGTTCCAGGCCAGCCTCAGCAACTTAGCAAGGCCATAAGTAACTTAGTGAGACCCTGTTTCAAAATAAAAAATCAAAATAAAAAGGGCTTGGGATGTAGTTCAGTGATAAAGCACCTCTGGGTTCAATCCCATTTAAAAAAAAAAAATGCTTTCTAACATGCACTTCCCCCTCTCTCCCGTTTTAACCTCCCAAAGGGGGACATTTTACAAAAGCTGTTAGCTAGGTGGTAGTGATTGTCTGTACATGTGCATCAAAACCTGTAGAACGGACATCAGCAGAACAACCTTAAGAAATGCCTTATCCTAACTTTTATTTATTTATTTTTGGCACCGGGGACTGAACCCAGGGGTGCTTTACAACTGAGCAAAATCCCCAGCCCTTTTCATTTTTTAAATTTTGAAACAGGGTATTGCTAAGCTGCTGAGGCTGGCCTTGAACTTGTGATCCCCTTGTGTCAGCCTGTGAGTCACTGGGATTACAGGTGTGCTCCAGCATGTCAGGCATCACTAACATTCTTTGTGGACAGAGGTTGTTAACAGGGTCTGGAAGAGTCTGGGATTTTACCACTTGCAAGCTAATGAGCTGTCCTTTTTTTTTTCCCTTGCAGTACTGGGTTGAACCCAGGGCTTTGCACAATCATGTTCTATCACTGATCTACTTCCCGACTCCCGACAAACCATCCTATTATTGTGTCATGGATGGTGGCAGAAAACACAAGACTCCAGTGGTTGGAGAAAAAGGATAATTATTTCTTAAAGCAAAAGCAGTAAGCAGTGATATTACAATGTTCCTAAGGTTCTTCATGTCTCCCAGTTTCCACTGGGGTAACAAGTGGCCTAGATTGATAAAGTGGATTGTGTAACAAGAGACAAACAGTAAGCTGGGGAATTTACTGTTTTTTTTTTTTTTAAATTCTTTATTCATTATTTTTAGTTATATATGACAGTAGATATATTTTGACATATTATACATACATGGAGTACAACTTATCATTCTTGTGGTTGTACATGATGTGGAGTTAACACTGGTCGTGTATTCATATATGAACTTAGGTAAGTAATGTCTGATTAATTCTACTGTCTTTCCTAATCCCATGCCCCTCCATTACCTACCTTCCCTTTTGTCTAATCCAATGAATTTCTGTTCCCTACCCTCACCCTGACCATGTATTAGTATCTGCATCTCAGAACATTTGGCTTTTGTTTTTTTGGGGATTGGCTTATTTGATTTAGCACAACAATATCCAGTTCCATCCATGAACTGGCAAATGCCCCAATTTTATTTTTCTTTATGGCTGAGTAATATTACATTGCGTATTTTCTTTATCCATTCATCTGTTGAAGAGTTGAAGTTGGTTATGAATTGAGTTATTATAAACATTGATGTGGCTGTATCACTGTAGTCTGCTGATTTTAAGTCCTTTGGGTATATATCGAAGAGTGGGAAAACTGGGTCAAATGGTGGTTCCATTCCAGGTTTTCTGAGGAATCTTCTTACTGCTTTCCAGAATGGTTGCACCAATTTTCAGTCCCACCAGCAATTTATGAGTATACCTTTCACTCAACATCCTAGCCAACATTTATTGTTACTTGTATTCTTGATAATTGCCATTCTGACTAGCGTGAAATGGAACCTTAGTGTAGCTTTAATTTGCATTTCTCTAGTTGCTAAAGATGTTGAACAGTTTTTCATATATTTGCTGACAGATCATATTTCTTCTCTGAAGTATCTGTTTGGTTATACAAGTTATACAAATTTGCCCATTTATTGATTGGGTTATTTGGTGTTACATTTTCCAAGTTCTTTGTATATCCTGGAGATTAATGCTCTATCTGAGGTGCAGGTGGCAAAGATTGTCTCCCATTCTGTAGGCTTTCTCTTCACATTCTTGATTGTTTCCATTGCTTTTATCGATTCTTGATTTTACTTCTTATGCTTTGGGTGTTTTATTGAGGAATTCAGTTCCTAAGCTGACACTATGGAGATTTGGGCCTATTTTTCTTCTATTAGACGCAGGGTTTCTTTCTTTCTTTTTTTTTTTTTTAAAAGAAAGAGTGAAAGAGAGTGAGAAAGAGGGAGAGAGAGAGAGAATTTTAATACTTATTTTTTAGTATTTGGCGGACACAACATCTTTGTCTGTATGTGGTGCTGAGGATCGAACCCGGGCCGCACGCATGCCACATCCCCAGCCCAGACGCAGGGTTTCTTATCTAATCTTATGTCCTTGAGCCACTTTGAGTTTTGTGCAGGGTGAGATAGAAGGTTTTGTTGTTGTTATAATATATTCATACACTCACACAATAAAACAGTGTGATTTGATCAATTTCATTCCAAAGTCCCTCCCCTCCCTCCCCGTTCCCCTTCTTCTATTCTACTGGTCTCCCTTATGTTTTTTTTTTTTTTTAATTCGTTCTAATTAGTTATACATGACTGTGGAATGCATTCTGATACATTGCACACAAATGGAGGAGATAGGGGTTTAATTTCATTTTGTTATATACGGATTTCCAGTTTTCCTAGCACCATTTGTTGAAGAGGCTATCTTTTCTCCAATGTATGTTTGTGGCACCTTTCTGTAGTATAACTATATTTATGTGCATTTGTCTTTATGTCTTGTATTCTGTACCATTAATCTTTGCATCTGCTTTGGTGCCAATACTATGCCATTTTTGTTACTATAGCTCTGAAGTATAATTTAAGGTCTGGTATTGTGATACCTCCTGCTTCACTTTTCTTGCTGAGGAATGCTTTGGCAATTCTGGGCCTCTTATTTTTCCAAATGAATTTCATGACTGCTTTTTCTAGTTCTATGAAGCATGTCATTAGGATTTTAATAGGAATTGCATTAAACTTGTATAACAATTATGGTAGTATGGCCATTTTGACAATATTAATTCTTTCTATCCAAGAACATGCATGATCTTTCCATCTCCTAAATTCTTTGGATTCTTTCTATAGTGTTCTGTAGTTTTCATAGTAGAGTATTTTCACCTCTTTACATTGCTAAGATTGATTCCCAAATATTTTAGTTTCTGAGGCTATTGTGAATGGGATAGTTTTCCTAATTTCTCTTTCAATTGATTAATTACTGATATATAGGAACACATAAATCAATTGATTTATGGGTATTAATTTTGTATCCTACTACTTTGCTGCATTCACTTATGAGTTCTAGAAGTTTTCTGGTGGGTGTTTTAAATATAGAATCATGTCCTTGGCAAATAGGGATAGTTTTCTTCTTTGGATTTACTCAGAGGCAAATAGCCTGGTTCATTGTTTGAGACACTACCTAAGCAAACACATCCCTTGGAAATGGCCCAGGGAAAGAATGGTCAGTGTGCTGCATTCTTGGCATACCCTGTGAAACAGTGGGACACTCAGAATCATGCTGATTGCCTTTCCCAAGAATATTGTGTTGAAAATCAGACATCAATATCTGAGTCCAAAATTAATTCAGAAGAGTTGATCTATCAATTTAAAATTGTCTTGGGAATATTTTTATTTAGCTTCTTTTTAATGCTAAGTGCACACAAATGATATGAAAATTTGTCCAACTTGTTGGTCAACTTAGGAAAACAAAAAGGGATGGGGATATAGCTCAGTAATATAGAGTACTCTGCCTAACCTGTGCAAGGACCTGGGTTTAATTCCAAGTAGCATAAGATTGGGTTTGCGCTATTGCCCAGGCAGATCTGAAGCCATCTTTCTTTTTTGGGAAGGGTACTGAGGATTGACACAGGGATGCTTTACCACTAAGCTGTATCCCCAACCCCCCTTTTTTAATTTCTTATTTTCAATCAGGTTCTTACTAAGTTACTTAGGGCCTCAGTAAGTTGCTGAGGCTGGCCTTGCAAACCTCCTACTTCCCAAATAGCTGGGATTACAGACATGTGCCACCATGCCTGGCTGAATCGATCTTCATTCTTCAGCCTCCTGAGACTGAGATTAAAGAGGTGCACCATTGTGCTTGGCTATTGTAAAAAATTTGAATACTTGTTGCTAGTCTATAAAAATCCAATTCACTTTGGTACACTGGCCTTATATCCTATGACCTTTGCTAAACTTAGTTCTAGTATTTCTGGTTACTGGCTCTAGTATTTTCTCTATATTCTGTAAACTCTCCTACAGACAATTATGTCATCTGCAAATAAAGACGTTTACTTCAGCACTTCTGAAGAAAACATTGAGTCTTTCACCATTGTGTTTACTTGTGTTGTTCACAGAGACCCTATCAGACTGTTTCTTTTTATTCCTAGTTCACTTAGAATTCAATTATGGTGTGCCGGGGGTAGTCTTGTATATCCTGCTCTGGATCAAGCTTTTTGGAACCCTGGTATTATACTTTTCATCAAAACACAGGAAGTGAATACTAAGCAATGCAGGTGGACAGACATAGTAGACTCATGTGCCCACCATCCAATTCTTCAGAGAAGCATTCTTTCCTGTTCCATGATGATTCTGTACCCAACCTGCCCTAACACTGAGTCCATCACTAAAAGGCATGGTCAATCAGAGACCATCTTAGGTCTTTTCTGTTAATTGCACTTCTGAGTTAGTGTTAACAGAATAACACTACCCATATTCTCCCAGGAGTTATAAACTGTTTACAAAAAAAGACAGAATGAACATGAAAACAAGGACAGAGATGAGCTAGAGAAAGTCCTGAAGATACTGGGCTCTGGATCTAGCCATGTGGAAATAGCTCTATTCTTGGACTTTTTAATTTTGAGGACCAATAAATGCTTCTTGTGATAAAATAAACTTGAGATGTTATTTTAATTTTACTCATCTGCAATGGAGTCTTATATGTTACCCTGTGAATATATAACTTCTTTTTCTTTAATTTTTTTGTTGTAGATGAACACAATAACTTTATTTTATTTATTTATCTTTATGTGGTGCTGAGGATTGAACCCAGGGCCTCACATACGCTAGATAGATAAGTGCCCTTCCATTGAGCTACAACTCCAGCCCATATGTAACTTCTGAGGGAAAAGGTGAGGAAATTATATATGTGTGTGTGTGTGTGTGTGTGTGTGAAATTCACATTTTAAAAAGATTACTCTCTCCTCAGTATGGAAAAAGGATTGAAGGAGGGTCAAACTAGAGGTAGGAAGACCATTCAGACACCACTACAGACATCCAAATGAAATGGTAAACTCTAAAAACCTAAATTAGTGAGACAACTGGACAAATCTGGGGCATACAAAGAAAGAGACAAGACTAGAAATTGTTAATTAAAGGATATATAGAGAGAAGGAAGAATTTAAAGATGATATGTTGGTGTCATTAGATAATCAAGACTGAGGTAGGAGAAAAGGAGGAACAAGAGTAGAGAGAGAGCAGGGAGAGAGGGAAGAGCTCAGGACTTATGTTTTGATAGAGGTGCTTTAGAAGGTCATTCAGGTGTAGAATGGAGACAAGATATGTGGGACATGGTATCCCACATAATAAACTGATTTACTTCAAATAGTTCCAAAGTTTCTTGTTGAGAGAAACTTCCAAAAGTCTAAAACACATGATGTAGTTTTAAAATAAATTTTAATTTCAAACATGCTGTAATGATGTAGAAATGATGTTTATTTGAAATAAGCAATAAAATAGTATTGGAACTAGTATTGAAGTAGAATATAATATAAAATAGCTATAGTCCTTACAAAATTTTAGATTTAAGTCTTAGCTTCAATTTCCTTATATATGAGGAAAATAAAACTTAGAAGATCTGAAAAGATTTACTAGAAGACTCACAAATATTCTGAAGAAAATGGTTTTACTACTAAGAGAATTTAAATGAAGATATTTGTAGAGAATAAAAGGAAATTATAAACTTTCAAAACCTTTAGATTTGATGTTTCAGGGGCTGGGAATATAGCTCTGTTGGCAGAGTGCTTGCCTCGAATGCACAAGGCCCTGGGTTCAATCCCAAGCACCAAAAAAAAAAAAAAAAAAAAAAAGGATTTGATGTTTCAGTGCCTCATTTCCACGATATGACTGTATATATTATCATGATTTTTCTTCCAGGAATAAGAGAAAAAATACGGAGACAAATTATCCTAAGGAAGAGAATGAATAATTTGTGAAAAAGTCTTGAGATGAAATTAACTATAAAAGATTATATAAAATAGAGAAGTTTATATAATTAATACACAGGTGTTCAATGAACAAATCACTTGTCAGTCAGATCTAACTAACGAAATGTTGAACATGTATCTCATGCACATCAAAGGTCAGTATCTGACACTCTGCAGTTATTCCAAACAGATTTTTCTCATTCCAAATCACTCTGCCATACTAAAATGATCTTTTAAAAAACTAATTTGTTGCAACCATGACCTTCAGTGACTCCTGACTATCCGAAATGAACAGTGTCATAAAATATATTCTACCAACAACTCATTTGTCTCTGTTTGTTCTGATCAAACATCAAATACAAAGAATATCTATACACTAAATGAATGTGTTAGAACAATACTACTGCAAGTTTGATCACTAAACTGCTAGGATCAACATCCATTAGAGGTGGAACTTAAGAATCTGGTTTCATAGGCTATCCAGATGATTTTTCTGAATGCTAGTTTTAGGAACACTGTTCTGGAGGACTAAAAAAGAGAGGACATAATTTTTTCCACACTGACTATGCTAATTTAAATTCTCATCAATAGTGTATTAGGGTTCCCTTTCCACCAAATCCTTCCTAGTACTTGCTATCCTTTATTCATTTTCATAATTTGTCTTTTAGGGACCTTACCTCCAGAAGGTATTGCAAACATCTGCAGGGGGCTAGAATTCTTTTTGGTAGCAGGGATTGAACTCAGGGGCACTCTACCACTGAGCCACATCACTAGCCCTATTTTGTATTTTATTTAGAGATAGGGTTTCACTGAGTTGCTTAGCACTTGTTTTTGCTGATGCTGGCTTTTGACTTGTGATCCTCCTGCCTCAGCCTCCTGAGCTGCTGGGATTACAGAGCTGTTGGAATTACAGTCATGCAGGATGGCGCCCAGCACCGGGGCTGAAATTCATAAACTCTCTCAGTGTGCTATGTGAATAAATGGGGCAAAGTTCAGATTTTTTACTTTTACAGACCATACATGGTAGTCCTTCAAAACTGTACTCAGATACACTCAATGTTGTAAGTTGAGTATATTCAAAACATATATTAATGTGTTGATATGTAAATGTGCTTAAAACTATTTTTAGTAGAAATGAAATCAAGTCTAAATTATAATATTTTAAGATCTTCATTTGTAAGTAAATATGACAGAATTTTAAATTTACAAAACTGATAATACATAGTATACATTCATTTTACATATTTAAAATAGCTAAGGAAATGAAAAGGTGAAAAATGAGAGGTAGCGAAATTCCATTAGTGCTATATTGAATTCCATACATATTAATATATTAGGAGACTGGAGGAGAAAGGGGAACTAAATTCTAAGAGAAAAAATGTGGAGAAGGGATCCCTATGATCTTAGGAAAAGATAAAAGTGGAAGTAAAAGAAGTAAAATTATACTCAAAATGTACCTAAAAATTGTTAGACATGCATTAGTGACAGGAAACTAAATATTTAATTACTCTTAGTGGTATAAAAGGAGAATGAAAAAAGTACAGTATTTTTGCTTTTTTATTAGCTCTAGTTATTCTCACTCTTTTTTCTTATTGCCCATGACTTTGGATTGATTTAGTTATTGCAATTTGCTAAAGACAACATTGCTAACAATTTTGCCTTTACACATTGTGTGTCTTGGATAAAACTCATGAGTTATGGTTACTAATAAGGAAAGGAAGTGAAGGAATTAGGTGACCTAATCCATAAACTACAGAAAGCAGTAGTATTTGCTGATGGAGTCGCTTGAAACTTGACATGCACTTGAATCCCTAGGAGAGATTGTTAAAACAGATAGCTGGGCCTCACCCTCAAAGGTTTTGATTCAGTAGGTCTGAGAGGGACTCAAAAATCTGAATTTCTAACAAATTCCCAAGTGATGTTGCTGCTGCTGGTTTGAAACACACACTTTGAGAACCATGGCTTTAATGGAAACAGTAATTACAAAACCAAAGAAGAGCCAGGTGGACACTTAAAGTAAATGGTACCTCTAAACCACAGAACATTGGTTGCAAGTATTCACCTGCTCAAGTAACTAAGTTTACATTTCAAACCCCAAGATATATAACTGATAAAATTAGTAGTTACAGAAATTTCTTTTTTTTTTTCTCTTTTTTTTAATATTTATTATTTAGTTTTCGGCGGACACAACATCTTTCTTTGTATGTGGTGCTGAGAATCGAACCCGGGCCGCACGCATGCCAGGCGAGCGCGCTACCGCCTGAGCCACATCCCCAGCCCCATCAGAAATTTCTTTACAAAGATGATCTTTAAAAACAAAACAGTCATTTGCCTATTTAAGAACTATTGTTTGAAATTTGGGTACTGACATTCTACTTAAAAAGTAATAATATAAATTTAAAATTTCTGCCTAGAGTAAAATTCAAAACAAGAATTTTTAAAAAATCCTTGTGTTAAATACAAACATAACCTAATTTATTATTTCCTAAACCAATTATCATTATTATTGTTATTTTTGGTGTAGGGGATTGAACTCGGGGCAACACAGAAAACCCTCATCACTGAATTACAACCCCAGCCCATACCAATTATTTATTTAGTTAGTTCCAAACCCACTATTAAAAAACAAAATATAGTCATATAAAAGAATTCTTTTGGCAAATGTGCTATATTTGTAAGTATTAGCCACTTATTAAAAACACATTTCTATTAAAATTGCATCTAAATTCTTAGAATACTTGATATCTGGATCCAGCTAAGCTTTTATTTTACAGATCAAAATGCATGGACAAAAATACATTACAATTATCAATGAAGTCTTTCTAACTTTGCTTGAAGGGATTTAAAATTCCCAGTGATGGTTTGGACTGCTACTGAAGAGCTCATAGACTGGAGCTCAACCAGATAACCACAAACAGCATCCAGGCAGAGATTTGTAAATCTTCTCCTGTAAAGGAAATGATACCGGATCAATTACCTATACATTTAGAAACATTACCTTTTATAGGGTTTCTTCTCTCCAATTCTGCTAATCTTACTTTTAGTTTCATAGAAAAGCAAGGATTACATTAATGGCAAATACTTGAAAACTGAGAAGGACACTTTGGAGGAGGCCAATTACCAAATAACCACGATTTTCCATTTGAAGAATATTATAATGAGGAGTCACTAAGAGATGATTCCTGTTAATATTAAATTATTTATATCGTTTTGGCTTTTTGTGTGTGTGTGTGGTGCTGGGGATTGAATCCAGGGCTTGTGCATGCAAGGCAAGCACTCTACGAACTGAGCTCCCCAGCTCCTCCTTTTGGCTTTATCAAAAGAATAATATTCCTGAAAATGACCAACCATATCACAATGACATAACTGAAATATCTTAGTACTGGGTCATTAATTTAAAGCAGAAGATGTTTACAAGTCATTCATAAAGGATACATGTTCACTTGTAGAATTGATTAAGGATTATGTGGGCTGGGATTGTGACTCATTGGTAGAGTGCTCGCCTAGCACGTGCCAGGCCTCAGGTTCGATCCTCAGCACCACATACAAATAAATAAAATAAAGATATCGTGTCCAACTACAACTAAAAAATAAATATTAAAAATTAAAAAAAAAAAGAATTGATTAGAGTTGTGGCTAAAACACTAAAAAAATCCCACTTTTCATAAATGCTGATATCAAAAGTTACTGCTGATGTAAACAGGACATAATCTCTAATCCCCACATTTTCCCACATTCTCTCAAAATTTGTTACCCAGGTATTTATTAGAAGCATTTAAAAGCTTTTTCTAGAATACAATATTTAATCATAGTTACCTCTCACAATTTGAAACTTGGTTAGGATTCTCAACATATTTTGCTAATAGTACATGGATACAATCCAAAAGGTGTAGTGGCTTCTTCATTCTGTTCCAGAATGGATCCTATAAAGAATATATGTATATATAGATTAAATGAGTTATAAGGCAAACTGTGTTTAATATTTTGAACATTAAAAACCATGCTGAAATATCTCTTAGGAGGATTTGATGTACTGATGTACTTTGTAGAACATGTAAATGTCCTGTTTAGGAATGTGATGTGAAAGAAAAGTCTATTTATGGGCTGAGATACGATTTTTACTTTGAACTTACGCAGTCTTACTCTGGCATAATACAAAGACTACACTAGCGGTCACAGAATCTTAAATCTGGCTTCAACAGTTCTTAATCACGTGACTTGAGCAGGTTAGTTAATTTCTCTGCTCTTGTCCTTTTGCAACAGATAACGAGGATACTACTATTTGCACATTTCCATCATAGGTATATTATGAGGCTCAAATAAGAAAGATGCATAAGATGCCTTGCAAAGCACTGTGTGATGCTACTATAAAAACAAAAACAAAACAAAACATCTAGTTCAACAAGGTTTTATTTGGAATCTTTTAACTTACTATAAAAATTACAAAATATATAGTCTGATAGGGTTCAGTATGGGTGAGAATAATTGTTAAGCACTGATACTTTTGATTAGGTTACATTGAACAAATATACTATTATTTTGTTCTTTCAAAATAATTTGGCTGGGGATGTAGCTCAGTGATAGAGCACTTGCCTGGGATGTGCAAGGTGCTGGATTTGATCCCCAGTACCACCAAAAAAAAAAGAGAGAATTCTTAAATGTTTGGTACATACCCTGGTTTAGCCCATCCAACCAAGAGTAAAGTATATATAATTATGTTTATTAATATTAAAAATGTTAACATTTCATTTTAATCATGATATCTAGCAAAGCATCTCTCAGCAGTTTTTAAAGTCTTAAGTATAATTTCTAATAGTCAATGAAGCAAATCCCTGCTGCAAGTGATATCACAGTTAAAAATATGAAATCAAAATGTCCCACTCTGTATCTAGAAAAATTAGTTTAATTAATTAAATAATTTATCTTAATATTTTTCCTTACCCTTGATTTGAATAGTTGATCATAAACTTCTAATAGTCTAGGTAATGGTACTCCAATTTCATTCATGGTCTGTATTACAAAGCCTACATCCCAGTTCAAAGTACAAACTTGCTGCTCTAAGAATTGTACAATAAAATCTAGAGAAAGAAAAAGATTCGAAATTAGAATTTTTTAAAACTCTTGACATTAAAAGTTAGGTCTTACTCATAGCTGAGTAGTTTCTGGTGGAAATCTTTTGAAAACCAATTAGAAATATGTAGGGTGCTGAGGGTATAGCTCAGTGGTAGAATGCATGCTTAGTATGTAGTATGTACAAGTCACTGGATTCTATACACCACCCAAAACCCCCCAAAACAAACAAACAAACAAACAAACAAAAAAACACATACGTTCTCTCTCTCTCTCTCTACACACACACATACACACACACACACACACACACGTATATATCACACACACGTATATGTATATATATATTTATTTATTCTAAACCCCCCTAACTTTGATAAACACACTCATGCACCAGAATAGGCAAATCTGGAGGCAAAAAAGTAGATTAGTGGTTCCCTTGGGCTGGAGGATGGGGAGGAATGGGGAATGACAACTAATGAGTACAGGGTTTCTTTTTTTTTTTTTTCCTCAGTACTAGAGATTGAAATTGGGGGTGTTCTACCACTGAGCTACATCAGTCCTTTTTGTTTTTTGATACAGGATCTTGCTAAGTTGCTGAGGCTGACATTGAGCTTGTGGTCTTCTTGCTTTAGATTCCTTAGTTACTAGGATTACAAGAGTTGTAGGATAGAGTTTCTTTTGGGGATGATGCAAATGTCCTAAAACTAGACTATGATAATGGCTGCACAACTCTGTGAATATGGTAAAACTATTAAATTGTACACTTTCAAGATACCAAGAAAAAACTATAACATCTTAAGGAACTCAGAAAAAATATGAAAAGGTACAAGAAGAACAGAGACTATTCATAATTCTACTAGAGGATCTGATAGTTTTTAAAAAACATATTTTAAAAACTGTATCTTTAATAACTTTTCAGAAAGGGCTACTGCATCCTGATTTTAAAATGTTAAAATATTTTAATGCCCTACCCTTAGGTTTATGTTTATCTATCTATCTATCTATCTATTTTGGTGCTGGGGATCGAGCCCAGGGCCTTGTGTATGCGAGGCAAGCACTTTAATAACTGAGCTATATCCCCAGCCCCAGGTTTATATTATTTTGATGGTTCCAATTGTAATATGTTTTAATTTATTTTTTATTACTTGTCTTATCATAAATAACATCTTGACAGTAACAGTTGTCAAATTTACAGTTATACTAACTGAAATTAGAAATTGAAATGTAAATGTCCATGGGCAAGAGGAATCACTGAAAGAACTGCTACTGAACCTATAGAATTCACCATTCAGACTTAAGGAAATAACAAGAATTCTAAAAACTTCTAACTTTTATCTAGTTTGAAGTACATTGATGTTTGCTTGCTGTTGAGAAACTGACTAAAAAAGGAAGGTCTCTTCTACACTTCATAAGGTTCAAAAATTAGGGCAAAGCATAAATACCCTCAAAGGGACTGTATATAATATGACCTTTAAAAAAACTATTAAAAGTATTACTATTAAAAGTATTAGTTTCACTTATTTATTTAAACATTTATTAAAAATATATATACAGGATAAAAAAAATCAGCCTACAAAACTCAATAGCTTTCCCAGACACCAATAATCCACAGACAGAAAAAAAAATCAGAAAAACAATCCCAAACACAATAGTTTCAAAAAACAAAACCCAGGAATAAATCTAACCAAGGAGGTGAAACTGAAGAAATACTGAAGAAAGATATTGGAGAAGACACTAGAAGATGGAAAGACCTCCCATGTCCACGAATAGACAGAATTGATATTATTTAAAATGACCATACTACTAAGCATTATACAGATTCAATGCAATTCCTATCAAAATGCCAAGAACATTATTCACATAACTAGAAAAAACAGTCCTGAAATTCATTTGGAAGAAAAAGACCCAGAATAGTGAAAAAAATTTTAAGTGAAAAAAAAAAAGCAATGCTGGAGACATCACAATACTTGACTTCAAATTATAATGAAAGAGCTATAGTAACAAAAACTGAATGGTACTGACATAAAAACACACACACAGACAAATGGAACAGAATAGAAGACACATCCCAAATACAGTCACCTGATCCTTGACAAAACACAAAAAACATTTGTTGGAAAAAAAAAAAACTTTTATCCTCATATAGAATGAAATTAGACTCTCCTCTTTCAACCCTGCACAAGTCAACTCAAAATGGATCAAGGACCTCAGAATTAGAAAAGAAACTTTCCAATTTCTAGAAGAAAACAAACATCAAGTGAACTTTCTAACGTATAACCTCAGGCAACTTCAACAGGACTCCTTAAGCTCAGGAAATAATATCAAAAATTAATAAAGGGAATCAAATTAGAAAATTTCTGCACAGCAAAGAAAACAATAACATGAAGAGAGAACCTACAGACTGAGAGAAAATCTTTGCTAGATACTCTTTGACATATAATTAATATCCAGAATATACAAAGATTGAAAAAACTTAACACCCAAAAATCCCTAAACACCCAATCAATAAGTGGGCAAATGAATGAACAGGCACTTTTCAAAAGAAAAGATATAAATTTCCAACAAATACATGAAAAATGTTGAACATCTTTAGCAACCAGGGAAATGCAAATTAAAACTACACTGAGATTCATCTCACTCCATTTTGAATGGCAGTCATCAAGAATATAAATAATACATGCTGGAGAGCTGGGGTTGTGGTTAAGTGGTACAGTGCTTGCCTTGAATGTGTGAGGCACGTGGTTTGATTCTCAGAACCTCATATAAATAAAAATATAAAGGTCTATCAATAACTAAAATAAATAAATAAAATTTAAAAATAATAATATATGCTGGAGAGGATGGGAAGGCTGGGGAAAGAAACACTTTATACTGTTTACTGTAAATTAGTACAACTACTATGGAAATCAGTATGGAGGTTCTTAAAAAGAGTAGCAATGAAACCACCATATTACCCAGCTATACCACTCCTTGGTATTTATCTTAAAATATTGAAGTCACCATACTACATCCATGCCCATGTTATAACAGTACAATTCACAATAGCCAAATTATGGAACCAGCCTAGTTGTGTCAAAAGATGAAAGGAAAAAGACAATGTGGTAATGTATACACAATGGAGTTTTAGTCAATCATAACGAAGAATGAAATTCTGTCGTTTACAGAAAAATGGATAGAACTTGATAGCATTAAGAAAAATAAGCCACTCAGAAAGCGAAGAGTTGTTTTCTCTCATATGCAGAAGCTAGAAAGGGGGAAAAGGGATAAAAATAAAGGTATGGGGGATCTCATGAAAATTGAAGGGAGGCCAGTAGAGGTAAGGGAGCAGGGGAGAGAAGTAGGAAGGGAGGAAAAAGGGAAATACTAGGGAACAACACTAACCAAAACATATTTTTATCTCATGTGCATGTATGAATGTATAACGATGAACACTAATATGTATAATTTGAATGCACCAATATAAACATGCATAAAATACATACATATGTCTGCTCTTTTATTTCTTTTTTGCAGTACTGGGATTGAATCTAAGGGTGCTCTACCATTGATCTACATTCCAAGCCTTTTTTAAAAATTTAAAAATAATTTAGAAAATTTCTTAGTGCATTATAATTCTATACATAATAGTGGGACCAAGCTTTTTTTAAAAATAAAATTATTTTGAAATAAGGTTTAGCTAAAACTGCCCTCTAATTTGAGATGCTCCTGCCTCACACTCTGGAGAAATTGGGATTACATGCATTCATCACTTCACCTAGCTTATGTTTGCTTATTTATTTATTTTTTAAGGTGCTGGGGATTGAACCCAGGGCCTTATACATGCTAGGCAAATGCTTTACCACTAAGCTATACCCTTAGTCCTTGCTCTTTCATATACTTCATTTCCCTATCTGTGAAATGGCACAGTACTCTTAATACTATGCCTACAAGAAATAGAGGTATGATTATAATGGTTGCATTTCTGACCATGTTCAAGGAGTGGATGCTAACCATCTGAGGTGGCCTATAAACAACTTTGAATGCTCATGAAAAAAAAATAATTTAAAGAGGGATGGGAAAAGAAAAGACTAGAATAAATCGGACAAAACTTTCCTATGTACCTATATAAATATACCACAGGGAATCTCACAATTGTGTACATCCATAAGAAATTAATTAAAAAAAAATAAAATAAAACAGGGGCTGGGGTTGTGGCTCAGCGGTAGAGCACTTGCCTAGCATGTGCGAGGCCCTGGGTTCAATCCTTAGCACCACATAAAAGTAAATAAATAAAATAAAGGTATTGTGTCCAACTACAACTAAAAAATAGATAAAAAACAAAACAAAAACAATGAGAGTGTTAAAAAAAAAACACTACGGGTAAATGACAGAAAGATCAATTGAGGGAAAAGAGCATAGAGTAGGGAGAGGGAAGGGGAAGAAGAGGTACTGAATTAGAATATATTCCATGCTTTTATAATTTCAAAATGGCTTCTACCGTCATGTACAACTAAAAAGAACCAATTGTTAAAAAAAAATTGAGAGCTGGGGGTATAGCTCAGTGGTACAGCACTTGCCTAGTATGACTCTGGGCTCTATCTCTAGCACTGTAATATATGTAAGTAAATGAATGAGTAAAAGTAAAAGAAATAATGCTATATGATGAGCACATTCATTCATGTTTTTCAATATTTTTCAATAACATAAAAGTGCTTAGTATTCCACTTCATGGATGTATTTTTGGTGCTTCTATTGTTTTAAAACAGAAAAAACTACAGATTGGCAAATAACTCAATAGTTGCCTATAAAACAATTATAGTCTGCATAGGAAAGGGGTTCAAATAATTACGATTGTAGCCTAACCATTTAAAGAAAAATATAATCTGTGTAACAGAGCAGTTAAATCAAGCACAAAACATCAGAAACCTTCCTCTTCACAACCTTGTACTGAGTTACCAACAATATAATCACTTATAATTTGCAATCTGCACAATCCCAAAATGGATATTTAAACTTGGAAAGTTGGTAAAAGTGTTTCATACTCAACTATTCATGAACAAGTTATGCTATCTATTTCTGAGGTCCTTTTTTTTTGGAGGTATAATTAAACTGCTGAGCTCGATAGCAACAAAGATACTCTATTTTTCACTCTAAAGATCATTACTTCTCAATAAAGAAAAAAGTCATCGGGGATGTGGCTCAAGCGGTAGTGCGCTTGCCTGACGTGCGTGTGGCCCGGGTTCCATCCAGCACCACGTACAAACAAAGATGTTATGTTCGCCAAAAACTAAAAATAAATATTAAAATTTCTCTCTCCCTCCTCTCCCTCTGTCTTTAAAAAAAAAGAAAAAAGTCATCAAATGAAGAAAATCATCAGAAAATGGAACATGACAGCACCTAAGGTTACTGCTTACCTAAAGGGAAGAAGCGAGGTGTACCAGCATAAATTTTGCCAAGGAGGACGATCTTCAGACTGAGAGCATGCATTCTATCTGTGGAGCTCAATGTTACACTATCATTCAACTCTGTAAGAAAGAGATATGTCAGTAGAAACCCAAATTATTTTTAGTGCAATATGTTTATATTGGCTATTTAATTGTTTCAAGGTTCGAAATATTATAGAATTGAGATTCATATTCATATAATTAGCAGATTCTGTGTTCCTGTTACTGTCTGATAAATGCTCATTTTACCAGATTATGAGATTTGAGGGAAGTGTCACAATATCTCTTATTATGTAGCATAAATCCTAGAAATGACACATTATTTCTACTGAGGGTGTTTCCAGATTTTTAGTGGGATTGCTGTCTATATGATCACCCTCCACTCTATGCAGATGCCCCAACTCACTCTCTTCTTAGGTATACCTTTTTCCTTAGCCCTAGGAATATTATCTACTAGCAGTTTGCATGCCTCTACCATATCACTAAATAATGTATGTTAATTTACTATAATCCAACACTTACCTTTCTCTATGATATCTTGCCAAAGGGTCTGCACCAATATGGGGTCTGAATAACCAGCACAATGAATTATTCCAAGTTTACACTCTGCGAGTTTAAATGGGTCAGCAAATTCCCCATAAAGCTATGGGAGAAAAATCCCACAATTAAACAACCAAGCAGAGATTAATATTGAAGTATTCCTTCAAAATTAAAAATAATCAAGATATCAAAGTATCTAAACCATGATACAGGGTAGATATTCATTATCCAAAATGCTTAGGAATAAATGTTTCAAATTTTGGAATATATAAATATACACAATGAGATATTTTAAGGATAGGAACTAAGTCTAAACATTTAATTCATTAATGTTTCTTACATGCCTTATACACACACACAGCCTGATCAGTCTTACATAATATTTTAAATAATTTTATATGTTTTGACTATGACACATCACAAGGTCAGGCATGGAATTTTCTACTTGTGGTGTCATGTTGGTGCTCAAAGCTTCAGATTTTGGAGCACTATGGATTAGGAATGCTCAACCTGTATAAAGATGGTTATAACTCCAGGGCTAGGGATATGGCTCAGTTGGTAGAGTGCTTCCCTCGCATAACAAGGCCCTGGGTTCAATCCCCAGTACCACAAAAAAAAAAAAAAAAAAAAAGATGGCCATAATTCCAGAATAGTACTTATCTCCTTTTTTTCGTGGCCAGGCAGAAGTATTGTAATGATACTGTTTTTAGAATTAGTGTTGTTTAAACCAGATGTTCATAATTAAGAGAATACTGACAAATCTTGGGAGTGTTCCAGGGTACTTGGAACCATGTCTAAGAATAACTGAAGAAGGAACTTTAAAGAAGGGTACAGAATGAGAGAGGCTTGGAGAATTAAGTAAACATAAGTTACTTTTCCCAAGGCAAGAAACAAGGCCATAAATTAGCTGATTTTAATATAGCCCCCCAGGTGAGACTAATACGTTCTTCTCAGCTACAAGACTGGCAAGGGAAGCTCAACATTTTCTAGGAGTCAGATGCAACAGCTATCATCTACTAATCCAGTGACAAGCTACCAAGGATGGCTGTTCTTATTTTGTAGAGGTAGAATCATATTTCTCAGGAAACAAAAAGCAAAATATGAAACAAAGAATTTCTAAAAGTAAGGTGACCATTATAGAAATTTCATTCGCTTTTTTATTACCTTAGTTATGTCCATTAACTCAGAATCCAACTGAGAAATTGCATCCTGTACAGAAGAATGATGGGAATACTGTCTTTGTAGTGTTTCTTGAATTTGAAGTTGGATCCTAGCAACCTATTTTGGACAGAAAATAATGTTTTAATCTCTTTATGATAAGTTAACAAGTGCTTGAAGGAATAACTCTCAGTAAAGTTCGCTAAAATAAAAATAATATATAAATAAAGATCTCTATTATAATAGAGTAACATCATTGTGAAGAGACTTCATTTCAACATAATAGACGTCACAGGGTATGTACTACAGCAGAAAGCCTTTGCTGCCCACTAGTACCTCTCATGAATGTAGCCAAACACATAACTAACTAGATCGGCCTTTCCAGTCACCTATGCAAAGTGGTATGGCCACATGAATAAGTTCTCTTCATAGAATGAGAGCAGAAGTAAAGGGCCATAGTTTTTCTGAGTGTAAAAGTGCTTCTTATACGTTTTTTTCTTTCTCTTCCTGTCAGATAAAAGCCAAGGCCCTAGGGAATGGCAGTATTAGAAAATAGAACCTGGGTCCCTAAATCAAACATGTGGAAGAAAGTCACCTGCCAATCAGGAACATCCACTCATTTTCTATGAATGAGAAATAAGCTGTTTGCACATAGACAACTAAATTTTTTGGTCTCTTAGTTAAGGCAATTTATCTTACTCCTTATGTTTATAAAATCAATGGTAAATATAATACAACAAACATCTTGTTCCAACAGTTGATTAAAAAATACAGAAATATCACAGTTAAAATGTATAAATTAAGCTGGGCATGGTGGTGCAAGCCTGAAATTCCAGCAGCTTGTGAGGCTGAGGCAGGAGGATCATGAGTTAAAAGCCAGCCTCAGCAATGGTGAGGCGCTGAGCAACTCAGTGAGATCCTGTCTCTACATACAAAATATACAAAATAGGGCTGGGGATATGGCTCAGTAGTCAAGTGCCCTGAGTTCAATCCCCAGCACCGCCCCTCCCATGCCAAAATTTGTAAGTTAAATTGCAGCGATGTCTTTATATTCCAAGTTCTGGTATACTTAAAATCTCTCTAAGACTTATACCTAAACAGAAAATAAATACATACAAGCAGAAGAGACTAGAATTAATAATAATCACCTCTATAAACCTACCATTTACCAGGGAAATAAGGAAAAGTGAAATAAATATGTGGCTACTACTCTATAAGGATATAGCTTAAGTGTACTTACTTCTTTTTTTTTTTTTCAGATATACTTACTTCCATTTTTTCTTCTAATTCATGAAGGAATTCACCATCTGCAGCTATTGACGAAATGGCAGTGGAACTTTTGGCACTAAGAATGGCTCGGGCAATGTACTCTAACCGTTGCTGAAGTGAAATTTCTGTGCTAGGAGGGAAAACCCTTCATTTTTAGTTATATGATTCTGAAGAACTGAAGATATAAATATGCCATGTAGGATATACTATTTTAAACCAAATGAGCATAAAAGGCCATTTGAAATGTGAAAAATTATTTTTCTAATAAATCTATTTTAGATTTCTAATGAGAAATTCATGATTTTAGACAACAAATTCTACATCTAAAAAGTATCTTCCTATTTTAAAATGTCAGTTCAGTATATTAAAGATTAAATAGCTGGGTGCGGTGGCGTGAGCCTGTAGACTCAGCTACTTGGCAGGCTGAAGCAGAAGGATTGCTTGAGCCCAAGAGTTTGTAAACAGCCTGGGCAACATAGTGAGATGTTGCCTCAAAAAAACTTAAACCAAAGAAAATGAAGATAACATAGATTCTTCTAAAATTAAGGAAAAACTTTTTTATTATTCCTCATATTTCTACCTTAATAAGTCTATATTACATTTAATTTTCCACACAGCACTCAGGATGACCACTTAAAATAAAACTCATGGACTACAACGACATGTATTCCCATATGACCCTTTAATCACCTTTTCCTAACTTCCCCCAACTTCATCTCCTTCTACTCATTCCTATGTTCACTATCTCCAACACCAGCTTTCTTTCTTGTGCCCCAAATATAACAAACCTGTATTCTGCAGCACTTCTGTACAGATTCATTACTCTGCTTTGACCACTTTTCCTCCATTTCTATACAGTTGCCTACTTCTTGTAGTCTCAAATTGAATGACACTTTCTCTGAGGACTTTTTTTTTTTTTTTTTTAGTTGTAGATGGACACAATATCTTTATTTAATTAATTAACTTATGTGATATTGAGGATTGAATCCAGTGCCTCACACATGCAAGGCAAGTGCTCTACCATTGAGCCCCAGTCCCAGCTCCTCTCTTGAGGTCTTTTTCAATGACTCCTAACTACAACAGCTCCCCACCCCTGCCAGGCATTTGCTATTATATTATATATTTTTATTGTATTTATAGAACCTGAATTTATTTATCTCTGATCTTTGTCTACTAGAAGGTCAGAAGAGGATAGTGCCTGTCTTGTTCACTACTGCTTCCTGAATGCCTTGAACACTGGCACTCAAAACACATTTGCTTGCTGACCTATTGATAGGTATTAGAAAGTCCCAAGCATGGATCTCATGGCTGCCAGCTTCAGTCCTTTATATTCCATGAACTTGACATCATAAATTAGCTTGTCATTAAAAGCAAACCAATTCATTTACTTGTAGGGAACCTCTCATCAATCTGCATTAAATTTATCTTTTGCAACCAATTCATTCCAATTGGCATCAGGAAAAAATTGACCTTTTCTACTCTCAAAGAAGGCTTTATTTAAACTGTCCTTCTCTATAATTATGGTTCCTCTTTTTCTTCAAACAAAAGAAACCAAATTTAAAAAGAACTCTCTCTCTTCTGTTTTTCAAAGCAGAACTGTGTATGGCAATTAACTAGCATTACCCTTAAGGCTAAATATTAAGTACTCTGTACATTTAGGGGCCCTGTTACTAAAAGAGCTTTACTCCCGGTTCCAACTCCAATTCCCTCTCAACTGAATATTTAAAAAGTAATATTTCCAAGTTATTTAAAATATAACGTTCTATGGCTGCCAATTAATTTGGTGCATCCCATATATACAAGAAGATTGCAGTGAGCAAAAGAGCAAAAAGTAATGCAATAGTTGAAAAAATTTATTATGAAAAAAGACTAAGTGAGAACTAAAGGGTGAATGGATAGGGAATCTTACATAGGAGGAAATTAGGTTATGTGTGTGAATAATGAATGTTCCTAAAAGGGAGTTTCTAAATCCAGGAATATAATGATTTTTGCAACAAGATAAAGGGTAAAGTACTATTAAAGATGGGCAATTAAGAGACTCTAATTTTCCATTTTGTTTTGTTTCTGTGGTACTGAGGATGGAACCTCCATTCATACATGCTAGGCAAGCATCCTTCTAATGAGCAACATCCCTTCATTAAAATTTTATTTTGAGAAAAAGTCTCAAGTTGTCTAGGCTGGTCTTAAATTTTCAATCATGCTTCAGCTGTCCAAGTAGCTAGGATTACGGTGTGTGCCAAAGTATCTGGCTAGAGATGTTAAAGTTTTAAGGCAATATGGCACAATAAAAATGGCATAAAGAGATCTGTATGGTAATGGTATTTAGGACTACATAAGAATAATAAGAGTAATCTTGAAATGAAATACTAAAAGTCTGGATTAGGGCACAGGCCATATGTAACTCTAGAAGAGTACAGCATGTAACATGTTCTCAAACATTGGATTACGTAACTTTAATAGATGTAGCTACAATGAATTTAAAGTTTAATAATGTTAATCTTTAATTATAAGTTATAAATTAACCAAGGCTTTTACTGGCAATTGTCTTTTAGGACTTTAAAGTCATTTCATCTTTTGCATGAAGGGGAACTTAAAAAAAAAATCTAGTATATATATATAATACTATTATGACTAAGGAAGGAGAGAAAACTAAGAAACATGTGCAATAAAATATATATATGCACATTAATGCACATAATTACATTTGCTATAACTGAATTTTTTTCTTTTGGTGCTGGAGATGAACACAGGTCTTGGTACATACTAAATTTGTGTTCTACCAGTAAGCTACACCCTTGGGTTACCACTACCTCCTGATTTTTACAAGATCTCACTATAATACCCAGGATGGCTTTGAACTCCTAGGCTCAAGTGATCCTCCTGCCTCCTCTTCCTGAGTTGCTGGGATTATAGATGTGTGCCAAAGCACCCAGATCCATATGAACTCTTTAAGCAATAATTCTCATTAATGTGATTTGATATCAGCTCTGTCTCCATACCTTTCCTTGCTAAATCAACCAATCCCCAGTTTTTGAAATAGTTACACATGAAAATAGAAGGTTAAAAGAATGATCTTTCCAATATTATATCAAATGATCATTTGATATAATAATCTAATTTAAATCTCCATGATTGTCTTCATGAAATTCTTAATCCTTAATATGTAAGCTGTGAGACATTTTTAGTAATTTAACACAACATAAGAAGGGCTGGGGATACAGCTCAGTCTGTAGAGTGAGAAATACTTTTTGATCTTTTACTTAATAATAATTAACTACTGTTATTCAGAAAGAGTATAAAGACATACTTTAAGGAAAAAAATTATAAGGCAGTTTGAATAAAGAGGGTCTAATGAGGATTCTTTTATTACCTACCTACCATACATTATTATTTTTTAATACCTTTATTTCTTATTTATTCTTATGTGGTGCTGAGGATCAAACCCAGGGTCTCGCACGTGCGAGGCGAGCGCTCTACCACTGAGCCACAACCCCAGCCCATATATTATTTTTTTTTAAAAAGGAAGCTGGGTATGGTGGCATACATCTGTAATCCTAGGAGTTCAATTCCCAGGACCCCACACCCCACAACAGAGAATTATGAACTATAGGTAAATCCAAGTAAAAGCGTAAAAAATTCTACTTAAATTGAATTAAAATTGTACTTAAAAATTCTACTTAACTTGAATAGATTTCACTTCATCTGTAAAATCTGTATATAACTACATATAACTAGGTCTTTAATAATTCTTTTTTTAAAAAATTTTTTTTATTGGTTATTCAAAACATTACAAAGATTGCAGAATTTAATAATTCTTCACAATGAGAATATTATGCCATACCTATGCATGTCAGCCAATTTGGATAGGACACGAGCAGCATTACTAAAACTTCTGTTCTTCTCATAATACCTCCAGAGTAAATCCATATAACGAACTTTGTTTTGATCCACTTTGGCCATTCGGACTAGATGTGGCTCCAGAAATGGAGAAGCAATCTAGAAATTATATGGTTACTCAGAAAAATGTTCTGAACACCAGTCTTAAGTCAAAAACACAATATTTATATAATTATAATTTCTATAATTTTGCTTTGTTGCATGAAATAAGCAAAATTAGAATTCAATAAAATAAAAGAATAGGCAATTTTTCTCATTACAAATGATTCTTTTTTTTACTAGCTAACAAGTTTCTATAACAATTCAATTAGGTTAATAAAAATAAAATTACAAATCTTTAAATAAGCTTTGAGAACATAGATATTGACTAGGTTCTAAGCTCAAAGGTGCCATTAAAATTAATGAATGTCAGATAGTAATTTTATAGAAAAAGAAATATTGAGAGAGTAGTAAAAGAACATGTCCATAGTCACACGGTGATTTAAAAGCAGAGATAAGATGAAGTTCATAATTCATAACCCAGTCACTTCTACTCCACAATGTACATTATCCTAAATAATTTCTAAGCAAGAAAGTTAAAGCAACAGTCTACTTGGCTTCTTAGGAAAAGAAATTATATCACATATTTAGGTTTATAACAACTGATGGTAGGTACAGGACGAGAAAAGAATTTCCTACAACTATATATTTGCTTAAATTACTAAGTTATACTAGTTAAAAATATAAATTAATATTAACAACACTGCAATAAAAAATATTTTTTACCTGTAGTAGCTTATCGGCAAGGTCAGCTTGTATTAACCAATTATAAAGAGCAATACTAAAGAGCTCATCCTTGGATCGCTGAGCCAATTTGAGCATTTGTTCAAACTAAAATAAATAAAACAGCAAAATAAGCATAGTTAAAGGTTTTGTTGTTGGGCATCACAACACTTTAACTCTAAACCCCTAATAAGAAATCAAGAATCATTGAACAGAAACTTCTAAGAGCTACTACCTTCCTCAAGTGATTATGCCACCCCTACCTTACAGAATTTCTAAAACACGGTATACTTTCACAAGAAAATATGCTATGCCCCTTACATGGTGTCCTGCTTCTTCATTGCTCAGCATATTGGGATCAGATGATAGCACTGGAGGACCAGGTTTTTTGGGTACACTAGGAGACTGAGGAGCAGCCTTACTTTGATTTACAAGTTCTTGAAGGGTATCTGTAATGCACTTGTAGCTGTTTAATCTGAAATAGAACACAAAAGGAAGTATGATATTTAACTAAAAGCATTTGATTTACTGGGGTTGTGGCTCAGGGGTAGAGCACTCACCTAGCGTGTGTGAGGCACTGGGTTTGATCCTCAGCACCACATAAAGTAAAATAAAGACGTTGTGTCCACTTCTAACTAAAGAAATTTTTTAAAAAATTAAAAATAAATAAATAAAATAAAATACTTACCATTATCCTGAATGAAAACCCCATTTTTGTTTTCAAATGTTTTCTCCTTTAAAAAAATCAATAAAGTCTCAAAAAACCCAAACAACTCCTTCCACAACACCAAAACAAAAGAAAAACCACAGATGTAGGTCCAGAAACATTTATAATTTCTTAAAGAATTTTCTTCAGATAAAAACTTTATTTCTAGGCTAAAAATTTTAATGCTGATACAAGTCTTTATAAAACAATTAAGGCAGAATTAAATTTTATAAGGGTTATACTTGGAATATTATTTCCCTAATACTATTAATCAAAACTTGACACAAAAGTCTATCTGAGGGGCTTGGGTTTTGGCTCAGCGGTAGAGTGCTCACCCGGCATGTGTGAGGCTCTGGGTTCGATCCTCAGCACCACATAAAAACAAACAAATAAAATAAAGATGTTGTGTTCATCCCCAACTAAAAAAATTAAAAAAAAAAAAAAAAAAAAAAAAAAAGTCTATCTGAAAGCTGATAATTGCCTAAGGTAATAGCAGTCACCTTTCTTGGAAAGCTTGAAGTCCAACCATGTCTTCTTCTGGCTCTCCATGTTTATAGAAATGAAGTCCAAGACCCTGAGGATCTTTCTTCTCTGCAGCAGTAAGAGAAAGTTCCACCACACCCTCATAAAAACGCACTAATGGGAAAGAAAAGGACAGCATATTTATCCTATAATTAAGTTGAAAATAATTTTCCTTAGCTGTCATATAAAACTAATTATTAAGGTCTATGATATATTAGTCTCCCTGGTGGCAACATCACAGAATGTTTCTGGTGAGACTATCAAAGAAAAAGGTCTTAATATGCTTTACAGGTAGATAGTATTAAAACAAAAATCATACTTAAAATAACAGAAAGTAGGATTTCAGTTCTTTGTTAGGGGAAAAAAATCTTCAGGTACAAAATAATAACTGCACAATAGCTTTTATATTAGGTTGGATCTGATTTAAAGTAATTTCAAATAAAGGAGGCATATTTTATTTTGAAAATCAGTAAAGAAATTTTAGGTATTTTAAAAATAAATATTACTAATAGTTAACTGAACAAGAACTAAAACTCCAACGTTAAAAAGTTACAAATTTCAGGCTGAGGGTATACCTCAGTGGTAGAGCCCTGGCCTAGCAAATGCAAGGTCCTGAGATCAAGCCCTAGAAAATAAAAGTTTCATATTTCATGTTATCACTTAGGCCACTGACAATGAAAAAAGATTTGCCTCTGGGAAGAGGCATTTCATCATCATCTTACTTTATTCTCATACTGTCATATATCCTCTGAGATGAGTAAAATGTAAGATGAACATTTTATTTCTTACCTTGTCTATACTGAGTGCAAACGTTGGAAAGATCCACTTGATTGCTGATTTTTTGATATTCCTTTAATGATTCCCTTAACATTCTTTCCTTTTCAGACTTACTTTGAACTTGTCGGGAACGCTGGAGAAGCTCATTTGCCTAGAAGAGATGATAAAAACTTTAAAATAATATAAAATCAGGGGGATGATGCTGTCAACATAAATTTAATTCTGTCTAAATTTATATGTGGTTTACCACCATTAAAAATAAAAACAACTCTACAAACTTACTTCTTCTTAATTTTAGGCAGAAAAGTTTTTGATCAAAATTATCCTAGCTATTCTTAATTCCTCTCACAAATATGTTAATCAAGACAGTTTTGTCAGGTAATTCTCTTGCCTAGTCAATACATTATTGGTCAGCAGGCAGTCCATGTGACACTGATTTATTTACTTTTTCAACCTGTAGGAAAGGATCAATAAAAATTGTTCCATTAACTCTAATTCATAATAGATTTACTTAAAGTTTTAGTGATTTTCCTTAATTTCTAAGGAGAGACATGAATTCCCTAATTTCTAAATTCAGTGTTTTTCCTTAATTTCTAAGCTTTTTCTTTAAAAAAAAAAAAAAAAAAAAAAAAATATATATATATATATATATATATATATATTTTTTTTTTTGGTGGACACAGTATCTTTATTTTATTTTTATGTGGTGCTGAGGATCAAACCCAGTGCCTCATGCATGCTAGGTGAGCGCTGTACCACTGCGCCACAACCCCAGCCCAAGCCTTTTCTTTTTTAACAAGACCTAAAAATAATATCAAATATTCTTCTATGACAAACTTAAAGGAGTATACACAATTAAAGAAAGCATGAAATCCAACCCCTTTCTTAGATAGCTGAGGATTCTGAGGCCAAAACAACTAAGAGATCTCTTGGAGATCACATTAAGTAAAACAAAACAGTTCCTGACTCTCAATTTGGTGTGCTTTTCATCGTATCATGAAACTTCCTGTAAAAAACTGAAATATATAACAAAGCATCATACCTTAGAACAAACTGCATCATCAGTGCTATACAGAAGTGGGCAGATGTCCTGTAAATGTAAACTAATGCCATCAACAGCAGCATTATCTCTGATGTAGCAGTTGATAAGAGAAGAAATTAATGCCCCTGTGAGTTCTTTGTCCCTGATTACCAGATCTTTAAAAGTGGTGATCTTCAGCTGCTCTTGAAATTCCTAGGAGGATAAGAGAAGAATCCTTTCTATCAAATTATAGAAATATTATATTTCCACACAGTGAAATGTTTTCAATAACAGTAGCAGACTCTAATTCAAAAGAGAAAACAGGGTTGCAGGTATAGTTCAGTGGTAGAGCTATTTCCTAGGACATGTAAGGACCTGGATTTTATTCCCAAACTAGGAAGAATAAAAAAAAAGAAAAGATGCTACAGCAACAAATTATTGTAAACATGCATAAAATCGTGTAGAGTTGGAAAAGAACCCATAGTGGGTGTAGTTTCAAACCTTTTACTTACAAATGGGGAAAGAAAAGTCCAGGTAGAACTAAAATTATGGCCAGGTCAACTGACTTCAGTTATAACAGTAAAGAACATTTAAAACAATCTCAGTTTACACCTTATTTTTCCTAAATAATGTTAAAAAATTTTGTTATTTGAGGCCTTTTAACATTAAAATTTGTTCTATATCTTGAATAGCTTTGCTTGTTAAAATGGAATTCAAAAGCATGAAGGTAATTTATATTATAGTAAAATACTGTTTTGTGATTTGATTATTTCCTTTTTCTAAGCACCAATATCAACAAAATATCCAAACTGCACTCTTATTTTTGCACAAATATTTAATCTGCTTTCCTTGAGCACATAGTTGGTGATGCAAGAAAGTAAGCTTTGAAGATGATGGCACATAATAAGCCAAAAAACTTGGGCTGGGGTTGTGGCTTAGTGGTAGAGTGCTCCCCTAGCATGCGTGAGCCACTGGGTTTGATCCTCGGCACCGTATAAAATTAAAATAAAGTTACTGTGTCTACATACAACTAAAAATTAAATGTTTTTTTTTTAAAAAACTACCTACATTATGTTTATCACCTAACAAAACTTAAAAATATTATTCTACCTGGCATAAAAAAGAAAGTAGTTTTCATAAACATTATAGATTGAATTTTTAATAAGGAAAAAATGTATGAGGTTATAAGAAAACTAAAACCAAACACCAAAAAGTATTCACTGGACACTAGTAAAAGGAACTGGGGTCATCTTCTAGCTTTCTTAAAAAAAAAAAAAAAAATTAATTAATTTTAATTAGGTATATATGACAGCAGAATGCATTTTGATTCACTGTACCAAACTGCAGCACAACTTCTCATTTCTCTGGTTGTACATGATGTAGTGCTGCACTATATGTGCAGTCATATATGTAAAATTATGGGTCACCATCTAACTTTGAAAAATTGTAATTAAAAGTCAAGAATTAGGCATTCAAGGTAACAAAACAGTCCTAAAGAACAAGGAAAAGTTGTTTTTTTTTTTTTAAGTAGAATTTTAGTTAATAACTGTGGAAGGAATCAGTTTAGAAAATTATGATTTTATAACCACAGATGAAATAACCAAATCAGGCAATGAGTATCAATGGATGACAAAAGCCTGATTAAAATCTCATGGAAAATTTTACAATGGTAGAACTGAACTTACCACTTGAATTCAGCAATCAATCTTAGTTGCACTAAAAAGTAGGACAATCAAAATTTGGGGGTCTTGTTAGTCTGATGAACAAATCACCACCTATGAAAAATTCTGTTCTTCATCAAATAAATGAACCTGAACCTAATCAAGCCTAAATATACTTTTCTTTAAACATTTTTTTAGCTGTAGATGGACACAATACCTTTATTTATTCATCTTTATGTGGTGCTGAGGATCAAATCCAGGACCTCACACATGCTAGGTGAGCACTATACCACTGAGCCAAAACCCCAGCCCTAACTAACTTTCATTTTACAGAAAATGTAGGGGATACAACAAGTTCACTCTAAGGAAAGTAAAAAAAAACAGAATGCTGGACATTCTATAGGACTGATGATCTGATTTCCACGTTACAATAGCAAGTAAAAAAAATATCCCTCCCCACTAAAATGAAGCTAAGACTTACTCTAGATTGAAAGAGATTTACAAGAAACAACAATAAAATTCAATGAGTAAACCAACTGGATTTCTTTGAAGGTGGGGAGAGGAATATGTAGCCCAAATAAAGATTAAAACTTATTGTCATAAAAAATATGTTTTTGGTAAACTAAGTCTTCATTTGTATCCCAGATAGAAAGTTCTCATATACTGAAAAACTTGTAGCTTGACAAAATGGTTCACTCAAGTTATTACATTTGCCTACAATCATTCTAGCTTTATAACATTCTAGCTTTATAATAACCTAATGCTTCCCAAACCCAAGTATAAGATTAAAACTTATGCAAAAGAAACAAACTTGGTATTAATACTATGATTTTTAAATAAAAATCCCACAAACCTTACCTTCTGAAGTTCTCCTACAATGACAGTAAACTGATGTTCACAAAGAAGTTTCCATAAAGCCAGGGCCTGGTATGATTTTCGAACCAACTGCTGAATTGCCTGAAGTGAAACCTTTTCACTCAGCTGAGCCTCTAATGAGAAAATACAACTATTGGAGTTTTATAAAATGACAAAGATTAAGCTGTTTATTTTAAGTAAAACTATAGTTAAGGTTGAATTTCTCAAATTCCCATTATCCTTTCTGTCCCCATCAAAGGCAACTGAACATCAGTTGCTGTATTTAGGAGTTTTTTTTTGGTACAGTGATTGAACCCAGGGGTGCCTAACCATTGAGCCACATCCCCATCCTTTTTGATTTTTCATTTTGAGACTGATCGTGCTAAGTTGCTTAGAACCTCACTAAATTGCCGAGGCTGGCTTCAAACTTGCAAGCAATCCTCCTGCCTCAGCCTTCCAAGTCAATAGGATTATAGACATGTGCCACCACATCTGGCTGTATTTACATTGGTATCTTTTTGCTTTAGATATGTGCATCTGTGTGTATGTACATATGAAAAATAAAAGTGTTGCTCTGTTTTTAACAATCAGACCAATACTTTCTCAATGCAGTTATATGTTCACAGGTGACAAATCCAACTATATTTATTTTATCACTGAGTGTTTCAGTTACCCCAATTTGGCCATTTTTGCACCTGAAGGACATTTAGATTGTTTCCAGTGTTTTGCTACTAAATTAATATGATAAAAATTCTTAATGAAGGTTTCCTGGAAAGCACAATCATATTTCTCCAGCACCAAGTTTCTCAACCCTGAATATACATGTTGGTGGATCATGAAATCAGTTCAGTCCATCATAATACCCCCTCATCCCTTAATAGGAAATAGAATATAGAATAAAATGAAAAAGGAAAAAAATATTAGAGTATGAAACAGGTAGAGTTATTTTAGGAGATTTTGTTTCAGTTATATATGTGTGTATGATTTTAAATATCTGCATTGGGCTAAGGTTGTAGCTCAGTGGTAGAGTGTTTGCTTAGCATATGTGATGTCCTGGTTTGATCCTCAGTACTGGGAGAGGAACAAATCATAAACATCACACTTACAATCCCAGTAGCTAGGTAGGGCGAGGCAGGAAGATCCTAAGTTCAAAGGCGATATGGTGGCTCAGTGGTTAAGCACCCTAGATTCAACTCCTGGTACAAAAAAACAAAACAAAACAAAAAACACTGAGTAAATATAAAATGTATATCTTACTGTGGGGGAAGAATGTCTGATCAAATCTAGTCTAGGATGTATACCTAGAAGTAAGACTGTGGGCTCTAAGAGTGTGAATTTTCAGCTTTCACTAGATCTGACCAAATTGCTTTTCAGTGTGGTTCAAAGTATAAACTACCAGCAATTCAAATGCTCTATTTGTACAAATCCTCATCAATGCTTGATAAAAAGCTTAACATCCTAATGAAGTATCATGAGCAGTTCCAAAAAAGTTTACAAAATAGTGGATAGAAATCTAGGTCCAGAAGGAAGGGAAGAAAATAAGCTGGGACCAAAATAAATGGCTGGGACTTAATTAAGAAAGTTCTATCAGCCAGAAACAATAGAAGGCAATAACAATACCAATGGAAGGCAAAGGAACTGAAAAAAAAATTGAGGGCAGGGAAAATTTCTGGAAACATTTATTATTCCAACTCATACCTGAAATAATTAAAAATTATAAGAACTTCTCAGTTCTTTTTGCTCTTTCTTATTATTAGTAATAATACACAAAAAGCATAATCAAATACTTCATTCATGTTTTTAGTTCTATAAAAAGATATATTACTAGTTGGGTGTGGTGGTAATCCCAGCTACTTGGGAGGATGAGGCAAAAGGATTACAAGCACAAGGCTAGCCTCAGCAACATAGTGAGACCCCCATTTAAAAAAAAAAAAGTATCATTAACTACAAAGGTATATCACTTCATATCCACTACAATGACATAATGGTGCATAACAGTAGTCCCAGCTACTTAAAAGGCTGAGGATCAAGATTGCTGAAGCTCATAAGATGAAACCAGCCTAGAATGAGGCCCTGTCTCTAAACAAACAAATAAACAAAAATTAAAAATATAATTATCATATGATCCAGCAATTCTACTTCTGGGTATATACAAAATAAACTAAAAAGGGAACTCAAATTTGTATTTGTATATTCATGTTCACAAACGGTGGAAGCAACCCACTGCCCACTCCCAATGAATAGATAAACAAAACAAAATGTGGTATGTAATATAACAGAGTATTATTCAGATTTGAGAAAATTCTGACATATGCTACAACATGGATGAATCTTAAATACAGTATTCTAAGTGACAAAGCCAGTAACAACATAAAAATTACTATATTAATCTATTTATAAAAGGTGCTTATGAGTAGTCAAATTCTCAGAAATAAAAACTACAATGGTGGCTGCTATTGTCTAGACATAGGAGAAAAATAGGAAATTATTGTTTCATAGGAAAAGGATTTCACTTTAGAAAGATAAAAAAAAGTTCTAGAGATGGATGTTGGTGATTGCTGTACTACAATGTGAATACTGTGAATGCCACTTCAAAATAGTTAAAATAGGTCAGATGTGGAGGTGCATGCCTACAATCCCAGATATTCGAGAGGCTGAGGCAGGAAGATCTCAAGTTTCAAGACCAGCCTGGACAACTTAGTGAGACTCTTGTCTCAAAATAAAGAAACGGGGTATAGTTCAGTGGTAGAATATTTGCCTAGTATGTGCAAAGCCCTGGGGTTCAATCCCTAATACTGTCAAAAAAACTTAAAATAGTAAATTTTGTTTTATATATATATATATATGCATATATATATATATATATACCAACATTTACATATATACTATATATATAATATATGTGTTTACATACACATATACACACACACTTATACATCTGTGTGTGTATAAATATATAGTGATATATAAGACAATCACAAAATCATAAGAAAAAAGTGTGTATCATGTTTACTACTGGAGGAAAGAACAAAAATTTGTGGGCTAGCTGGGAGCGATGGCACACACCTGTAATCCCAGCAACTTGAAAGGCTATGGTGGGCAGATTGTGAGTTCAAAGCCAGCCTCAGCAAAAGCGAGGTGCTAGCAACTCGGTGAGATCTTATCTCTAAATAAAATACAAAATGGGGCTGGGGATGTGGCTCAGTGGTTGAGTAGCCCTGAGTTCAATCCTTAGTACCCCCTCCTCCCAAAAATATTTGTGGGCTAAAAGAGTTATGGAAACAAAGAATTTCCATATTGTTCCATTTTCCCAATCACACTGATTCTTGAATGAATAATATTGTGTTATCAGATAAACTAGATCTTACTAAGAGAAGTTCACCATTTACTATTCAAGTAATAAAACCCTTTAGTGAGGTCATGTATACGTAATTGATCAGAAGAATAATTTACCATGAAACTTCCTCTGTAGCTCCTGTTGCATTTGCTGAGTATTTCCATTTTCAGGACGCATGAATCCCATCAGCCTCTGCTGCACTTTGGCAGTAGTACTGAAATAGAAATTACAGAATGTGTCTGTGTGTACATTGCAACTCTTTTCATATGTAACTTAGATACCATACAATCAAAAATTTAAAATGTACCTATGGAATTGGTGCAACCATCACAAGCACTGGTTTCCATAAAAATGGAAAAGTTATCAAATGAGAAAGAGTTCATAGAATTAAAAATTGATGACCAGGAAGAAAATTTATCATAGACTGAACAGATGCTACTTAAAATGACTGAGGTTAAATCAATTAAATGATTGAAAAATATCAACTAGAAATTTTCCTAATCTTGAGGGGAAAAGATCAAAGAGAAAGATAAAGAAAGAGAGAAGAGAAAGGAAGGAAATGATATAAAGAGAAAAAACTGAGGCTAGATCCAGGAAAGTCGATCTTATCCTCCAAAGAGAACAGAACAAAACATAGGACATGAGCCTCAAAAATATGTTAAGTGCTGGCCAGATGGCACCTGCCTACAGCAACTTGGGAGGCTGAGGCCAGCTTAGGCAACTCAGTAAGAACCTGTTTCAAAATAAGAAAGAACTGGGATTATATCTCAGTGGTAAAGCATCTTTGGGTGTAATCCCCAGTACCAACCAACTAACCAATCAAGCAACAAAAAATCCCACAAGCTACAAAAAAATATTCCAAAGTTAAAGGAGCCAGTCTCCAAAACTGCACAGTGTATGATTTCATTCCTATGAAATGTTGAGAATAAATAGATCCATATAGATGGAGTAGACTGGTAATTGGGGCTGGAGAGTGGAACATGGAATAACTGCAAACAAACAGAAGCTATCATCTCAGAGATGGAAATATTCTAAAACAGGCCAAATGTGGTGGTGAACACCTATACCTATAATCCCAGCAACTTGGGAGGGGGCAGCAAGAGGATCACATGTTCTAGGCCAGCCTCAGCAATTTATGGAAGCCCTAAACAACTCAGAGACCCTATCTCAAACAAAAAATAAAAAGGACTGGGAATGTGGCTCAGTTGTAAAGCAACCATGGGTTTAAACCCAGGTACAAAAACAAAACAAAACAAAAAATTAAATGTTGTAAAACTATTGTGGTAGTGATGGTTACACACTTCTGTACACTGAGGAAAAGTTACTGATCTGAACTTCAAAATTAGTGAATTTTACGTAAACTAGATCTCAAGTCACTGCTACAAAAAATTTACATACTGAATGAAACTAATGTTGCACACATGATAGGGTTGGTTGAAATTAGTACATTTTAATATAATTCTATTATTAAAGGTCAGAAAAAATTACATGATGTTATCTATAAAATGCAGGAAAGGAATTTAACAAACCTTAATACTCATATAAAAATATTCAAAAAAACAGAAATGAATGGATACTTTCTTATCATTATACAAAAGGGAAAAAAGCCAGATATGGAGGGTCATAAAGCATATTCCATTTTCATAATATATTAAGAATAGGAAGGTTCATTGTGAAAGAAAGTAGATTAGTGATTGCCAACCATGGGGAAAAAGAAATGGGGAATGACTGTAAATGACACAGAATTTCATTATGGAATGATGAGTGTTCTGGATTGAATAGTGGTGATGATAGCATAACCTTGTGAATACACTAAAAAACTATTGAACTATATGCTTTAAAAGTATAACTTTTATGGTAGATGAATTATATCTCAAAAACAACAAAATACAATGAAAAGAAAAAAGTGAAGAAATAAATAAACCCTATTTTTTTTTTCTTACTTTGGATTTCCTAATGGTCCGCCTGCAAATTGGGAATTTCTGTCTAGAAATTCCTGCAAACCTTTCAGTTCTTGTAGTACTGACTCCAGAAGTTGGCAGGGAACACTACTTTCAATCTGTAAAAACCATAGAATTTTCAAAAGTTAATACTGGAAAAAGGTGTACACATAAAAAGTATAAATTCTGTATAGCTAAAAATGTATATATAATTTTAATTTTGAGGCATCCTATTTTTGTAAATAGTACAGATCTTTCTTATATCATTTCACTTCTTGTTATGCTGGGAATTGAACCCCAGGCCCTTGTGCATGCAAGGCAAGCACTCTACCAATTGAGCCTATCCCCAGCCCTCAATTCACTTCTTGAAGATCAGAATATAGTGCAATGAAGGACACTAGTATCTCTTATCTCCTGTTCTGTTAAGACTGATGTATAATTTATGTTCAGTAAAACACAAACATTAAGTAAATATCTTGATTACTTTTTATATTTTGTGGTTGTCATCCAGATCACAGTACAGAACACTTCCAATACCCAAAATGTTTCCTACTCTTATTTTCTGGCTCTTTGTCATGCCACCTCCAAGATAACCTCTCTTACTTTTATCACTTTACAATAATTTTGCCTATTATTACTTCGTGTACATGAGATAAATGCATTCTTATTTCCTCAGAAATGTGGGCTTTAAAAGAATATCACACAGTTGTGGCTCAGTGGTAGGGCGCTCACCTAGCATGTGCGAGGCCCTGGGTTTGATCAATCAGCACCACATGTAAATAAATAAATGAAATAAAGGTATTATGTTCAACTACAACTAAACAAAAAATACTTAAAAGAATATCACAGGACTGGGGTCGTGGCTAAGTGGTAGAGTGCCTGCCTGGCATGTGTGAGGCCTTGGGTTTGATCCTCAGCACCATATATTTATATAAACAAATAAAGTAAAACAAATAAAGTAAAAAAAATCCATCATCAATTAAAAAATATTAAAAAAAAGAATATCACATTAAAAAGACATTTGATACCTTTCTGTTTTAAAAAGAAAAAAAAACTTAAAACATCTGCATATTTCAGATTCTTTAAAAGAAATTTTCCTACCCAAATCTGTGATAATACAAAATTTTACCAATTGTTTCCTTAAAACAGTCTGGGACATATTTCATGCATGAAAATTAGTACTAGGTCCTTGGAAGTATTGTATATATAAGCCAAAGCATAAAATAATAAATTCAGACAGATTTTAAATAATAGCACTGACTCTATTTACTCCTTACAACAACCTTATAAGAGAGATATATTATTAGTCTCATTTTACAGTGAGGCACAGGGCTTTGAAACATTAAGAAATTTACCCATGATCAGACAGTTTATAAATGAAGAAGCTGAGATTTCAATCAAGGGTGGATGATTTATTGAACATGAACACAAAAATCTACAGAAAAGAATAATTTATTTACAACATCAAGCAACATGAAACAATTTAATAGTTCTGTATTGCTACCAACTGGTTATATACAAAGAGCAGGATGATAGTGTATACACTTACTGCCATGATCTCTCTGTTGCCACTCTTGAATACCCTCTCCACAACCAAGCTAGCATCCCAGATATTTCTGAAACAAAAAAATGTTTTAGGACATCATTACCTTAGGTAAGATATGACTGCACAAATGGTATGACTCTACATTGTGTACAACCAGAGCATCGAAATGTTGTGCTCTATTTGTGTACAATGAATTGAAATGCATTCTGCTGTTATGTATAACCAACAACAACAAAAAAAGAGGAGAAAAAAATGTTTTAATGATTGTATTCTTTACAAATAAGAAAAATTACAATATGTAGTAAATTTCTTTTTGTGGTAATGTAATGGCTTTATTGTTTTTAAAACAATAATATATTTTTTAAAATATCATTTAATATCTTTTTTTAAGAGAGAGAAAGAGAGAGAGAGAGAGAGAGAGAGAGAGAGAGAGAGAATTTTTTAATATTTATTTTTTAGTTTTCGGCGGACACAACATCTTTGTTTGTATGTGGTGCTAAGGATCGAACCCGGGCTGCACGCATGCCAGGCGAGTGCGCTACCGCTTGAGCCACATCCCCAGCCTAAAACAATAATATTTAACATTTACTAAGTGAGCTAGAAAAATGGAAAACGGGAAATTTTCAAACCAAATATACCCATTATTTCAGATGAAATTCTTCTGCAGAGAAATCAAAAGGCTCTGGGTAACAACTTATAAATAGGGAATTTATAATTTTAAAAATTTTATAAAGGGATTCTATACTGTTATCACATTATCACATTTTTAAGCAAATGAGATGAATGAAAACATACATTACAAATCTGAAAACTATATACTAGACTTGATAGCTAATTAGATGATATGATAGACTGATTGCAAAAACAATGGAAATTCTCACCCTATTTCTATTCCATACAGAGTATGATTTTAATACCTCTTCTCTAAAGAACTGTAGTCTGCTTCCCACTTTCTGAATCTGGGTTTGCCCTGAGACTTCCCTCTGGCCTGGGAATAGGCTGGTTCTAAACCTAGGCATCAGGAGGCTTGGCAATTTCTACTCTTTCTCAAGGACCCTGCTATGAACAAGTGAATAATCCTTGGCTAATCTCCTGAAAGATGAGAGACCTCATGGAGAACAACCAAGCTATATCAGCTAAGGATATTCTGGACATGCCCCTGAATGTTTGAGAGTCTAGCCAAGAAAAAGAATTCTCTTTATTCTCACAGATGAATGTATCTGCATGGGTGAGCCAAACAAACCCAGAAATGCCCAGCTGACATCTAGATACTTATCACTGAATTATGGGGTGGTTTGTAATGTATACTATTAATATGTATATAGATATACTCTGACACTAAATACACACAGAAATAAAAACATAGTACTTAACAGACATATAATAAAAAGGCTTAGACAGAAATTTTATCAATGGACAAACGAGTTAAAGTAAAATTTAATAGGAATAAATGAAGTCACAAATTTATTTAAAAATATTTCACTTTTCAAAATAGGAAAAAATACCCAGCTATTTGGGATGCTGCAGCAGGAGGATTGCAAGTTCAAGGCCACCCTCGGCAACTTAAACTTAGCAAGGCACTGTCTCAAAAAGACAGTGGTAGAATGCCCCTGGGTTCAAGGTTCAATTTCTTATATCATGAGGAAAAAACAAAAGGACAAATGAGCAATAGTTAAGTATTCCTTGAAAACTTACCCCATTATCCGAGAAAAATAAATGCAAATACCATTGTGTTTTCCAGAGTACACAATCTCTGGGCCAGTCATACAACTCATACTTGTGGTCTGAGTAGCTGGGTTTCCCATGGCACCCACAGGAGTTGACATAGCAGGAGGCTGTATACCTTAACAAATAAAAACAAATCTCTTAGAAATATAATCCTAAAGATTCAGAATTCTCAATAACCCAAGTTTTTTGTCTCTGGACACAAAGGTAGAGATATTTATAAAAATAATCAAATAGATATTTAATTTGATTTGTCTTGCTAAGACTTGGACGGATTCTCCCAGTTAGACATTCAAGTATTGAAAATGCAGAATGAAAAGGAAAGAAAACTTGCAATCATAGCTCCTAATACTGGAAGTGAAACAAAACTATTTATACTAATTTCAGGGCCCACTTAAATCCTAATACCCAATAAGGGTATTTCCAGGCACAATATTTGAGGAACTCCTCAAATATTGTGCCTGGAAATAAAGGCATTCATGGCCAAATGCCAATAAATGCTTAGATGTCAAGCAACAAAATGAAATCTATTAAATGACATTTTTTTTTCCAAGAGAATAGGACAACTTAATCTTTTACACAATAAAAATTAAGAACATGTTAGCTCTTCAAAAAGAAGAATAATAAATGATCCAAAAAAAGGAAAGTGGTACCTTGAGATGGTGTTCCGAAAAAGGATAGATTTGGGTAGGGACTACCACTAGGAACAGGAGAACCTAAAAAAGAATATATTTATAAATCAAAATGAGGCCCAGAAGCTATTTGTTAAGCATGAGTAAAGAATGGTACCACCTATGATATATTTGAAAATCAGGGACTATTCATTTCATTTTCTAGTAACTTCTTAATAATTCCTATTTTGGAAAACACTGACATATGAATTTCTTGTTATTGAATCTTTCATTTCTTTTCTTTCTTTTTTTTTTTAAACTTATTTTTTTTTGGTGGGGTGCTTTTTTTTGTACTTTTTGGAACTGGGGGTCGAACCCAGGGCTTTGCGAATGCAAGGCAGACGCTTTGCCACTGAGCTACATCCCAGCCCATTTCTTTTCCATTCAGTAAATACCAAATGATATCTGTAAGTACTATTTGGATATCTTCTTTTCCTTCTTAAAATAAACTAAGGATTGAACATTAATATCATCATAACAAGTCATAAACTATAGACTTATCTATCAATAAAACAATGAAAATCTTTATTGATTAAAATAATATAGTTTCTAAAATTCATACTATTATATAATAAAGTTTCATTTCAATTTTTAATACTCACTAGAATAAACAGGAGATCCCAAGATGGGACCAACATTACTCGGAGTGGGGAGAGTAGCTGGAAATCTCATCTGTGCTTCACCTCCATACCTATTTGTATGAAAACAGAGGTTGAATTTATTCAGTGATCGATCGATCTATCTTAAAAGCTGGAATTGTTCCTACTCCCGCTTAGCTTCCAAATAAATGCTGAAGACTTTAATGCATGGTGCTGACAAGTGAATTATATTCCTAGGATACATAATAAATACTGATTTAGTAAATGTTGACATAAAACCAGGGACTCTGATAACTTCTAATATATCACTGGCAACACACAGAGTTTACTTAGTGAGCAAATGGCACTGTAATTTTCCTAACAGATTTTGGCTATTTTTTTTTTTTTTTTTTTTAAATCTCTTTGATGGCTGGAGTGTAGAGTATAGTTCAGCAACAGAGCACTTGCCTAGCATGTCTGAGGCCCTGGGTTCAATCCTCAGTACTTCAAATAAAAGTTAATAATAAAATCTCCTTTTTTTGTGGGGGTACTGGAGAACTAAACCCAGGGGCACTCTACCACTGAGTTAAATCCCACTTATTTTTATTTTTATTTTGATACAGGGTTTTGCTTAGTGGCTTAGGGCCTTACTAAGTTACTAAGGCTGGCCTCAAACTTGCAATTCTCCTGCCTCAGATTCTCAAGTTACTGGGATAACAGGCGAACACCACAACATCTGCCTAATAAAATCTCTTTTGAACCAAGTTTCCTTAATGTGATTCAGAACCCCATTCAGAACCAATTACACACATAAAGCAAAATTAGTAGTGTCTAAGGAAGTAAAAAAAAGATGAGGGAGTAAATGAGATACAACAGTGAAAAGACTAAACAAAGTTAGAGAACAAAATTCAGACAAAAAGTAATAATGTACAAATTAATCTATCCTATGAGCATGATAATCTTTCTAGATTTTTACCCTTTTGAAAATGAATTTTAGTAATTTCCCTATGTAGTCATTCAACTCTCTGGCGACGCCTTAAACTAGCACACTGGAAAAGTGACCATTTTAAAAAGTGGCCCAGTAGGAAAAAACCTGACATACCTGAAGAAAGCTCGTGTAGCCCAAGCAGATACTTCTCTATCACAGGCAGCAGTGGAGCAAGCAAGGATAAGGCAAGTTGCACAAGCCTGGTCTTCCTGTAGGAACAAAACAAAACCCCTATATTAAACAAATTTTGTTTACTGCTATATCTGTTGTTTCAATCTGTCCTTTGCACAAAGCAGGTGCTCCATAAATAATGGCTGACTGAATGAAATCAGCTGGTATTTAAAAAGAATCAAACACTACTCTTTTTACTTTCTTTCTTTCTTTCTTTCTTCCTTTCTTTCTTTTTTTTAGTACTGAGGATTCAACCCAGGGGAGCACTGCCATTGAGTCACATCCTCAGACCTTTTTCAGTTTTTGAGACAGGGTCTTGCTAAATTGCCAAGATTGGCCTTGAACTTGTGATTTTCCTGCCTCAGTGTCCCAAGTCACTGGGATTATAGGTGTGTGCCATGGCACCCAGCTAAGAGTTCACATTTATCAAGTCCACATCATGTGCCAGGCACTATTTTAAGAGTTTGGCATATGTTAGGCCTTATACCACATAATTTTAATAATGCATATTTTACATTTAAAAAAATTGAAACCTAGACAATTCGAGTATCTAATCACAGTTGTGGAGCTAAGTTTTTTTTTTTATGGGTACCTGGGATTGAACTCAGGAATACTTGACCACTGAGCCACATTGCCAGCCCCATTTTGTATGTGAGAGACAGGGTTTCACTGAGTTGTTTAGCACCTCACTTTTGCTGAAGCTGGCTTTGAACTCATGATCCTCCTGCCTCAGCCTCCCAAACTGCTGGGATTATGGGCGTGTGCCACTGTGCCCAGCAGAGCTAAGATTTTCAATAGGTGGTTTGTATGCAGGGTCTACATACTTAATTTTTTTTTTTTTTTTTGGATACTGGGCATTTAAGCCAAAGGTGCTTTACCATTGATATACATCCCTAACCCTTTTCATTTATGTCAGAGGCTTACTAAGTTGCTGAAGCCCTTGCTAAGTTGCTACGGCTAGCTCAAACTTGTGATTCTCCTGTCAGCCTCCTGAGTCACTGGGATTATAGGTATGTACCACTGTGCCCAGCTCTACACTTAATTTTGATCTGATGTTCGTGATTTTAAACTAAGCACTACCAGTTTGAATCTTATCAATTCTAGGTGTAGCTATGAAATACTAATGCCCCCACATTATCCCTTCAAATTTCTTCCTCAGATCATAAAGTGTGGATGCATGTGCATTCAAGCACATATCAGCCAATAAACGTACTGTCTCATGTTTTTCATAAAGAGTAATTATCATCTAACCTGAATATCAGACTCTTCTCTTTTTTTTGTGTGTGGGGGTATACCAGGGATTGAACTCAAGGGCATTCAACCACTGAGCCATATCCCCAGCCCCATTTTTGTATTTTATTTAGAGACAAGATCTCACTGCTTAGTGCCTCTCTAAATTGCTAAGGCTGGCTCTGAATTCATGATCCTCCTGTCTCAGCCTTTCCAGCCGCTGGGATTACAAGCGTGCACCACCATGCTCAGCCCTGAATATCACACAATTTTTAAGAGTACACTTTAATAAAAATTATCAAAATCAGAGAATAAAAATCTGAACGAAGTCTTATTCTACTATCAAAAGTCAGTATACATATACATTTATAATCATCACATTAAAAAAGTATATCAATAATTACCTGATGTAACTTAAAGAATCTTTCAATCTCTTCTCCATCTCCACCCACATTGCTCACAAGTAGGTGCCTCAGTTGATCTACAGGTCTTAGTTTATGAAACATAAGACTACCCTAAGAAATTTTAAAAAGGAAGAATTTGAGTAAACAGATTTAACAACCTTGGCCGGTAGCAACTGACTCTGCTAACCTTATTAAATCAAATGAAACAACAACAAAATAACTTCAAGAACACAAAATAAACTGGTCAAAAAGATCATCTACATTTCAATTACAAACCTAAACTAGATTGAAAAAACTGGTAAAAATATAGTGCCCCACTCATGCTGCCCCCCAAACCAGAGGATTAAAGATAGATTATCCATTAATTATGTTAGCACTATGGATATCCATTTGGATAAAAATGAAGCTGGATCCAAACTTAGGTCTTATACCAGGATAAATTACAAATAGATAAAAGATTTAAAGGATAAAATAAAACCATATTAATACTAGAAGAAAAACAGAAGCAACAAGATGTGAATTCTTTTATAACTCTGAGAGTAAGGAAGCTAAATGTGACATAAATTCTAGAAGATCTTCATTTTGATTATTTATAAACTTGTCTTTAAGGGAAAAATCTTAATGAACAAAGTCAAATGACAAATCAGGAAAAATACAACCCTGATTCATAAATTTCAATAATCTTCATTTTTTTTTTTTTTACATTTCAAAAGGGCAACTCAATAGAAATATAAGAATAGTAGTCCCTCCTTATCCTTACTCGATACATTCTAAGACTCCCAGTGGATGCCTGAAACTGTGGACTATACAAGCAATATGAAACCACGACAGTTGATCTGATAACAAAGATACCTACTCAGTAACTAACATGAAGATAGTATATAGTCTGGATACACTAGAGACAGGAATAATTCATATCCCATGTGGACTGAAGCCAGAAGGCACAAAATTTTATCCCGCTATTCTGAACAACATACAATTTAAAATTTGTGAATTATTTCGGAATTTTCTACTAATTTTCAGATTGCATTTGATTAGAGGACAATGGAAACCTGAGAAAGTGAAAATGCAGATCAGGGGCACTACTGCAGAGTAGGAACAGAGTGTTCACAGAAATTTTAAAAAAGTAAAATCTTACTCTTAATAAGAGGGTATTTTATAATGGGGGAGGTTATGAGGGAATAGGCATTCACAAATACCATTAGCAAATATATACAGAGAAATCTGTTAATATCTACTGAAACTATAAATACACACCCTCTATGACCAAGAATATACAACACTACTGCTTTACTCACACATATACAAAATTACATATGCATACAAAAAATGTAGCATTACTTTTAAAGGCAAAAGATAATCCACTAATAGGGGATTGGTCAAACATGGAATATCCACATAAAGAAATATCTTTCAAATATAAAACAATGAGAAAATATTTTATATATATTAATTTGGAAAGATTTCCATGTCATATTTTTGAAATATAAAAAACAAGGTACAGGACAGTCTATATTACATGCTACCAAGTATTTAGAAATGTATTTGCATTGTTTGTATATTTGTAATAAATCCCTGAAAGTATACATAGATATGAATAACACAGATACTTGGAGGAAAGGGCACTGGAGTAGGAGGGGGATTTTACTATATATATTTCTTGTGCTATACCACTTGAATTCTGTCAATGCATTAATTCAAATGTTAAAAATATCAAGAAAATGTTTTTTAATTAGGTGACAACTATAAGAAATATTCTTGGTTGTTAGTTTGAATGATATTGGCCAAATTATATTTTTATATCATTTGCATGTATGAATATGTAGTAACAATGTCATCATTATATACAACTATAAGGCTCCAATAACAAAAGTGGGGGAAAAAAAAGGAAAGTACAACTTTTTAAAAGAGTTCTTTTGGTGGTATATTTGGTATTCACAAACATTCTTTAAAATATAACCATTCCAAAGTGTTTAAGAAAATGACTCCACTAAGTAACTACTTCAGAATATTTGACAAAAACAGTAAACATCATTTCTCTTTTTTGTCTATACCACAGAGAATATGTGCATACCTGTGCTGAGAGGAGAACGAATTTCTTTGGAGGTAATATGTGTTGCTGTACAACAACTGGAGAGTCAGTTATTGGGATATGATCCTTATTTAAAGGTGTAATTATTTTATCTACTTTCAATTCATCTATTGCAGAAAGAGCCCAAGAATGACCATCAACACGGGTTGTCATCTATGTAAAACAAATACACTTTTTACAATCATATTTTAGTTATACAAACTGAAAGCTTCTGAAAATAAAATCTCTACAAAATGTCCTCAAAAGTATGTATTTAACTCTCTATTCTCCTATTCTTTTAATCAACAATCTTTTTTAAAATTATCTTTTCATACTAAAAGACAAATTCAAAGTTTTCTTAAGATGAACTGTAAATTCTATTTACTAGAATTATAATTCTCTCAACAACCAAAGAAAAACTATCTTTCACCAAATCTTCAGGATAGATTAATCTATACTAGTAGATTCAGTGCTTAGTTTTGCTGACGTGTAGATTCATTCTCTTCTGAATTTCTATTTTTGCTTTCTAAGGTAAGATTATTTATAATAAATTTCAAGCATACAAATATGTTGGAAATAAAGGAAATGTCCATATGCTCAGTATAAAGTTCCAATGATTATTACCAATTTGCCATATCTCCTTTCTCTCTATATATTTTTCTATGTATCTCTTTCTTTAATTGAACCATTGGAAAGTTATAGACATCATATGTCACCCCTAAATTCTTTCACATACAGATCCCCAAAATAAGAATGTTCTCTTACATAGCTATGATGGCATTATAACATTTACACATGTTAAAAATTTTCTAATATAATCCAATGCTTGGCCAATACAAAATTTGTAATTATCCCAATCTCTCTCTTCCTCTCTTTTTTCTTTTTTGGTATTGGGGATTGAATCTGGTGGTGTTCTACCACTGAGCCACATCTCCAGCCCTTTTTTATTTTGAGACAAGGTGTTGCTAAATTGCTGAGGTTAGAATTGAACTTGTGATACTCCTGCCTCAACCTCGCAAGTCACTGGGATTATAGGCATATGCCATGGTGCCCGGACCCAATATCTCTTATAATTGTTTTTATAAAACTTAAAAATTTCATCAAAGTTCACAAACTATATTTGATGGTTGTTTTTTTTCTTTTTAAATAAAAGTCCACATTTGTTTGAGAATAGCTCTTGTATGACACAAATAAAATGATACTTGCCTCTAAAAAACAAAAAGTTAACATTATTGAGTGTTTCTTATCTGCCAGGTATTTTGGGAGGTTTATGTATGTGAACTCATTTAATCCCATAATAGTTCCATAGGTAGGTAGGTATTATTATAAATATAAATTGCCAAAAACATAGAAAGTCCTATGCTGCACAGCTTAGAGGCAGTGAAGAGAGAATGCAAACCTAATCCTCCCACCCCTACCAGGACAAGTTTTATATCAGAGTTCCAAATTCTTCAATTTTATCATAGGACAAGGCTCATAGTAGATGCTTAGTAAAGTTTAAAGAATTAGAGAGAGAGAGAGAGAGAGAGAGACAGAGAGAGAGAGAGAGAGAAAGGAAGGCACTTGTTACATTCTTATACATCCTCCTTCCACCCCAGTTCCTTGAACCAGGTGAGAAACTTGGTAGAGCTAATTCAAACCACACTCTCATTCCTGAGAGCTGGTATTTCCTTCTCCTACTTACACACATTTTCCCACTCCTCACAAATTAAAAGGATCACATTTGAGAATTACCAGGAAATAGCCAGTGACAGCTAAAAATAAGTCTCTGAAGAGATGGCCATAAAGGCAAAGTATCAGACATTCACACCCTAGTGGGTTTTAAAATTTTTTTAATTTTTATTTTTTTGTGGTGCTAGAGATTGAAACCAGGGCCTTGTGTATGCTAGGCAAGCACTCTACCACTGAGCTAAACCTCTAACACCCCAATGGGATTTTTAATCTGGTTTGATAAATAGGGCTGGTCAATGGGGAAAGGATACCAAAAGGAGGAGGAGAGATGGTAGCCCCTCAGCTCATTATGGACAAGAGACTAAGATGGATGGCCCAGGTAGAACTACTGAGGCCCCTTACTCAGAATAACTATATCAACTTCATGGAAAATGTGGTTGTGTTCACAGGTAAACATTAGTATATATGAAGAAAAAAAAGGGGGGTAATAAAATAAAAAAAATGTTGGTAATTCTCTCTTATGAGGTTTAATTTGGCATTTGAAAATGTTTATAACTTAAAAAATCTAAAATTTGGGCAAAACTTCCAAGATAAAACTCTTTAAGTCATAACTCCAATGAATGTCCTTACAGTTAATATATAAACAACTAAAAATACAGCACATTTAAATGGGACAAAGACAATTTCAGAAAAAATACATTCATTTATTTTTAGGTACATTTGTTTTCAATATGATTTCTAACCAGATAGTATTATCAGAAGCAAATAACAACAAATCAGAAGATAAAGTTCTTTACCATATTATTCTTAACATACTCATTATATATGTGTTAGGGGTGTGGCTCAGTGTTAAAAGAACTTTACTAACATGTAGTGTACTGAGCGATCAAACACAGGGGGAAAAGAAACACACACATACACACCAACTTATATATATACATATATACACATTCATATAAATACATATACACATAAATATACAAATAAGTAGTTTCTTTAGAATTCTCTGGATAACTGGATAACTTACCTGGGTTTCCATCATTGGCTTCTGGAAAGGAAATGTATCATGGTTGACACACCATAAAACGTCATTATCCTCATTTTCTGAGGCTGCCATCAATAGAATACCTGAAAGTTTAATGTACAAAATTTTTTCATGATATCAAATAAAATGCATCCACAATAATCTTAATAATAACAATCACTAACATTAATATATGTTAATCTTTATAAGCAAACAAGTTACAAAGTAAGCAAATACAAAATCCTTGAAAGAAGGTAGAGTGGGTAAAGTGATACATGCCTGTAATCCCAGTGACTTGGGAGGCTGAGGAAGGAGGATCAAAATTCAAGGTCAGCTTTAACAACAAAGTGAGAGCCTCAAAATAAAAAATAAAAAGGGCTGAGGCCATGGCTCAGTGGTAGAGAGAGTACCCCTGGGTTCAATCCTCAGAACCATGAAAAAATAAATTAAAAAAAGAAGAGCAGGTAGAATTGTTAAGTAATCTCAATCTTATACTGCATTTCTTTCAGGTAAAAATTTACTTTTTTTCATGTTATAACATCTCTGAAGTAAAATAGTTTGTAATTGGTAGTTTTATCAATATAATTACTAATTTTATAAAAACTTAAGACGTTAACAAATGTGCCTCCAATCAATGGTATTTAACACACAATGAAATAACTTATGCACCTGTGAATTCAAACACACCATGAATAAGAGATGAATAAGAGAGGAATGTGCTAGTGCAATGTCAGAGATAACTGTGCTCTTAAAGCAGTATCTCAGCAAACCTAGATAATATTACAGTTTGATTTTAAAATATACTCTCCTATGCTCAATTCCATACTTTCCTGCTAATTTGCTCCTTTTACACTGATTTTGTGCTGTCAGTCTAGAATCCACTGGACAGTCTTAGCTGAGGGGTCACAATTAATTTGTAAAGTATATAACTGGAAAAGTAAAACATATAATAATAAAGATGCAACACGGGGGGGGGCTGAGGTTGTGCAACATGTTCTAAATGGATCTATAGATGAAACTATTAAAATCCCACCTGCTGGGTTATGGCTCAGTGGCAGAGCACTTGCCTAGCATGTTTGAGGCACTGAGTTTGATTCTCAGTACCACATATCATAAATAAAATAAAGGTCATTGGACTACTAAATATATATATATATATATATATATATAAAATATATATATATTAAGAAAAATTCCCAACTGCCTTTTTTACAGAAACTGACAGGTGTTCCTAAAATTCATATGGAAATGCAAGAAACTGAGAAAAGTCAAAAGAATCTTAAAAAAAAAAAAAAAATCAAAAGTTGCAAGAATGACAACAAATTCAAAATTAGTATAAAGCAGAAATAATCAAGACTGTATCACCAGATATATAAATGAGACAGAACAAAGTTCAGAACCCATATATTTATAGGAAACTCATCTGAGACAATGAATGGTACCAAGGCAACTCAATGATGAAAAACAGTCTTCTCCTAAACGATTAATGGCTTGAAAAACTGAAAATATACTTGCAAAAGAATGAAGTCCAACCCCGCAAAAGAATGAAGTCCAACCCCTTCCTTGGGGCTGGGGATAGAGTTCAGTGGTAAAGTACTTGCCTAGTAGGGGCCTGGGTTTGATCCCCAGCATCACACACAAAACAAATGAATTCTTCCTTCTGTGACATACAGAAATTAACTCAAAACAGATCAAAGACCACAATGTAAGAGTGAAACTATGGAGAAGAAAATAGGAGAAAATCTCTGTGACCCTAGATTAAGAAATAACTTCTTAGATAATGATAAGTATAATGACAAAAGAAAAAAAAATAAATGGGACTTCATCAAAATTTAAAACCTTTGAGCTGGGTACATGGTGCAAGCCTATAATCCCAGTGGCTCCGGAGGCTGAGGCAGGAGGATCAAGAGTTCAAAGCCAGCCCCAGGAACTTCTCGAGACCCTAAGCAACTTAGCAGGACCCTGACTCTAAATAAAATACAAAATAGGGCTGGGGATGTGGCTCAGTGGTCGGGTGCTCCTGAGTTCAATCCTCATATCAAAAAAAAAAAAAAAAAAAAAAAAAAAAAAGGCAGAGAGTCTGAATAGTTATTTCTCCAAATGAGACATACAGATGGGTAATAAAAATGTGAAATGATGGCTCAACATTATCAGACATCAAGAAAAACAAATCAAAATCACAACAGATAGATGCATCCAACAGGATAGAAATAAAAAGAAGACAAGTATCAGCAAGGTTGTGGTGAAGCCAGAACCATCATACAAGTGAGAATGTAAAATGGTTTATTTGCTTTGGAAAAAAGTCTCATGGTTCCTTAAATGTAAAACACATTACCATACGATTGGGCAATTCAAACCCTAGATATATACATATAAGAAATGAAAATATATGTTGATAAGAAAACTTGTACATATTTATAGTAGCAACATTCATAATAGTCAGAAATTATCAACAATACAAATGGCCACCAATTGATGAATAAAAAGTGATACATTGCCACAATAAAATATTATTCAGCAATAAAAGATGTACTGATATATCCTAAACCATGAATTAATCTGTATTATGTGAAAATCAAAGCCAATCATATATTGTATGATTCTACTTTTCTGAAATTTCTAAAACAGGCAAATTATTAAAAGGGGGAACTGGAATTAGGAATAACTACTGATAGATATGGGATTTTTTCCTGGGATGATAAAAGTTCTCAAGTGAGTAGTTATGGCTGTACTACTCTTAAATAAACTAAAAATGAATGAATTCTGCCAGATGCAGTGGTGCACTTCTATAATCCCAGTAACTCAGGAGGCAGAAGGATTGTAAGTTCAAGGCCAGCCTCAGCAACTTAGCAAAGCCCTAAGTAACTTAGTGAAACCCTGTCTCAAAATTAAAAGAAAAAAAAAAGGACTGGGGATGTAGCTCAGTGGTAAAATGCCCCTACAAGGAAAAAAAAAAAAGAAAGAATGAATTTTATAGTACGTCAATTATATCTCAATAAAAGCCATTACCTAAAAAGTTATAATAATACCTAATAGTGTACATTTGAAAAACTTCCATTTGAAAAGAAAAGTTTCATCTGGGTGTTGAATAGTAAATGTTGGAATAGATAGTATAATAAGCACAGAAAAGGCCTTAGAATGATTAGAAAATAAAAACAAATATATTAGAAATTTCAAAAATGAAAAAAAGTAAGTCCCAATGTTCCAAGTTTTGATGTTTAGTAACAGTAGGCACAGTAACAGTAAAGTTATTTATGTTTTCCTGATGAGTCTAAAAGAAGAGAATTCAGAGAGTCTATTACACTGGGTATAATACTAATTTTGACAAGTTGAGTTCACACGCAAACCCAATAACAGGCTAAAATTAAGACAAAAAGTACCATAAAACCTACAGTTTTTATGTACAAACCCACTGAAAATGGTTAAAATATAATATTAAAATAAAAAAAATGATTCTTGGAAAAAACCTAAAGCATTCCAAACTTTACTGAAAAATTTATTAATGTTATTTTCAAATGCCTCAAAATGTCTTATAATTTTAATTTTTAAGAACGCCATCTTAAATCTGATAGTATTTCAGAACGTACCTTTACTATAAAGAGCTTTATGTACTTTTGAAGGCTTTTCCACAGTTGAAGATGCTGAGAATCCAGGAGGTAAGCGAATGTGAACCAGTGTCAGTGTATTAGGCCGTGCTAATGGCTGTCTAAATGGACAAGTGCTGAAATATAACCTGATACCTGATGATGGGGTAAAATTATGCATCAATAACAGAAAATAAAAGAAACAAAGGTACATGTGTATTAAAGCAATTCCATATAGAAACACAGAACTGTTAAAATCAGAAATTACTTTCCTCATTGATCTTAAATTATTAATTGGACTACCAGCTGAAACAGATTTCTAAAAAAATATCACTCAGAATTGAGAAATGAATCAACACATTTCAGTGTGTTCACAACAAGCCAAGAAAGCCTGTGTTCCACTTCAGGCTATGACTAAGTGTGAACAACTTTAGCTTTCAGGTCTGGTTATACTTCTAAAAAATGAACAGACAGAATCAGAAGAAACTTCCACTTTTAAAAATTCTTAAATTTATGAATTTCAATATGACTTGAAAACATTTCTAATCATAAATTTCCAAATCTAAAAACCATCATACTAACAGCAACAGCAGATACAAAAATTTAAAAACCTACCTGCATGTGTGACAGCCAATAACTGACAGTCCAATGATTCAGAATTTTCAATCACTGCTATCTGAACAATTGGCTTAAAAACAGAACGATCAATGGTCCTAAAAATGAGGAGAAAAATAAACTTGTGTATTTCAAAAATGTGTCTGATTTATAAAATATAGTTTTCATCATTATATCCACATGTCTAAATATGCTAAACTAATTTAAATTAACCTCTTAGAAAAGTAATAAGACAGAAGCAAAAAACTCTTTTGACTATGCATTATTTAAGTGAATACTGTTAGGACTAACTCTTTTCAAACAAAGATTGGAAGAAAAAGGCTAACACCACTGGGTGAATGGTTCCTGGGGAACAAAGAGTGCTCAAATTACCATTGTAATAAAGTAAAAGGGAAAAATGAATTTTTGTAATTAAGAGATTCGTGAGTTGTGGGGTTTTATTGTTTTGTTTTGTTTTTTTAACCAAATGGAGCTCTACCACCAAGTTATATTCCTGGCTCTTCTTTTTCTTTCTTTCTTTTTTCTTTTTTTTTAACTTTTGACACAGGGTCTAAATTGGTCAGGCTGGCCCTTAACTTGAGATATTCCTCCTCCTACTAGGTCACTGGGATCACAAGTGTGTGCCACCATACCTAGATGTAATGAAGAAATTTGTAAGTTCACATCAACTGTGTAGTAAGTGCCTAAAAAATTTATTACTAAAAATCTAATTGTAGGGAAAAAAAACAAAGTCAGAAATAGGTACATGATAAAGAACTCCTGTCTCTCCCTCCCAAATGTCAACATTATAAAAAAGGCAAGAAGGGAGCGCTCTATATTAAAACCACCCATGCAATTCAAAAATTCCAACTGAAGAATTTGAAAAGAACAACTACAGAAATTTGGGGACAATTTTAATATGAACCATATGATTATAGTTAAAACACAAGATATTACAAAATTACTATTAATTATCTTAGATATAGTAATTGTACTGATGGTTACATTTGAGGCTTACAGAGAAGAAGGAAGCTAAAGAACTTTGAAAGGTATTATGCCTGGAATCTACTTGCTAATGATTCATTAATAAAGAGTGAGCAAATGAGGCAAAATGTTAACAACTGGGGAATTTAGAGAGTAAGTTTATCAGTTTTTGCCATATTTTTATTTAAAATTTTCTGTGGATTTGGAAAAATTTCCAAAGAAAATTAGGGGTGGTCTCAAAGTTGACAAGGTTGGCCTCAAACTCATGATCCTCCTGCTGGGATTATCGGCACGCATCACCATATCCAACTTCCTTCAACATTTATGTTTTAGATATGTTTTGAAAGAATAATATTAGTATACTACTCCACATAAATATGTTATTATGTCTGCCAACAAATGACATATTACCTTGCAATGTTTCCAGCAGCAGACACAATAGCATTCTGGGAAACTGAGGCCACTCTACTCATTCCCTGTCCATCTTGGCCCAAGTCATAAACCTATGAATAAAAAAATTACTCTCACTTAAACGTAATTATATACTGTATATATTTTGTTAGATAAACTTTTCCCTTTTAGGGATCCTCCAATTTTGTTACTTAATACGGATATGGTAATGTTCATAGACTTAAAAACTCATAAAAAGAGGCCCTAAGAAGCAGTTTTAATGTTTTTTTGTTTTTTGTTTTTTAATTTTTTAATCAGAGAAATGCAAACCAAAACTATACTAAGACTGCATCTCACTCCAATTAGAATGGTAATTATCAAGAATACAAACAGTAATAAATGCTGGAGAGTATTCGGGAAAAAGGTACACTCGAACATTGGTGGTGGGACTGCACCACTCTGGAAAGCAGCATGGAGATTTCTCAAAAAACTAGGAATAGAACCTCCATGTGACCCAGTTATCCCACTCCTTGCTATTTATCCAAAAGAATTAAAATCACCATACTATAGTAATACAGTCACCCAATGTTTACAGCAGCACAATTCATAATAGCTAATTTATGAAATTAACCCAGATGCCTATCAATGGATAAATAGATTAAGAAATTGTGGTATATATACACGATAAGAGTTTTTAGTCAGTCATAAAGAATAATGAAACTGGCATTTGCTGGTTAACAGATGGAAACAGAGAACATCACGCTAAGTGAAATATGCCAATAATAGAAAATCAAGGGTCCAATGTTTTCTCTTATTGTGGAAGTCAAAGTAAAATAAAGGAAAGGAGGAGAGGACTGGATATCAAGAAGATATAGTGAAGATTAGTAGAGTAGAAGAAGGAGATTGAGAGGGAGAGAGACAAGAAAGGAAAGGGGAAGAAACGCATTATGAATTTTTAAAAAATCAAGCTATATGCATATAAGAATATACCACAGGGAATTTCACCTTTATGTATAAGTAGAAAGACCAATCATAAATACTAAATAGATGAGAGTAAGATCAGTAGACTAAAGGAAGAGAATGGGGGAAGGCAGGAGAGAAGGAAGTGGGGGAACATGAACCAAAATAAAATTCCATGCATATACAAATTTGTCGAGATGAACCCAACTACTACATATATCTATAATGCTCTAATAAAACACACACACACACCCCCCCCACACACACACACAGTTAACAGAAAAAGTTAAAGTAACTAAATCTTTTCTACTCTTAAACGGTAGCATAACATGAATACTTACCTGTATTACTCCTTTCTCTGATCGTGTATATAAGATATTTCTAGAATTATCAATTGCAATTTGAACAATAGGGTCTAAAGGCAGAAAAGAAAAGAAGAAAAAAACCCCAACAATTAACCAACTGACACAGCAGCCATGTACAACAAGTTTAAACTGCTGAATTAGATAGAACTCTCCATTCAGGGGCTTTCATTTCTCTTGGTTGGGAGTTAAATCCCAGGATACGTAAATGCATAAGTACCAAATCAGGAAGCATTTAGATCAGACAACAGATGTCAAATACTATGACAAGGTAAGAACATCACAGAAAACTTACTCTAATTTTTTTTTTTTTTTTCTTTTTTTGGCTACTGGGGATGGAACCAGGGCACTTTACCATTTAGCTAATATTCCCAGTCCTTTATATTTTGTGGTAAGGTCTCACTAAGTTGATGAGGCTGGCTTCGAACTTACAATTGTCCTGCCTGAGCCTCCTGAGCAACTGGGCTGTGTCACCATGCCTGTCTCTAAATGAATTTTAAAGAAAACAAAATACAATTTCTACAATATTTCTTCATTCAACAATATTTAATGTTTATTATATGCTAGAAACACAGAGACTAATTTATATTATTCTTTTCAGAAAACTTCCAATTTAATAATTAATTATGCGAAGGGGACACATTATTAGGACATTTTAGTCAACAATGGATCATACATGTATAAAGTGATCCCATAAAATTATTATCACCTCATGGATGTTGTAGGCATCTTAGTTTCTATAAATACAGTCTATGATGTTAGCACAATGACAAAATTATCTAACAAGGCATTTCTCAGAACACATCCCTAACATTAAGCAAAGCATGACTAAAAATTCAGACATTTAAGGTATATTTATCTTATTTCACCAAAGCAATTAAAATCATTTCCTCTGTTTAAACCCCTCAGTTTATTAAAATATATATATATATATATTTTATGCTTGAAATTTATTATAGATGGCAAAACAGGTATTAGATGTCTGAATCAATTGATCAATCTCTCTCACACATACACCCACACACCTACCCACACATTTTAAATGTTTAAATATGCAGAGCTACTTTGGACACATTTTTCATGATTCTATGTGTATAAGAAATAAATAATTTGAAAATAAAACACATTCTTTTTCTACATTTTTCTAATCCCTTTCTTTTAAAACATCTTATGAACATAATAAATGCTATTTAAAGTAACCAAGTATGTTAATTAAGAATGAGGAGCTGGAATTGTGGCTTAGTAGTAGCACACGTGCCTAGCACACGTGAGATACTGGGTTTGATCCTCACATAAAAATAAATAAGGGTATTATGTCCATCTACAACATAAAAATAAATAAATAAGGGTATTATGTCCATCTACAAGTAAAATATATATATGAAAGAATGAGAGTGCTTGCTTCAGGAGGACATATACTAAAATTGAAATGATACAGAGAACATTGGCATGGCACCTGTACAAGGATGACACGCAAATTCACGAAGCATTCTATATTTTGGGGGAATGACAGTGGAATAAGATAGACATTATTATGCTCTATGCATGTATGACTACACTACCAATGTGACTCTACCATATTGGTGAAAGGAAGAAGTTGTGCTCCATTTGTGTACAATGTGTCAAAATGCATTATACTGTCATGCATAACTAATTAGAACAAATTAAGGGGGAAAAAAAAAAGAGAATGACAATGTCTGAAGAAAATGTTAAGTAAACAACATATTAAAAATTTGTTTTGGGCTGGAGTTGTGGCTCAGTGGGTAGAGCACTTGCCTAGCATGTATGAAGAAATGGGTTCAATACCCAGCAACACATAAAAAAACTAAACAAACAAAATAAAGGTATTGTGTCCATCTACAATTAAATTTTTTTTTAAAAATTTTGTTTTATTTGCCAAATTTGTTTCCTACTTACCATCTTCTGAGAATGTAAATTGTAGCAAGGAAGGAACAAGGAAAGAAAGTGAGCTCTTTGAGTGGTTTATCTTCCTACATCTTTGACTAAACCAACCTGCTTCTGCCTTAAAAGAAAAAAAAAAAGAAGACTGATAAAGGTGTGTAACAATTGCTGTATACTCAAGTCTTCATGTACCAAGTACTGCAAATGAAGTGAGATCTGTCATTCAAAACTAACTATTGACGTTAGTCCTATAATTAAAAATATCTACCAAATAAACTTTCAAGACATTATTGACAAGTCGAATGAGAAAATATAATCTAATAAAACCACACGTTTTTATTAGATTATATTAGTTTTAATAAAAACACTATATGCCAGGTGCAGTGGCACACACCTGCAATCCCGGTGGTTCAGAGGCTGAGACAGGAGGATCACGAGTTCAAAGCCAGTCTCAGCAATGGCAATTGCTAAGCAACTCATCAAGACCCTGTCTCTAAATAAAGTACAAAACAGGGATGGGGATGTGGCTCAGGAGTTGAGTGTTCCAGAGTTCAATCCCCAGGACACCATCTGCCCGCCCCCCACCGCCACCCCGCCAAAAAAAGTACACTTTTTATTTACTAGAAATCACACACATAAGCACGCATGCTTATATAAATACTATATACACACATATATTATTGTATGTATCATGTTCTACAAAGACATACACACTAGAGACCCTGGGTCCAATTTTTCTTATAAGAAATAGAACTAATAAATTTTTTTGACTTTGGGAAAAGAGCTGGGTTTTACAAATACAGAGTAGAGATAGAAGACTATAGCTTTAGTTGTATGCTTGAATATTTTCCACCAGAATATTAGAAAATTAAAAGCTTATCTTTCCCTACTTCATCAAGAGGGAGGGGAAAAAACAGAATGTTTATAAATGTCAAACTTACTTGGTATGCTACTTCATATAAACAGCCATCCTTTCCAGCCAAGAAAATTCTGCCATTATCAGTTGATGTTATTGTTAAAAGGTAAGTATTATCAGTGGGAAGAGAATATAAAGGATCTGGAAGCAACTGCATTCCGCCAGACATACTATCATTAAGAATCCCAGAACCTATTTTTTTTTTTTTTTTTAAAGAAAAAGTACAAGAATCAGTTTATTAGTTTAATTTTAAAATGATCTTTACATTATTTTCAAAATTATTTTATTACTGAATTCTTATTAATATACCCCAAAGCTTCTATAGTATACATTTTAAAATTACTATAAAGTGTGATACCAATAATTTGATAAATTCAAATAAATAAAAGCTAAATATACATACATATTATGTAGTAAAATATCAGGCAAAAAGCTAATCCAAATTATTAAATTTTGGCAAAGATTATAAGGATTTGGCAGTAATAATCATTAATTTGACTCACTGGAATTCAACATTTTACCCAGATTGATTTTTAATTATTATATTAATTGACCAATGTATTGCCATTTTAAGAACCAAAATATGGATTACTATACCTGTCTGCAAATTGGCATAACTGAGTCCAAGAATTACTATATCCACGGGGGTTGCCAAAACCAAGAGGTGTCGTATATGAGGCTGAAAGATGCCTAAGGTAAGGTAGATACAGGAAAGAAATTATTTGCATGTAAGCATTTATAGAATATGGTTTTACCTTTAAAATGAGTTACTAGTTAAATAGCAAATTAAAAAATCTGAATCTAGCCAGGCATAGTGGTAAATGCCTGTAATCCCAGAAGCTCAGGGGGGCTGAGGCAGGAGGCTCACAAGTTCAAACCCAGCCTCAGCAACTTAGCAAAATGTTAAACAACTCAGTGAAATCCTGTCTCTAATAAAATATAAAGAAAGGGCTGGGGATGTGGCTTGGCAGTTAACACCCCTGGGTTTGATCCCTGGTACAAAAAAAAAAAAAAAAATCTAAATCCAGTTAATTCTGGTGTTAAAATATTACTATGCTTGATCATTTAAATCAATAAATAGTAGTCGAAAAGAACTACCTTAGGAAACATTGAGTTCAATATTTAATGATATTTAAAAGCAGTGTTACAATACAAAATAGTTCAGGTTTATTTACCTTTGTTCATTTATTTTGCAGTACTAGTGACTGAACCAAGGGGTATACTACCACTAAGCTATATCCTCCATCCTTTTTATTTTTGACAAGGTCTCACTAAGTTGCTGAGGTCTCAAACTTGAGATCTCTTGCTTCAGCCTTCTAAGTAGCTGGGATATCAGGTGAGAGACACAATGCCCTGCTTATAACACATTTTTTGAGAGAGTTATCGATACTTTTTAGTAGCAAAGCTCATAATAGTTGTTTAATCATCAAAGATAACACATTTGTCTCAAATTAAAGACTGCCACAATTTCAATTGTGTAAAATAACATTCTAGTTATCTGTTTTAGATGGATAATTTGTGTGTATTACAGCAGAGGGCAGAAATGGTCATTAACTTTAAAAAAAAATGTACATTTTTATAACTTTATTTTTTTATATGGTGCTGAGGATCAAACCCAGTGCCTCACCCTGCTAGGCAAGCACTCTACCACAGAGCTACAGCCCCAGTCCTATCATTGACTTTTATATGAAAAAACTTTTAAATGAAGAAATAGGACATAGATAAAGACATCAGGATAAAGACTGTTCAGACTCTATGTAAGGGGAAATACATTTCCAATAATGCAATCAAATAAACAATGTACAAAAATGCATGTTTCTACTTATATGAATAGTTATAATTTCAAAATGGCTACAATCTTAAAAAATTTTTATTTAGGCCTTGCCAAGAAGTAAATTTTGCCTAATGCTATCTCTTGCTGGAGGGTGCATTCATGGATATATATTAAAGTTAAATCAAATTATTGTTTATCAGTATCCTAGATAGAAGATTTGGTATTACAAAACTGATAGTATTAAGTTACACAATGCTTTCAATTTCTCTAAGGTTTATTCTGAACTTTGTTCTTACTTCTACGGGCTGTCAAGACCAAATAAGCAAAATAAAGTTCAAGAATATATACTTTAACATTTAGAAGATAAGAATAAGGGGCTAGGGATGTAACTCAATGATAGAGGGCAATCCCAGCACTATTAAAAAAGAGAGAAAGAGAGAGACTTACATCACGAAAGTAAATAAACAGTTAAATATTCCTAATCATTTTCTATTCATATTTCTAATTACATGTAATTCAGAATAAAACTTCAATGGTAAATTAAAATATTTTAAATGTATTATTTGGTCCTAAAACATTCATAGTCTATATATATACAAACATAAGTTCATCTCTTATATTTTTATTGCTTACCAGCTTTTGGTTTCACAAGTCCCACAGCGAGGATTGTCTCACTAAGTCCATCAAAATAGGCAAGGTCTCCTCTGTCAATAATCGAAGAAAAACATGTTATATGTACAAAGAAAACACAGTCTTATTTTATAGCTCTTTATTGTTGAATAAATTTAGACATAGAATATAATAAAAAAAAATAAACCAGCAAACAAAACTAGTTCGGTCCCAAGATTTAGGGACACAGACCTGCCTAAGGCTAAGCCTGAAATGGGAAAACTATACCACATTGCAAATCTCTCTCCAACAAGGCTTCAAACATTTATTATCATCAATCTATTGCTAAGGCAGGGGAAAGAGTGCAGAGAGGACTCTCTTAGAAGGGGTTCACAGGGAAAGCCTAATGATGAGGGTAGAACAGGAATATTGAGGGAATAAAAAATCTCCAGTAACCCAACCTGCAACCTAAATCTAAGAGAATCTAGTACCTGTAGTACTCTGAGAGTAACTACAGCCACACACAAAAGCCAAATGCAGTCGTTTCCTTGTTGGAAAAAGCCAACTTTAAACTGGGCACACTTGTAATTCCAGCAGCTTGGGAGGCTAAAGCAGGAGGAGTGCGAGTTAAAAGCCAGCTGTAGCAATTTAGTGAGGTCCTATGCAACTTAGCAAGACCCTGTCTAGAAAAAGATGGTGATGTGGTTTAGTGGTTAAGAGCCCTTGGGTTGTTCAATCCCTGGTATCAAAAAAAAAAAAAAAAAAAAAAAAAAAAAAAAAAAATCCTTCCACAATAAAGGCCTTCTTACCATACCTCAGCAAGAGAAGAGGCACATCCATTTATAAAGACAACTTCACACAGTATCTACTGTTCTTCTTCTTCTTTTTTGGGGGGGTGGTGGTGCTGGGGATTAGAACCCAGGGCCTTGTGCATATAAATTGAGCTATATCCCCAACCCCAGTATCTACTGTTCTATGTGTGATATCTGGCTTTCAGTTAAACAAATGAGGTACAAAAAGCAGGAGAAAGAAAGAAAATCCAACTGTCAAGAAACAAAGTAATCAACAGAAGCAGACAGCTATAAATCTAAAGTATCAGACAAGGAATTTAAAGTAACTATAACCAATACAATACAGGCTGTAATGGAAAATTTTCTAATGTACAAAATGCATAAATGAGTAAAGTACTTCAACATAGGGCTAAGGACGTACCTGAGAGGTAGAGTACTTGCCTAGCACGTACAAGATACTAGATTCAATCACCAGCCACAAACACACACACACACACACACACACACACTCACTCAGAATTTTAGCAGAGATGAAAATTATAAGAAGCCATAAAATTTTAATTTATTAAAAAGAAATTTTAAAAACACAGCTCAGGGCTGGGGCTGTAGCTCAGTGGGAGAATGTTTGCCTAGCGAATGTGAGGTGTGAGGCACTGGGTTCAATCCTTAGCACCACATAAATAGAAATAAAAGAAAGGCATTCTGTCCATCTATAATTATAAAAAAATAAATAAATAAAAAAGCACAGTGCAGCAGGAGGCTGAGGCAGGAGAATCACAAGCTCAAAGCCAGCATCAGCAACTTAGTGAAGCCCTAAGAAATATTTACAGGGCTGGGAATGTGGCTCAAGCGGTAGCGCGCTCGCCTGGCATGCGTGCGGCCCGGGTTCGATCCTCAGCACCACATACAAACAAAGATGTTGTGTCCGCCGATAACTAAAAAATAAATATTAAAATTCTCTTTCTCTCTCCCCCTCTCTCACTCTCTCTTTAAAAAAAAAAAAAAAAGAAAAAAAAAAAAAAAAAAAACAAAAAAAAAAAGAAATATTTACAGACAACAACTAAAAAAAAAAAAAAAAGCTTTCTTTCCCCTCTTCCTTCCTTCCTTTCTTAATTAGAGCTTTATAGTTATACAAAGGAGTTGGGTTCGTTTTGACAAAAACATACATGCATAGAATTTTACTTCAATCCCTGTTCTTCCCATTTTTTCTCACCTCCTCCCTCTTGCTATTGTCCTTCCTCTACTTACTGATCTTCCTTTTGCTCATTTATTTATTTATTGGCACTTTCTACATATACATAAAAGTGAAGTTCATTGTTATATATTCATATATGCATATAATACAATTTTGTTAAATTTATTCCACATTTCCTCCCCTTACGTGTCCTCCCTCCCTCGCTCTTTGATTTTCTTCTACTACTCTATTGATATTCCCTGTAGGTTTATGATATCAGGTTCCCCCTACCACCTTTTTGTTTATTTTGCTCTACTTTCCACAGAGGAGAGAAAACATTCAACCCTTGATTTTTTGAGATTGGCATATTTCACTTAGAATGAAGTTCTCCATTTCCATCCATTTGTCAGCAAAGGCCATAATTTCATTCTTCCTTATGGCTGAGTAAAACTCCATAGTGTATATATAACATTTTCTTGACCCATTCATCTACTGATGTCTTGCCCCCCTTTCTATGTAAAGACAAAGGAAGATGACTACCTATGTACTGGGAAGTGAACCCTTATCAGACACTGCATCTACTGGTGCCTTGACCTTAAACCTCCAAAAAAATATGAGAAATAAATCTGTGTCAATTGTAAGTTTCCCGGTATTCTGTAATAGTGACTCAAACTAAGACACAAAGGAAAGTTTGGCTTTTTGTTCCATGTGGACTGGGACCACATTAACAATTCAATAAATATTTATTAAATAAATGTTAGCTGTTAATCAAAATGCAAGTATTTTATTAAAGTAAAAATCTTTTTAAATAAAATGATTATTCTCACGCTGAATTATCCTGCAGTTTTTCTGCACTGGGTTTTCTCATACACATACCTAAACAAAAAGGTCTAATTCTTTAGTAAAAAAAATGAATATGGGGCTGGGGATGTGGCTCAAGCGGTAGCGCGCTCGACTGGCATGCGTGTGGCCTGGGTTCGATCCTCAGCACCACATACAAACAAAGATGTTGTGCCTGCTGAAAAACTAAAAAATAAATATTTAAAAAAAAAAATGAATATGTTCTGGTAACAACATAGGAGCAACATTCAGGGTACAAAAAGAACAATCACAAGCGCTCTATTGTGGCTATAACATTTCAATATAAAAATAGTTATGGAAACTTGTAGTTTAAAACCTAGTTTCAATTAAGCTACAAGTTGACAGACGGTGTCGATTTTGATTCAATGACATGGGATCTTTTTTACACATTTTTTTTTCTTAATACTTTTTTAGTTGTTGATAGACCTTTGTTTTATTTATTTATATGTGGTGCTGAGAATTGAATCCTGTGCCTCAACACATGCCAGGCAAGTGCCCTATTGCTGAGCCACAGACCCAGCGGAATGCATGTGTTTTGTTCTTAGAAGAAACATTAATTATTCAGGGGCAAGACTGAACTACACAGGCCTTCCTATGGTTATCCCACACCTCAGTTAAGGATAATGATGAAGAAGTGGAAGCAAAACAAAATTTATTTGTAAAAGGCCAAGAGGGAGATCAACATGCTTTATTTAAGTTCAGATTGCCTTGGGCCTTCACTGAGACTTTATTATATATATTTAATTTGCACACAAAATCAAGACTACAAAATGACAACAGAACTTTTCTTTATCCTGGTATGGGATTGAAACCAGCAATATTTACCCACTGAGTCACATCTCCAACCCCTTTTCAAAATTTTTTATTTTGAGACAGTGTCTCACTAAATTGCTTTGGGCCTCACTAAGTTGCTTCATCTGGCTTTGAACTTGTGATCCTCCTGCTTTAGAATCCCAAGCTGCTGATATTACAGGAACATGCCACCACACTGGCCAAAATGTTTAAGTCACTTCAATAAGTTATCAGATGCCCACACTTCATAGAAATACTAGGAAAACAGGGGTCTTTCAAACTGTCAAATCAATTCTCAAAAAATTACCAATATACTATATTTACTACAGGTTAAGAGCTAGAAACCTAGAACCTGCTATCCAAGCGTGGTACTTAGGGTTGGGGATGTAGCTCAGTGCTAAAGGTTACCTAGCACATGCAAGGCCCTTAGTTCAATCCCCAGCACTGGGGAAAAAAAAAAAAAAAAAGTAGTATTTAAGACTAGAAGCATCACCTGGGAGCTTGTTATAAATGAAAATTCTTGGGCCTAATTCAGAACTCCTAAAACAGAATTCATATTTTAACATCCACAATGATTGGTATGCACGTCAAGAAACACTGACCCAGATACCACATGAGAAAAGATAAACTAGGAAGTTTCTGATGAGTAGAACACTAGCTGCAATAAGCAATAAAGGTTATTTGAATTCTAGTCACACCAAAGCAAACAAAACTTTAAATACATACCCATCCTCATAGTTCCACATGAATATGTCGCTGTCAATTGTTAGCCAAGCTCTGCTGATGGCAGGAAAAACTCCCATCATGCAGTTACACTGCATATCTGATATAGTATGAATGTAAGGTAGAAAGAGTTCAATTTCATTTCTCTTCAATTTGTTTCAATAGCTTTTTTTTAAAATACTTTTTTTAGTTGTAATTGGACACAATGCCTTTTTTTTTTTTTTTTTTTAATTGTTATGTGGTGCTGAAGATCGAAGCCAGCGCCTTCACGTGTTAGGCAAGTGCTCTACCACTGAGCCACAATCCCAGCCCCACTGATTCAATAGTTTTTGACGTAAAGTTTACGATTAAAAAAATCATGATATGGGAACTGGTGACATACCTGAGGGGAAAAGCTCTTGACTACCATATGTAAGGCCCAGGGTTCTGCTCATTTTTAATATGAAGAACAAACTACCCATGTATTTAAATGTATTTTAAATAAAACTCTTAAATGAACTTATATGCAATATTAATTCAAACCCAAATCAAGAATTATAATATTGAGGGCTGGGGTGCTAGTGGTAGAGTGCTCGCCAGCATGCACGAGGCACTGGGTTCGATCCTCAACACCACATAAATGTAAAATAAAGATATTGTGTCCACCTAAAACTAAAAAATAAATATTTTTAAAAAAGAATTATAATAACAAAAACACCAATTTTAACATTTTTTCAAATAGTTAAATAAGAAGTAACAGGATACGTCCAAACTGTTCGACAAGTTCAGGTGGGAGAGGAACTCTTCGGATGGAACTGATCTCTGGAAGATTGGGTACTGATAGCAAACCAGGTCCTTGTAGAGGATAATCCATATCTGACATGCCTGAAACAGTAGGATTACCTACAAAAAAATAAAATGAAGCATTTATTTATGATAATAATGTATGCTCATCAATTGGGCATACAGAAGCATTTTAAGCTCCCCCCCACCACACACACAAAAAGAGTGCATGTGGTGTTTCTAAAAATACAAAGAGAATAAAGGAGTCTTACCTGACATAAACTGGGAGAAATTCCAATGTTGAGTGGGCAGTTACTATTTTCAACCCTGACACAAAGGTTATGGTTCACCAAAAAAATACAAATAATACTATTTGAGTGATATCCTACTGGGAGAAAAACCACAGATGCTCTTTAAACAGTGTTCTCAGTGGGCAACCTTTCTCTTAGAAAATTCTAAGACTCACATCACTAACAATTATTCTACTGTTTGTCTTACTGATCCTGAACATTAGAACCACTGATAATTATCCCAAGTACCTTTTCAGGCTCTATAGAATACAATACAAAGATGTTGGGGGAGGCTGGGGATATAGCTCAGTTGGTAGAGTGCTTGCCTCGCATGCACAAGGCCCTGGATTCAATCCCCAGCACCACCACCAAAAAAAAAAAAAAAAAAATTAAAAGCTGTTGGGAGGGGCTGGGATTGTGGCTCAGTGGTAGAGCGCCTGCCTCGCACATGTGAGGCACTGGGTTCAATCCTCAGCACCACATAAAAATAAATAAATAAAGATATTGTGCCCATGTATAACTACAAAATAATTTTAAAAGAAGATGTCGGGAGAAGCTGACATATAAAGCATTTTTTAAATGTATTATGGAAGTTAAAAAAACATTTACAATCAATTCCTATGTACTGATTATTCACCTTCAACAATTACCAATAATATGCACAATCATGTTTACGTCCACTCCTCCAATGGATTCTTTATAAGGCCAATTCTAGACATTCCATTTAATCCAAAAAAGAAAAAAAAAAAAAACAGTTTTACTAGAACAGTGCACATGATAATGGAAATGAAATTCCAAAAGGTGGAATTAATACTTTTAGTGAGGATGGGAATGGTTAAAAAAGCCTTCAGAGAGACTTAAAAAAAATTTTTTTTTTAGTTGTAGATGGACACAATACCTTTATTTTATTTGTTTGTTTTCTATGTGGTGCCAGAAATCGAACCCATTCTCTCTCTCACGCACACTAGGCAAGCACTCTACCACTCTACCACTGAGCCACAACCCCACCCTTCAGAGATATTTTTCCAGGGAGACTGGAAAGTCTGTTAGATAAAGAATGAATATGCTAGAAATTATATAGCGTATAATAAAATCCTGAAGAAAGGGTTCTTATACAAGACATGTTAAGCTCAGGGTGACTAGAGGCATGAGCAGCAAAGAAAGGCATTAAGAATAGGATGCAAAAGAAGGGAAAGAGATCAAATTAAAGAGGAAAGTGTTTGTAAAGGGATATGATATTTAAGAGGACTAGAATAGAGGGACTCGTTTTATATCTTCTTTTCAAACCTAAGGAGGCCAATGTGAAATGACAGTTGCTAATAGGCCAATCCAACTTTACAAAACAAGCCCACTTGTAAAGGTCTGCCAGGGACAAATATTGTCTGTTTCTAACATTTCTGATTACAAGTATCTCAATTAGAGATTTTGTATAAATTGTCAAAGGTATTTTTGGTTTACATTGCACATATTATCCTGGTTAAATAACCTTGGTTCTTGCTCAAAAATCTCATCTATACTTCTCTTAAACATCTCTGCTTTTCGCCATTTTCCAACTCACAAAGGACTCACTACTTTTATTTATTTATTTGGTTGTAGATGGACACAATACGTTTACTTTGTTTATTTATTTATTTATATGTGGTGCTGAGGATTGAACCCAGTGCCTCAAACATGCTAGGCAAGTGCTCTTACCACTGAACCACAACTGCAGCCCCAGGACTCACTCTTTTTATCAACTGATGGAACTCCCTAAGCCCGGAGGAGTAGGTTAGAATTTAAAAACCGTTAAACGAATAACTTGCCACTCATCTCTCTTTTGTTGACAACATACCTTGCCTTACCCTCCCTGGGTATTTAAACTACCGATTTCCCTGTTCTTTTCCTTCATCACACTGGGTAGATGACACGTCCCAGCACTTACACATTACACCAACTGTACATACAGTAAAACATTATCTTTGAAAGAACGTAGCAAATTTCCAAATCAACTGTTTGCTCTTTTGATTTGCTCAATTGTTAATACAAGGAATGAACAAAGATGGGACTTAGATCAGGAGTTCTTTCCCATCTGGTCTTGGTGATAAACACTTGAGGGCAGTGAGAAGATCTTTAGGGCTAGAGGAAGCTTGCTCTTCACTCTTACCCTCTCAAATATCTACAATGAAGAAACTAAGTACAGGAAAAGAACCGAAAAGAGACTATTTGTTGTTTCTCGAAACCGCAATAAACAGCGCTCTAAACCTCAGGATGTCTTCGCTGGGACCAATTCCGGGGATAAAGACCAAGTTGGAGCCAGACGACAGCCCTTTCGGCTGAGAAAGCAGGGGCACCAAATGGACACCGATCACTCACTTGGGGCAGACACCATGAGCAGCTCAGAAAGGTCCGGGTACATGCGGTCTTCTTGCAACTGACGGTCGATAAGCCGCCCCGCATTTTCTAGAGCTTCCTGCAGGGCTGAGGCCGACGTAGAGGTCGGCATCACTGCGCCCAGCAAAGAGGACGGCATGCCGAAAATCGTAGACAACAGAGTCGACAAATAGTCAAATCCCAAGGAGAAAGCCGAGAACACCCAAGAAGCTAACTCAGTTAGGCTGCTTGGGGCGCGCGCGCCTAACGAGCTCCCGGGCGCCAGGTCATGACGCACTTCCGGTTCGTCCCTGAGGGAACTGGAAGACGCCGTGGTGGAGCTGGGCAGAGGAAACAGTTAAGGGAGCGGAACTTGGGGGCGGAGCGAGGGGGCGGGAAGCTCTGTGGAGGGAACCCGGTGAAGGCCCTCCGGATGGGCTAGGGAAAAGTGGGGAGAGGTCGTCCAGGAAATAGAGGAAGGAAGGGGGAAAGGGGAAGGGGTAGGAAAGGAGTGGGAAGGGCGGGGTCGGGAGGGATAGGGAGAGGAAAGAGGGGAGGAACGGGGGTAGTGGGGTGCGGAGGCGGGCGATCGGGCTGTTCTGGTTGCGGTGGGTGTCCTCGCGTGCGGATCCTTGGCCTCGAGCTTCCGAAATCGGAATCCAGCAACTGCAGTTATTTGAGAGTACGCGCGGGGTGGGTGGGTGTTGCGATTGGGGGGCAGATCAGTTACCTTTGTGCTCTAAACTTCCAACAATGGCTAGGAATTGGTAAATTGTTTGAGACAGATTTCTTGTGAACCATAATTTCACTATGTTTCTCATGGACGGTGGAGTAAATTAAAATTCGTTAGGGTTTGCTTATCTTCCTTTTGGGCTTTGTTATTGTAAAACATTAGATGTTTAAGGAGTTATTCGCTTTCTACACGGGGTCACTCTGTGCATTTTCTCTCCCGTTACACAGATGGAAAAGTGCATGGATTGGTATAAAGTAGGTAACCAAAAGATCATCCAGTTCTTTTAGGACAATGAATTTCTATTTTGTATCTGACATATGCCTGCTGCTGAGAATATCAAACACAACATTCCTGTTCTCAGGTGCTTCACACGAAGCTATTCAAACGCATCACTATAATTTTTCTGATTAGTGTGTAAAAACTGCAGTAGGACAATGAGAGGTGCAAAGAAAGCTGAGAAACTCCATTTCTTAAAGAAAGCGAATTGGATAAATCAAGGCACCCATTTTCTTTTTTTTACTATTTTTTTAAAATATTTATTTAGTTGTAGATGAACATACAGTATCTTTATTTATTTTTATGTGGTGCTGAGGATTGAACCTAGTGCCTCACACTTTTGAGGGAAGCACTTTACCACTGAGCTACAGCCCCAGCCCTAAGGGACCCATTTTCAAAAACAGTCCTTATTGAGAATCTCACCTAAGTAAGCATCATCCAGTTCTTCATAATTTGTTTAATCAACAACTGAATTATTCTAAATGGGTCATTTAGCATTTGAATTACCCCCTACCCAGTACTGGGGATTGAATCCAGTGTTGTTTTTATCCCCAGTCCTGATTTTGAGGTAGGGTCTCCCCAAGTTGCTGAGGCTGGCTTGGTGTTTGCAATCCTACTGCCTCAGCCTCCTGAGCTGCTGGGATTAAGGTGTGTGCCACCATGCCAGCTTGAGTTACTTGGTTCTTTGTTGTTGTTGTTATTTTTGTTTTTGCTGATTGAGTGGGTGGATGGATGGATGGATGGACAAATGGATGGACAGATAAGCAAGTAGGTGGAGGCATTGATGGATGAAAGACAGGAAGGATGAATAGTCAGATGTATGGTTGTGATACAGGTCTGAAAAATCAGGATTGGGTCCTCTTTCCTCTGGTGTTGAAGATTAAACATCCAAGAAATGCCAAGGAAGAGTAAAAAGTAAATTTTATTTAAGAGACAGGAGATGGGGGGCACTTCTCTGGAGACCTGGAGAATAGGGGACCCAGAGCTCATGCCCTGTGGGAGTGGGGGCTTTCTTCTAGTGCCTGCTGACCAAAAGGCAGAAAAAGAACTGTCCAGGGGGTGATTGCTTGTGTTGAAAGTGTGATTCTTCCCTTTCCCCAGAAGTGTTAGCAATCTGTTGTTGGGGAAGTGCTATCTATTTATTGCCTTGTCTTTGATAATCAGCTATCTGTCCTTTGCCCCAGTCTCATCCCCCCCCCCCCCAGAATAAGGGAAATGGGCAATGACTGCTCTGGTGCTTCAGACTAAGAGAGGGTGACATATGGCAAGCAGTTTGGGTTTCCCTTTTAGGAATGTTTTGGGTCGGCCAAGGATTCCCGGTAAAAGTCTGATTCTGAAACAACAGGCCTTAGAGTTATCTGGAGGTGGGCGCTTCATGATGATATTGATGAAGGTGTTCTTGCCTGAGTACTGCAGCCCCATCAGGGTCATCTCTATCTCCTCCTTTCAGAACAGAAAATGGAACCAGTCCAGGAGGCTGGAGATGAGTGCCAGAATGATAATGGTTTGGAGCAAGGACAGGCAGCAACATGGTGAATACTTCCACACAAGCAGCCCTTGGCCTGGACCCTAGCCCAAAGTTTTCTCAGGGCACCGACCTTCAATTTAGTATTTTTGGACTGTGGATGTCCACTGGGTAACTGAGAAAATGGAAAATAAAATGGGGTGGGTGGGATAATCAGAATATTTATTACTGATACATAAATGGGCAGTTGGTTCTCCAGTTGTCAACTTACTTATATTTGGTAGATCTTAGATTGAAATGTGATTGTTTGGCCTGGAGCTTGGTTTTTTGTTTTTGTTTTTTTAATGGTGCTGGGGATTGAACCCAGGGCTTTGTACATGAGAGGCAAGCACTGTACCAACTGAGCTATACCCCCAGTCCCTGGAGCCAGTTTTTAATTTGACACAAAATAGGCTATTGAGAATTTTCAACTCTACAAATTGGATAATCTAGCAATATTGGTCTAATACAGAAACAATGGTCCTGAGGGGTAATGTAATGTTTAGTGTTTACATATTGTCTATGTCAGCTTTCCCGCTATAATTGCTGAGTTGAGTCCACACATCCAAGACTGCAAAGCTTGAAATACCTAAGTTTCAGCCTTTTACAGGAAAAGTTTGCTATGCTGACCTCCTTTGTATAACAGAGATTCCAAAACTTGTTGGCTTCAGGATCTCTTTATTACCTTAAAAACTATTCAGGATTCCAAGGAGACTCTGTTTTGTATGGATTATATTTATTTATACTTGTTAATAACAGAAAGAAAAATTTAAAAATTAAAATTCATTTAAAAGTATAACAGACCAAATCCATGTTAATATAAATAACATATATTTTATGAGAAATCATTGTACTTTTAAAAACTAAAACACTTGTAAGAAGAACAGAATTATTTCACATTTTTACAGATGTCTTTAATATTTGGCTTAACAAGACAGCTGGATTCTCATGTCTGCATCTGCTGTCAATAGGTTGAGATATGTTTAGCTGAAGAAAAGCTGGTTTCAATTATATAACTGGAAAAAGAAGTTTGTTTTTTTTAGAGAGAGAATTTTAATATTTATTTATTTATTTTTTAGTTTTTGGCAGACACAACATCTTTGTTTGTATGTGGTGCTGAGGATCAAACCTGGGCCGCACATATGCCAGGCGAGCGCACTACCGCTTGAGCCACATCCCCAGCCCGAAAAAGAAGGATTTTAATAGCCCTTTAGACACTTGTGAATATTCTTTGGCACTGGATCAGACTTTACAAGTGGTAGTTTCTTAAAGATTAGCTGCGATGTGGAATTTGAAACTGTCAGTGACACACACCCTCCCTCGCTCCCATCAGTGAGTTTTTTTGTTTTTTTTTTTTTTAAATAAAACACTTTTAGCAGTTTTTAAAATATGTATTTTTAGATGTTGATGGACTTTATTTAATTTATTTATTTATATGCAGTGCTAAGAATTGAACCCAGTGCCTCATACATGCTGGGCAGGCGCCTTAACACTGAGCCACAACCCCAGCCCCAGTGAGTTCTTTTTGTTCTTAGTTAAATTAAAATCCACTGGTCTGTCTTGTACTTTGAATTGATATTTTATCCCCACATGATTCTGATATTATGTGCTGATTACTTGGGAAATATTGGTTCACTGAGTTCTGCAGAACTTCCAATGTTGACATATTTAATTAACCAAAAGAAAAAGTTATCATGTTAATATCATTATCTATCTTATACAAAAAATTAAGGCTAGTTGTGGTGCTATGTCTAATCCCAGTGACTCAGGAGAATGAGGCAGGAGGATTGCAAGTTTGAGAACAGTCTGAACTTTGAGAGATCTTGTCTCAAAATAAAAATTAAAAACACTGGGGGAGTCCCCAGTACCAAAAAAAAAAAAAAAAAAAAAAAAACAAAAACAAAAAAACAACACTGGTTGAATCCCCAATATTAAAAAAAAAAAAAAAAAAAAAAAAAGTTTTGGAAACTGTCAAACTGAAGGGAGCTATTGAGTATTCTTTTCTTCTCTTGTGATCTTTTGTGGCTATTGAGTTTTTGAAGTTTCCAGTTTTCTCTTGAAAATTCAAATTCTGTGGGTAACAAGTACAGTCATTTTCCTTGAATTGACAAACTCATTTCATTAATTCTGGAGAAAATATTTCCTAAATACATATATCTGAATAACTATACTTTGTGAGTCACCATATCAGGCAAAAATGATGGTTCATTAAAATTCTAACAACCCAAATACAAGTGATTTTCTTCTTAGAGGACCATCATATTTTGATGTCTTAGTCGTGTTCTATATTTTACCATTTAATAAAATTAATGCTTATTGCTTTATTAAGGGAAACTGGTTTTGTTTATAGAAGATATGTAACAAAAAAACACAGTGACTACTACAGCATTTTGCTTACCACTCCCTTGATTTATGTTATGGATCTAGTAGTTTTACCCACCTTTAAAATTATTAATTAGAAGACCACTAGACTGGAGCTGGGGCTGTGGCTCAGTGACAGAGTGCTTGCCTAGCATGTATAAGGCACTGGGTTCAGTCCCTAGCACCACATTAAAAAAAATAAACAAAGGCATACTGTCCATCTACAACTACAATATAAAAATAAAAAGATATTGCTGTTGAAAAAAGAAAAGGCCACTAGACTGAGGTAGTTTGACTTCCCTGAGTTCTTACCTTCACAAAGCAAAACTCAACTCAGTGTAAACGGTCACATTTGACACCAATCAGAAATTTGCTGACTCCAAACTAGAGAGCTCTTAAGCTTAAGTAATCACAAATTGCCAACTAAAGTTTAAATGAGACTTTTCTTTTTTTTTTTTTTAATAATTGATTCTTTATTGTTGCAACTCTTTGGTTAATTTCAGAGTTCTGAAACAGTTGATTCTGACAATGTTTTTTAACAATATTCTCATTGCTTTTATGGAGGAACAGATTTCTGGAGATCCTTATTCTACTATTTCCACTAATTTCCATATTATATTTTACATTTTATTTTACTTTCAGGGTATGCTTTTTTTAATTTATTTTTTTTTCATTTTTTATTGGTTGTTCAAAACATTACAAAGCGCTTGACATATCATATTTCATACATTTGATTCAAGTGGGTTATGAACTCCCATTTTTACCCAGTATACAGATTGCAGAATCACATCGGTTACACATCCACTGTTTTACATATTGCCATACTAATGTCTGATGTGTTCTGCTGCCTTTCCTATCCTCTACTATTTACCTTCCCCTCCCCTCCCATCTTCTCTCTCTACCCCATCTACTGTAATTCATTTCTTCCCCTTTTTTTTCCCCTTTCCTTTTATATGTAATTTTGTATAACAGTGAGGGTCTCCTTCCATTTCCATGCAATTTCCCTTCTCTCTCCCTTTCCCTCCCACCTCTCCTCCCTGTTTAATGTTAATCTTCTTCTTAAATGAGACTTTTCATTAGAATGATTCAAATAAGGCTACTGCTCCAGTTTAACAAGTCAAATATTTTCTGTGCTCTAGTCCCATATTCTCTCCCATAAAAGCCTTTCCCTTGTGCCCCTTGGGCAAAGACCTGAAGGGCTTGTGGTCTCCTGCCCCCCAATTTATGAATCATTGTTTGCTGAAATAAATTCTCATATTTAAATGTGTCTCACTTTATTTTTTAATATCACCATCAGTGAAAATGTCAATGGAGTGAAAAAAGTAAATGATGTCTTAGCGTTTTTATGAAAATAGTTTTGATCTCATGGACATCCTTAAGCAGGTCTTCAGCTCACACTGAAATCACTGCTCAAGTAGCTTTCTTTATTCTTGATTTTAAGTTGACTGAATCTGATTAAGCTTCTGATAGGTATTTAGGTTTTAAAAAATCTCTTTATTAGAATGGAAATTGTAATGCTTTGTGTCTGAGTGTGTAATATATCCCAGACATTATTCTAATTCTTTTATGAGGATTAACTCATTCAATCACCAGAAAAAAACTAATGTGATGAGTGCTATTGTTATCTACCTAACAGATAAATAAGCTGAAGTACATAGAGGCCAACTCACCCAAAATTATTTAATCAAAACCAGGCATGGTGGTGCACCTACATAATCTCAACTACTTGGGAGGGTAAAGCAGAGGATCCCAAGTTCAAGGTGAGTCTGGGCAATTTAGCAAGGTGCCATCTTAAAATAAAAAGGACTTGAGGATATAAATCAGTGGTGGAGTACTTGCCTGACATGCCAGAGCCCTGCATTAGATCCCCAGTATTGAAAACAAACAGGATTTAAATCTAGACATTGTGGTTATTGAACTCATCTATGTAACACTATATTACCTCTTAAATATTTGATTAATATATAAATTAAGTTCATTTGCTCCAAGAAAATCAAATTTGCCCTGTTACACTTAAAAGTTATGATTATGAATTTGTTTCACACAAATAAATACTTTAATGTAGAAATCACTGCTAGTGCAATTATTGTCTTTTTCTTTCTTTCTTTTTTTTTTTTTTTTTTTGTATATCCAGGATTGAACTCAGGGCCACTCAACCACTGAACCACATTCACAGACCTATTTTGTATTTTATTTAGAGATAGGGTCTCACTGAGTTGCTTAGCACCTCCACGTTGCTGAGGCTGGCTTTGAACTCATGATCCTCCTGCCTCAGGCTCCTGAGCCTTTGGGATTACAGGTGTGCATCATGGAGCCTGTATTCTTTATCAAAAGCAAATACATCTTCTTGTGACTTTTCTCTAATGATCATGAATAGCTGTTCCTACTTATTGATACCTCTCGTCCCTTTCTCTTTTTCCTCTAGTACTTTGTAGTCTAAAATTTTATATATCATCTTAATGCTTCACCTACCACCCTTGACTACTAAACTGAAATAGCTATAGGTAAGGGTGTGGATTAATAACAAACTGTATTCACAAAGTTCTGTTTAAGTAACTGATGCTTGCATAGCTGTACTCAGGCTTGGCATTACGAAACTTATTTTTATAAAAGCAAAATGAATTAGCCTTATTTATTGAAGTTCACATTGAGTTAAGTAATCTCTAGATGAAGCCCTACTTTGTTTCAAATTATATATGCACTGTGTTTTGAGACTGCATATAGAACTAAAAGAAGGCTGATGTGGTGGAAAATAGTAAAAAATGAAGTCAGAAATGCAGGAAAGTTTTGGAGGCCAAGATAATAACTTATTTTTGGTGCTGGGGATCAAACTCAGGCCCTTGTTCATGCTAAGTAGGGGCTCTATCCCTGAGGTACATCCTCAGCCTCCATGTTAATAATTTTTATATTTATTCTAAGAACAATGGAAATTATATTAGGCTTGATTATTATCATTTAGTGTGTACAGATAAAGCATAATCTGAGTTAGGAGACTCAAGTGGGGCTAATGAGTACCTTTATGAATGCATTTTCTTTCTTTTTTAAAAAATTTTTTTTTTTTGAGAGAGAGAGAGAGAGAATTTTAATATTTATTTTTTAGTTATTGGCGGACACAACATTTTTGTTTTGTATGTGGTGCTGAGGATCCAACGCGGGCCGCACGCATGCCAGGCGAGTGCGCTACCGCTTGAGCCACATCCCCAGCCCATGAATGCATTTTCATTCAACAATTTATTAGGAGTACACACAGCTTTAGTAAATTCCAGAAATATAAGGATAAATAATATACCGTTAATTCATAGTATGGATAGGGAGTCAAATTGTAAAGAAATCAAAGCCAATGGGAATTGGAAATACAATAAATATACGCAAAAATCGTTTTGGGACCCTTGCTCTGCTCTGTAAACAAGCATTAAGCTTGACTAAGGTCAGGAGCTTGAGAGCGTTTTCTGACAACTCATAGTCACGCGGGTTTTTTTTTTTTTTTTAATTTCTTTTGAGTACTCTTGGGTAATGGAGGAGATAGTACTCCTTTCTTCCTTAAGAAATATTTAAAATTAGAGAACTGTGGGAATTTTGTCATAAAGAAGGCTAAAACACAAAGAACAGGAGATTGTTGACTTATTTTTATATTCTGTGAGGATTTTCATCTGGGCAGCGAACTCATCTGAAGAAGTCAACGGTTTTGCCCGGGTTAGTGGCACACTTTAGTAATCACAGTCACTCTGGAGACTGAGGCAGGAGGATCACAAGCTGGAGACCAGCCTGGCAACTCAATGAGACATGGTCTCATTGATAAAATTAAAAAGGCTGCGATGTAGCCCAAAGGTAGAGCACTCCTGGGTTCAATCTCCAGTAATCGGGGAGGAAAAAAAAGAAAAAGAAAAAAGAGTCATGGGTTTTAGAGAAATTCCAAATCATTTTTCCCACCAGTGGACTGAGCTGGCGGGCTGCTCGAGCGGTGCTTCCCCGCCCTCCCGCTAGGGCGGCACTGTTCGGAAAGGCTCCTTCCCTTTGCGGAAGGCGCCGCTCTTGGCGTTGCGGCATCGCTGACACTCGGAGGCCAGACTTCCTCCGCGGTTGCAGGCTGAGTGCGGCACCGGTGTGGGCTGCAGCTGCAGGACGTTTGTCTGTGTGGCTTGCCATGGAGCGCTCGGGGCCCAGCGAAGGTGCGTTCGGCAAGGCGAGCCGGGGTGGGTGGGCGTGCTGTCCCTGGTGTCGGGCGCCGCACTAACGGGAGCTCCTCTCCTTTTTCTTGCCACAGTGACAGGCTCAGACACGTCGGGACCCGACCCAGAGCTGGCGGTTACCATGGGCTTCACGGGGTTCGGTGAGTGAATGGCCGGGGCAGAGCCCGGTCTCCTTTTGCAGAGGATTTAAGAACTGAAGGTCAGGAGAGAAGGCCGAGTTGTCACTTCTGCGTTGCACTTTGTGGCGTGCCAACTCCTTTTAGCTTTAGCGTAGACTCTCTAGTTTCTCGACATTTTCCTCATTCGTCTTTTACCCTTCCCTTCTGTTGGGGCCAGTGCACACGACACTTACCGACAAGTCTTGAAAGAAAGGTACAGTTTTTGGGACTTACTCAGAGGAGAACATATGTTGGTGGAAGGAGTTGTCTCTTTGCGTCCTGAAACAGAGCTAAGAAATGGCCTTTTTGGGAAAAAGAAAAAAGAGCGGGGGGAGCCATTAGATAATATTATAATTGTTGTTCGATCCCCCTTTTAAAAAAACATTTATTTATTTATGTATCTTTAGTTTTAGGCGGACACATTATTTTGTTTTTATGTGGTGCTGAGGACCGAACCCAGTGCCTCAAGCATGCTAGGCGAGCGCGCTACCACTGAGCCACAACCCCAGCCTCTCGATCCCCTTTTTGTTAAAATATTTTTTAACATTTACTTTTTAGTTGTAAGTGGACACGTACCTTTATTTTATTTTTATGTGGTGCCAAGGATCGAACCCAGTGTCTCACGCATGCTAGGCAAGTGCTCTACCACTGAGCCCCTGTGTCGTCCCTTTAAAATTTTTTTTTTTTTTTGGTAGTTGTAGATGGACAGCATGCCCTTATTTTATGTGCTTATTTTTGTGTATGGTGCTAAGGATCGAACCCAGTGCCTCACAAGTGCTAGGCAAGCACTCTGCCATGGAGCCCCAGCCCCTGTTCAGTCCCTTTTGCTTCTTTTTCCTCCAGAATCTTTACTTCAATCTTTGTGTGGACCCTAGTTATGGCACATTATGGGGTAAAGAAAAGGGTCTCAACAAGATGTAGTCATCGGTTAAAAGCATTTCCCTCAGTAAAAATCAAATGTAAATTGTTTTTCCATCCCATTTTTGCTGGGAACAAATGTCAGGCTAATGTATTTAATTCATTTATTCAGTTCATGCCTTCAGCCACATGTTTACTATCTTCTGGTGAGCACAGATCAACAAATAGGTAACTACAATATTTATTTTCATTTCAGATCTTTTTTTTTTTTTAATTTTAAAACCCTCCCCCCTAATTTCAAAAACAATACTTATTAATAGCAGAAAAATCTAGAGAACACAGTAAATCACAAGGAATAAAGTAAAATCACTCATGATCTAAAAATCAAAATAAAACTTCTCAGTTTTTCTGTATTAAGAAAACTAATATACTTATGTGTAAATTTATATTATTATTATTATTATGTACTGGGGATTGAACCCAGGGATGCTTACCACTGAGCTACATCCCAGTCCTTTTTTTTTCCTTTCTAAATATTTTTAGTTGTAGATGAACACAATACTTTATTTCTTTATATTTATATGGTGCTGAGGATTGAACCCAGTGCCTCACGCATGCTAGGCAAATACTCTACTGCTGAGCCACAACCACAGCCCCCTAGTCCTTTTTATCTTTTATTTTGAGACAGGGTCTTTCTAAGTTGATGAGGCTGGCCTCAAACTTTAGATCCTCCTGCCCCAGCCTCCCAAGTTGCTGGGATTACGAGCATGCACTATTGTACCCAACAATTTATAATATAACGAAAGACAATATTTTGAGGATTCCTGTATTGTAAAATGTTCTTCCAAAACATGAATTTTTTTTTTTTTTTTAATAGTGCTGGGATCAAATCAAGGGCTTCATATATGCTAAACACATGTTCTACTACTGAGTTATACTGCTGTCCCAAAACACGATTTTGAATGAGTGGATAATAGACTAATACTGCTGTAATGTGTAATATTTTTAACTTTCCCTTACATGGTTTGTAATTTAAATTTTTTAAAAATAAGGCTAAAAGAACTTTTTTTTTTAATGAATAACACTTTTCTTTTTTTCTATAAGGCTTTTTATGTGTATTTCTATAGAGTAGATTTCTAAAAGAAGGGCAACTTTTTTTTTTTTTACAATGTAAATATTAAAAAGTATCTAAAAAAATGAGTATGCATTTTTAAAAGCTGCTTGATAGTTACTGCCATAATGCTCTTCAGAAAGGGTGTTTCAATATGTACCAAAGTCAGCAGTTTATAGTAGGAATGCCATTCTTATGATACCCTACCAATGCAGAATATGAATTATCATTTTAGAAAGTGATATGTGAAAAATGTTTATTCTTTTTACTTTGTGTTTTAAAATTTTGTGTTTTAAAATTACTTTGTGTTTTAAAATTACTTTTGTGTTTTAAAATTACTTTGTGTTTTAAAATGAACATGTGGTTCATTCAAACATTGAGATTCTTCATAATTTCTTTAAACTCTCAAATTTTTGGTGTCCTATTTTTCACCATTATGAATTGATTGTATTGCTAATAATTAAACATGGGACTTACACATTGGGGGCCATTTTTTTAAAAGATGGGGGTGGTCTTATTATGTTGCCCTGTTTGGGACTGAACTCTTTAGTTTAAATATTTCTCTAGCCTTAACCTCTGGAAGTAGCTGGGACTGCAGGTGCACTAAGGGCCAATGTTTGAGGATTTAACCTGAAGGCTTTTGGTTGTGTTCATTATTACATTGTTAATAAATCCTACAATCCAGTATTACATTCCTTTACTCAAGAGTGAGAGGAATGGTCCAGATGTTTATGCCAAGTAGGGGAAAGTTATGGGGATCATCCCCATTTCTACAGCTTTACATTTCACATTTAGTGTTTGGTTCTTTGGGAGTTTTAATACTATGTTTAAGATAATATGCTTAAAAATATAGTTAGTAATTATATTTTTTTTCCTGCTGTAACAAATTACCACAAATTTAGCATCTTAGAACTAGGTGATAATTATTGGTGCTGTTTTATCAGTCAGAAGTCTAGGTGAGCTGTGCTGCTTTCTCTGCTCTGGGTGTCAAGGCAGAAGTGGGGTGTTGGGAAGCCTGTTCTCTCATCTGGAGGATCTGGTGTGTGTCAGAAAAATCTGCATCCATGCTCAATACAGTTCCTTGCAGCCTTTCTGTCTGGCTGTCTCTTACCTCCTTAGCATACATAGAGTTCTCTTCAATGTTGTCCTTTTGTCTTCAAGCCAACTTCAGTGCCTTGAGCCCTTCTCCTGCTTTTGAATCTCTTTGAAAAACATATCTGTTTTTCATCTTTGCTTTTTAGGACTTTGTGATTAAAATGGACTGACTAGAAAAGTCTCCCTGTTTTAAAGCCTGTAATCTAATTATATCTGAAAAATCCCTTTTCCATGCACTTGGAATAGTTTCTCATGTTCTAGAGATTAAGGTGTGGACATTCTCCATTCTGCTCAACACACCATGGCTAAGGATCCAGATAAATTAGGGAAGTATAAGGAAGTTGGCCATTTAATGTTACAGGTTGAGCATTCCTAATTGAAACATCTGCAATTCAAACCTTTTGAACATTATGACAGTGTGCAAAAAGTTTTGGATTTTGAATTATGGATGCTTAACCAGTAAAATCTGTGCACGTATTCCAAAATTTGAAAAAGCCCCAAATCTGAAATACTTGTGGTTCTAAGCATTGGATAAGTGATATTCAACCTATACCTAGTATTTGAGGTTACCATTAAAAAGTCTCTGTAGGGCTGTAGCTCAGAGCACTTGCCTAGCACTGGTGAGGCACTGGGTTTGATTCTCAGCACACCACATTTAATAAATAAAATAAAGTTAATATGTTAAATTAAAAAAATTCTCTGTAATCTAAATTCCTTTTTCCTTGATTTTTTTCTTCTTATTTTGGAGTCTTGATAGAAAGTAGACAGCCTAAGTGGTTATTCATCAGCCAGTAATTATTAAATACCTAAAGTTTGGCCAGCTTATTAAAAGATAGTCATAGTCTGTCATTTGCTTCTGTTTTAGGAAAAAAAGCTCGCACATTTGACTTGGAAGCTATGTTTGAGCAAACTCGAAGAACAGCTGTGGAAAGAAGTCGGAAGACACTGGGTAAGAAGTTCAGATATTTGTCCTTTTCCTTTTATTGGTTTAAATACTGTATATACTTAGCAAGACTATTTTGACAGTTAAAAGACAGAAAAATATTTTCAAAGTTGTTTAAGGACCATATGTGCTGGTTCTTTTTTACAAGCAGAACTTGAATTCTTTTTCTTTTTAAACATGGTAAAAGCTGCACCTAAATAGGATAAGAAGGTCTGCATTCTAAAATCTTTTAAAATGTGTTCTGTGAACAAATAAGGATTCTCAATTAATTTATAGGAATCAGAATAGCCGTTTCTTTATTACCTCTCCTCCCACCTCTGTCTGACTCTCATTTCATTTTTTTCTTTCCTGCTTACAGCGGAACCAGTATTTGGAAGGCTGGGCCAGAGGTGGCTCTCAGAGCTGTTTACACCACTGACTGTTGACCCAGACAGTATAGAAAATTGAGACATACAGTGAATGTGGCTGCTGCTGTTGAATCCCTGCCTTAATGAGTTGTATCAGACATTTAATGAAGGCCTTAATTTCCAGACTGGTTTGATACCAGATGGTTGGCAGTTCTAGGTACCACCTCAGAGTTTTCGGAGAAGACTGACTCCTCTGCTTTCTTTGGATCTGATTCAGCTCATTCTTATACTAGAGAAGGGGCTAGCAATCAGACAGACAGGACTCCTCAAAAAATTCAATTTAAATGAATATTGTTATCGTACTTGTCATTGTTGGTTTAAAAGTGATAAATGGTTTAGTAGCAATATCTAACATTTAGATTGTGAGCTTGAAACAAAATATTTCTGGTTTTTGGAAGAAAGTGTGTGTGTGTGTGTGTGTGTGTGTGTGTGTGTGTTAAAAAGGCAGCTATGTACATACACTATTTGGTTTTTAATCTTCATTATGTGAAATTTCAAATTACACATACAGTAGTGAACTACCATTTACCTATCACTCAGATTTTAACTACTGTAACAATTCATTGCTGGGCTTGATAGCACAGGTTTGTAATCTCTGTGATTTGGGAGACTAAGAAAGAGGATCGCAAATTCAAGGCAAGACTCAACGAGACCATCAGCAACTTAGCGAGACCCTGTTTCCAAAAATAAAAAAGGTCTGGGGATACAGCTTAGTGATAAAGCACCCCTGGGTTTAATCCCCAATCCAAAAAGAATAAATAAATAAATGAACAAATAAAGCAAGCTACTGTTCCATTTGCTTCCTTTCTCTGATTACTTTGAGGCAAATCCTAGACATACTGTTTTATCTATAAATATTTAAGCATGTATCATAAAGCAATAAGGATCCTTTTAAAAAACCAGAATTTTTTTTTTTAGTTATGAATGGACCTTTATTTTTTATTTATTAATACATGGTGCTGAAAATCAAACCCAATGCCTCACACATGCTAGGCAAGTGCTCTACCACTGAGCCACAACCCCAGCCCTTAACCAAAATACTTTATAAAAGATAGGAAAAACCAAACTGTTTTTCCTTTTCTCACACACTTCATGTCTAACACCAAATGTGTGGGAGTTTTTCCTCTGGCATCAAGCAATTCTTATATGAACACCAACTGGGTTTTTAGCAACTCAATTCTTATTTCTGAAACTACTTACCTGGAAACCTCCACAGTACTGCTACCACTTCAGATGTTAATTGCTGGTCCCAGATTGTGACCTGTGTCTCTGATCCACTGACTATAAAATGGCATTCTCATGACCCCCATCTGCTGTACTTGATAATTTTCTAGGAGAGCTCTCAGAGCTTAGGGAAATACTTTACTTAATATTTACTGGTTTATAAAGGATATTCTAAAGTATAGAGATGAACAGCCAGGTGAAGTGATGTAGTGGGGCAAGGTATGGGTTTTGGTAGATTCAGGGTACACCAATCCCTAAGTTCTTCCACATGTTCAGTAACCTTGAAGTTCAACTATAGTTTTCAAGAGGTTTTATAGAACTTATCTCTAGCCAACCCTCTTTTTTTCCCAGAGTAGTTCTATCCTGAGACTGTCTAGGGGACCTACAGTAATTTACCTCAGCTTATACTGGTGTGATCAAAAGGGGCTCCTAATGAATAACAAAAGACAGTTCAGACAACTCAGGAAATTCTTAAGATTTTAGGAGCTCTGTGGTTGGATATGGGGACAAAGATCAAATATATTTCATATTGTATATCACATGCTATTATCACATCTAAAAATCAATTTTAATATCAGATACAAAGGTATGTTCTCTGAGATATATTTACAAACATTTCAAGCACTTATAAACATTTTTATGAATGCTTACACTGTCAAAATTTTGGTATATTGTATTTAGTTCTTTATGTATGTTATACAAAATGCTTTGAACAGGGCTGGGATTGTGGCTCAGTGGTAGAGCGCTTGCCTAGCATGTGTGAGGCACTGGGTTTACTCCTTAGCACTACATTAAAAATAAATAAACAAAATAAGGGTATTGTGTCCATCTACAACTTAAAAAAAAAAAGCTTTGAACAGGGAGATAAATCTTATTTAGCAATATAAGTTTTGTAGTCCCCAGCAAAATAGGTTCTTAGTATATATTTGAGGAAATTGAATTGGATTTAGAATTGTAATACTACACTTTAAAAAAATCCTGACTATCTGGAAAATATTTTAGGTTGGCACAATTCACTGGAAAAAGCTTGGCATATGGAGCTGGAGAATTTAGGTTTGAAGTTCAGCCCCACAATCTACTAGATGAATAAAGCTGGATGGGTTGTCAAACATCTGATCCTTAAATTCGCTGTTAGGTTGGATATGATAAGATCTATCTTGGGGATTCTTGAAGGGATTAGTATGTTGGGCATATTATTTTGTAAATAGTCAAGTATATTTTTATTTTTAAATCCTATAATTTTTCTTCATAAAACATGTATGTACTCTACCTAAGAAATTTCAGGGAATCATTAGATTTTTACATTTCTGAAAAATTGTCTCAAGACTGTTCTTAATATTTATTAACAAGTTAAATGTATTAAACTCTCTTGATTTAGTATTATGTTCTTGGACTTGGACTGCTGTTTCTACCCCTGATTTTAACACCTGAATCTACATTGATGTCTGTTTGAAAGATCTGCTTAGCTGTAGTATGTAAATGGAAAATGTGATTTGGGGTAATTTATTGGAATATGGTAGTAATCTTCTGTCTGGGAAGTTATTCATTGGAAGACATTATTTTTGTGTTTGCCCAATTTGGCAATTAAATTACATCCAGACAATTGGATTGACATACAATTTGACTTTAAAATTGGCAAATTTAAATATAGGCATTATTAATTTCATGATTAGTATTGGGGTCTTTACCTGGGCATTGGTTCACATGTGGGGCAATAAGACCTTAAAACTCTTAATAGTAAGTGTAATTGTCTTTGTATGTGGATGTGAACTGTTTTGGTTCTAAATGCCCTAGTAGAAAGAATGAATTACTATAAAATCTTGATAAAATATGTGTTAAGAAATGTATGGAAGCTATTCAAATTGTTTTAATATGTCCTGTATGTTCCTGAAAGCTATAAGACATGAAAGACACAGACCCCTTAAAAAATCATGAGGAAATAAATGGGGAAGAAAAATTTTCTTTTATTCAGATATTTAATTTGGGTGTGATTATGCTTTGGGTGAATTATGAATTTTTTTCTGTTACTTGATGGAAAAAACTATTTTAAGGTAGGATTTGAATCTAATGTCAGTGATGACTTAATGAACCTGAAAAGAGATAATTGTTGCAGAAATTTCAGAAATTAGACAAGCTTTAGGAAGAATTTTATTTTCCCCTGAAACATTTTTTCTCTCCAGCCAGCTAAATTCTTCCTCATCTTATTAATCTATGTTATGTTTTACTTTTCCTTGGAATTGTTTTAATATCTCTTGGGTATCATAGTTGTTCCTCACCTGTATTTTTATAAAACTATAAATTATAAATTTATGTGCATATTGTTAATGTCTAAAGTACAACTTTGTTCTTTGTTTTCATATGTACTGTGCCTAATAGCTTTATCTGTAGTAGTTACATCCCTAATTTTTTAAAAATTTCTTTTAGGTGTTGATGGAAACTTTATTTTATTCATTTTATTTATATGTGCTATTGAGAATTGAACCCAGTGCCTCACACATGCACACATGTGAGGAAAGTGCTTTACCACTCAGCCACAACCCCAGCCCCACATACCTAAATATTTTTTTTCATTTATTTTTTGAAGTTGTAGATGAACATAATACCTTTATTTTTTATATATATTATATAATATGTGTGTGTGTGTGTGTGTGTGTATATTTGTAGATGGGCATAATATCTTTATTTTTATGTGGTGCTGAGGGTCGAACCTAGTGCCTCACACGTGCTAGGCAAGCAGTCTGTCACTGAGCTACAGCCCCAGCCCATTTTCCCTAAATATTTAATGGAGAAATGTAGTTAATGTAATTGAAACAGTCTCATCTAGTTTCTTATTCGTTAGTATTTTGCCATTAAACAGATTTTAAATTAAATTTTTATGAAATTGGTAGGCCAGTGAGTTTTTTTTTTTGTTGTTTTTTTTTTAAAAGAGAGAGTGAGAGAGAATTTTTAATGTTTATTTATTTATTTATTTTTTTTTTTAAAAAGAGAGAGAGAGAATTTTTTAATGTTTTTTAATTTTCGGTGGGCACAACATCTTTGTTTGTATGTGGTGCTGAGGATGGAACCCGAGCAGCATGCATGCCAGGTGAGCGCACTACCGCTTGAGCCACATCCCCAGCCCCAAGTGAGTTGTTAAATAACAAAAGTGGGGTTGTGGTTGTGGCTCAGTGGCAAAATAGAACACTTGCCTACCAAGTGTGAGGCACTGGGTTCAATCCACAGTACCACACATAAATAAGTATATAAAAAGTAAAGGTACATCAACAACTCCAAAAAAAAAAAAAGAAGCCAAATGAATCATTTCAGCAAGGTTTAAGTACTGTGGGTAAAGAAAATATCACAATTAGAAAACATTTGTTTTAACTTATATTTCTAGTAATCTTATTTCCTTTACATTTTATCTTAACTTATTTCTTCCTACTAAGTAGTTACTATAGTGAAATTTTCAGTGCTGAATTGCATTTATTGGAATCTGCAGTTTCTGTGAATCCGTCTAGATGAGACAGTTGTTTTGGATAGTTTGCTGTTAACTTAAAGTTGTATACATATGGGATGCTTTTATTTTTTTTAATCTTTTGTTTAAGTTGTAGTTTGACACAATACTTTTATTTTTATGTGGTGTTGAGGATTGAACCCAGTGCCTTGCACATGCTAGGTGAGTGAGTGTTCTACCGCTGAGCCACAATCCCAGCCATGGCCCTCCACCCACCCCACCCCACCCCCATCCCCACCTCGCCTTTTTTTTTTTTTTAAGACAAATTGTTACCCAAAAGTAGTAGCTATAGGGAGGGGCCCAGCTTTGCCTGAAGCATAATGATGCCTCCCATCTGGAGAAAATTATTTTCTTAGCGAGGAAAAGATAATGAAGCTAATAATTTAGCAAATAAAATTTCCTCGTCGTTATCTTCCTTGTTAAGGACAGAATTGGCCCCAAGCTTATCCTATGGGATAAGATGAGAGTGTTGGAGGGATGACTGAAAGCAGAAAGAGAGTAGGAGCCAAACTGGCTCAATCTAAATTCTAGATACTATGCTTCTATTTTTTTTTTTTTTAATTCAGCTTCATCCATAGAAGAATACAGAATTATTGACTCTTTTTACCCATCTCAGTTCAGTGGGTACCAGAGAAAATCAACATGAGCTGGAATTATAGTTTGCCTTGCCTCTTCCCAGAGAGATTTTATCTTCCAGATTCTACTTGAAAGACTAGTTCCTTGTTGATACTTGCTGGTTATCTCTTTGTTTCTCTTCTTTCACATTCCAGTAACAAGACACTAAAGAATACAACATTGCAGTTAATAAATGTCCTTTGCTGCTGGTTAACTGGATGTACAATATTGTATTTTGTTATTAAACAAAGGAAAAAATGTTAAAGATTATTTCAGGTTATTAAGAGAGGTAGCAATTTAGAATCAAACTATATAATTCTTTTTCTTTTCAGTACTGGGGATTGAATCCAGGAACGCTCTACCACTAAGCTACATCCCAGCCCTTTTTTTTGTTCTAACTTGAAATAGGATTCTGTTAAATTGCTGAGGATGACCTTCAACTAGTGATCCTCTTGCCCAAGCCTCTTGAGTACCTGAGATTAGAAGTGTGTGCCATATAATTCTTTTCCTACCTAAGTGCCCTCTCCAGTTGCAAAGTGAGATTACCAGAAGAAAAAAACTAAATTTTGTGAATTTTTTTTCCTTTTAAAATAAACAACTCTAGAAATCTAATAAAGGGGAAAATTTTCTAGAATTTTGGTAGGTAGTCTTGACTAAAAATCCAGTGTAGGAAATTCAGAAATGAAAAAAAGCACAGTTTCTGGTTTAAAATGTAACAAGTAAATTACCTAAAATCTCACCTCTGGAGTCTTTTTTACATATCACCTTCTTTATCATTTTATATTGTGCCTTCATGGTTCATAGACTATTCACATGCTAATTTGCATTGCAACTCTGTTAATATTTTCTACATTTCTACACTTTCCATCTGTTTTTATTGGTTGCATTTTATGTTGTCATGCAGTAATTTTGTTCAATTTTTTCCTGTTGATCATTTAGTTAGTAACTTTTCTTTTTAACTTTATTGTGGTAAAATAGAAGATAAAATTGATCATCGTAACCATTTTTAAGTTTTTAGTTTTGTGCAACTATCACCACCATTCATCTCTGTTGATTCTGTTCATCACATAAAACTAAAACTTTATACCTATTAAATAATAACTTCTCGTTCCTCCTTCCCCCAAGTCCTTTGTCTCTGATTTTAGCTACTCTGTATCACCTCATGCATCATATAGTATTTGTAATGGTAACATACAGTATTTATCTTTCTTTGATTTGTTTCACTCAGCATTGCATCCTTGAATTTCCTTTTCATGGCTTGAATAATATTCCATTGTATGGATATATCACATTTTGCTTATCCTTTCTTCTGTAGATGGACTCTTTGGTTCCTTCCACATTTTAGCTGTTGTGAATAATGGTGCTATGAATGTGATGTACAAACGCCTTTGTATAATTATGCTTTCAATGTTTCTGAATATATTTTTTTCTAGAAGTAAATTGCTGGATCACGTGGTAATTCTGTATTTTTTAAGGAACTATCACTGTTCTCCATCGTGGCTGTGCCATGGCTAATTTACTATTGTTGGTAATACTCTAAATCACATTTTAAGTTTTGAAGTCTAACTGTTGGAATTTCTTAAAATAATCTTTTCAGAAGCAAGAGAAAAAGAAGAAGAAATGAACAGAGAGAAAGAATTAAGAAGACAAAGTGAAGATATTGAACCCACACCATCAGGCTCAAATATGGCCAGAGATTGCTCAAAATCATTATCCAGGTGCCTGATTCTCTCAGAAGGCTTCTATTAAACTATTATTTTTCTAAGTGTTGTTAACACAATTTAGATAAAGATCCTGATATTAAAAGCTTATATAGGAGGCTGAGTCAGGTGGATTGTGAGTTCAAAGCCAGCCTCAGCAAAAGCGATGCATTAAGCAACTCAGTGTGACTTGTCTCTAAATAAAATACAAAATAGGGCTGGGATATGGCTCAGAAGTCGAGTACCCCTGAGTTCAATCCTTGGTACCGCCCCCCCACTCAAAGAAAAAGCATATAAGAGGCAATTATCTGTTCCTAGGCCATGAAAAAGTCCTATGTCTTATTGAAATCAGTGGGATTTTACTTATTTATTTATTTGGTACTTGAGATTGAACCCAGAGATACTTTGCCACTGAGCTACATCCCAGTTCTTTATATTTTTTATTTTGAGGCAGGGTCTCACTAAGTTTCTTAGGGCCTTACTAAGTTGCTGAGGCTGGCCTTGAACTTGTGATTCTCCTCCTTTATCTTCCAGAGTTGCTGGGATTATAGGCTTTTGTCACTTCATCCAACTCAATGGGATTTTTAAAAAGTATTCCATATGATATATTTAAATTTGTGCATTTAAAAAATTACTTTAAAGTGAAGCTTAATACTAAACTATTAAGAACATAGATAGATACCAAATCTGGGTGGAATAATAAAAAAACCCTAATGTTTAGATTACTATTATTGTTATTTTTATGGTTGAGAATCAAACCCACAGCCTTGGCATTTTAGGTAAGCCTTTTATCACTGAGCTATATCCCCTGTCCTACATATATTATTAATTGTCAAATTGATTCCATAAACTTTTCATTGTTTAAATATAATATGCTGGGCAAAATCTACCATGGAATTGATTTACTTCTATTCTTGGATAAAAGTATAAATACAAAAACTCATGCTATATAATTTCATTTTTTTGCTCACCTATTCTTTGGTGTAGATCTTTAGTACCTCAGTGTAGACTCTTGAGCAGAACCTTAAGTCTATATCTTGGCATTTGCTAGAGTTTGTGTCTATTGGGAAGCAGAATGGGACTAGAAGTCCAAGTCTCCCTTTTAATTTTTTGGTACTAGGGATTGAACCAAGGGACAATTTATCACTGAGGAACATCCCAGCCTTTTTTTTTTTGGGGGGGAGGTACTAGAGATTGAACTCATGAGCACTTAACCACTGAGCCATATCCCTAGCCCTATTTCGTACTTTATTTAGAGACAGGGTCTCACCGAGTTATTTAGAAAATGTTAGGTATTTATATTTCCTCTTAAGAAGTTAGTAGGAAAAACAATTTTGTTTATGAATTTAGTTCCTAAATTGAAATTGTACAACCATAGACATTATTTAATGCTTACTTAAAAATCTCCTTAAAAAGTCTTCTGAGAGCCGAGGGCACTCCTGTAATCCAGTGGCTTAGGAGGGTGAGGCAGAAGGATCAAGAGTTCAAAGCCAGCCTCAGCAATGGCAAGGCACTAAGCAACTCAGTGAGACCCTGTCTCTAAAAATGGGGCTGGGGATGTGGCTCAGTGGTTGAGTGCCCCTGAGTTCAATCCTCGGTACCCACCCCGCCCGCCAAAAGAAAAAAAAAAAAGAAAAAGAGTCTTCTGCGAAAGATGATTTGATGCTTCTCTATTTTCTCATCCAATATATGCTATTTCTCATGCTCAATGTTTTGGTATCACATTAAATCAAGGCATATTTTTAAATATGGAATATATTCTGTTTTCTATCAAAGACATTTTTGGAAACAATTTCATGGACTTTGTTTTGTTTGGGTACATTAAAAGCAAAACACCAGAAATGGAGTTAGAAGCTACATAGAACCTAATGCATTTTATCCAGATTTTATGTGAGTATTAAGGCTGGATAATTAGCCATGAAATCAGCATAGATAACTTTAGTTCTCAGTTTAATGCTTATTTTTGAATTAGTTAACTTAGCACGGGTACTAAGGATCAACATTTTAGTTTAGAGATCTAGAGGCTTTGAATAAATTTGCATTAAGAAGTTCTGTGGCTTCTAAATGCATATAGCTGGAAGTTGTCCTTTAATCACAAGGAAGATAATTTGATGAGAGTAAATAACTTAATATATATTTGTTGAATCATTCAGTAGTTAATTCATTAATCATCGTCTGTGGAGTAGACACTGTTTTAGGCACTGGGGATATAGCAGTGATTCAGGTAAGAACTCTGTTCTAATGGAGCTCATATTGGGGTGAGGTATTTTAGGGAGTGGACAACAGACTATAAACAACTAAATAACCAATCAAATAAGATAATTTAGCACATGTAATGAAGATTAGAAATGTAAGGTAATTAAGGTAATAGTGCCTTGGGGATGTGTGAAAATTTAGAGAAGTTGTGCTCTGATGCCTGTTTGAGGTGGTGACAGTTGAGAAAGTCTGAATGGTGGCAAAGAAGCCATATAACAAACTATGGAAAGAGTGACCTGGAAAAGAGAACTGCAGTGCAAAGACCCTCATGGTGAATCAAGCTTAAACTGTTCAATTAAGAAAGAAAGCCTATGGGGCTGGATATGGTGAGCTGGCCAGCTCAAATCTTTAAGGAGGTTTTCTAGCTCTTTGTGTAGGATAATGTGTTTTTGAGAATGTATTCCCTCCTGTGTTGAATCTAGATGAAAATAAAAAGAAAAATCCCATCTTTCTCATCAATAATTGTTGAGTGACCTTCTATATGTCAAGCATTTCTTAGATGCAAGAAAGAGCAGTGAGCAAAACATAAATTTCTTCTTTCATGGAGCTAACATACCTGAGATACTTTATTAGAAGGTTCTGATGCTTTTAATCTTTCAAAACATTTGAAAGATTAAAAAAGATTAATTGATAATATAAGTGGTACTGAATTCTCATCTCTCTGGAGATAGGATGGAGGTATGGTGGATATTGGTGGCTCTCAAAATGCCTAGAGATGTTTGATTAGAGACCTTAAATGTGGTCATAAGTGTCTCAAAATATTTTAGATTAAAAGAAAATGGCTGGGGTTGGGGATGTGGCTCAAGTGGTAGCACGCTTGCCTGGCATGTGTGCGGCCCGGGTTCGATCCTCAGCACCACATACAAACAAAGATGTTGTGTCCGCCGAAAACTAAAAAATAAATATTAAAAAAATTCTCTCTCTCTCTCTCTTAAAAAAAAAATGGCTGGATGAACGAGGTGGTGCATATCTGTAATTTCAGCTACCTGAGGCAGGTGGATTGCAAATTTGAGACCAGCTTGGGCAATTTAGTGAAACCCTGCCTCACAAAAATAACAGAAGTGGGAAGGGCTTGCCTGGCATGTGAAGCTCTGGGTTCAATTCTCAGTACTGGGGAAAAATGAATAAATGGGAATCTGTATATGCCTGAGTGAAGATGTATTTTAGAATCCAAGATTGCTAGTTTTAACTTAAAATGTTGGCAGTTTGGCAAACTTGGATTACTACTCAGAAATAATTTGTTGTTTAGGATTTGTATTGGAACATTTTAGGAGTTATATTAACTCTCTTACAGGAATGGCTTTATTTGCTCCTGTGGCAGTGATTCAATCCAGATATAGTTAATAGAGTCATTGGTTATCTCAAAGTTTTTCACTCTTATGGTTCTAATATTTTGTAGGTTTTCTTCGTTCTCTTTATGAGTAACAATGATTTAATGAACCTCTAATGTATAATTGCTGTGACTTGTTATCTTTGACTTATGTTTGGGTAAGATAATTAGGAATTTATTTTTTACTTTCTTAAGATAAAAATAATATTTGAGTTTGTGCTATTTAGATTTTCATTACAGTGACAGAATACCTGACATAAACAACTTAAATGCAGGAAAGATTTATTTTGGCCCTCATGGATTTAGTTCATGGTCAGCTAGCTCCACTGTTTCTGAGCCTATGATGAGACAGAAAATCATGGGGGAGGGAAATGGCAGAGCAAATTGCTCAACTCATATGGCCAGAAAGCAAAGAGAGTGGGGAAGGGGCCAGGGACAAGATGTACTCTTCAAAGGCATGCCCCTGTGAACTACTTCCTCCAACTGGGTCCCACCTTCTGATAGCCCATTCATCTATCAGTCCATAAGTGAATTCACCTATTGATGAGATCAGAGCCCTCATGATCCATTTACTTCCCCAAAGCTCCCTCTCTGAACGTTACTGCATTGGGGACCCTCAGTTCTTCAACGTAAGCCTTTGGGTGACATTCTAGATCCAAATTGTAACATTTCTATATTTAATGTTTGAATTACCAATTGAAAAACTCAAGTGTTAAAAGAAGAGGCAGGGGGCTGGGGTTGTGACTCAGTGGTAGAATGCTCACTGCCGGGGTCCAGCCCCAGCGGGGTCCAGGGAGTCCTGAAGGAGGAGTGGCGTCGGCGAAATGATGAGACAGGAGTCGTTCCGTTTGAGCAATCTCCAGAGAGAGAGCTAAAGCAGCTTTCTCTGGGTCCCCTTTTTATTATAATTTTTCTCATCATTATAGATTCACAATACGTCATTGATTATATAATTTAAAACTGTCAAGACATGACATTTTCTTAACCATGATTGAGAGCACACCGATCTACATTTTTCCAGGATATGACCCCCAGCTATACAATCATCAAAGTACAAAATCATCAATAAAACATGTCACCAATTTACATCCTTCAGATTTTCCCAAGATTTACTATTTTTTCCAAGATATGTTATTTTCTTATTAACTGATGCCAAACTACGTAACCAGACTCTAAGTCTCCTAGCCAATCATTAACCTAAAGTACACTTGTACTTTATTTCTAATTTAAAATTCCCATCTAAAAAAGTCCCTTTAAATCTTATATTTAAAATATCTTAAAGTTTATGAATCATCCTTAAAACATATCAGAAACTTATACAACTAAAGACTTAAGAAAATCTAAACTTAAGAATCTAAATAAAATAATATTTCTAACATTATTTTAAAACTGTGTCTTATAAACCTATTTTAATTGATTCCTAAATTTATTCTCATAAAACTGGTTGAGCTGCTTTCTCGAAGACTTTCTTTGTTTCTCAGTCAAGGTACACTAGTTCTCAAAGAGTTTGTTTCTCAGTCAAGGTGCACTAGTTCTCAAAGAATTTGTTTTTTAGAGGATGGTTGTTGTCCATTATTAGGTTTGTCCACAATGTACTGAGATAGAAGAATAGCCTTTTACTTTGTCCTTGATATGCTGAGGGGTGGGTAGAACGGCCTCCAAGGCTTGAACTACCTGTTCTGTTCTAGCCATCTGAAATTTAATTTGTTTGGCATTTAACATACTCATGCCTCCTGTGAGAAACATAAGCATGAAAATGCAAAGTCCCAATTACATAAAAAAGGGTCTCATGGTTTCGGTTACCCACCAACCAGCGTGGCTTTGCCAGCATTCATCCTCACTGTGACCCTGTCAAGACAGTGGGAGAGCGGCTTTGCCAACACTTTTTCTCACTGTGACCCTGTCAAGACAGTGAGTGGGGGATCGCCTCCACCAGCTCACTTAACATGTGTGAGGCCCTGGGTTTGATCCTCAGCACCACATAAAAAATAAAAAATAAAATAAAGGTATTATGTCCTTCAACAATTAAAAATATTCTTTAAAAAAATTTAAAAAGGCAGGATTTTCTGAACAATATGGTATATTTAGAGGTAGAGTTTTTATAGTAGCAGAGGCAAATCATTTCTTTTTTTCTTCATTTTTAGGGATACCAGTAGCAGTGAAAGTGAAGACACTTCTGATTCTTCTTCTGATGAGTTAATTGGTCCTCCTTTACCTCCTAAAATGGTAGGAGAACCAGTTAATCTTATGGAGGAAAATATCCTTGGGCCTTTACCCCCACCACTTTATGAAGAAGGAGATGATGATGATGACGACGAAGGAGAAGATGAAGGAGAAGAAGAAGTAAGTATTCAGGTGTAATTTAAGAATTCATGGGAGTGGCATCTTTATTTTTTTATTTTTTTTTTTGGTACCAGGGATTAAACTCAGGGCCACTCGACTTCTGAGCCAGCATCCTCAGCCGTATTTTGTATTTTATTTAGAGACAGGGTCTCACTGAGTTGCTTAGCACCTTGATGTTGCTGAGGCTGGCTTTGAACTCACCATCCTTCTGTCAGCCTCCCGAGCCTCTGGGATTACAGGCAAATGCCACTGCGCCCTGCAGGAAGCACCATCTTTAAAATAGTGTAGAAATGAATTTCCTGCTAAACTGTTAATCATGAGTAAGAATAAAGGAACAGAAAACAAAACAAAACGAATCTGAAAAATGCTAGAAGGAAATACAGCTAAAAACTAATAAGTGGAGATAATGTGTTAAAAAGAAATTAATATTACATTTTATTAAATCTATACATTCAGTATAAATGATGAAGAAAGCATGAGGGAGATTTAAAAATAAATTGAATCTAAAATTATCATCAACAATGAAGTGGAAGATGGGAGAATGGGATTAGAATTCATTCATTTTGACATCCTTGAATTATTTTGGAGGAGAGTAGAGCTATTAGTTAACTTTATACTAGTTTAAGTTCAATGTATAAGTTACAGTTTTAAGAATAATTCCCCAAAGAGTGGAAATAGAATACATAATCTCCAAAATAGTGAAAGGAAACTTGATAAAAGTACATATTTGACACTTGGAGTAGATGATTTTTCAAATATCTCCTTTCTCTGTGACAAATGATTTTTAGTAGTAATTAAGAAATGAAATGAATAGTAATGATAAGAAAAGAAATAGCTTTTGTCAATCTGTTAGGAATTTTGTCAAAATTGGTATTTGAGTATTCATAGTATTCATGTTCATGCACTCACTATACCAAATTTGTCAATCTATGTTCACAGTTGACCAAATAAAGCTTTTTTTTTTTTTTAATTTTTTTTTTTTTTGTTTTAGGTGGACACATATCTTTATTTATTTTTACGTGGTGCTGAGGATCCAACCCAGTGCCTTGCGCATGCCAGGCCAGCGCGTTACCACTTGAGCCACATCCCCAGCCCCCAAATAAAGCTTTAAATTTAAATTTTGTAATCTTTATCACATAAAACAATGTGTGTGTGTGTGTATACACACATGTGTGTGAGCCTTTATAAAATTAGGAAAAGTTGATAATTTCATTAAAAATCTTGTTTTAATAATAAATTCTATTAATTGCAATTTAAAAAAAATTTAGTTTGTTTTAATTAGTTATACATGATAGTAGAATGCATTTGTGCATTACTGTGCCCCAGGTTTTACTCTTGACTGGGCTACTATAATACTCATTTAGGGAATAAACAGTAGTAAAATATAGATACAGGGAGGCAACATAGAGTAGTGATTAAGAGAGTAGGTTCTGTATCCAAATGGGGCTCTTTTACCTCAGAACAGTAATTTTGGGCAAATTACTTAGCCTCTCCGTGTCTGTCTGTCTGTCTTTTATAAAATAAGACTATCAACTCAAATTGTGTGGACCTATTGAATGAGTGAATGTATATATACAGAATCTTTAGTATGGTGTCTGATATTTAAAGTGCTCAATTAATTTTTTGCTACTATTATTAAGGTCATCTATTTTAACAGCAAAACAGGGAATTGAAAAAAACAGTTTATAATAAAAGCATTTAAAAATGAAACTAAAAGGGAAGTTTCATACTATGTTAAATAAGTTATTTATGCTTCCTTATAGCAGTCAGGTTTATAATAATTAAGGAGCAATAGATATATTATCTTTAAAATTAGGAATTAAATAGAGATGACAGCTGTCACATTACTAATATTATAGATATTTAAGTTTTTAAAAAATATTTATTTATTTTTTTAGTTTTAGGTGGACACAATATCTTTATTTTATTTTTACGTGGTGTTGCAGATCGAACCCAGTGCCCTGTGCATGCCAGACGAGCGTGCTACCGCTTGAGCCACATCCCCAGCCCAGACATTTAAATTTTTGTATTTATTTTTTGGTTGTAGTTGAACACAATACCTTTATTTATTTATTTATTTTTATGTGGTATTGAGGATTGAGCCCAGGGCCTCGCACGTGGTAGTCAAGCACTCTACCATTGAGCCCTAAAATTTCTTTTAATTTTAATTTTTGGTACCAGGGATTGAATCCAGGGACATTTAACCACTGAGCCACATCCCCAGCTCTTTTTTAAAAATTTGAGACAGGGTCTCGCTAAGTTGCTGAGGCTGGGTTTGAACTTGTGATCCTCCTACCTCAGCCTCCCAGACTGTTGGGATTACAGGTATGTGCCACCATGCCTGGCTTATTAGAGGCATTTTTGCTAATTAAAGGTAACTGAAATGATCAGGACTAATTAGAAATGAGAATATTATTGGAGTTGATATGGTTGTACCTTAAAATGAATTAATCAGAGAAGTTATAATAAATTAACTGTATATTTTAAGGGTTAAAAATGAAAGGGATAATGTTTCACAACAAGAACAACAACAAAAAATTAGGAAAGTTAGGAAAAGATGTGTCTGAATATTAAGAATATAAAGCTTTCCAATAATAAAAGAATTTGAATAAGAAGCATTAAATAATCAGTGAATCATAAAAGAATTTGAATTAGAAGCATTAAATAATCAGTGAATATTTCTTAGTTTTCTTTTTCTTTCATCCTACAGAAATTAATTAATTAACCCAACCTGTTTATTTCCTTGCCTAAATCTGGCTATTAAGTTATCATGTTGCTGTTTAACTATGGAACTCAATAATACAATTAATAACCTAGACTTAATTGATATATATAGAATATACCACCCAACATCAAGCAGTTACAGTTTTTTCTCAGCAGCACATGGATCCTTCTCAAAAATAGATCATATATTATGTCACAGGACAACTCTTAGACATTATAAAGGAGTAGAGATAATACCATGCATCTTATCTGATCATAATGGAATGAAACTGGAAATCAATGATAAAAGAAGGAAGGAAAAATCATGCATCACTTGGAGAATGAACAATAGTTTACTGAATGATCAATGGGTTATAGAAGACATCAAGGAGGAAATTAAAAAATTCTTAGAGATAAATGAAAACACAGACACAACATATTGGAATCTATGGGACACAATGAAAGCAGTTCTAAGAGGAAAATTCATTGCCTGGAGTTCATTCCTTAAAAAAAAGAAAAAACCAACAAATAAATGATCTCACACTTCATCTCAAAATCCTAGAAAATGAAGAGCAAAACAACAGCAAAAGAAGTAGAAGGCAAGAAATAATTAAAATCAGAGCTGAAATTAATGAAATCGAAACAAAAGAAACAATTGAAAAAATTGACAAAACTAAAAGTTGGTTCTTTGAAAAAATAAATAAGATAGACAGACTGTTAATGATACTTTATCTCCTGTATTTGGTAGCCTGTGAGGTTGAGCCTTGAGCTGCCGGTAACCGAAAATTCAAAATAGCTGTGGTTTAACCAAGATAAAAATGTTTTTTCTTTCTCAGTGAATTAATCATTAAATGAACCAGACTGATTTGCAGGTTCAGAATATTCCAGACTTAGGTTGCCTGTGTTATTTTTTTTTTTCCCCCATGAAAATCCTCAATTTATGAGCTTCAAGATGGATGCTCAAGAGATTGCCATTATTTGTACAGTTCTGTTAGTAGAAAGACAGAAAGGATAAAGTAAAGAAGGCTAATAGTTTTGAATTTACATTTTTCTTTCATTTAAGAAGTATAATATTTATTTTGGAAGTCAGAAATTCAGCTAAAATTTAATGCTTCCAATACCAAAGGATGGATTATAGAGGGCAACTAGCCACTATGCACTGAATGTATATTTATACTCAGTGTTTGGTACTTTCAATTATAGCAATAGTAAATTATTTATTTACTTTGGTTTTTATGTCTTTTTAGCCATTGTGAATAGTCCTTTGATACTGTATGACATACACACACATACACACACACACACACACACACATATATTTATTCATTTGCCTATTTTATTTTACTACATGCATTGTGAACATTAGCTCCTTTCTCTGAAGGAACAGAACATGAAATTTATGGATACTGATACAGTTTTCAAACTCTTAGGATTTGTTTACTGTATTAACTTGCATGGATTTTATTTTAATTATTTTGTGTCTGGCTGATTCTCTTGTTTGCTTATTTTACTGTTTTTCTTCAGAAATGAATTGTAGTCTTTATGGTTCATTTAATTAACCTATTAAGGTTCAGCTTTTCAATTTCAGTTTCTGTGAACATTTCAACAAAACCAACCAAGGTGAATTAAAATAGATTAGGAATCATAATATAGAGGTTACATATCCTTTCATATATATGTACTTTTTCAAATATATATGTATTTTTCAGATGTTTTAATCACTTACCTATTGCTTTTCTCAAAAAGTAGACCTCTAAAAACAGTAATTATTTCAAAGTTTTCACAAGTGGTGTATTTGATGCTCAGTTTAAGTTTCTATAGGTATTTCACATCTGGGATGATAGGACAAAATGGGTTAAGGAAAGATTTATGAAACTTGTTTCAGCAAAGATCTAGGCAAGCTTGACTATATATCTGTCACTTTCACTTATATACAGAATCATGGGGAATGCCCATCAAGTAAAGGAAGATAGAAAAACTGTCTTTTTTTCTTAACTTTACAAAAGAATTTTCAGTAAAAGATCTTAATAGAAAGTACATTTTGAATGTTTCACTGTTTAGGGAATGTTCCTTGTTAAGTAAGCAAGTTATAGCTCTAAACAAAATAAGCTATTTGCCTTCAGTTGAATTTATGGTTATCATTTTTAATAGCAGGTTTTACCCACTCTTCTTTATTATTTATACAACTAACATAAGTAATTTCTTTTTTTTTTTTATATTTATTTTTTTAGTTTTTCGGCAGGCACAACATCTTTGTATGTGGTGCTGAGGATCGAACCTGGGCCGCATGCATGCCAGGCGAGCGTGCTACCGCTTGAGCCACATCCCCAGCCCCGAACATAAGTAATTTCTTAGCACTGGGTTCATTAGTAATTCAGAATATTTTTTCAATGACATGTCTTATCTTTCATCAGAATGGAGTGATACATAGAAGATCTGATTGATAAATGTATCAGACCTCACCAATCCTGTTTGCCCATTAATTCTCTCTGATAAAGGGAGTTGTTTATTTTGATGACACTGATCAAAACTTCAATGTTTGTTTCCCATTCCTCCATTTTTCCTTCCTTGTGCGTTCAGTGCTTTCAATATGAGAATTCATTGAAGTTCTGACCAGCCTTTAGGGACATTTCAAAAGTGATTTCCTCTAAGCAACTTTTCCAGATGTCAGTTGCATGTGCTGCTTCCCAGGCTTGGTTTCTGTCTTCTTTAGCAAACTTAAATTGTTTTCCTTGTTAAATTGTCATTTTTTCCTTGTCTTAATTCTTCTGCCTCTCTTTTGCAATCATATGGCATGATCTCAAGTACAGAGACTAGAAGATAAAAGATAGTCATTTTTAAAAACCCCTATAGCATCTATATAGTATGTATAGAAGTAATATATGTAAAATGAAATCAAACATTTTTTGGGTTTTATAATCGAAATGTTCATTTTATGACATTTTAGTTTTTTTCCTTTATGACACGTTGATCCTTAGTTTTAACATGGAAAATGAAAGTAGGGATAGAAGAACAAGCAAATATGAGTGAAGAAATGAAGGTGAACATCTATTTCCTAAAGAACCATTATATATGCCTTGTCCTGACTTTATAATTTATTTACATAATAGTTTAATAATTGTGAGAGCTGCCCTTAGGTAGAATGTGATTGATTAAATTGTATAAATAATAGTTCCTTATTATTCTGCTTTCTCAATGAGTTTTTAAAAAATTTGTTCTCATTAGTTATACATGACAATAGAATGCATTTTGACATATATAACTTCTCATTCTTCTGGTTGTACATGATGTAGGATTATATTAGTCATGTAATCTATATGCACATAGGTCAAAATGTCCAATTAATTCTCCTGTCCTTCCTACCCCACTTCCCTCCCCTCCCTTCCCTCCCCTGTGGCTTATCTAAAGTACCTCTTGTCTTCCCTATCCATCCTTCCCCTCCTTATTGTGAATTAGCATCTTTATATCAGAGAAAACATTCAGTCTTTGGTTCTTGGGATTGGTTTATTTCACTTTTTAAAAAACAGTGTAAGAATGCTTAATGATTTTTAACTTGATAATCTAAGCTCAATCCATTTACCAGCAAACGCCATAATTTCATTCTTCTTTAAGGGCTGAGTAATAGTTCATTGTGTATATGTACCACATTTTCTTTATCCATTCATCTGTTGAAGGGCATCTAGGTTGGTTCCATAGTTTAGCTATTGTGAATTGAGCTGCTATAAACATTGATGTGGTTGTGTCACTGTAGTATGCTGATTTTTAAGTCCTTTGGGTATAGACCAAGGAGTGGGATAGTTGGGTCAAATTGGTTGCACCAGTGTGCAACCACCAGCAGTGTATGAGTGTGCCTTTTCTCTCACATCCTTGCCCAAATTTATTATTGCTTGTATTCTTTTTTTTATACATTCATTTTTTACTTGTAGGTGGACACAATACCTTTATTTTACTTTTATGTGGTGCCAAGGATCGAACCCAGTGCCTCACATATGCTAGGCAAGCACTCTACTACTGAGCCACAACCCCAGCCCTTGCCTGTATTCTTGATAATTGCCATTCTGACTAGACTGAGATGAAATCTAGTTTTGATTTGCGTTCCTCAGATTGTAGAAATATTGAACTTTTTTTTTTCATATATTTGTTGGTTAGTTGTATTTCTTTCTGTGAAGTGCTGTTCAGTCCCTTAGCCCCTTTATTGATTGGGTTATTTGTCTTTTTGGTGTTAAGCTTTTTTAGTTCTTCCTATATCCTGGAAATTAGTGCTCTATCTGAGGTGCATGTGGTAAAATTTTTCTCCCATTCTGTAGGTTCTCTCTTCATATTCTTGATTGTTTCCTTTGCTGAGAAAAAGCTTTTTAGTTTGAATCCATCCCATTTATTGATTCTTGATGTTACTTCTTGTGCTTTAGGAGTCTTGTTAAGGAAATCAGTTCCTAAGCCAACATAGGGAGATTTGGGTCTATTTTTTCTTCTATTAGGCGCAGGGTCTAATGTTCTAGTGTCCTAGTGCCTAAGTCTTTGATCCACTTGAGCTGAGTTCTGTAAAGGGTAAGAGACAGGTTTAATTTCATTTTGCTACATGTAGATTTCTAGTTTTCTCAGCACCATTTGTTGAATTGGCTATCTTTTCTCAAAAATATGTTTTTGGTGCCTTTGTCTAGTATGAGATAACTGTATTTATGTGGGTTTGTCTCTGTGTCTTCAATTCTGTACCATTGGTATATGTGTCTGTTTTGGTGCCAGTACCATGCTGTTTTTATTACTATGGCTCTGTAGTATAGTTTAAGGTTTGGTATTGTGATGCTTCCACCTTCAGTCTTCTTGTTAAGGATTGCTTTGGCTTTTCTGGGCCTCTTATTTTTCCAAATGAATTTTATGATGACTTTTTCTCATTCTATGAAGAATGTCATTGGGATTTTAATAGGAATTTCATTAAATCTGCATAATGCTTTTGGTAGAATGGTCATTTTGACAATGTTAATTCTGCCTGTCCAAGAGCATGGCAGATCCTTCCATCTTCTAAGGTCTTCTTCAATTTCTTTCTTTAGTGTTATGTGGTTTTCACTGTAAAGGTCATTCACCGTTTTTTGTTAGATTGATTCCCAAGCATTTTATTTTTTTTGAGGCTATTCAACATGAGTTTTTGATAGCTCCAGAATTTGAAGGAAAATTACCAGAGTACATGTTAGTAGGTATGTTATAAACTGCACTGCTGAAATAGATTACATTTCATTCATATACATTTTACTTTACTTACTGATAAGTAGTTAGGCTTAGTTTGCTTAAATCATGGATTGGAAATATTAATGTATATCACTCATTTTTTACTTATACACCATTGTATAAAATTATTCTTTAAAATAGCCTTTGAAGCTTTATTATTATTTTTTGTAATGAGATAAGTAAACAAAAATTAAGGTGGGAAGGGTTAGAGAAAGGTGAAAAATAATTTTTTAACCATTCCTATTATTGTACATGAACCAGAAGGTGGGTTTTTGTTTTTTTTTTTAATAATTATTTTATTTATTTATTTATTTTTAGTTTTCGGTGGATACAACATCTTTATTTGTATGTGGTGCTAAGGATCAATCCATGCCCCACGCATGCCAGGCGAGTGTGCTACCGCTTGAGCCACATTCCCAGCCCCCAGAAGGTCTTTTTAAAAAAGTTTTATTGGTTATTGATGGACTTTATTTATTTATTTATTTATTTGCTTATATGTGATGCTGAGAATTGAACCTAGTGACCTAGTGTTTCACACATGCTAGGCAAGCGCTCTATCGCTGAACCACAACCCCATCCCCCCAGAAGATTTTTTCTTTTTTTTTTTTTTTTTTTATAGTTTTTTAGTTGTAGATGGACACAATATCTTTATTTATTTATTTTTATGTGGTGCTGAGATTCAAACCCAGTGCTTCACAGTGGTAGAGTGATCTACCACTGAACTACAACCCCAGTTCCCCAGAAGTTTTTTTTTTTTTAATATTTTTTAGTTATAGATGAACATAATACCTTTATTTTATTTATTTATTTTTATGTGATGCTGAGGATTGAACCCAGTGCCTCACACATGCTAGGCAAGTACTCTACCATTGAGCCACAACCCCAACCCCAGAAGTTTTTTTGTTTTAATATTTTTTTAGTTGTAGGGGATACAATATCTTTATTTATTTATTTTTATTTGGTACTGAGGATCAAACCCAATACCTCACACATGTGAGGCAAGTGCTCTACCACTGAGCCACAACCCCAGCCCGAATCAGTTTTTTTTTAAGGTGAAGAAGGTTGTAACTCCTGATTAAATGGAGACTTTGGGATTATTGAGGATTTTCCTCATTCTTGCTATTCTGTTTCCCATTACTACAGAAAATTGAAATTTAGATTTTTATGACCATAACTAAGGGCTGGATGTAACAGTGCGTTTTTAGTTGTGAGCACCTGTTTTTCATGAACTTTATATGACTCCCTGGCTGGCACGTTCTGTGATTGAGAGTCCAAATTTGGGCCACCACTGTGCTTCTCTGTCTTTCTGTTCTGAGAGTTTTCATCCCTTTGGCGTTGGTCATTGCCAACCACCTGTATCAGTCAGTCTCTTTTCCTCACACATAGGGAAAAGTTGAAGAATTAAAAGTGGCTAAAACTTCTCTTCTTTTTCAGAATTTATATTTTAGTAGTGGATTGAACCCAGGGGTACTTTACCACTGAGCTATATTGCCAGGCCTTTTTTATTTTTTGAGACAGGGACTCACTAGGTTGCTGAGGGTTTTGCTGAATAGCTGAGTCTGCCTTTGAACTTGTGATCCTCTTGCCTCAGCCTCTTGAATTATTGGGATTACAGATGTGTACCACCATGGCCAACATTTATTTTAGTTTTCAGGAATTCATTTGATAATAAACTGATTCATGAAGAGTTAACAGGAATTGGCGTATACTGAGCACTCAAAAATGTAAGGTTTTATCGTTTTTATAATCATCATCAATATTTGATTTAATGATCAACTTTGATTTAATTGAAGCTAGGAAGAAAAGTTTTTAAAAAACAGTGTGAGAATGCTTAATGATTTTTAACTTGAAAGGAAAATTAGTATTATTTAAAGCCAAGGAATTTAATTATACCTGCAAAATCCTGTCAGCAGAGGATGCTAGAAGCTTTATTCCAAAATTCAGTGTATGCATTCCTTAGCATTTTCAAACTGCTTTGTGAAGGTGTTCATTCTTTGAAATGGGCACTAGGGGGCAGTAGCAGCATTTTGGCAAAAATTCATTTTTTTTTCCCCGCGGTCACCTGCCTACAGTGTAAGGAAAAAAAGAGAAAATCTTTGATAAATGTTTTCTGTAAATTGGAATAAGTGAATTTTAGATTGAGATTAATGCTGGCATAATTAATTTTATATTGTTTTGGTATTTGACAATATTACAACAAATGCTTCTAAAATTTATCTTAAACTTTTTAGGTAACATGATAAGACTTAGCAGCAAGAATTCTAAGGATAGGCCCTCTTTTTTTTTTTTTTCCTAAAGAGAGAGAGAATTTCAATGTTTATTTTTCAGTTTTCGGCGGACACAACATCTTTGTTTGTATGTGGTGCTGAGGATGGAACCCAGGCCGCATGCATGCCAGGCAAGCGCACTACCGCTTGAGCCACATCCCCACCTAGATAGGCCCTTCTTAAGATTTTCATTTGTAAGGTCACATAAGGTTTACTTTTCTGATCACCAGTGTGTCTCAAACTTTTTTAAAAAATAGATATTACCTGGGTGTGGTGGCATATGCCTGTAATCCCAGTGACTTGGGAGGCTGAGGCAGTAGGATCCCAAGTTTGAGGCCAGCCTCAGCAAGTTAGCAAGTCCCTTCCTTAAAATAAAAGGGGCTGGGGATGTGGCTCAGTAGTTAAGCACCCCTTGGTTTAACTCTGAGTACCAAAAATAATAATAATAATAAAATCAAAAAACGTGTACTAGGCCTTGTTACTTCTCTGTTCTAAACCCTGTAGCTTCTTCCCCATCACTTTGTTGAGAAATCCAGTCCATCTGCTTCTACTCCCTGTCTTGTTCACACTGTTCTCTGGTCATACAGTCTTTTCAGTGATTTTTTTTTTTTTTTTTTTTTTTACTATTTTTGCTCTAACATGGAATCTTTCTATTTAGTGTCCCCTTCCCCCTAGAGCCTTTTGCATGCCGGGCAAGTGCTCTACCACTGAATCTCATCCCTAGCCCCCTCTATTTATTTTCCTGCTTCATGAAATGATACCCAGAGATTCATATGACTCCCTCATTTTATTTGGATGTTGCTCAAGTGTTACCTCCTCTGAGCACTTTATATAAGTACTTCCCTGCTTATTTCACTGTTTTCCGTGTCACTGCTTTATGGTACTTATCTGACACTTTTGTTTATTGGTTTATTGAATTTCTCCTTATAAGAATTATGTTCCATGAGGGCAGTCACATTGTCTGTTTTATTGCTGTATCTACAGTGGCTACACAGGTCCCTGTGACATAGTAGGTGCTCAGGATATATTGGTTGAATGAATTAATTTCTATCCTTTGTTTTTTTCATGGTTGCTCTCTTCTCTGTAAGCACTTCACTGAATCAAAGTGATTTTGAACTAGTTACAGTTCTACTTTAGATACCAGGAGCCCATATTCCATTATCACATTTCTAGGCTGGTCCTGCCACAGTTCCCTTGACAAAGACTGCAGTCATTTTTTATTTGTTTGTTTGTGTGGTACTGGAGATTGAACCGAGGGCCTTGCATGTACTAGGCAGGTGTTGTCCTCTGAGCTACATTCCTAACCTGGGCTGGGGTCATTTTTAAGATTCCCATTGCCATATGGGCTTTTGTATCCTCTTAAGGGTGCTTTCTTTCTTTGAGCAGTGGTTGTTCTTTTATTCCACAAACATTTTGTACATCTGCTAGGTGAGTGGACACTACTTATATGAACTATTTTCTTTATTCTAAGTAATTAGCATGCTGTTAGGAAGATGGATTAATTTATTCAGATATTAGAAAGTGTACTATAAGTGCAATAAGGAAGACAGACTATTATCTGGCTGAGCTCTCAGTTACAAGTTGTTTTAATATGTAAGTATTCAGCATTATACTCTGGTAAACATTTAAACATCTGACAATATAGTATATATAGTACAGTGAATTGCAAATCTTACTAATAACAAAATTTCATTAAGTCCATGGAAATGATGTTTAAAAAGTCCTGCACTTCACCTAGAGTCATTGTCAAATGAGATCTGGTTAGACCAGTTCCTAATTGAGAAAGAGAAAATTGATAAGAATGATTGATGATTTTAATAGATAGGGTTCAGGGGTTGGGGTTGTGGCTTAGTGGTAGAGTGCTTGCCTAGCACATGTGAAGCACTGGGTTCGATCCTCAGCACCACATAAAAATAATAAATAAAGGTTTTATGTCCATCTATAAGTAAAAAATATTTTAAAAAGATAGAGTTCTGACTCTTTGAAAGAATTGACAAAAGCCTTGAATATTTTTCAAAACAGCTCTCTAAATAATAATCCTGCCAAAGTCTATCCTATAAAGTTCAGGATACTATGTTATAAATTTTAGCTAGAATAATTATTCTACACTTCCCATAAAATTATACCTCATTCATTTTTTTTTTTTGGTGAGAGATTAAAATTTTTTTTTTAGTTGTTGGTGGACACAGTACCTTTATTTTATTTATTTATTTTCATGTGGTGCTGAGAATTGAGCCCAGCGCATCATACATGCTAGGCAAGTGCTCTACCACTGAGCTACAACCCCAGCCCCCATTAAGTATTCTTAAGAACTCAAAATCACATAATTACTTTATGTGCTCTTCTAAATTACGTTAATGAATACAGCCACAGAAAACCATATTAGGTTTTTAGTTTAGTAGCTATAAATACAGTATTTGAAAGTAAAATAACTTCCTTAATCTTTCATTCTTTCTGTTTATCTGTGAAAGTGGAATATTAGCAGGTATCGATTGTAAGGTTTTTTTAATGCTTTAATTTTAAAAAATGCTCCTAAAATAATGAGTATTTACCAATATTGATAGAATTTATCCTTTAATAGAACTGGGTGCTTTCTGTTATCTTAATGATAAAATTTTCCTTGAATAAATTTTATGTTTTTAAAGTGCCAAATTAATAGAACAGCACACATACATATAAAAGCAGCACCAACAGAACTGACTTTTCAAATTCATCTAGAGGGGCTAGGGCTGTAGCTCAGAGGCAGAGTGCTTGCCTAGCATGTGTGAGGTACTGAGTTCAGTTTTCAGTGCCACATATAAATAGAATGAATAAAAAATAAAATAAAGGCATGCTGTCTATCTACAGTTACAAAAAATTAAAAAGAATTTATCTATACATCTTGATTCTTATTTGAAAAGACACTTTGTTTATACTATTTGTTGCCGAGGGCTAGAAGTGCAGCTAATTGTGAATTTGAAGTGAGACCAAGACCACCAAGTTTAATCACATAGCCTACCAGGCAGCTGTTGGATGGTGAGTTTGCCATTTCACTACTGATCTGGATTAGAATCAGGGAGTCTTTATTTACTTTTTCATCCCACAATGATTGTACACTGTAAAGCCATTAAACATTTTTTTTTATTAAGTGAAGAAATTAGTGGCATGGTCTTAGTTTTCACTGTCTTAAAAAGTGATAACAAGTTAGGAGTTCACTGTTAAGCCATAGGTTTTGTTTTATTTATGATAAAGAAATAAGCATAAACTGAAGTCTAGACTCAAATGATAGTACCTACAGTAGATACTTTCTTTGTATACTGATATTTCAGGCACTTAAAATGATGAAGTTAGTCCTTCCATTACTTCAAGGAAGTGAAAGTAGGGTTAACCCCTTTTGACAGATAAAGAAATTGATAACTCAGAAATGTTAAGTAACTTCCCCATGGCCACCCAGTAGTAAATGGTGGAACCAGATTTCAAATTTAGGGAATCGGTTCCAGAATCCATGTGCTTCCCATATGCCATACTTCACTACTAGTTGTGTCCTATTCTCCTTTCTGGGTCATCCCTTGACTTTCATATGCTCGCCTTATGCTCCCTTTCATACATTCTTTGATTAGGACTGTTTTATGCATTCCAGCATGCTTTTCCTTCTGTTTGGGTGTTGGACAATGCTTAGTACAATTCCATTCATGTGGCAGTCTCTGTAAGCAGTGACCCTTATAGAGTACTGTGTAAGACCTATCTTCTTCATAAAGGAGGAATCTTTATTTTTCTAATTCTAGCTCTTTTTCCCTGTGAATGTAGATCATTTCTCTTATTTTGAAAATTCAAAAAATAGAATTTAACCCCTCCTCCTTTGGACTACCTCTGCACTTGTTGTCATCCTCTATTTTATATTTCAATAAGAGTTTTATTGAGATATTAGTTATATATTTCAAAATTCATTATTTTCAAGTATATAGTGGTGTGTAGTGTGTTGACTGTGTGATATAATCATCATTACTATCCAATTTTGAACACATTTTCATCTCCCCCAAAGAAATCCTATAACTTTTAGCTTTAATTTCTTGTACCCCCATGACCTTGCATGTGGTTGGCAAGCACTCCTATCTCTGAGCTGCATTTTCAGCTCAATGGTAAGAACCATAAGGATTGTTGTTTTTTGTTTTTGTGGTGCTGGGAGGATTGAACCTAAGGCATTCTGCATGTTAAGCAGTCTCTACTTACCAATCTAATTTCTGTCTCTATGGATTTCCCTATTTTGAACATTTCCTATAACTGTAATCACACATATATATGTTTTTTTGTGTGCCTTTTTTCACTTAACATGTTTTCAGTGTTCATCCATGTAGCATGAATCACTACTTTATTCCCTTTTTTTTTGACACAATATTCCATTGTATGGATATACCAACATTTCTCCATTCATCAGATGATGGGCATTTACGTTGTTTCTACTTGTTGACTATTATAGAAAATGGTTCTATGAGCATTTATGTATAAGTTTTTGTACGCTGTATTTTTTTTTTACATTTATTTTTTAAGTGTAGATGTACGAAACACAATGCCTTTATTTGTACGTGGTGCTGTATATATATATATATATATATATATATATATATATATATATATAGTGGGTGGGAGTTCCTTATAGGGGTCCCTGAAAGCCAGGTTGATAAAAACGAATTCTGTCATAAGCCTTTCCTCTCCATGGCAAGCTCAATGCCTCTTTCTTCTGTTGCCACCTGGAATGGTTAAATCTATGGATGAGACATAAAGATGGGTTAGTAATACAAGTATTAATGAGTTATCAAAATAAGTACCCACAGCAAATGTTAGGAACATTGCTAGGCTCTTTTCAGTGTAGTATAGTGAAGAACTTATCTTCTTTCTAATTATATAAGAAACTTATGCTAGGCATAGTTCCACATACTTGAAATCCCAGCAGCTTGGGAGGCTGAGGCAGGAGGACCACAAGTTTGAAGTCTCACAAAACTACTGAGTTTGGCCTCAAATTTACTATCTTCCTGCTTCAGCTTCCTGAGCTGCTGGGAATTCAGGTGTGTGCCATCATGCCCAGCTATTTCTTGATGCATTTTTTAATGTGGTTTGCTAATATTTATTGAGGATTTTTGAATTTATGTTCTGCAATTTTCTTTCTTTGATGTGTCTTTGTATAGTTTTGGTATTGGGGTTATACTGGCTTCATAGAATGTATTTGGGAACATTCCTTCCCTTTAAATTTCATGGAATAATTTGAAAAAGGCTAGTGTTAGTTCATCTTTAAAGTTCTGGTAGAACTCAAGAATCATCTGATCTTGGGCTTTTCTTTGCTGGAAGGCTTTTAATTGCTGTTTCAATTTCATTACTTGGTATTGTTCTATTTAGGTTTTTCTGTATCTTCCTTGTTCAATTGGGGCAGGTCATGTGCATCTAGAAATTTGTCAATGTTTTCTAGATTTTCCAAAATAGTTTCTAATGACCCTCTGCATTTCAGAAGTATCTGTGGTGATATAAAGGCTATCTATGACAAACCCCAAACCAACATCATACTGAATGTAGAAAAATTGAAAGCATTTCCTTTAAAATCAGGACTAAGACAAGGATGTCCACTCTCACCACTTCTATTTAATATAATTCTCAAAGAGAAAAACATTAAAGGGTTACAAATAGGAAAAGAAAAAGTCAAACTATCGGTTTGCTGATGATATATCTTATATCTAGAAGATCCAATAAAACTCCAACAGAAGACTTCTAGAGTTAATGAATGAATTCAGAAAGTATCAGGATATCGTATCAATGCCCATATATCAATATCAATAGTTTTTCTATACTTGAACACTGATTCTGTTGAGAAAGAGATCAGGAAAATTATCACATTCACAATAACCTCAAAAACTAAACAAACATGTAAAATTGGGAATTAATCTAACCAATGAGGTGAAATGAAAATTGTAGAACACTGAATAAAGAAATCAAAGACCTTAGTTGGAAATACCTCCAATTTTCTTGAATAGGCAGAATTAATATTGTCATAATGACCATACTACTAAAACCAGTATACAGATTCAATACAATCCCCATCAAAATATCAATGATATTCTTCACAGGATTAGAAAAACAATCCTGAAATTCATTTGAAAGAATAAGAGATCCAGAATAGCCAAAGCAATACTGAGCAAGAAGAGTAATGCAGGAGGCAACACATTACCTGATCTGAAATTATACTACAGAGCTATAGTGACAAAACCAGCATGGTAGTGGCATCAAGATAGGCATGAAGACAATTGGAACAGAATAGAAAACTCAGACAAAGCTGTGTACTTACAGCCATCTGATATTTTACAAAGTTGCCAAAAATATATGATGGAGAAAAGATCTTTATTTATTGGAAAAAAGATCCCTAAAGCTCAAGAAATAAAACCAAGAATCAATAAGTGGGATACCATCAAACTTGAAAACTTCTGTATAGCAAAGGAAATGGGAGTGTGAAGAGAGATCCAACAGAATGGGAAAAAAAATCTTTGCCAGTTTCTTCTCTGTCAGGGAATTAACATTCAGGATATATAAAGAACTAAAAAAACTTAATACCAGAAACCCACATAAGCAATAAATGAGCAAAAGAACTAAATATATGCAATGTAGCATTGCACCATATGTGCAGTCATGTATGTACCTAGGGTAATGATGTTCATCTCATTCCACCATCTTTCCTGCCCCTAGGTCCCCTCCTCTCCTTCCCCTTTGCCCAATCAAAGTTCCTCCATTTTCCCCTTGCCCCCTTTCTATTATGGATCAGCATTCCCTTATCAAAAAAAAAAAAAAAAAAAGAAAGAAAAAGAAACAAAAATGGCCAACAAATATATGAAAAAATGTTCGACATCTCTAGCAATCAGGGAAATGCAAATCAAAACTATACAAAGGGGCTAGGGAAGTGGCTCAAGCAGTAGCACGCTCGCCAGGCATGCATGCGGCCCGGGTTCGACCCTCAGCACCACATACAAACAAAGATGTTGTGTCCGCCAAAAACTAAAAAAAAAAAAAAAAAAAAAAAAAAACTATACAAAGATTTTTATCTCACTCCAGTTAGAATGGCAGTTATCAAGAACACAAACAAATAAATAAATGCTGGAGAGGATTGGGGGAAAAAAGTACACTCAAACATTGTTGGTGGGATTACAGACTAGTTCAACCACTCTGGAAAAGCACTATGAAAATTCTTCAAAAAACTAGGAATGGAAACACCATATGACCCAGTAATACCACTCCTTGGTTTTTATCCAAAAGAGCTAAAACCAATATACTATAGTGATATAGCCAACTCATTGTTTATATCAGCATAATTCACAATAGCCAAATCAATGCATATGCCCATCAATAGATGAATGGATTAAAAATTGTGCTATATGTACACAATGGAGTTTTACTCAGGTATAAAGAAGAATAAAATTATGGCATTTGTACATAAATGGATGGAAATAGAGAACATCATGTTATGTGAAATAAGCCAGTGTCAGAAAATTAAGGGTTGAATGTTTTCTCTCATGTTGAAGCTAGAACAAAATAAAGGGAAGAAGTAGAGGAGAACTGGGTATCATAAAGATACAGGGAAGATCAGTAGAGTGAAGAAAGAAGATTGAGAGGGAGAGAGGAGGGATGGGAAAGGGGACAAAATGTGGAATGAATTTTAAAAAATCATATTGTGTGCATTTATGAATATACCACAGAAAATTTCACCCTTATGTGTAAGAAGAAAGACCAATCAAAAATAGATTAGTGAAAGGAAGATCAGTCGAGTACAGGAAGGAGAATGGAGGGAGGGAGGAGAGGAGGGAAAAAGGGAGAACATGAACTGAAATAGAAGGCCATGTATGTACAAATTTGTCAGGACACAAACTACTATGTGTAACTATAAAGCTTTAATTAAAAAAATAAGCTGGGAATGTATGTCAGTAGTAGAGTGCCCCTTGTTTCAATCCCTAGTATTCACCCACCCCAGAGAAAAGAAAGATACATGAAACATTAATTTTGTTTAACTTTATCTGGAATAATCATTTTGTCAAATGTTGTAGAAAAATTTCTAAAATATGTGAATGTTGTGAAAAATCAGTGATTGTTCCTAAAGGCAGTAGACAGCCATTGATGGTTTTTGGTGAAAAATGGTCAAAGAAGAGTTATCACTGTAGTGGGCAATATGAAGAGAAATGAAAAAGATGGAGGTCAGGTAAGGACTTTTCAGTGATATAGGGTACTATTCATAATTCTAGATGTGAATAAGTTGAAGGTAAATCATGTCATTCTAGAATTCATGATTTACCTAGTCTCTTTTTAATAAGTGGAAAAACTGAGGTTCTGTGCAGTTAAAAGACTTACAATGGTTGCATGTGGAGTTATTGGAGATTTCTGTTCAGATTCTAGAGCTTCAGACCTACAGAGTATATAAGAATAAGAGCCCAAATACTCTTAAAATTATAGGGCATCTGGAAATGATTAGGCATGTTTATGATAGCTTCTGAAATGTATGTGAGATAAGAATAGAGCAAAATACAGGGAAGAAGGGGGAGAGAACTGGGTATCATAAAGATATAGGGAAGATCAATAGAGTGGAAGAAGGAGATTGAGAGGGAGAGAGGAGGGATGGGAAAGGGGACAAAATGTGGAATGAAACAAATGTATCTAATGAAAATGTTTCTAATGAAACAAATGTATCATTTGGTATAAATTCTCTTGGCTTATTACCTGCCATGTTGAATGACACACAAATATAGAAAATGTCATCTTTGTGTTTATTTATGGTATCATGCTTTTTTAAAAGATAATATAACTTCTGATAAATATAAGAATTAATGTATTTTTTTTTTATTTTCTTAGTTCTCACATAAGTACAAACAATTATTTAACAGTGTACCCTTAAGTCATGTTACAGGAAATGTGCTCTAAGATTATAGCTCGAAATAGGACAAGAATGGTTTTAAAGTAATTTAGAGGTAGCTTGGGAGTACTACTTAATTGAAGGATTGGAACCAGCTGTGAGAATTGGATAGGCAATTGTCTTTCCTTCCTGAAGTAGTTTAGACATGTAACTTTTAATTTTTTGAAGAAAGCTTTTAAACATTTGATTAATGATTTGTTTTGAAGTCTAACTACAGCTTATTAGGGCATTTATAAGTATTTAAGAATAAGATTATGTATGTTAAAAGTTTTTTATTTATATTTTTGGGTTGTAGCTAATAAATTTTAAATGTGATATAGTATGTATAATATAAAATTTACCATCTTAGGCATTTTTTAAGTGTATAGGTCCTCTCCTACCTGTGATCTTGCTTTTTAGAAAGATTATTTATTGTAATTAGGTATCTATGACAGCAGAATACATTTTAATTCATTGTACACAATTGCCGCACAACTTTTCATTTCTCTGATTGTACGCAATGTAGCATTGCACCATATGTGCAGTCATATATGTACCTAGGGTAATGATGTTCATCTCATTCCACCATCTTTCCTGCCCCTAGGTCCCCTCCTCTCCTTCCCCTTTGCCCAATCAAAGTTCCTCCATTTTCCCCTTGCCCTCTTCCTATTATGGATCAGCATTCCCTTATCAGAAAGGACATTTGGCCTTTGGTTTTTTGGAATTGGTTTACTTCGATTAGCATGATGTTCTCCCACTCCATTTACCAGCAAATGCCATAATTTTATTCTCTTTTAATGCTGAGTAATATTCCATTGTGTATGTATACTATTATCTATTAATAGTATCATGCATTTTTAAAAAGATAATATAACTTCTGATAAATATAAGAATTAATGTATTCTTTGAATTTCTATGTCTTCACATAAGTACAAAAATTATTTAACAATGTACTGAGAAATTATCAATATCTATTGATAATGATATATATGCATTTATCTATTGAAGGGCATCTAGGTTGCTACCACAGTTTAGCTATTGTGAATTGAGCTGCTATGAAAATTGATTTTTTTTGCATTACTGTAATATGCTGATTTTAAGTCCTTTGGTTGTAAACTGAGGAATGGGATAGCTGGATTAAATGGTGGCTTCATTCCAAGTTTTCTGAGGAGTCTCCATACTGCTTTCCAGATTGGTTGCACCAATTTTCAGTCCCACCAGCAATGTAAGAGAGTGCCTTTCCCCCCACATCTTCACCAACACTTATTGTGGTTTGCATTCTTTTTTTAAAAAATATTTTTAGTTGTAGATGAACACAATACCTTTACTATATGTGTGTGTGTATATATATATATATGTATATATATATACACACATACATACATACATACATACATACATATATATGTGTGTGTGTGTGTGTTATTTAGTTTTAGGTGGACACAATAACTTTATTTTGTTTATTTATTTTTATGTGGTGCTGAGCATTGAACTCAGTGCCTCAAACATGCTAGACAAGTGCTCTACCATTGAGCTACAACCCCAGCCCATTTTATTTTTCTTATTTATTTATTTTTTTTTGTAGGGTGGGGGATACCAGGGATTGAACTCAGGGGCACTCAACCACGGAGCCACATCCCTAGCCCTATTTTATATTTTATTTAGAGATACTGAGTTGCTTAGCAACTCACTTTAAAAAAAAAATATTTATTTTTTAGTTGTTGTTGGAAACAATACTTTTATTTCACTTATTTATTCTTATGTGGTGCTGAGGATTGAACCCAGGGTCTCGCATGTGGGAGGCAAGCACTCTTACTGCTGAGCCACAACCCCAGCCCCACACCTCACTTTTTACTGAGGCTGGCTTTAAACTTGCAATCCTCCTGCCTCAGCCTCCCAAACCTCTGGGATTGCAAGTGTGCACCACCATGTCTGGCTTGTATTCTTGATAATTGCCATTCTAACTGGAGTAAGATGAAATCTTAGAGTAGTTTTGATTTGCATTTCTCTAATTACTAGAAATGTTGAACATTTTTTCATTTTTTGCTGATTGATTGTATATCATCTTCTGAGAATTGTCTGTTCAGTTCCTTAGCCCATTTATTGATTGGGTTGTTTGTTTTCTTGGTGTTAAAAGTTTTTTATATATCCTAGAGATTAGTGCTCTATCTGATGTGTGTGTGGCAAAGATTTGTTCCCCAAATGTAGGCTCTTTCTTCAACTCATTGTTTCTTTTGTTGAGAAGAAGCTTTTTAGATTTTGAATCGATCCATTTGTTAATTCTTTTTTAAAAATATTTTTTAGTTGTAGATGTATTTAATACCTTTATTTAATTAATTAATTTATTTCACGTAGATGGATTTAATATCTTTAATTAATTAATTAATTAATTTCATGTGGTGCTGAGAATTGAACCCAGTGCCTCACATGTGCTAGGCAAGCAGTCTACTACTAAGCTACAACGCAGTCCCCCGTTTATTAATTCTTGATGTGATCGTGCTTTTGGTGGTTGCAGTTTCTCTTAGTCAACCATGGTCCAAATATACTAAATGGATAATTCTGGAAATAAACAATTCATAAATTTAAATTGCATGCCTTTTGGTGTTGCATGATAGAATCTTGTGCCATGTATTCTTGGACATGAATCATCCCTTTGTCCAACACATCCACACTGTATATGCTTCATGCCTCTCAGTCTCTTAGTAGCTGTTTAGGTTATAAGATTGATTGTTGCAATATTGCAGTTCTTATATTATTTATTTTTTATATCTTATTTTTGTTAATAATGGCCCCAAAGTCATGAGAAGTGATGCTGGCAATTTGGCTAAACCAAAGAAAAGCAAGAAATGCTTCTTTTAAAGGAGAAGGTGAAAGTTCTTGACTTATTTAGGAAAGAAAAATAAGTTCTATGCTAAAGTTGTATAAATCTGTGAATGAAGAATGAATCTTCTATGCATGAAATTGTGAAGAAGGAAAATTTCAGGCTAGTTTTGCTGTCTCTGCAATAGTTATAGCAACAGGTGTTAGATTATAGTGTTCAGTACTCTCTGCAATTTCAGGCATTTACTTGGGGTCTTGGAATATATTCCCAAGTATATAAGTGTATGGGAAGTAGTATATATTCATATTATTGTATAGGTGTTATTGTTTGGATATAAGGTATTCCATAAAAGATCCTGTGTTAATGCAGGAATAACGAGTTAAATGATTGAATTATAAGAGTGTAACCATCAGTTCATCCTAGTTTGAATTGACTAACTGTGCGTAGTAACTATAGGTAGGTGGGGCATGGCTGGAGGAGGTGGGTCACTGGGGGCATGCCCTGGAAGGATTTGTTACCTCTGCCATGCTCTTTCACTATGATGTTCTTCTGCCTCACCTTGGCCCAAAGCAATGGAGTCTGGCACTGTGGACTGAACCTCTGAAACCAAGAGTCAAAATAAACTTACCTTTCTCTAAATTCTTGTCAGGTGTTTTGGTCACAGTGACTTGTGTAAAGCTGACTAATATAATGGCTGCTCTCCATATTTTTTCATCTTGTAAAACTGAAACTCTATACCCATTACACAACTTCTCATTTCAGCCTTCTCTTAGCCTCTGACAACTATCATTCTCATTTCTGTTTCTGAATTTGACTGTTCTAGATATATCATAGAGGGGAATCATAGAATAACTTTAAAAATTTTTTTTGTAGTTGTAGATGGACACAATACCTTTATTGTATTAAGTTTCTTTATGTGGTGCTGAGGATTGAAACCAGGGCCTCATACGTACTAGGCAAGGGCTGTAGTACTGAATTACAACCCCAGCCCCCATAGAATAACTTTTTGTGTGTGTGTATAAGACTGGCTTGTTTGACTTAGCTTATTCTTAAGGTTCAACCAAGCTGTAGAATGTGTCAGAATTTCCTTCCTTTTTAAGGTTGAATACTATTTCATTATATGTATATATCATATTTTGTTGAATGATTCATCTGTTGATTTTAACTTGAGTTCCTTCTACCTTTTGTCTCTTATTGGAAAATTTTGCTATGAACATAGGTATGTAAGGAGAAACCTTGATTTCAATTCTTTTAGGTATATACTTAGAGGTAGAATTGCTAGGTCATATAGTAATTCTATGTTAATTTTTTGAGGAACCTCTGTACTGTTTTTCATAGCAGTATTACCATTTTACATTCCTATCAACAACATACAATGGATCCTAATTTGTCCCTAGACTTTATTTGTTATTTTCTGTTTTTGTTGTTTTTAAATAAAGCCATTGTAATGAATGTGAAGTGTTCTCACTATGGTTTTTGTTTGCATTTTCCTAACAATTAGTGATGTAGAACATTCTTTCACGTGCTTATTCTTTGAAGAAGTGTCTATTCAAGTCCTTTGTCCATTTTTTAATTGTGTTTTTTTGTCATTGAATTGTAGGTGTTATTTGTATATTTTAGATACTCATCTGTTATTAGAAATATAGTTTGCAATTAATTTTTCCATCTTTTGAATTGCCTTTTCACTCCTTTGATAGTGTCCTTTGATGTACAAGTGTTTGATTTTATTGAAGTCTTTTTTTGCCTATGCTTTTAGCATCATATCCAAGAATCCATTGTAAAATCAAATGTCATGAAACTTTTTTCCTGTTTTATTAAAAAAAAATTATATATATTTTTGTGTGGTGCTGAGGATTGAACCCAGGGCTTTGTGCCTGTGAGGCAAGCACTCTACCAACTGAGCTATATCCCCAACCCTGTTTTAAAGATTTTTAGAGTTTTATATCTTTAATCTATTTTGAGTTCATTTTTATATGATGTAAGGTAAGGGTCCATCTTTATTCTTTTGAATTTGAGTTTCCAGTTTTTTCTAACACCATTTATGAAAAGACTGTTATTTCCCCACTGAATGTTCTTGGCACCCTTGTCAAAATCATTTGACCATATGAGAGTATAATGTTTTGAGTTTAGCTCTTTGTTTGAGTTTTCTAGAGCTTGCTCTAAGTAATACCTTGTATATACACAATTTATCACATCTGCTAGTGTCATTTTATTTGTTTGAGTAAATATAGAAACCTTATTTCCCTTTACCATCCCCCATTTATAATGTAATTATCTTAAGTATTTACTCTGCATACATGCACATCAGAGTTTTATGCTTTAGCCACCAAGCAGAAGGAGGAAAGACTAGTGTATTTACTGATATTTTTGAATATTGAATATTATTGAATATTTCTCCTTCCTTCCTTCCTTTCTTCCTTCTTTCCTTCCCTTTTCTTCTTTTGTATAGAAAACTTCCCTTAACCATTTTTTCTGGGTAAGTTTGCTGGTGACAAATTCTTTTTCTTTTTTAAATTTCTCCTTTAATCTGAAAGATATTTTCACTGGTTATAGAGTTCTATGTTGACACTATGTTGACACTTTTAGCACTTCAAAATATTATGCCACTGGACTGGGATGTGGCTCAAGTGGAAACACGCTCGCCTGGCATGTGCGAGGCACAGGATTCGATCCTCAGCACCACATAAAAATAAAATAAAGATGTTGTGTCCACCGAAAACTGAAAAATAAAATAAAAAATTCTCTCTCTCTCTCTCTCTCTCTTAAAAAAAAAAACATATGCCACTTCCTTTTGGTTTCCACACTTTCATTATGAGCAATTTATTATCATTTTAAATTACTATTTCTCCATTGATAAAGTGTCATTTTCTTTGGCTGCCATCAAAGTTTTTACTTTGTTTCTAGAAGTTTAGCTAATATGTGTTGTGGCATGGGTTTCTTTAAATTCAAAGATAAATTCATCCTATTTGGTTTTCACTTAGTTTCTTAAATCTTCACATATTTGAGAATTTTTCAGCCATTATTTCTTGGAGTGATTTCTTTTTTTTTTTTTTAGTTCTGCCTTCTTTTCTCTTCTTTGGTACTGGGGATTGAACCCAGGGGTGCTAATCACTTAGCCACATCCCCAGCCCTTTTCTATATTTTATTTAGAGACAGGATCTCACTGGTTGCTTAGTGCCTCACTAAGTTGCTGAGGCTGGCTTTGAACTCCATCTCTCCTGCTTCAGCCTCCAGAGGTGCTGGGATTACAGGCTGAGACTCAGAAACTTTGATGACATGAAGGTTATTAGATCTTTTGTTACAGTCTCGAAGTTCTGAGTCTTTTTTTTTTTTTTTTTCTGTATTGTTCGGGTTGATTATTTCTGTCATTTTGATTGCTGGTTTACTAATTCTTTCTTCCATTTGTTTTGAGCTCATTCACTGAGCTTTATAATTTTGTTACTGTATTTTTCAAGTCTAAACTTTGCATTTGATTTTTTTTTTATATCTCCCATTTCTTTGCTGAGGATATTTTTTCTTTTCACTCACATGTTTATAATTGCTCATTGAAGTTTTTTTTTTTTTCTTTAATGGCTGCTTTAAAGTCTTCATTAGATAATTCTGGCATTTCTGTTGTCTCAGTGTTGGCATCATTTAATTGCCTTTTTTTCTATTTAGTTGAGATCTTTCTGGTTCTTGGTCTGATATACAATTTTCAATTGAAACCTGGAGAATTTTAAAATATATTTTGCTACTCTGTATTTTATGTAAACCTTCTGTTTTAACTGGTTTCATTCACACTGCTTTGGCAGACAAAGAGGGTAGATTGGGGATGGTCTCATTACTGTCAGATGAAGGTATCAGTCCAGGTCCCCATTTGACCTTCATTGAGACTCCAGGGGGTCTCCTTAGTTTACAGGTGAGATGGGAGTTCTAACTCCCCACAGGGTTTCTACTCATACTCATGTTGGTGGCTGTTTACCCATTGGGTCATGTTGAAAATCCTGATTGACCACTAGCCTACTTTTGTAGGAGTGGGTGTGTTGTGCCCACACTAGCTAGGGTGGAAGTCCAGGTTTCCCACATTTTGTGCTGAGGCCACAAAACAGAGAGGGGTTCATTACCAGTCAATGAGTATGCAAGTTTTTGCCTTCTGTTTAACCTTCTCTGATATTATCATGGTGGGGAGTGCCTTGCTATGGTCTCACCAGGCAGAATCTAGGCTCTGCATTCTGCTTTTGCTGGCATGGTTCGGAGAGGAGCTGTAGGTTTTAGCTGTCATAGATGGGAGTAAAGTCTCAGTTGTTTTTTTTTTTTTTTTCTGTGCTACTGACTGTAATAGGGCATTTATTGTTTAAAAGTGTTCTGTCTTGCTAGGCTACCCTTTTTGTGGCCCTTTGGCTACAGAGAGTAGGCTTTTGTTAGGATTTCTTTTCCCTCCATCAGTGCCAGTGGCAATTTTGGGTGTTTGTCTTTTTTAGCCTTAAATCTGGAATACATGAGACAAGAGCAAACTGAAGGAACTCAGAATAAGGGTGTTCCTCATGTCCTGAGGTTTCTTTCTTCTGTTTTTTAGAGTCTTATGTTTATTATAAATATAATCCATAGTTTAGCTGCTCATAGTAAGAGGAATAGGAAAAGGTAGATTCATCTGTCTCATTTGCTTCTGCTTCCCAGAAAGCAGAAGTCTCATTCTTCAATATTATTTTAAGCAGCTATATATTCCCCCAAATTGACATTATTTTCAGTTTTTCCCTATGTGGTATGTGTTTTCCTATTTGAAAATTAGAGATTAAGAAAGGAGAATCATTTCTTAATCATTGGATAAACAAATCTGGAGTAGAAAGGAGTTCCTGGGAATATTGCTCAGAATTTAATTAGTAAGGTTTCAATGTGTTTAGATTATAGTGTAGCCAGACAGATTGAGAAATCCACCCCTATAACATCTGTTCATCAATCAAAAAAGAAATAAATTACTTTTTCCTAAGGCCTAAAAATACAGATGATTTTATAGGTGAAAAATCCTTTAGAAAGCATATGCTTCAGTCCCACTAATGGGACTGCTTGCAATCACAGCAGTGGTTTGTGGCAGGTCTTGGTGAGGGTTATGTGTGTCCAGAAGGCTAGGAAGGAATTATGGGCAGGAGGACAATTGACACTACAGGTTACTGGAAGGAGGTTCCAGGTAAGAATGGTTGAGGCTTAGAAGGGAGGTTTAATTCAATTACAAATTAGAGCCAAATATTGTGCAAAGCTGGAGATAAGGGGTGGTATAAATAAGTATTACCACCCTTTGCTGTGGACTTAATAATTGTGAATCAATTTTACGTATATATTCACTTTTGGTCCAAGTTAAAATCATGGATGTTATCAATATTAGTATCATTTTTTTTCTATTACGAAGATGTATAAAACCAAACCTTAAAATCACCATTGTTTTTTGGTGCTGCTGACATTTTAGTCTAGATAAATGTTTGTTGTGGGGCCTGTCTTGTGCAATATTGGATTATTAACATCTGTGACACCTCTCCAATTGTGCTCATTAAAAATGTCCCCAGACCTTGATGAAAGTCCCTTGGAGAGCAAAATTCTCCTTGATGAGAACCATCAAGGTAAGACCACATATCTGATAAATGGAAGAACCTTGAATTGTGCTGCAAATCCTATACAGATAGGAGACTAAATAATGCTAATCTTTTCATTCCCTTTCCTTGTTTCCTTTCCACCTCACAAAGTTCTCTGTCCAAAGCTGAGTAAATCATACTTCCTGACCTAAAGAAAAAGAGGAAGATTCTATCATCAGATAGAATTACTCATATTATTACAGATATGTTTACTATTATTGTTAATGCAGGTAGACCAAAGAGTCTGGAAATAATCCTTTGGTTGGTATTTATAATCAAACCAAAACAAAAAGTGATACTTTACCCCATTTCCATTAAGATTGTAGCTTTTGTTATGAACTCTCTAATAAATTACTTCATTTAAGTTATGTAGTTTATGGTGTTCCTTGGCAGGAAAATGTTGAAAATATTTTACTGTTATGGCAAATTTCACATTAAGCTATATTTCAAAATGTCATTAGTAAAAGTTCTGGAAAAAGAACACTCACTACCAAGTGATATGCTACCAAAAGATGGATTGCTACTATTTTAGATGATTTAGTTGTACCAATTATATGTATTTTTTTAATGAGTTATACCCTACATGATTTCCAGTAAAACTTTGATTTTAAATGTAAACAACATTTACTTAAACATTTTATTCACTCAAAATGTAAATACTAAGTTCTGTGTTCTTAAAAGTTTTTCTTTAAATGTTAGAAATTGTCTATATATAGGCACACTCTGCATTGAATTAAATGAAATAATTTTCATCCTAGCTTTTTTTGTGTGACATTATTTCTATTTGCTAAATGATGAAAAAGTATTTAGTTATGAAATGAGATGCAGAGTGTAATAGATTGTTCTCTAAGCAAAACATTTCAACTGCTCTCTTGGTTCTTGTAAGAATGCTTAGCACTTACATGTGAGTTCTCATTGCTTACAAATATTGTCAGCTATAAAGGGAGCAGTGTCTTAGATAATTGAACATAGGGCTAGCCTAGAATTCATTTGACTTTAAATTATTTTGAAATTTGTGTTGGAATATATATATACAACTATAAATTTTTTTCTTTGATTAAAAAATATTCACTTCACATGGATGTTGACTTTGGAAACTTAATGTGTTAGAATATTGACATCTTTGAAATAGGTATGTTCAGCATTTTCCACAATATATTAAACTGTATAGTTATGCTTTTGTCTTGAAATAAACCCAAAGTTCCCCAGCTGTTTCTCTATTTCTGTTCAATACCTTACTGGTTCCTAATTGCCTTCTAATCTAATTTGTGGCAGTAATGGACTGTAAAAACCTTTTAGATGCAAACTGACTAAAACAGAATTGCCTTTATTTCTCTATTGCAATTTTCAATCTAATGTTAGTTTGGGATATAATAATTTGATCTTAAAAGTTTTTCATTTTTTAGAAATTTGCATTTATCCTCTGCCTCTCATTTAGTTGGCTGACCAAAAGTGATAGCACCTGATTTTCTTTATAGATGTAGTCTTCAGTCTAAAGTTTGAGTGTAAATTAAGTTATAATCTAATGTGATTGTGATTTAAACAAATCAAAGTGAGCCAATTATTCCTAAAACTTTTTGTGTATGTCTGCTGTACACTGACTGTTTTGTGG